>NC_138921.1:7088823-7774330 GCF_965231255.1 Vanellus vanellus
GGCTAAGTGACTGAAGGTAGAAGGCATTCTAGTTCTATTTTACATTCTTCCCTTTTATGACACTGTTGAATTATTTTGTTTGTGTGCATAAACAAGAAACATGATGAGATTCCCATCAAAAAAGCTGACGTTGCCAGTGCGCACCATCACATAATTTCCAAGGCAAGTTTACCTGTAGCTTACAGCAGTCTACTGGAAACAATAGTGGGCCCTGTAGCAGTGAGGTGGCTGTTAATTGCCACGGGTGTTTGGCATTGATGGGGTTCTTTGTTGGCAACCGTTCTAACCCAATTATGTTTCTAAAGTAGGACTGAAAAGCATTGTAGGGAGCACCATGTAAATGGCAGTAAATGCACTGAGACTGAGCGACCTCCCAGAAAGATAGACAGGTGCCAGCTAAAGCCCCATATGATTGATTTTCCACGGCTAAAATGGCAACCACGGACATCTGGTTTTGCCCCATTTATAACAGCAGCAGCAGCAAATGTGAGCTGTTGTTTTAGTTAGAATAGCAAGGGTTCTTAGAATGACATAGAAATATGGCATTTGACTATCAGTGGGTGATCTTTTGCTTTTCTGTGAGCAAACATTTATACTTCTGGTACTAGCAAATGAGTTTTTAGTCCTCAGAAAAACACACTGAGTCTGTGTGTACACATGTGCACGTATGTGACTGAGTTTAGTACTCGGGCTTGTTTTAATGCAGGCCTGATGTTTAAGTTGGAGATTTTTCTTAGAGGTAGGTATAGCTATACAAAATGGGCTGAAGACAGCATAAAGAAAACTAACCATTCACTGAAGTGGTATCACATGGGTAGGAAAAAGCCTCACGGATCCAGGACTGATGGAAGAGACAGTCAGCTGAGCATCTTATGATGTTTCCACTAGCCAGCAACACTAATGTCCTTTCTAAATCATCCTATAATAGAAAGTGCAGTGCTGCAGTTCTTTGCACACTCAGAATACTGTTGTTACAAAGACTTAAGTCCCAAGGGAGATGCCCTTCTACCTGTTTCCTTGCTGCTAAGAAGGTCAAAAGCTTTTGCTCTGTTAAATTACTTTGTATTTCTGGGAGTGCTACATGAGACTCTCACCAGACTGTCTGTGATGTAATACAAGGGTCAATCCAATGAGCAGTTTGAAAGGAAAAAGCTAATAGACTCTGTAGGAGTTCCTCTGTCCACGGTTGCTTCCTATTGATAAAGGAGACTTTTTTTCTTGCTATAATTTTTTTTTTTTTGGGGGGGAGAGAGATTCTTCAGTCTGCAAAACTATGCAATGAAGGACAATGTGTATGTTAATTTATGCAGCTATCTTTTCTAGAGAATGGAGCTTAATAATCTCTTCTTGTTACAAAAACTTTTCACAAGAGACAATCACAGGTGATCTTCCAGATCCAAAAGCAAAGATGTGATCACTACAGCTTAATGATACAGCAGTCATTGTTAGTTCTTTGTATAGTATTTTTGCCCTGCCATCAGAAGCTCTAGTATAATCCAGCGATTACTGGACCAGCGGTATGTCATGCAAGACAGTTCACCACCATGAATTTCCTTTGTTTTTCAACATTATGTTACATTTGTCTGTAAATCCCCCAAACGGGGGTATATTTACACAACTGTAAGAGCCAGAACTGCAGGGAGGAACAGACCTACATGTGCCGCCAGCCAGCTCTGAGGGAGAAGTGGCCTGAATTGACCTACTTGTGCCAATTCCATCTCCCCGAGGATGTATCTAGACCATTGCCCATACCTGGGGTAGTAACCTTGTATCTTGTTTATGTCTGACAGCATTCTCTCTGTGAGGACATTAGCTCACCCCAGGCTCTGATGGCAATTGATGGACCAGTCCTACTTGCCGCGTGTTTCATCCCAGGACCCTTAACAGTCAGTCAGATTGACCCAGCTGCTATTTTTCTTATAACCTAGACTACAGTTAGACGAGAGAGCTGCTGCAACAAACCTGGCCTGCTCTCCTCCGACATAAACCAGTTCTCGGCAAGAACGAGCTCCCAGTGAGAGAAGCACGAGGATTCCTGTCAGCGCTGCCCCGGGGGCGCTCGGGGCTGTCGCCCGCTGGAGCACCCGCGGGTGACAATGCTCAGGTGAAAGCCCCCGGGCCAGACAACGCTCCGGGCTCGGGTGAAGGTCCCCGCGGGGATGCTGCGGGCCCCGGTGGGCGTTAGCCCGGCCGATGGGGCCGGGCCAGGAGCCGCGGGCCCAAGCGAAACCAGGGATGCGCCTGTGCCGTCGCTGAGGTAAAAGCGCGCGGCCCTCCTCCGCGTCCTTCCCTGGGAGGTGCCACGCCGCTTGCTCTGATTGGTCGCCTTTTCCCCTCAGCCCAATGAGCTCCTCCCGCTGGAGGGCTCCTAGCGGTGAGGTCCTGAAGCCGTGGCCCAATGCGAGAGCGAGACCGAGCAGAAGGCGGGCGGGGATTGGCCGGCCGCGGCGCTGGCGCGGGCCGATTGGCTGGGCCCGCTGAGGGGGTGCGGAAGCGCGCTGCGCTGAGGGAAGCGAAAGGGCGGCGGTGCCGGGTGGGCTGCGGCGCGATGCGGCGCTTTTGCCGCCTCTTCCCGCTCCTGCTCCTGGCGCTGCTGCGCGGGCTGTGTCACGGCAGGGAACCGGCGCCGAGCGCTGTTACCTGCGGCTCGGTGCTGAAGCTGCTCAACACCCGCCACAGCGTGCGGCTCCACTCGCACGAGGTCAAGTACGGCTCTGGTGAGCAGGGCTGGGCCGGGCTGGGGGGTGTGTGGCGCGCTGAGGCGCCGGGGAGCCGTGAGGGAAGCTGGAAAATGGTGGGAGCTGGGAAGCGCTGGGCGGCCGAGGCAGCGAGAGGGGCAGGAAAATGGCGGGGGGATGGGCTGTGAGGGAAGATAGGAGATGAGGGAAGCAGGGGACTGGCGGGGTGGCACGGAAATGGCGGGGGGGGGAGGTGGAGGAGGAGGAGGACACTAGAGGTTGCTGAGGTTCGCGTCCCTGGTGCAGGGGGAGCGGCAGGCCAGGGATGGGGTTGTGGGGCACTGGAGGCCTGGCAGGGAGAGCAGGATGCTGAGGCCTGGGGTACAGGAAGACGTGTTAGCTGTGCTCTGCAGGTCCCGGAGTGGGGATGTGACAGGGATGCTTTGCCCTCATCCCTGAGGTGAGCCCTGTTCTGTACCTGGGCCCTCAGTAGTAGTTTCCCAGCGTCTGTTTTGGCAACGAGGGTGCTGGTTTGTTTGGGGACACAAAGAACTTTGTAGTATTTTTGAGAAAGGCAGGGTGGTGTGAATAGTATCCATAATGGTCATGTGTTCACCATGAGCTTTGACAGCTTGCATTTACTAACACATACTGTGTTTAATTCTTCAATCTGAAAGATTATTAGGTACCTGCATTCCTACTGCAGTTAGTAAACGGACTGTGAGAATTAAACATCTCTTAAACATGAAGGCATGAGAACATTAAAGCAAATTTCTTTAGTTCTTTCAGGACTTCTTAAACTGGGTAAGTGGGTTAAGTCTCCTGCTGTTTAATTCTATTCGAACAGGAAGTGGGCAACAGTCAGTGACAGGAGTTGAAGCTTCAGATGATGCTAACAGTTACTGGCGGATTCGTGGGAAGAGTGATGGCAGTTGCCAACGTGGGACACCGGTGAAATGTGGGCAAGCTATACGACTTACCCATGTTAACACAGGAAAAAATTTACACACTCATCACTTCCCATCACCACTCTCCAGTAACCAAGTGAGTTGTATCAAATCTTAAGCTTTTGTATAAATAGTGCATGCTATTGACAATATTCTCTCCAGTTTTTCATGGTTTTGAAGAATTAGGCTTCAGCTGCCAGAATCAGTATGTCTATGCATTTCCTGAGTTCAAGTATATGCTTTTTTGTATCTTGGAATAATGTATTTAAGTTCTTGGCAGTGGTAAAATTTAATATGCACTAGTATTGGTATTTCACAGTAGCTTTAACAAATCTCCTTTTTTTTTTTTTTTATCCCACACCATTGTTACTGGGAAGATTGCTCTGAAATGTTTAGCACTTTCAAGGTGTTGGAGACTGGGCATCTCCCTCAACATTGTGAAGATTGCTCTAGACCAAGGCAACTAGTCATGTGTTATGGTACTAGGCATTCCTATATCCAAGTTCTTGGTGATCCAGTCTATTAGTCTCGGTCATCTTCTCGCTATCCCTATTTTAATTCACTATTCTTATTTATCTGTCCTCCTTCCAAAGGAAAAATGAATATGCTATCACAATCATATTTATTTATCATTTTGTACGTATCCCGAAGAGTGTAATTTCTAACTGTAATTAGGTCCCAGTCTTGTCCTTGAACAAATGCTTCTCCAGGATTGAAGCTCTCTCTTAAAATAAATAGTGCAAACTTGTTGGAGGTTTGTCATTAGTAGTCATTTTAGTTTTCCTTCAGTCTGTGTAGATAGGTCATTACATTCAAAGTTAGAAGACCTGACTCTTTGTGAAGAAGGTTTGTCTTTTACCATGAGTAAAGCGGCTGAAACAACAAGGTCCAGTTTTGTGTAGGGTATCTAGATGATCTGGTTATTAAAACAAAAGAAGTGATGGAAAAATAGCATTTCAGAATTATTTAAATAACAGATTGACTCTAAAACCTTCCACCAGTTCTCGTTTGTCAGTTTAGACAATTTTTATAACATTGTCATTAATGTAAAAATGTTCAGCAACTGTCAAGTGTGTCTTTGGTTTTGCTATGTGCTTGCACAGTATCTAAGTGAAAGTAAAGTTTCCATGACTTCCCAGAGATTGACAGGACTGTGACTTAGGACTTTATTGAAATGCGATGCAGTTATGAACACAAACTTTTATTTCATATTCTTAACAGAAGTTGGATTTTCAATTAGTGTGTTGTCTTTCACACTTTTTGGACTTTGTAAGCTTGAATTAACATGACCCTAAAATTTTAGGCTGCTAGGTACAAACTATTGCTGTTCTATTTTCAAGTTGTTAATCGCTTCTAGTTATCAGATTTTTAAAAATTAAAGGCTGTCTTGAGTCCTAAACAGTTGGCGCCTTTATCTTTTTTTAAGAGCTATTCAGCTATCTGTCTGAAGAAAGAGTGTAAACCAGAATAGTTGTTGACCTAATTGTAAGTTTGGTATAATTAAGTTAAAAATGAATATGATTACTTAAAAGGTAAATTGTTGGGATGTTGTGATAAAAACACATGCTGAAAAAACTGTTGCAATGGTAACTATGAAGATGGTCATACTACAAAACTAAATGTCTATAGTTACAAACTTCTTGAGTGGGGAAAATTTGCATGAGCATTAGTATTGTTTGTTTTGAATTTTTTCTCAGAAGGATTGTTCTGATCTCTGTGTTCAAGTCCTCTTTCATTTCATTTTTTGGGGTTTGTTGGTGCTTTTTGCTCAGATTACATGTTGGAATTTGTTGGCACTTTGTGTTCAGATTGCAGTGGTAGAAAGTTACTGCTTTTGGATTTGATAACTGTTGACAAAGCAACACAGCAACGCTTTTTCTTTCCTCTCTTGCCTTGCCTTTAAACTCTGCTGACTTTGTGGCTGATACTTTTGTGTGTGTATTGGAGGTGTTTGCTTACATTTTCACTTCAGGAAGTTTGTGTCTCTAACAGGAAGTAAGTGCCTTTGGTGATGATGGAGAAGGAGATGACCTCGATATATGGATTGTGCAATGCAGTGGGACTTACTGGGAGCGGGAGGATGCAGTGCGCTTCAAGCACGTAGGAACTGAGGTGTTCCTTTCAATAACAGGGGAACAGTATGGCCATCCCATTAGAGGCCAGCGGGAAGTTCATGGCATGCCTACTGCTAATCATCACAACTATTGGAAAGCAATGGAAGGAGTCTTCATCAAACCCAGTATGGACTCTGCAAAACATGATGAGCTCTGAATTGACAGAGGAACCAAAATGCTTCAGCTTACTCCAATGTTCGGAGATGCTAATCCTTGGTCTCTTATAAGTTCCGCCTTGCCTAAGTGACTGACTTTGTGTATTACTGAAGGGCATTAGTTCATTCTAGGAATGCAGCACTTCTGTGGGGAATGGCATCTGCCAGGTTCAGCCATTGAAATTTATTTGGTGAAATTGTTTCTGAATTTTCAAGCTTAATTGATGAAACTAGTTCATACATCTGTTAGTTTTCTTTGTCATTTGTTTTGTTTGTTACTTTTTCTCAAATTTGAAGGAAATGGAAAAACTGAATTAATACATTTCTGCAGTCCCAAGTACAACTAAAATTTGTATTTTGTAATCTTTTTCCAATTATAATTAAATATTTGGAAACTGATTTCTACTTAGTGAGAGAATTTTGTTAGTGAGGAGATAGAGTAAGTCTTGAAAGGGAAAAGTTATTCTCAAATATGGTGTCTTTTGAACGTCTTGAAGTCAGCTATTCAGCCTTCCAGAAAAAAAAATGTGGTCCATTTGAAAATTGCTTCCAATGTCTTTCATGAGTTTTGTTATGTACTGTATTGGAAGAGTGGAAATATTGTGTATGTTGGAGTAAGAAGACAAAGTTTTAATTTATTCGCTTTCTCCAAGAAATTCAGATTTTCTGGTAATGGTGATACTGCTAATTGTCAAATGGTGACACTGCTCTGCTCTATGAACTGGTGCAGAAAGCTACTGTTTGTTTAATTAATATTAGAATTTTATAAAATTCCATGTGGTGCAAAGGAACAGTTGAATTTGACTTATGTTGTACTTGCATGTCACTCTGCAAGATCAGTATAAGAATCCAGATGAATAAATAGTGGAGCATATACCCATGTGGGGTTTTTTTCGTGTGAATCCAGAAAAAGAGGAAAAGGAATCTTAGAGAGTGGTTTGGACCTGGATTTTTTACAGAATGGTATGCTCTGGAGTGCTGGCAATGAATCTTCACTGAATATGTTATGAATTTCTATATTCCTCTTCCTCTGTGAAAAGGAAAAAAACCTAATTCTTGAATGTCTTTGTTACATGGTGTTACTGGAAATACTGATTAAAATTCAAAGTACCATACATTTTCTATTTGCTTTAAACAGAAAAGCTCACAAAATGAGTATGAAAAGTCAGAAAATGCAGGTGTTCTTGTCTCCATGTGTAAATAGTTTACTGATTATGGTCTTAATTAGTCAATCAGTTAAAGAAGCAGGAAACTGATTTACTGCTTTTACAGCTCCAGTCATGTTCTGCAGTGCTAGAGAGAGTGTTGTGTTGAGAAGGTGCAATGGGCAATTGCAGTTAAGCTTTATAAATCCACCTACTGATACATGCTTCATGCTCTGATGCAGTACAGGCTAGCTTCAGGTTTTATTTAAGGGTTTGCTACTCGTGAAGATCCTTCGTACCCTATGGAACAAGGAACCTCTGTAATAGTTGTTTGGTGTACCTGATTATTTTTCTTCGAAGAAAAAGGTAAGACTGTTTTTCTATGAGTCTTAGTTGCATGTGGGTATTCAAGGATTATGAGCGTTTTGGAGAGTAAGTAGACTAGCTTTTGCTGTTTTGTATTAGAAGTAAACTTTTATGTGATGAATGTTTCAGGTTCACGGATATTCCTGACTAATTGTTATTGAAATGGTAGCTATGAAGGATAATTATTTAAAAACAAATCAAACATTCTGCATAAACAAGCTGACTTTCCCTTTATTAAAAATGAGATCTTTTCTTTTGAGGTTGGTATATGAGTAAACACAAAAAGAGTGGTAGCATTTGGCAGGAGGAAGAAACAAATTTGGTAATGAGTTCTCTGTCACTAAGACCTAAATGCTCTGTGCCTGAACTGTATGGGCTTAGTGTTTGTGCACTTGTGGAATACTGTGTCGGCTGAGAAGGTGTAGAGCTGTGTGGCTCATCTCGGTCTGTGTACCAGGTGCTATCCCTACCCAATGTTTATCTCTGCCTGGATGTTTCTGTCCCTAGCAAAGGGACAGTCTTATTTATTATGCTTGAGTGGGATCTCACTGGACCTTCCTTTTTCTGTTCGGATTTGAGCAAAATTGGTTTGGTGAGGCTGGGAAAGAAATGACTTTAACTTCTTATTGCTTACTCTGTAATGTTCTCTCAGTTTTGAAAATGCTTGTACCTTCTCTTTGTAAAGAACCAAGCTTCCACACACACGTATCCATGAATGCCTTATTTAAAGACATATTCAACAACATTTCTGTGAATTGAGTTTCCTTCACTTTTGCATCTAACCAAAGTGTAGCAATCACTTGACATGTGTCACATTACATTTTTTTCCCCAGCTCTTATCACTATAAAAGTTGTGCTGAAGGACCCTTAAATAAGGCCAGTTGAAGTGCATCTTACTCTGGAAAAGGTCTAATGTAGTACTAAAATAACTATTGGTACTCACAGCATGCTAAATGCAGAGTACAAAAGTAATAAGATAATATTGGAAGTGCAAAAGCTTATAGCTGTGAAAAATGAATGTGCAAGCGCTAACGTGCTTTCATTTCTATATAACTTCCAGATTTACGAGACTTGTAATCTTCAGAATCTGATTTGTGTGGTTTTATTTACTTTGGCTATTTACAGTTCAACTTTTCAGGCCTTCCCCTACAGCTGAGGACTAGAGACTTGGAGAATCCCAATTTTTATATTGCTGAGTTTTATTGTTGTTTGTTTTCCATATTACTCTTATCTGCCTAAAGATGTTGGGACTTCTGGGCAAAACATGAAGTAGTGAGGGATGTAAATATGAGAGTTGGCAACACTGTTTTGCTGCTTTTTTTCTCTTTATTTTAAGGTGATAAACTAGATTTTATAATACCTCTTGTCAAAACTCTCTATACGCTTCAAGGTTAAATTAAAAACTCTTTATTTTGGCTTCTGATTGTAGCAGAAAATGTCTTTCAAATAACTGACAGGTGCTTTCCAATTTCTTCCCACTCTTGCAAGAACTCTTTGAAAAGGTGCGCAGATGTTACTCTTCCTTTAGTAAACTAGAAAGGCTTTGGGGAAGAGAATTAGGGGATTTTTTTTATATATAATTGTTCTCAGTGGTAGTAATTGCTAAAGACAATTTACATACTTTAATCTTTCTAATTTGGAAAAAATGTCAAATACTCCATTATATACATATGTATATATTTACTTCAATGTAAAATGACAAGGAGTTCCTTAGGCATGTTCATTTCAGAGGCACGTATGTGTATACAAACACTTTTATTGTTTATTTCCTTAAGCTTTTTAGAGCTCAGTGTAACTGCTCAGCGTATGACCACTTGCCACACATCTTGACTTCTCAGTCAGTATGAATGAGAACTGGTTTTCGTGCTTCAAAAGTGGTAGAAGGGATGTACTGCTCATTGATTCTTCATTCTGAATGTCAAGGGTTAAGATAATAAATGAAATCAAAACATTGATTTATGTTTGGGAATAGTAACGCAGTATATATGTTCTTATTAAGTTAAATATGCATATTTTAAAAAATCAAAAGAAAAAAAACATTACAATCAAAACAACCCTTGACAGTGATGCTTGCTCAGCAGTATTTTAAAGTTAGTTTTGCTTAGTCTTTTCTCTCTTCTGCCTCTCTTCTTCAGCACTGAAGCACCAGCTCTCAGTGTGGATGTGCCATGTTTCACAGCTGTACCAGAGAGACGCTAAGCCTTAGAAACATCCCCTTCCAGCAGCAGCATCTTGCTAAGTATCTGACCCCCTGGTTAGCACATTTGCAGACTTTTTTGGTTAGGTTGCCTGCTGGCAAATGGGCTAAGAGCCTAGGAGAGATTGGTGTATGCAGGGTGCTGTGATGCCACCTGCCTCCCTTTCCTAGTTTTGAGTTCTCATCTGTGCCCTTTTGATTTTACTGTTCTCTCTTCAAACACATCTTCCTGTAATCCAGCTCTGGGCCACTATTCAGATATCTTTGATAATTAATTGCTTCATAACATGGCTGTTTCATCAGCTGCCTTTTAGGAACCCATGTGTTTGGGCTTACAAGACAGCACCCATGGTTGTGTCATTAAGCTTTTTAAGGAAACAGTTGTCTGGGTTTTTTTAAAGTTACTTTTAAACACGAATACTCAGACCTAAGGAAATGCTTTCTTCCTATAGCCTCCATGATTCTGTTCTGTGGGGTAGGAAACACAGGGGATGGTTTACTTTCTCAAGAAGGAATAAAGTATTCAACTTTACCAACCTGGAGTTGCACTGGAAACACAAGGCAATTCAAACTTACCTTGGACTATGTAGCGTTTATTATGTATGCAAGTCACAAACAGTAATAAATTTTAGGGTCCTCTGGTTATTTTAAATACTTAGAGGTATAAATATTTTATATTTTCTCCTTTCCTCCCACTGAGATTCTAAGCATTTTAGTGTTCCCATGTTTATAAATACTTTAGCAGGACCTTGCGTATTTATACCCAATAACTTATTTTTACACTATGCAAAAGATGGAGCACCAGAGTTAGCTCCTTCTAATCTGTTTCCTTAATCAAACTTGCAATAATTTAAGTGGTGTGAGGAAACCAATTGTGAGGTGGTCAACCAGTTCCTCTGAAGACAGAACTGAATTACTTTGGGTGTGTATGAGACAAGGAGGGAATATAGTGAGCACCTTGAAAGTGGACTTCAGCAGTTGCATGATTCGCATGGTTCAACACTTCTTTCTCTTTAAAATGCAGCAAATCTAACTGATTATAAAAAACTTTTACTATATCAGGTATTGTACTAATTCTAAATTAACATAAAGTTCACAGTGGAATCCTATGACAGCTCTGATACTGATTCAAGCTGCTGGTTTTTGAGGGATTCAGCTGTCTTCAATCCTTTGGGAAAATGGTGCCCTGCTTCATTAGGGTTAGAATTGTTAGAAACTGTCTGACATCTCAAGGGTACCAAACCATCATGAAACACATTACAAATTAATCTGAATGTGTGCAGGCTATGTAGTTGGCTAATTAGTTCCTATATGCTTTTTTTAACTATAAAAATAGCATGCAGGTGCTGGCTTTGAGTGTCTGGAGGACTGTCGAGCTTGGACTCGGGTCTAAGGCTCTTTGTTTGATCTTTGTGATGGTCATGTATTTATTCACCTAAGCTTCATTTTCTGAGAGTAATGATTAGTGGTAGAGGTGCATGCTGTGCTGAAAATGGAAGTAACAGGTGAATCTAGTGTGACTCAAACTACAGCTAAACATAAAACAAAATAGGTACCTGATGATGATGTGTATCTTCTGCTGATGCCTTCTCGGTCCCATCTCTACCTGCCTGGTTACTGCAGGCTGACTACAAACGCCTTCCCTCTGCTCCCTGGCTTTGTAGGTGCCCCTCAGAGAGCTCTCATCACTGGGGTTCGCTTTCTGCTCGCCTCGATTCGGGTGACTACTCTGTCCTGCCCGTTAGGGGAAACAGCCCTTTAGATAGTCTGTATCAAAACTTGGGTGGGATAGATGCGGGCAGGGCCGTTCTGAGGGAAGAGGGACGGGAACGTCTTTCTCCTTATCTCCGTCTTGGGGCCGGAGCGTGGCCGGGGGTGGACAGCCACTAGCCAGCGCTACTGCTCCGCCCTCCGCGCCGCTGCCCGGGCGCTGCCGACCGGCTCCCTGGGAACCGGCGCCACCGGCAGCGCAGCGCTGTTTCGGCAGCGCAGTGCTGTTTGTTTCGGCAGCTCAGCTTTGATCGCCTGCGAATTTATACTCTTGGGGGGGGCTGGGGGGGGGGAGAAATAACATCCGCTTCTCCCGCGTTACGCTGCGAAGGCGATCGGCTGCTGTAAGACCTCCTGTGCGGCCGTCTCTCGCGTTAAGTGAGCTCTGCCAAGTCATGTACTGCTCAGTTACTTGAAAGGGAAGATTAAAAACATTAGCGTAGGCTATAAAGCGATGCTTTAGGCGTTTCTGCTTGCTCCCTTTCTATAGGATCGATAAAGTGCGTCCAAGGCTGAGGTCTGTTTGCTTACAGTAGATATTTAAGGCAATTACCTGTATCATAAAATTAAATACCGGTTTCCGCTCGGTGGGGGGAAGGAGAGACACAAGAGGATCGTTAAATGGGGAGCTCTCTTCTCCTCCCGTCACATACAACAATCCCGTTGCATTTTGCGAGATCTCGAAGGCAAAAGCTAAAATCAAATGATCTGTTTCTAGCCCGTGTAAGATATGTTGCACGTCAGTGGTAATACTTACGTGAACACGCCTTGTCCCCAGTGTCACTAACCTGGCTCTCCTCGGCTCTTCCCCTGGAGCGGATCCTGTGCCATCCGCTGCGGATTCCCTTTGGCGCTAGGATGAAAGCAGAGCTGCCATCTCTTGCCGAGAGAGGGTCGGTTTGCGATCCGCTGGGCAGCTGCACCCGTCGGCTTCTACCCGCCATCCTGCGGGGCTGCAGCTCCCGCTGGCTGCGTGGGTCACCCACGTCGCGCCCCGCCGGCCATCCTCGGTGGGACCACTGGTTGGCAGGTCCAGCTTCCTTCCCCGCCGGCGCAGCTATTGCCGAGGGCTTCGCTCATTTGCCAAATGGACGTAGATTTTTCTGCAAATCCGCCCAGCAATGCAACTTTGGTTTCTCAGCATCAGCCGCCTGCCGATATTCCGTCATGTCTAGCGGAAAGATGGTCTTTACGAGCATTTTACCATGCCGGGTACCAGTATCTGCGAGCCAGCCTCCGCTAACGGCGATCCTCGGGTGATGGCAGGATGCGTCCTCCAAAACCCGCTTTCCCAGAGCTACACTCTACCCCTTTCCCTCTCCTCTTCCCGGCTCCTGCCTGCTCTGCCGGGAAGGGTCGTGGTCTCTTTATTCAGCCTCGGCGGGGGCGGGGGGGGAATCCCACCTCATGTGCGCAGCCCTGAGCCACGTGTGCCGGCGCCGTTGCCAGCCTGCCACCGACCCCGCCGGAGCCCCCGACTCCCGGCAAGGCGCCCCGGGGACACGGCACCTGCGGGAGAGCTCCTGGCCGGCGGGGCGCGGCGATGCTTTGCCGCAAGGCTGAACCCCAGGGACGGAGCTGCGCTGGCCAACGCCTGCGCCCGCTGGAGAGCGGAGGTCCCTTCCCGGTTCCTCCGCTGCCTCCATCCGGTTTCCTCTAGCCAAGGGGCAAGTTTAAAGCTCAGTAGCTCGAGAACCCGAAAGGCTACCAACAGAAGCGCTGGGCTAGGGAATTACGGGAGAGCGGTGCCTCCTGGTGCCGAGGAAACACAGCAGCGCGTCAGTACCTGCCCGGGAGAGGGAGCCGAGGGGCACACGGGCACTCCCGGACGCCCTGAGCGCTGGTCCCGCGTATAGGACGTCTGGAGACCCTAACTGTGTGGCTGTAGGGCTTGTGAGAGAGTTCCCAGCCCTGTCCGGCTGCTGGCACTGTGAGGGAACACGCCTTAGTGCACCTACAGCAGTTTTCATTCTATTACGGACTGATCTAGCTCGGTAACTGGCTTCGGTGGGCACACGGAGCGTGGTGTGATAAAATAATTGTATAGGCACTTGTTTAATCGCCGGTCTACTTCACTTGTATCCTCCTCGCACGTTCAAAATGGGAAAGCTCATGATTCGTGCCAGGAACATCTTATACTAGGCTTGTGTGGTGTGTGTTTGTGACTCCATTGCCAAAAAAAGGGCTATTGTAGCATTAAACCTGCGCGGCTAAAACAGACATTGGAAAGTGCAGAACGCGAGGCTTCTCCTGAAATTGCACCCAGGGGAACACCATCTGCTGTCTCTCTTGCAAATATTATACTTTTGAATGCATTACCTCTGCCTTGGCTGGGTGCGGGTGGGGAGACAATTACTGTCGAGCTGGAGGCAATTTTCTATAAAGCTGCACAGCAAAACACCTTTATGTTGTGTTGCGTTTTCTCAGCCGTACAGACGCACGGCGGTGAGAGTGGCTCTCCGTCGAGCTTTAGAGACCAGTCTCCGGTGCAAAATAGTTTAAAATGTTAAAATCTTTCTCTGTTTCCCTTTATAGCCGCTGTTTTCCCTCATGAGATGGGAGGCTGTTTACTGTGGGTGATTAATTGAAATCTTGCTTAAAAGTCTCGGCAGTGACTCGACAGCCGCTTCGGAGCCCCCGGTCTGGGGGTAAAAGTGCTTCGTGTCGCCCCGTAGGAGAGCTGCCTTTCTTGGGGCTGAAGCCGGGCGCTGGAGGGCAGAAGGGATGCTGCTCGGCAAGGAGGAGGGGTGCGGGGGGGGTGTGGGGGTGGTGACCAGACCGGCCAGAATAGATGCATTTTCTCGTTAGAGTATAAATTCTCAGCTGGGAGAGCACAACTTCTTTCCTCCCTACCCAAAAGGAAGAGGTAATTGTGACTTTGGAAGTGGCAGCTGGAGTGGAAGGGACACACTCCTCTGGGAGAGCTGTGGTGGGTAGTGGAGAAAAGCCTTGAAAACCCTCCCGAGACTGGAAGTTTCACAATGCAGCTTTTATAGCTTCCTCCCCAGCGGCGGGCAGGGAGCCTCGCCCGAGCGCTGTTCCCCCGCAGCACTGAGGGATGGCGGTTCGTGTTCTGCGGGGACGGGAAAGCGCGGAGGGGGATCCCGAATATCAGAACAAGGTGTCAGTGACGGAGAACCGGGGTTTCTAACGCTCCCTCGGGGAAGGAGGGGTTCCGAGGCCGGCGGTCCCCAGCGGGGCAGGAGCGCGGACCGGGAGGCGGGCGGGGGCTGCGTGGGGCAGGGCGCACGCCTGGAGGGGACGTACAATGAGAGCTGGCCGGAGAGGGGTGTCTCGGCATCCCCAGGTCCCCCTCGCCCGCCGGAGCAGCCCCTGCTCTGCCTCGTAGCACGCCCCTGGCTGGGACTCGGCGGCGGAGCTTCCCCGGCTGCCTGGCACAGTACTGGCCTCGACGGGGAAAGGATGCTGCACGGGCGGCGCTGGGACGCTACAATGAAAGGTGCTTTTGAAGGGACAATAATAGTGCAGAACGGCTCATCTTTCCAGGCTGTTTGCTGTTTTTCTCTATAGGAAAGTTGCCCAGCCTGGATCGTTCTTGCCAGAAAACCACCTTGAAACTAGATCATGTTTTCGTGTATCTGGTGCCTTAGGAAACCGAAGGAAAATTGTTATCTGTCGTTCACTCTAAGACACCGTGGTTAATACTGAAAGAATGGCTTAATACCTAATCTAAAAAAAGATCCATCCTAATAAAGTGTTAGCTAAAGCCGAAGTATCTTTTACTAGGAAGCTATGCTTAAGGTGCTGGGACTGATGACCAGCACTCCGTTCGTAGCTGCAGAGCCGAGTGATCCCAAACAACGTGTCAGTACCTCTTTGTCCCACCTGGAAGAGGAAATTATAGGTTTTCTTTGTCTTGTCTGTGAGCGGTGCGCTGGGACCCGGGGCTGGTGTCCGGGAAGCCAGCAGGAAGGCTGGGTGACATGCCCCGGGCTGTGCGGATGAACCCTGCCCTCCCCAGTGTCCTTTCCCCGCAGCTCCGCAGAGCGGCGGACGATCACCCGCTGCCTCTCTCCTGTGGGCCTGCTCGGAGCAGGGTAAAATGGCGACGGCCACCCTGTCCCTCGAAGGCAGCAGCTTCTGCCTGGCCCTGCCCGGGGCTCGGGGGGGGACCGGGTGCAGGAGGGAGCCGGGGCGCGGCCGGAGGGAGGCTGAGTGCCCTGCCGGGAGCCAGCACCTCTCCAGGGGCTGCGCTGGCCCCTGCTCGACACTGCGGGGTGACAAAGGGTTCCCCACTCCTCGCAGCCCTTCTCCGCCCAGAGCTTTCCGCCTTTCCGCCTCCAGGACCTACCGGCTGCGGGTGGGAGACCCGCGGCGCTCGCTTCTTTGCGGGAAGCGTGGGGAAACCCAGCGCGGCGGCGGGGTCGCCCGGGGCCCCCCGGGGTGCCCGGACGGGGGTCTCCCGGCGGCACGGTCGGAGCCACAGCGGGCTCCCTCCAGGCTGGTCTCTCGGGGCGTTTATGTGCATCAGTGGGTTTACAGTTCAATAGAGAAGAGCCAGGGAAGGATGAGCTTGGATTTCAGGGCTATTTTAGGCAGAAATAATTGGAAATGTGAGTGAATAGCCCTAGCAATACTTACTCTACGGTCTCTTCTGCTCTGTCTCCCCTCCCACCCCCCTAATCTCTTTTATTGTGTGACTCCAAGTTAGTAAAAATATTTCGAGACGTCTGCATCGAAGTGGCTTTAGTCGGTATTCCCCGTTGCACTGCCCTGAGCCTCCCCTCTCGGTCTCTGCTAGGGCCGGTGGACGTGATTTTTTTTTTTTGCGTCAGCATCCCACGGAAGGGAAGGCGGTGGTTTCAAGCACACCTTCCCCGACGGCAGGGGGGCCGTCCTCTGTATCCCTCCAGCTCAGCGAGGGAAGCTCCTCGGGCTTGGGCGACTTTCCTATGGACAGAGCCGTGCGAACAAAGCGGCGGGGCTGGCTGTCAGCGGGGTCCTTTCAAGAGCCACGAGCCAGAGACCCTCCGAAATCCCCATGCAATCCGTTCGCGGAGGTCGGTTTCACTCGGCAGCAGCTGTCAGGCTCGGCCGGCTGCGGTGCACCGGCCCTCGCTGAGCACCCAACATGAGCCCCCGGCACTGAAACCCCTTCTTAACACCGGCGGCTGTGCGGCTCGGAGCTGCCGGTCCTGCCCGGTCGGATGCTGGCCGTACCGTCGGGGCACCGGGAGCAGAGCGGAGCCTGGGGAGAGCCTCCCTGCCGGGAGGCACCGTCTGATTCCTTGTGCCAGAGGGGGGAGGCAAGCTGTTGGCTTTCACTCACCTGCAGAGGGTTTTCCTGCCGTAGCACCAAGAGCTATGTCGAGGTCGAGGCTTTAAAGAAGACACCTTACCCCACTGGCTCCCTTACACAGGGTACAAATGGAAAACAGTTCGGTTTCACTTTTCCCGATGTAAATATTATCCTGATTCCCCCCTCCCCTATTGAAGTTCTCTCCTGCTTTTTTTGTTTGTTTGTTTGTGTGAGAGATTTTTGGGGGGATATTGTTGGTTGGTTTGTTGTTGGTTTTGTGTTTTTTTTTTTTTTTTTCCTTGTAAACATTTACCTTTCAGTAGGGATGTCTCTGCCTGAAGAGGGAATGGAGGGGAAGAAGGGATCGATTCTGATCAAAGAATTTGGTCAGAGATTCAACAGGGGAACACCAGAACTAGCCTTTTACTTGCTCCAAACACTGCTATAAATGCCCTAAATCAATCACTTGGCATTTGGGGGTGGGCAGTGAGAAATCCTTAGCTTTGTTGGTACTTGGTGTCTGTAACAGCTCGCATGTGAAGGTGGCCTCCATAATTCCCCAGGGCTGTTGAGAGATCCTCTTTTCCTTCAGATTGGGAAGTCTTTCATTTTCTGCTTCTCTTGGAGTACAGCCTCCCTTTTGTTTGAATTTTTCAAAATAATTTAGAGGTGTGTCAAAAGTGTAACCACTGTAAAAGGAAAACCAAGCAACAGAATTTTCTGCTGGTGGGCTGTGTAAAACCATATTGCTGTCACCCTAAACTTGTTCTGAAATATGATGGGGATTCACATTGGAGGAACAAACCAGTTTGTCATCTAGCACTATGTGATAGCGGCTTTTGTACTCGCATAACTCCCTATTGATTTTAATTGGGCAAACTGCTCACATAGTTGTCGCAGCTTCTGGCAAAGTTGTTGCTTCTCAGCAGATCACTGTTTGAGGGAGGCAGGGGTCTGCCATTTGTTGTAGTGGCAGCAGGGTGACTCTTTAAAATATTTGACTTACTACACCCATGCAAAATGTCACATTTCACTTTGCACTGTGAGCAACAGTTTATTGTTGTCACCTGATTATTCTGTGTGTCTAAGGAGGTTTACAAGTCAAGGGCTCACCCACCTCCCAGGTGGGTTTGTACTGAGTCGGTGTTTGATGCTGAGCCCAGGCAGCGTACCTAGTTCTGTGCAGCACCACAAAGACTATTTTGGTTTGCCCCAAGGAACTTCCATTCTCAATTAGCCACCCACCCGCTGTTCTGCTAGCTCCTTATGGCACAGATCTCTGCCTGCGGAGCTTCTGGTGACAACACACTGAAGAGAAGAGCACGGTTTTAAAGCTCTGATGCTTTCAGACTCTTCTTCCCATCTGTTCACTTTTGAGCAGAGGGACGGATCCTTTGCAAGGACGCAGGGCTGCTAGATCCAGGCCTTGCCTGGGGAAGCTTGCTGTTCCCAGGAAGGGTTTAGCTGGAGTCTCAGAAGTTGTGTACAGATTGAGCTGGGTTTCAGCTGAAAAGCTGGGTGGATAATGCCATTGTCAAGCCTCCAGTGGAGCAGTTTGGCCACCTGCTACTCCCTTTGGATGGGATGCTTATGATGCTTACTGGAGAGCTTATGAGGAAGGGAATATACTTTCAGGTATCCCATGTGAATGGGGTTCTCTGGAGGAGTTAACATGAATACTTTTTTCCTCATCAATAGCAGTTAGGACTAGATTTTTTCTTATATGCCTCACCTTCTTAGCACTTAGTTTGTCATAATTGACAGAACATATCTTCAGTCTGTGCTGGGATGAATCCTGAGGACTGGATGTAGAGCAGTGGCAGGATATGGCCCTAAAAACCAGTAGCTTGTGCTTCCTGCAGGGAAGTGGCTGGCTGTGGCAGCCCTTCTAGAGGCAGCGTACACCCTCCGCTGCAGCGGAGCGAGCGCAGTGCTGACCTGCAGGTCTAGGAAAAAAATTGTGTTGTCCCTTGGTTTTCAGTAAATACGCTATGAGCTACCTAGTGGTATTAGGTCTAATCATAGGAGTTTTCCCCTCAAAGCTGTGGCTGGATTTATGTTGATCACTTTAAAACAAATCTCTCAGATATATTTAGTAGAAGAATGTGTAAAACCCCAACCCCCAAATGGTATTATGTAACCAATACAGTATTTAAGTGCCCCCTGTGTAAACTAACTGAAAAGCCTGCTGTTTGCCTTCTTTGCCTCTGTTGTGTATTGGTCAACCGAAGCCGGGCACTCTGTTTGCTGTTCTGATTACTATTTTAATAGGAAAGATCCATAGGATCATGTTATCTAGAAAGTGAAAAAGACTTAAACCCCAGTCACTGGGCTTAGAGAGGGCTCTGGGGCTGAGTGAGAGCCCTCTCGTGGGCTGCCCAGGGGCGTGGATTGCCAAGGGAGCTTGTGCCATTTGAAAGCGCGTGCACAACAGGGTACAGCTCCACACAATGTACTTTGTCCTTTTACTTTGGCATGTGTGATGCAGCCATTCTCAGTGGCCTCTGCAACCTCAGCCATAGGGTTCAGCTGAGCTCAGCAAAGATGAAGACGTTAGAGTAGGGTCAAGGAGATGGTGGGAGCTAGTGGGCCAACTGGGAACATGTTCCCACTGCTATATCTAGAGCTGGTATCAGGTGGAAATTAGATTTGGATTTCCTCTTGCTTTGAACCAAGAGGATTTTGTAGGCTTTCCCCCTAATTTACTGTTATTGATCTGCCATCAGCTCCTTGCCCAGTTAAATCCTTTATTCAAGGTGCTGGATCTTAAGAGCACAGTGGTTTCCCATTATTGTTATAATCTTTTGCCAAAGAGAGATTCCCCCTTCTCAGTAATGCACCAAAGTGGAAGTAATCGCTCTTTTTTCTTCTTGCATTTGTCCTTTCCTGTTTCATTCACTGATTGAAAAATGGCTAAAGAGCAGCCCCCATTTCACCTCCCCTTTTCCCTGATTGACTCAGCAGCTCCTGGGACAGAGAGAGGAAAGGGGCCTCCAGGTCACAACCTTCACAATCTTCAAAGCCCCTGCCGCTTCCAGCAGCTGTCACAGCTCTCACTGACCATATCCCCAGAAGGTCAGCAAAAAAATAAACACTGGGGCCCGACAGGTCCCCTTCTCATGCAAACTGGCCATTTCCCTCCCCAGCTCCCATTCCATGCATAGCTTACACATAGGAGACCCCCTTGGATTTGCACAGAGCTATGCAAGAGCAAAATGCCACAGAAAATAAAAGCAGAAGGGCTTCCTGGGCAGGCAGGGTGGGAAAAAGAAAAGCAGCTTCCTGAGCTCTCCATGCCCACCCACAGGCTGCTGCAGCCATTTTGTGTGTGCAAAGCCTGAAGGTGAAGCTGGGGAGGGGGCTGACTTTTCCCTGGGAGAGAAACTGCAGGGAAGGATTCAGCTTTTATATCTGCTCGTGCACGTGAGAGACAGAAGAAAGAATCCAAAAGAAATAGGAAATGAAGCATAGACTGTAAAAGCCTTTTCATCAGGATTAGATCGCATCCCTCTCCTACAGCCAGCCTGCTTTCTGCACTCACCTTCCTCCGCAAAAAGTCGTGATGAAGCAGAAACAGTGCCAGGGAGAAGTGCGGGTTCAAAAGGCCAGAGTGGAAAGGTCCTTTGCTAAAGGAAATACCCCTTCCCAGCCCTCTTTTATAGAAGTATCCATTTCACCATGGCCACTCATAATCAAAGAGCTCTTTCCTGGCCTTCCCAGCACAGCTCCCAGATGCGGAGCGCTGTTCTCATCTCCATTATGGCAAACCCTTCCCTTCCCGCCCTGCAACCGGCTTCCCTACCCACGCTACCCCATTGCTGAACCCGCCACCCGGGCACGACTCGAGCCCGTTTTTCAGGCTCCACAGGGAAGGAGGATGCGTTATCAACCTCTCCCCAAAAAGACCAAACGGGCGATTAGCAGGCCGACAAAAACCCATCGAGGGGCTTTTTCTCTGCCTACGGCCAGTAGGGAGGCGGGGAGGGGCTGGTGACCTGCAAGAAAACCCACTAGGAAGGAAAAGGCAGCGACAGGGGACGTGGGAGTCACTTTATTTCTTTGGTGTCGGCCGGGTACAGCGGAGGGGCGGCGGGGCGGGGGGCGCGGCGGGCCCGGGGCCGGTCGGTGCGCGGAGCTGCTCACCTGCCCCTGCCCGCGCTCCCCGCCGCTGCGTGTTTAAACAAAGAAAGTTGCACAACCAAAGCCCCCTCACCCCGCCCCCGTTAAGGTGGCTCTCGGGGGTGAGGGAGATGACGGGGTAGCGGGACGTCCCGTCCCCGCACGCTGTCACCGGCTCGTCCCCGGCTCTCGCCGCTCCCCGGCGCACTGACGCCCTTTCATTATTGCACTGCTCGCTGCGACCGTGACAGTAGTGCAACAGGGAAAGAGGGGCAGCCCGCCCGGTGGTCCCAGCGCTGGCCCAGCCCGGCCGCCGGGCTGGGGGCACGGAGGGAGAGCCCGGGGGGGGTGTGGGGGGTGTGTGCTGTTCCTGGCTTTGTCCCCGAGCTGGCCGCCTTCCCCCGGAATGATGCTGGGGGGGGCGCGGGTTTAAACCGAGGGCAGCGGCAGGGTCAGCCGTACAACGGGGAGACTGAGGGCACGGCCCCGTCGTAGGGCTCCGGGTCCTCCGCCCCCGGGCCGGCGAGGCGAGGCGAGCCCCGCTGCCGCGGGGAGACGCGCCGCCCGAGGACCAGCTCGGAAAGCCCCGCGGCAGCGGCTGCTCCGCCGCGCCCTGATCCGGCCCCCAGTCCCCTCCCACCATCCCTTTCCCTGGGCCCCTGAGGTCCCGAAAGGGACCGCGGGGACCACCTGAAACGGAAGGCAGGGCCACCCACTCGGCCATCCCGGCTGCTGTCAGCCCCCAGCTGATCCCTCACAAAGCCGAGAGGAGATTGAAGCCCCCATCCCTGCTCCGTTCCCACGTACCTCCGTGAACAGCGCTCGGGAAGGACCAGAGGCAGGGCCCGGCCGCCGAGCCTGGCGCTGGAGCTGGCGGGCCGCGCTCACCAGGCAGAGGCATGAGCTTTGTTTCGAGGAGGTCATTGGGATTAGAGCCTCGGCCTCTTTGTGCTGTACTCTGCTTCGCACCGCACTGGTTTTCGGGCTGGGATCAGGCACAGAAACAGCAATGTATCTCCTCCCATCCCCTCGTGGGTGTTTACATCATTATGTAAAATAGGCACCCTTCAAACGTCTCAGGACTCACACTATTTTAAAATCGAGCCATGATGGGTTTCTCCGATTTCAGTCACTGCTTGTGCGGTTTAAACACGAGGCCGTTTTGAACCCTGTGTGATAGCATCAAAAATATGCCCATTACTCACAACCTGAGTCACCACAATAGAACGATTATTTGTCACAAATAACATCTCTGCACAATTACTTGCCTATCTAACAATGCTCGGCATTTCACAACTTTTCCCTTAACTCGATGGGCACATAGGATTATTTTTTCCTGCTGTGGCTTTCTTCTCTCCATGAAGAATAACCCTCAAAAGAAAAGACCCTATAAGCAATATTGCACTACTACCCTGATCACAAAAGCAGAGGCAATATTGATAGGGTCTCATCCTTAAGGTTAGGAAGCTGGATAATGTGTCTTGCGGCAGGTGACTGGAGGGAGCTTCATTCCATGCCTGCAAATGGGGAAGGGGTACAAAGTTAGAAAGCAGTGCACTGCCCCACGGATCACAGCACCGTGTGCTCCTAGGAAGGTGGGGATGCAGGAATGGAGTAAATCTCTGACCCCACAGAATCTGTGCGTGAGTGCTACCCCTTTCTCCCAGGACATATTTAACTCCAGTGTGGATTTTATCTAGGCTTCTATACCTCAGTCCCCAGTTCTCACCTTCTTCTGTCAAAGTTTCTCTCCTTTATTAATAACCTCAGTCAATTAGCTGCCTAGCTGTTAAAGGCTGGGAAGTGCTATTTATTTGATTAACTGATAGTTGTATTTTGAACCTCTTAGTAACAGGCATCAAGCCCTCAGAGAGCTTCCTTTCTAGGGCTGTTCTACTTGGAGAACCCAGTGTTTTAAAATATCCCTCCCTTCATTGGAAATCACGGGACTAACTACACACCAAAAATTAGAAAGCGAAACAGGATCTCCATGGCTGGTTCTCCAGCACTGACTTCACATTAATGTACACAGATTAAACAGTGTTTGGAGACGCACAGTGTTTTGCCCTAGCTCATTTTGTTTTGGCTTTTTCTTCTCCTCTCCCCTCTCTCCAGCATCTTTTTGGTCTTAGGCTAGAAGGCACAATCTTCAGTTGGGGCTGGCTTAGTGTTGAACGCGCCAACAGCCACAGAAATCATTCCCAGGGAGCGGCCAAGACAGCTCCAGCTTCAGGGTTGCTTTGCCAGCTAGACTCTTCCTCTGCAATCTGGCTCCCAGGTAACCTGCCCCAGTGCATTTCTCATGTAGGAACACTTGAGAGTCCAGAGGAAGAAGAAGGAAACTTCTTTCCCAGGCCATCCCAAACCAGGTCATGATTTTGACACTTTAAGCTTCTCTTTCCTCAGCCTGCTTTCCAGTGGATTAAGTAGGAGTGTGATGGAGAGACAATCCCCTAATTCATGGATTCCTGGCTAATTTATGCATGCCATATTGATCTAGTCTTTGCCATTAGAGATCCCTGGCATTTGGCACGCTGATGTGAGGCAGCCCTGCATCCCCTTTGATGTTGCCTGACTTGCCCAAAGCAGCCGAAAACCAAGGACATAAACCAAGGACATGCCAAAGGGAACATGGGAAGCTCCATTAATTGTTTGTTTTTTCTAATGGACTGATAAACAAAATCTCCAATCTGCCCCAACCCCTCCCTCTCCCCATCCTTTATGATGCTTGTTGGAAGCAAACAGGGATCTCTTTTCCACATTATTTATTTGTATTAACCTTTGCTCACATTAATTAAAAGGCTATGTTCACAGAGATTGCTGTAAGCGGCTCAGAATGAGTTTTATCAAACTTCTGTATTCTCATTACCTTGGCAAAACCTCAGGTTTAATCCTGCCACTCTGCTTCTCAACAATCCCTGCAACCTAGACATCCAGTTGGACTGAGAACATAAAAAAAGACGCAACTAGGCTCGGCCTTACCTTTCCATCTATTCCCGGCCAGTCTCTATTTTGTTTATTGTTTATCATGTCTTTTCCACTCTTCAGCCTCGATGTTATCTCAAACAAGACTTACACTTAATACACACAATTTAACTTCTCCAATGGCCCAAGACAAACCCACTGGTGAGTTTACAGTGGAAACAATTTGCATATCAAGTGACGTTACTAATGCATCAATGGGGGAGGACAAGGGCGACACAATTTGACAATTTCCACGGGACTTAAGAATATCAGTAGTTGCAGAAGCTACAACTGGCAGGACAGGGTAAGGGATGTAATTAGAAACATCAGCCACAAGTTACATTCCAAGCAAAGGTAATTAAGTTACTTTGTCTTTATGTTTCTGGATCGGTGCTGAGAGTCTAGATGTGTCTCAAAAATTTCCAAGTGGTGTATTGGCACAGGACTCCGCACACCTTCCTTTTTTTTTTTTCTTTTTTTTTACAAGACAAGAAAAATAGACTGAATCAATCTCTAATAATATTCCCCCAATTTGCAAACAATATGCAAAGCCTGGGTCGCGCTATGTCCTATAGCAGGGAGACTCTCTGGAATGCATATGGGGGTTATTTTAAAATAAATGTTTAAACGCGAGATTATGAAATGCATGCTATTTATACACCAGGAGGCTCAGCATCTCTAGATATGTTTAGAAACCTCTCTCGCCTTTAATCACAGTTATAGAAACTAAATGGAAATGTCACCCAGACTAGTATGGAAATAACACTATATGTTGCTCAATAATGGAAGCTTTTTTTTTTTTTTGGCAGTGTGCGGGGGGGAATCTTTTACTGTAGTGGATTCATTGCTGTATGTTTAAGCCCCCCTTTTCTGATGTTAGCAGACAAACAGACTGAAGTGCTCTTACGATGAAGCTCTGGGATAAATAAAGTAGTGAGCTGACTCTGGAGCTCAGAGGCCTCTGCTCCTTGTGAGATCAGACCTTGTCTTCCCTGGCTCAGTTTAGAGCGCCATTTCCCCTTCCCTTTGTTGCTGGCTGTTTGTTTGTTTCTCTTGTGGTTAAAGATGCCACTTTGGGCAAGCGGGTTTTTTAAATTTTCATCTTGGTTGCAACCTCACAAAACATAGCAAGGCAACGAAGCTTCAGTTCAGCCTTGTTTCCCTGGTCACAGCCATTTTGCTAGCCTGAGGAAAGGAGACCATTTAAAAGCCATCTTACAATTAAATACATTATATAGCCTACAATATATTTTCTGCAGCGGAATTGACACTATTACCAAAGGTCAGAGCAAACACTTTGGAAACAGCTGTAGGCTGAGAGTTGATTTAGAGTTTTCCATCCTATTTAATAATTTTATCATTGTTTTAAAACTGAGAAGTGTTGCCTTCTTAATTCTCTCTCTCTCTTTTTTTTTTTTTTTTTTTTAAAGAGAGAGAGAAAATTCTTAGCATTCCAGTCCTGGCTCCTTAAGTCTATCTAGCAAGTTTGTACAAATCCGTCCAGAGAAAAAGGGGATTCTTACTTCCATGCAAGAGTCAACTTGTCCAGGTGTGAGAGACTCCAGAGAGTAAGGGTTGATAATCTTCTCTGAAAACACCACCTTCCTAAGTGCGTCTCACCCACGGAGCTCGGGGGTTCTGTCACCCACAGCCACTTATCAATATGTTCCCCTTCTCCTGAAATCAGGACGGATTACACTTCAGAACGTCCTGCCATTTGATTCTTGCTTATAATATTTAGCTTGTGGGTTTCAATAACCCTTTTCTCAGTAGCAACACTTCCTCGGCTGGCAGAAGCCAGATCTGCGTCAGTGAGCTCCATTAAAAGGAATGACAGAGCTCCTTAAACAGCCTAGACTTTGTAACCCCACAATACGGCTTTTCTGCATGGTGTTTACCAGTGCTCTGCTGTCTGATGGAAAAAAAAAAAAAAAAAAAAAAAAAAAAAAGACGTGGTACTAAATTCAGGAGCAAAATAGGGCTAAATCCTATCACCTTGGAAGTGCTGATCCCACTTCTGGCCCTGCATGTACAGCAGGGCGAGCAGAAGGTCTGGTAGTTGCCTCAGCTGGGGAAGGAGCACATGTGGGGCTGATCTCGAGGTTTCCCAAAATACTCTTCCCCCATGGCAGGGGACAGACTGCCCTCACTTGAGACCCCAGCTGCCCACAGGCTGCCCGGCCCCTTGCCTGCCGAGGGGGGGGGGGGGGGGACGGGGACGGTTCTCCCCAGGGCCCCAAGCCCAAGTCTCTACGGCCGGGGCCGGGGCTCTACCCGAGGGAGGCACAGCTCCTGACCCGGCCCGGCCACCCGCCGTCCCCAAACCACCCAAGAGCGGCCAGAGCAGGAGCCACCTTAACGCAGTCTAGCACTCAATGCAATGACTCAAAAAGTCCCCCTGAAAAAAAAAAAAAAAAAAAAAAGAAAGAAAAAGAAAAAAATCCCTCTGAAAACTTAAACCATCTGATTTCACTTTCCGCTCCAATTGGTTGTGTAGCCAGGGCGCAGGTCTGGCCTCCTCCACCACACTAATACCCTATGTGTGCTGCCTCCACAGAGGAGGGGTTCTTTTAACAAGTTTATGCAACAACAGGATGGAGGCTCTGCCGGAGCCCTTCCCCCCGCAGCCCGACCTGATTCCCCGCATTCCTCCCGCGCCCTCCCCCTCCGACCCAACTGGAGACAAACTCTGGCATCTCCACACACATGCAAATGGTTTCCCTTGCACAAATACAGACTCCTGAAGGGGCCTTTGCTTCCGAATCCCCCCTCTCCTTTTTTTTTTTTTTTGCTTTCCTCCAGTGCTTTTTTTTTTTTTTTCTTTTGCTGTTACATTCCTCAGCCAGGCAGGGTTAAAAAAAAAAAAAAAAAAAAAGAGAAAGAGAGAGTGGGGAAGGGAGGGTTTGGAATGTGTAACCTCCATCCCAGGCCCAAATGTGCAGGGAACCCCGTCCTCACACCCTGCACCCCTGGGGAGAGAGCTGGCGCCCTGTGAAGGATGCTCGGTGGGCTCCATCGCCCCAGCAGGAGCCAGGCAGCCTGGGACACTTTCACCTCACCCTCTGCCAATGGGACGTGGTCCTTGTGACCGCACAGGCCTTTCCCTGTATCACAGGCCTCAACCTCCCCCCCCCCCCTACCCAGGGGACGTTTTCAAGTGTAGCAACTATATTATTTTTAAAGACATAACTTTATAGAGGAAAACAAGTATGCATCTATTCCCCACCTCCAAACAAGGCAGGCTCACACGCCTGTGAGGCCATCTTGCAGCCCGGCATCAGCCCCACCAATGCTTTCACTAGCACTCCTCTCCACTGGCTGACGGGCTCCAGGAGCCCAGCTCCAAGGGAGACTTCCAGCTCTCTGCCAGTCCCCCCTCCTCCCCATCCTCCTTGGCCAGGGGCTGCAAGGGTCCCTCACCCTGCCACTCTGGCCACTCTTGCGCTCTTACTGATGGCGGAGGGGGGAAAGACAGCCCCCCCCCCCCCCCCCCAGCAGAGACCTTAGAGATTTCACTCTCTCCTACTTTTTAATTACTCAAAAATTAGGAGGAGAAAGTGCCAAAGCTAAACAGGCCTTCCTGTTCCTCAACACATATAAAAATGGCAACCGTGCTACAATGCAGAGAGATGGATGAAAAGAAAAGCTCCAGAGAAAGGGAGCCATGCTGGCTCAGGTTACCTCCACTGAGGCCTGGGAGCCGTACCGCATCCACCACCGGCACCGTGCCCCCAGCTCGGACACTGAGGCTTAGCCTTCTCTTCTGGGCGTGTGAGGGAGGGAGGCTTTAGCCCCTCACCAGAAAGAGAGGGACTGGAAAGGTGCCTTTTGTTCGCTCGCTTGTTCATTGAAGAACTGGGATGCGTTTATTGAGGATTCGGCTTCTCCTCATCCCTCTAAAATGGGACCTGTACCCCCCTTCCTCAGGACATGATCCTCCCTTTTCTGCCTCCTCATGGCTCGCTCGCTCACACTCCCCAGCCTGGCTTGGGGTGTACAGTGCAATCTGAAAACGCTCCTTTACCTAGATTTGATTTCCAATATGACGGCTCTCCCCACCCCCACCCTTTGCTCCCAAGGTAACAGCTCAAGGCTTCAGGAAAAAAGAGAGAGAGGAAGGTCCCATCCCCCAGCCCTCCGAACCCCTTTCTTAGCAGCTGCAGGAGAAAATACCACATCTGCCTCCAACTGCACCGCGAGTGACAGTCACCAACATATTGTTATTTAAAGATCAATTCAGAATGAGATATTCCTGTTCCTGGGCCTACATCATCCCTGCGTCTCTCAGACTCGCTCCATGTTGTATTGGGAAGTGCAGGGAAAGATTGTCTTTCAAAACCTATTGATTATTATTTAGGTGCCTTCTAATCTTTTTTTTTTTTTTTTAATGAAAATGAAGGTATCAATATTGCTTTAATCTTAACAGTAATTCCTCTAAAAGTGAAATACAATGAAACTTGAAAAATACATCAATAGGAAGCAAAAATTAAATTGCCTGTGAATGCATGTGTATATATTAAAGTCACTGAATTCTATACACAACAATAACATCCTTAGGTTCATAAAACTCTGATTTTTAAAGTGGCAGCAGGAAAATATTCAAATCTGGTCAGGGTATTTTTTTAAAGGTGGTGATTGCTCTAAAGGAGGACAAGAGGGCTTTAAAATGTGAATAGGCCAGCTTTTTATTTTACAACTTGGACACACAAACCCACGCTAGTGGCAGAAAGGGCAATCCATTTTGTACACTGAAACAGTAAAAACGGGGAACAAAACCCAAGGAATTTCCATACAGACCACTCAACCTAAACACAAAACAAACACACACAAGGGTAGGGATTTTTTAGGCAATTTCTACATGATCTTGACGTTTTAGTACTCGCTCGAGCCTTTGTGGTGGGGGGAAGAAAGCAGGGTAGGGGGCTGTTTCCCTACTAAAATGCATTAAATAACTACAGAATGCCATAATGTCAGGGGCTGGGTGTGCAACAGTAACTGATCATAAAGGATGTATTAGGACTGGAACCAAATGCTTTGACAATATTATTGCACTGCTTTATTTGTGCAGACAGTAGTGCAACATTGTCAGAGCCAGCGATACCAGCAGCCACTGTCACGTTCTGCACAGCTGTCCCTGCATCCTTTTGTAAGGGACTGCTGCATTACAGTGTTAACCACAATAACGTTTTTATGTTTAGCCCCAATAAAACTCTGCATGACAAAGTTTATTTGCAATCGTAATTAGACAAGGTAAAAAAAAAAAAAAAAACCAACAAAAAGTTAGTTTAAAAAGAAAAAGACAGCAAGAGAGGAAAAAAGAGAGAGAGAGAGAGAGAGACCACTGTTAGTATGGCTTGTTAAACAAACCATTGAAGTCTTTTGCTACATGCCCAGTATATCTAGGCACGGTACGTTATAAAGGTTTTATACAATAAAATATTTTGCTACAGTAATGGAGAATAAAAGAACAAGGGACATAATTCAGCATCCCCAAATGTATGTGTTTCTATAAAAACCAAATTGGTCAGTCAATGAATCTGAACTACATAATTTAAATAAATCACAGAAGGTGCCAGCCCTTTCCTGTGCCTTCAGAAGTTTCCTTAATTGTGCTGTGTATTTTATGGTGGTTGACCAGTACAGATGAAAAAGGCTGGTGTGTATGTGTATATATAGAATGGTATAAATACACAGTGCTTTGATTTGCTATGGAAAATGTTACAGAAATGATGAGACTTGTCTACAAAAATACCTAGTGTCTGTGCTTCAATCTCACACATATCTGTTTGTGTCACCACTCAAAAATCACAGTATAAACACCCCAGATTCTTAGAAACAAATCAACAGCATTAAATCCCTATAGACATTGATAGGGAGCACCTTAAACGTACAGGGGAAAGATTCTATAAGGGGAAAAACCATAAAGAAATCATTATAAAACTTCAATGTAGATATTGTATGGAAGTGTGTAATAATGAACAACTCACAAGTTATCGATAAACAAAGCAGGTAATGTGATGCCTTTAAAGCTCCCAGAAATGTTCGGAGCTTGTTTTAAATAGGATGTGTATAAATTATTCCAGCCCATTTCTATAGAAAGACATATAAAAATGTATAACCCAGAATCTCTCTCATTTAAAACCACTCCCACATGTATAAAACCTTATTTCACACACGTGCATAAATACACTGGAGGAGGCATCTATTTTAGGGTTGTTTGCCCACTCTGAAGAGGGTGGGCTGCTAAAGGGGGTCATGTTTCTGCCAGCCAATGCCCTTTTAATATTGCACTGCTCATCATAATTGCCAGTAGTACAACAGAAAAAGGGCTCTGGACAACAGCATACTTCAGAGACTTTCCAAAATAAATAATAAATCAGTTAGAAACTTCTCCAAGTGATGGCCTTCTGTGAATAATTTACTCTAAAACAGATTTGTTACATTCAAAAAAAAGGAGTTTCTTCAACAACCACATTGATTCAATGTCCTTCAAAATGAGATTTTTATATTTCACAACTGCATCTCGAATTAACTTCAGCAAGAATTTAGATAAGCCTGTTTTAGGGACTTTTCTTCCTTCTCAATGGTAAATGTATTGCATTAGAATATGTGAAAGCAAAGACCAGGATTGGGATTGTCCTCCTTGCATTTCAGCACCCCAGTATTTTACAAAAGTAGGGGTAACGAATTAGATTAAACATTATCTTAAAGACACAGTGGAGGGGAAGTTCATATCCTTTCTGTTGCTTTCATCTGAATCGTCTGCTAAAATATTTGGTATTTATTACATACATGCTTATGCTTGCTAGTAGCTTAAATTATTGTTATTTATTTTTAATTGCTAAGGAAGTCTTGCTATTTTACACGAGCATCTAAATAAGCTTTCAAAACAGCTGCTCTCCAGGAGTGAGAGACCTTTAAAAATCATCTATTTGCATCACGAAAACATTACTATTGTGATTTTTTCCTTTTTCAAAAAGAATATATGGTGAGTAAGAAGAAAACATCAGTTAATCATTACAAATCAGACATTCCAAATAATTTTAGCAATAAGTAACATTTAAAAGTCAACTTGTTAGTGTTTAGGTTTCAAACTGTTTACCATTTGTTTCTTTGAACAATTTCAAACTTAAACATGGAAAATGTAACTATTTATTAAATAAGAATCAATTGAGAAATTATAAAATACTTCGATTTCAAACTTCAAACAATGCAAAGAAATCGAAACTGGAAAACAACCTTCCATAAACTGTATAGACATTTAAAAATCGTACCAAATGCTAAAATGAATTAAATTGATTCAAGTCTGAGGCAGTTTGGGCTGAGTGAGAAAATCCACTAAATGAATTCTAGTTGTCAGTTTTTCAGAGTAGTATTAACAAAAAGCCAATTGATTTGGAAATGTCCCAACCCAGTCAGAATCTTAAACTGTATCTTTCTTATTTTCTGATTTAATTTTAATTTTTCCTCCTTTTTTTTGTATAATAATTTATCCCTAATCAAGAAACCTAGGCTAGTTTGGAGATATTTAAAAAAAAAAAAGAAAGAAAGAAAGAGAGAGAGAGAGAAAGGAAAGAAAAAGTAAACTAGAGGAAAGACTGTGTTTTAAACTTTAGGGAGTTTTTTTTTAATTCCAGAGCCCCAGTTTTGTATTCGAGGGTACGAGCTTTCCTTACACAACTCGAAGACCACACACTGGAGGGAAACGGAGCGGAATTGGGGCAAAGTGCAAGAATGCCAAAGAAACACTTTGGGCTGCGCACCCTGGTTTATTGCAAAAACTCTGGACTATTTAAGCAAAGCATTAGTTTTACGAGATTTAAATATTAAGCCAATATAAATACCGGCTGGAGATAGCATGTGACTTATTGCCTCGCTCTTTGGGGGTTTTAAGCAAAGAAAAAAAGAGGGGAGTTCTAAACCAGGATCTTTTAGCAAAGCAGTTGGGAGCGGGAGCGGCTTTCCCGGGAGCGCCCCGTGGCACCGGCGGGCGGGCAGCGGGCTCGGCTCCGGGACCGGGATTGGGTTGTGGGATCACGCTCAATTTCTCAGAAGCGTTTGCATAGGTGAAATGTTTGAGAGAGGAGGCGGGGGTGGGGGGGGAGGTGAGGGGGGAGAAGGAAAAAAAAAAAAAAAAACCAACAACAAAAAAAACCCAAACAAACCAACCACCAACCGATTAGCTCACCGCTACCTAGCGCCTTCCAGCCCAGCCCGCCAGCGGCCGTCTCTCTCGGCGCTTCGCCAGCGCTCCGCGCCCGGACAGTGCACCCCCGCGCCCGTCCCCTCGCCTCCCCGCCGCTGGCGGCTGGCACACGCGGCTATTTGCCGCCCCTGCCGCTCGCCAGGTCCCTTCCCAGCCCCGCTGCCGCCCGAGGCGGCTCCGGTCGCCGGTTCCTTTCCAACCCCCTCGTACGGATCGGATCGCCCGCCGGACAGCAAACCGACCGGCGGGAACTCCGCCTGGGGAGCCGCTCCCGCTCGGAGAGGGAGAGCAAAAGGCTCCCGCGCCGGGGGAAGCAGCTCCGGGAAGCGCCGGGCCGGCGGGGAGGCGCGGCCCCGCCGGGGAGCCCCCGCACGGGAGGCGGGCGAGGGGCGCCGCCGGCAAGCACACACCCCCCTCTACCCCCGGCTCGCCCCGCGCTCTCCGCCGGGCTCCCCCCCGCTACCCCGGGCGGGGGGCGCCCCTCGGCCGCCCGGCCCGCCGCCGTTCGCCCCGCGGGCCATTGTCAGAGCCGCCGCGGCGGCGGCGCTCCACACCACCGGTCCGCGCCCCCCGCCCCCCCCGCTCCGGGCCCCGCAGCTCCCGCCATTTCCGCCCAGGCGGGCGGATGCGGCGGCGGGGCCAGCGGGCCCCGCGGTACCTGGCGCGGGAGGGGCAGATCCCCGCGCCGCGGGGGGGAAAGTTGCCAAAAGAGGCGCAAAAGAGGCGGCGAGAGCGGCGCGGCTGTGCCCCCCGTCGCCCCGCACACGCGGACCGGCGCCGCTCCCGGCCCGCTCGGAGCGCGGGCGAACCCTCCGGTACCAACCTCATGGCCGCCCCGCTCCTGCCTCCATCTTTGACTAGTTGACATTCAGCTCCTGCCTGACCAACTCCTCATTAGCATACCTCCCCCGCCATTGGCTCGCCCCTGCGCTAGTCTTTGCCACCGCCTCCCCCATTGGCTCCCGGCGAGGATATTTAAAAATATTATCCCCTCGCCCATTGGCGCCCGGGTGCTTACGTCACGGCACGCTCTTTATTTTAACAATGAATGCACAAACACATTCTTCCATTCACAAATTTTTTTTTTTTTCAGTAGTTTGCCCGCCTTTTCTCCAACTACATTTTCATTGATTTTTTGTTTCAACTGAGGGGGTCCCGGTTGTAAACAGATAAATCAAAGGCGAACAGAGTGGGGACCTGAGCAAATATTATTTTCTCTCTCTTTCTCTCTTTTGTTGGGCAGGGCTGGTGTTGGGGGAACAGAGCCGGTCCCCGGCGGTCCCGGCCCGCAGAGGTGTGGCCGGGGGCTGCTCTCCCCGAGAGGCTCCCGCTATTTTGTGTCTATTTCGGTTTCAAAGCTCGAGCCTCTTCCCCGCGAGTAACAAAACCCCGAGCCCTGTCCGGGCCAGACAAATCGCTGAATTTGTCAAATTTAGAATAGCAATTATTGCTGGAGTTGGGGAGCGTTTGCGGAGGGGGAAGCTCGGGGGCGGCGGGGGGGCTCGGGGGGGCCGTGCCCACGGGAGAGGCCGCTCCGCTCCCTCCCGCGCCGGCGGGCAGCGGCGGAACGGCCCCGCTCCCCTCCCGCTCCGCCCGCAGCCGCGCTCTCCGCGGGCTGAGCCAAGCGGGGGATTGAATTGTGACCGACTAAAACACGCCAGGTCACTTCAGTGCACTTTCATGACAAGAGCTTTTCCTTTTGTACACGCGGTTGAGCTGAAATCAGGCGCTATCCCAGTTTAAGGGCTAGGCAGGGAAGCTCTCTAGTGTTTCTCTTGCCCTGCAAATTGTAAAACACAAGAATCGTTGCAAAATGAGTAGACAAAGACCGAGAGGGTCATTGACAGTCTCTCTCACAGGGAAATGTCTTGGTGAGTTTCTTTTTTGAAAAGATTTCTGTCATGTTGTTAACTAACAAACTCACAACGGTGCAGTTGCTCCCACCTTTAAAATACATAGTTCCTCCCGCGGAATCAGCTCGTCAGCAATTGATTTCAACAGATGTTTATAAAATGAAAATGTTTTCATACTCAAATGAAACAAACTTAACAGCAAAGGAACCGGGTAAGCTGTGAGAAAGCAATACACTTTTGTGGGTAGAAAGGCTCTTGCTTTTTTTTTTTTATTTATTAAACTGTATTTACTGGCATTTTATTAAGTAATCTTTCTTTGAAAAAAAGTATATTTCTCTCTGAACTGTTGAATGGCTTAAATTTTAAAATATCTTTTACTTTCATTTGTTAACCACTTTCATACTAAAACCAACCCCAAAATATAACTTGCGTGCGTGTGAACTAGAATTTTACATTATACAAGAAAAAGGATATTAGCTATTTTTAAAAATAAACTAAACTTCCTTTGTATCTATTCTTGGGCTTGGGAATCGGTTCTGATTTGGATATTTTCTCCATATATGTATGCATGTGTGTGCGTAGCCCCCCACGCACAAATACTGAACCCAAGTTGTAAATGCTGGGTCTGGGTACTAATGGGTGGGGACCTGGAGCAGTAGATCTCTGGCAGCGTTTTTGGAGATGGGAGAGAAGGGCAGTGGGCTGTGAAATCACACATTCCTGTCCAATGGAGCTGAAATAATGGTATTGTTCTCTGGAAAAGAGGTTGCTTTTCTCTTCTCCATTCTTCCCCTGATCTGCAGGGACCTGATTGTGCAGTTAATCAGCAAAAAAGCGTTTGATGTAAGGCAGGGCGTGAATTCAAAAGGGCCAGGGGGGATTCAAGAGGGATTCTTCTGTCTGTTAGAAAATGTTTTTCTGATTTCAAAATGGTAGACATTTGAAAAGCTGCACTGGTCTCTCTTCAGAGATCCGAGTTTGTAGTAGGTACCAGCACTAATTATATCGCTTCCTTTGTTGTTTTGACACTTTACTGCTTGGAAAAAAAAAAAAAACACACACACACACACAAAAACCGTAGATATCTTACAGCAAAAAGAAAGATGTCCTTCCTGGAGCAAAGGTGAGCCCCTATATCCCTGCAGTTAATTCCTTCATCTTGCTATCAGTCGCCAGAGAGTCTCCTTGCTAAATGTTTATCATTGCACGATTCGGAGTAATATAAAGCCCGTGGGGAGCAGGTGAGAACTAAGTTGGTTTTGTAGCTCTTTTTGATGACCTGTGTCCTGAGCGTGACACCCACCTCCCCGAAGCTTTAAACACAGAAGCTTTCCTGTCCCACACTGACTTGTCCGTAAATCTTTCCTTGCCAGCCTTGTCTAGAATGCCAAGAATATTTGAAGCATGTTTCTTATTTCAGTGTGGTCATTTCCCAAACTTTTAAACAAAATGCTTTCTGACGATTTCTTCTGTTGTATATACACAACATCCTGCTATCTTTCTTATGCATAGCATCTATACATATGTAATTATGTAAATTTGTTGCTCTCCCTTTACTTAATATATTATTATAGCTACACAGGAAATGACACATCCTAGAGAAAGGCAACTGCCTTGGATGTTTACGTGAAAAATGTGTAACTTTACAGCAAGCTCCGAACGGGTTTATCAGTTTAATTTTAGCCAAAGTGCAAATAAAGTTCATGAAAGTTCCCCACTGCCAGCCCTTGGTCCCCAGCCCCAGGTCTGTCGCTGTGTACCACCACAGCCCTTTCCACGGGGCTCCTTCCTGCCCTGCGGAAGGAGGATTGCCGTGCTGTAATGCCGGATTGATTGATTTAATTTTTGTGTTTCGGGGCTGGGGGACATTGGGGAATTCTTTGGTTTTGTTTTTTTTTGTGTGTGTGTTGTTTTGCTGCAAATGTGCAGTTGTGGTCTTCCCTCCCTTTGGAAAGGAAGACTGGGGAAAGACGTTTGTTCTGTTGTAGTTTGCTTTAAAGAAGGGCTCCTTGCGAACGCCCAGTGCTGGAGAAGAATGGCGGTTTTATCATTTTTAAACATCAAGGAGAGGAGGGAGAAAAGCTGATTTTTCTTTTTTTCTCTCCAGATCTTGGGGTGTTTTTGCAGTGTAACTCAATCTGATGTCACTGGGGGTGGAGTCTCCGCTGCGTTTGCTTAAACTGGAGCTGCCTCAGTTCAAGGCCTTGTGGCTGAAAGTTCTTAAATCTGTGGCAGACAGGCATGACTATTCCTTAATGAGACCCCTGCTGCAATAACGCGTTTTTTATTTTAATCAGCTTCTTAATGCTATTAATTAAGATTTCTTTAATAACACTCTTCCCATCTGCAAGGTTAACGTAGTCCCACACGAACAGCACAGTAACACGCTTCACCGTTATCGTCTGTGTGAAAACACATGTACAAACTCATATAAAACCTTCTTAATTAGGTTTCAAACATACATATGCTTTGTGAATGTGGGTGACAGAAACAAAGAGAAGAGAAGAGGGTGAGAAAAATTTCACAGAAGTTTCCAAAGATATTTACAGAGGCTGTTATAAATTAACTTTAAAATCCATCCTTGTGCAAGATTGCTAAATTTTGGAAGGATAGATTTGATTTTTGTATTTTGTCTTTTATTTGCAGCTCCCTAGCTGCAAACATTTGCTTCTGTGGACAAAACTATAAGGCTGGATTCAGAACGAACTGATAGAACTCCATGGGAGACAGGAACAAATAGATTCATAAAATGTTCACAGGGCAGCACTGTGGAGTAATGTTTAAACTTAAACAGATTGGACTTTTGGTTTGCCTCAACTTCAAAAAAATCACTACCACTCCCTCAGAGAGGCTGGAAATCAAAGTCACCTCTGGGCTCATCTAAAATTGTAACAGCTATCTTGACTTTTCTTTTTTAACACACAAACTTGAAAAATTAAGTGCACCCTTTATTTAAGCACTGATCTGAATGATCCTAAAAGTTGCCCCTAAAATAGGTGAGATTTCACCATGCCCATAATTTTACCCAAATAGTTTACAAAAAAAAAAATTATTCGAATGGTCTTTGTTTCAGACACATGAGAATAAAACAGTTTAAAATTACTCTGTATGTGTATGTCTAGCCACATACATGTGTTTGCATATCACTGAAATTCAAATTGTTCTTTATTTTTTCCCAGATTCTTATAGTTTTTCAACAAATGCAGCTAGTTAAAGGATTTTTTTTTAATTAAAAAATATTAACAAAAGCACTATTCACAACAAAAAGGTATCCTCTGAAACGTTTTGGTAATTTAAAAGCTGTCAGAAACGATTTCTAAAAGTCTAAAATGCACCCAAACTCATCCCCCCAGCCACGGCTTTATTTAGACGGAACAATTGTTTTAATGTGATAAAAGTGCAATATTTTCTTAAGGTTATTTTCCTTTCTGCAGGATTGAAAACAAGAAAGGTAGAGAAATCTCCTCGCTCCTTTTGTTAAAAATAAATAATCGTAATAATTTCCTAGCTAGCAGATGGCCAAAAATACCTTACGTGTTTCCATAAACATATCCAATCGATAGCTTCAAAAGTGATTGCATGTAACCAAAATGCAGTCAGCCCAAACAGCTCAAATCTCTGCTGATCAAACCTCTACAAAGCAGGCTCTTGTGCTCGCTTTGACAGTGTCCGACCGGAGGGGAACATGAATGAGAAAAACAGTCACTAAATGCGAGTTATGAATGAGGGATTGGATGGGAGGGAAAAAAAAAAAAAAAAAAAAAAAAAGGAAAAAAAAAGAAAAAGAGGAGAAACACAGCTAATGCAAAAATCAGTTTAATTCCATAAGTTTTACATCGATGAGATTTTTCCCTCGGATCCCACCGCGTCTGCGGAGTCGTGGTTAAAACCGTCTCTAGCCCAAACCCCAATAAACAGCCTCGCTACAGGAAAGAGGGGCATTGTGCTTCTGGGCTCACATTTTCTTCTCCCCCACATTTACTCGTCCCCCACCTCTCCCCCCCCTCTTTTGTAAATCAGAATGAGGAGGTTTTATAGTGAGTCTAATTCTCACTCCCTCCATTTCCTTCCTTTCTGCATTTTTTATCCCCCTTCCACCCCGCCCCTCCCTTCCCCGCAGCCCCGCCATTGATTAACCACTTCGCTGCTGCCCCTCCGCCCCGCGGCCGCCGCCTCCCCCCTCCCGGCCCAGCCCCGCACCGAGCCCAGCCTGCCCGGGGGGGGCGGCCGGGGCTGCCCCGGGGCCGGCGGAGGGGGGGAGAGCGGCCGGGGCTGCCCCGGGACCGGTGCAGGGGGGAGCGGCCGGGGCTGCCCCGGGAAGGCTCCCCGGCTCCCGCAGCCGGTGCCGGCGCTCCCGGTCAACCCTTTGAAGTCAGTTGCACTTAATGGTATTTAATGAGGCCGGTCGCAGCGCCGGGACTGCCCTGTCGGCTCCGGGCACGGGGAAAAGCGGTAAAACCAAACGGCACCGACCCGAACGTGGGGGTGTCTCGTCCCAGGGACACTTCCCCCGCACCTCCCCCGCGGCTGCGGAGCGGTGGAGGGAGGAGTGCGAGGGAGCGAGGGGGAAAAAAAAACCCCGAGCACCGAAATAGTTAATGGCCCCTGGATGCATTGATTAGTATTGATGGCTTTGGTAGTTTTAATGGATTTGTTGTTTGTGGGAGGTGGGGAGCTTTTGCCTTGCTTTGAATTCTAACCCCCTGGCTGGGAGCTTGCTCCTAATTGCATGCACAGCATTCCTTCGGAGTGGGTGGTATCACCTTTTACTGCTGCTCCCTTCCACAGGGAAGGCCTGTAAAAAATCCCTTTCATGTGCCCGAAAATCAATACCCAGGGCTCTGGATGGCTGCTGTAAAAACAAAACAAAATCCTGTCCCTCCCCCGCCAAAAAAAATTATATGTATTTAAAATATATCTACATATATGTAGGGAGAGAGAGGGGGGGAAAAAAGAGCCCCGTAAGAGCAGCCCCCTCCCTGCAGCCGAAGGCGAGGGGCAGTTGGCTCCTGTTTGCCAGCCTGGGGCCGAGGCAGTTTGGGGCGGTGGTGTGGAAAGAGCCCCTGTTTTTACAGCTGCTGGGGGCACTTTCAGAGGCGGCTGCAGTTGGGAGCTGGGGGGTTCAGTCTGGTTCTGGTCAATAAAAACGGATGTGGCTTGAAAATGCCTGCTGCAGTGGCAGGGAGGATGGAGGGTCAGGAGCAGTGCTTAAAAGGTTAAAAAGGACTGGGTGAGTGGGAAGGTGCAGAGTTATGGGTGGAGTCACCCACACTTTTAAAAAAAGTACAACAAAGTAAACAAATTCATCTTTCAGTTAGTGTCAGGAGGAAGGTAAGAGTGCAAGGGTGCCGTGCCTCGCTGTGTCCAGCACCGGGTTTTTGGAAATAAAAAAGTGAGACATTTTACTAGGAAACCATTAAACCGAGTTTCTATTTTTCATTCTGCCCCCAAACCGTGCAAAAATGATACCGGTCTAACTTACAAGTGGACTTCACGTTCACTTCTCTCGCTGCTGGATCTTAATTTCTTTAGCACTGAGGGGAGAGGGAGTGATTGTTAAGTGTTTAAAAATCCATGCAAAATAAATCAATGTGTTTCTGCCATCTACATTTCAATTCAATAACATCGTTTTCATAGAGCTATTTCATTAGTATGGAATAACTCACCTGTAAGTAATTACAGCTGACTTGCTTTCTAGCAGAGACCAATACAAGTCCAGAAAGGGGATAAAGGTTAGCTCTAAGAAATACTGCAGAGGTTTGGCATGGGTATAAAAGCGAATAGCTGTGTTCTCTCCTTAGAAAGCAAGTAATACTTAGTCATCGTTTAAAAGAAAATTCATAGCTGCGCCTTGAAGCTTCATTTCAATCTAAAATTTAAAACCAAAACCCAGCCTGAAAGTGTTCCCTCAGTAAAGTGTAACGGCACTGCGCCGAACTGAAAAAAGCTCCAAACCAACAAACAACCCAGAGTTCCTAGAATAATTGTTTGAGAAATCCACCTTTCTCAGATTTCACACAGGCTCAAACAGTCAAATAGTTTGTTGATATTTGTTATTGTAATTCTGCTTCTTGTTGAAATTGCGTGTTGGCACTGAGTTACATTTGTTTGAAATTAGTTTATCAGTGTAATACTAACTTAAGAATGAGTTTACTGGTTCAAAAGTACACTACTTTGAATGAGATAATTTAAGTGGAGCTGTACGTGGAAAAAAACCACAAGGAGTATTTTAAATGATTTTTTTCTATCTAATACTATTAAAATTAAAGAGCATGTCTTTATGGGTAATTTAGTGTAAAATTTTATTTAAATTGTCATTCAAATGCTTCCTAATTTTATTTAATGATTTTTATTTAGAGCAAACTGCCCAAACATTTTGTATTAATTCACACTAATATGCAACATTTATTTCTAACTTGTCCAGAATATGCAATAGGAAGGTTTTCAGGACATTTTCTTTTTAGAGAACCCTGGGTTTCTTAGTAACAAACAAAATTTTAAATAGAAAGAATCTTTTTCAGGATTAGCTAAATTCAGGAAATTCACCCTTTCACCATTGTACAAGCTTTTGTATGTACATTTTAAAACAAAATATTTACAAAATAATATGCTTTCCTAATATAGCTAGGATGTGCTCATCTCCAAAATTCTGTGGATTTGTACTTTATTTTTTTTGGAACAAAAGGGTCATTTTGCTGTACCAAACAATTAAAATGTGCTTTCAGATAGGCAGGGAAAGGAAGGAGCTGTGCTGTGAAATATTTGAAACGTTGTTTTTTAGGAGTGCATTACAGCGACAAAACCTACACTTGAAAGTATTTCAGGATCTCACTCTTTGTTTCAGTGTCAAGAAGAACATTCAGGTTATTGTTTTTTTAAATACAGACAATCCATAAAACTTAATCTGAAGTAAAACCCGGGATTCTGTTCTTTCCTTCTTTGCAAATCTGTTCCTTAGGTTTTTTTTTCCAAATGGTTACACCCCCCCCCCCAACCTAACACAAAGTGTACAACGACCTGCAGTTCAGAGAGCATGAAAAAAGGATAGTTATTTCCTTTATTCACTGAATTCACCTTAGCAAACAATTTTGGAATTTCATTTGTTTGAAATCTGCAGCATATTTATCTCCCAGACATTTTAGTGCACTAATCTGTTTGACATTCAAGAAAAGCAACTGAAGAAAAAACCCACCTCTTTCCCCCCACAGCTGAGTTGCCAATTAATATGATTCTGTTTGCCCTGACCAAACGGGAGGAATCAGCAGGGTATTATGGGAGATTTATCTAAGGGTCACATCTCACTTCTGAGTTAAGAATTTAATAATAAAAATTAAAATAATTATAAAGGTTTTCTCTTTCTTATGGTGTGTGTAAAATCTGTGCTGAACATGAAGATAGTTGTGTGTGTGTGTGTTGAGGTGCGAGTGCAGCCTGTGGGCGGGGGGAGCAGAGCTATTTGTTTCTCTGCTAAATGTTGAAAATAGCCTTTCCTTTTCCAAATCTAAAAACCCACCAGTAAACACTCGTGCCAATGCAGCTGGTATATTTTAAAGGAGCTGATCTGTACAAACGGAATTATGAAATTATGGTTTGATTGACAAACAACCAGTTTAGTTCAAAAGGCTTGTGAGGCTTCAGCTTAAATTCGTGGGTTTTAGAGGGGTGAACATGTGGCTGTACTCTTAGTTTGACTGTCTCATAACCAGTCTTTTCAAAACGAAATAGAAAACTGCAGAAAGAAATGTTCACAGTTTTGCTTGGCATGGCTACTGAATGGCATTCTAGAAATGAATTGAAAACTAATTTCCATTGCTTTTAGCTGTTAACCAATATAACTTTGTTTCAAGCTTGCAGCCTTAGTGAATGCTTCCAAAGTTAAATTTAACCTTTGTATTGCTCACTAGCACCAACGAGGTTTAATTTTAAACAACATTTACTAAAAACTTTGTTTCAAGATTAATTTCCCCTTACCTTAAAAGTGGTGTGGTTTGCTCTTCTCGCAAATCCAAACCAATTAATATTGGCATTTTGCTAAATTATTTTCTCTCAAGCTGTATGCCAGTTATTCAAGTCCATCAAGGATTAGTGGTTCGATTACATTTAAAATCTCACTTGTTAGGTCACATCCAGTTTCCAGGCACCTCTGGTTAACTGAGCAGAGCACCTACCTTTAATTATAATCTAGCATTCCTCATCACTTACAATGGAAGATACTGAACTAGTTAAGCAAGACCTTGTTGGCACAAGAGGAAAATGAAAATAAATGAATTAACAAGCCCTGAAAAAGAATCTTTGCGATTACAGAATTTCTTTGGTTAACATCTCATATACATTGTGCATTTAACCACAGGAAAGCGGCGGGTGCTTAAGGTGTAAAAGACCCTTTGGAAATATTTCAGTCAACACTGCTAGCTCTTGAGCATGTTTATGTATGCCTTTCATGTCAAGGGGGGAAAAATAGCAATGAAGTTTTGGTGTTTATACACCTAGAAGCTGGGAAGTCCTGGCTAAACGTGCCAGGCTGTAGCTGGGAACATTTATGTGAGAACGAGAGCTTCTTCATGCTAATTGAAATCTGTACCTGGAAAATAACAACCCACAAGAAGAAGTAATTTTTCAATGAGAGCTCAAACCTGTTCGGAGCCTGTGACCAAACGCAGGACAAATTCAGATACGGTTCACTATAAACACTCTCTCACGGAATAGGCGGATTTTTTCTATCGGCGAAGATGGAATTTAGATTGCAGAAGTCATCTGTTAAGATCAAACAGATAACAGAGTCTTTTCAAAACATTTTAAAATATTCCTTATCCACAATGTTATCTTTGTGACTAAATGATTTTAGTAAATGCTGCAGGGAATACGACATTAGCTAACAGAGTGCAAAGGGTCCCTGTTTGTCTCGGTCCTCTGAGTATTCCTTGTAGTGGGCTGAGTCCACATTTAAAACATTCAAATGCGTTTCCCCAAATGACATCAAAGACTGTTTAAATCAATATTTGGATGATCAGGGAGCAAATGTTTGAATTTGGAGAGGAAGGGGTAAATGTAGCCCGTGCGTGGTCGCTGTAGCCCATCACGCACGTTTTGAGGTGGGCAAATGTCACATGCAGAGCTGCTGTAGGAATGCAAGAAAAGGACCGCTACTGAAATGGTCGGAGCATGTTTGAAGGTTTTCATGACCGGGCAATTCCACCGGGCAGAGAAAAATTGTGAGGAATTAACAGTGCCATCAAGGAAGGGTTGGGTTTTGGGTGGACAATATTAACAGGGAACTAGAGGAAAGGGCAAGTGGCTGCAGGGCAGAATCAGTTCACCAGTTCTTCCAAATACTTGATTTCGTATTACCTACGAAGAGGAAGACTTGCACTTTGTGGCGGAAGCCAGAGATAGCACCTTTTTTGACCTAAGCTTAAAAGGAAGCTACTTTGGTGCTGTGAACACCACCAAAATCCTTTAAAAAGTCAAGAATTTAAGAGAAAAATTGCTCTGTTAAGATCTGGCAATGGAAACTTCAGGCATCATTGCGTTTCAGCTCAGACAGCTTTTCTCTTTCCCATGTAAAAATTTAAAAGAAGGGTGTAGATCAACTGTGATTTAATAACAAACAAAGAAACCTACACAGTAAGAACACCTTGATAACATTTAAAACAAACTATTAAAGTTCTTTCAAAGTACTTGTATAAGCTTTATCTAACAGGGGTAGACTCAAATACGGTATAAGATTTGTCTCCTGCTCTTACCCGGCTCTTGGCATACCTATCTTTGTTTCAGTACAACTTTTGGAAATCATAAAAGTTGGCATCCTAAAAGTTGCTATTTGTTAGCTTGCTGGAAAAAAGTAACCAGCTTTTCTCTGCTGCTCATGCAGAGGGTGCGCACTGTCTGCTTCCCTATTTCTCATTTGAATTAAACTTTTCATTAAAAGATAGCATCGAGAGAAATCCCTAAAAACTTCAGGGTCATTATGTGACAGGGTGTTTGTTTTTAGTAAGGGTATGTTAAACTATCCTGATCCAAATAACGATCAAGATAACATCTCTTTAAGCTACATTAATTCAGGCTCTTAAAGGCCAACATGTATATAGCAAAGTGTGCGAATTAATATGCTAAAGAATTGTTCACACTTAAACCGCACTTTGAAACAGACCATTCCAAAGAGATCGTTCGTTCTCATCTCATTTAACTGAAATGAATCAAAATTAAACAAATTCTCAAAATGTCAAAAGTGATTGTAAAAAAACAATGTGCATTGCAAACCCCTACACCTAAACAGCCATTATGTTTAAAGGAAATCTGTGATCTGCAACCAATTAGGAGCAAAATGGTTGTAAAATATTTAATTTGTGAGTAGCATTTTAAATTCAGTAACAGCTATAACAAAATGGGTAAGTAAATGACATTAATCACTCCTGATACTAAATTATCCCTATTTTGCTTCTAAGACAGGAATCAGACGGGGCGATGTTTTCTATTAGTTAAATACATCCATAACCCAATGAAAGCCTAGGAGGCCATTTAACTAATGGGGATTCCAACATCCTTGTTGTTCCTTTATTTTGTGTACTTTTTAAAGGTCATATAACTGTTTTAAAGAGTCACCCCTTGATTTTTCAGCAGAGGTAGTGAGCATTATTTTCCTGATAAGAGCTATTTCAGACAGGTAGAGCAATGTTTCCTGCAGTGAAGACTAAACACCAAGCTCATTTGAAATGATTTTAACAACTTCATGGCCTAAAGGAAAATACTGCTCTCCAGCCTACAAGACCAGTTTTTTTCCTTTTTGGTTTTGTTTCAAAGAATAATTTTTTGGGGGGTTATACTAAATAAAGCAATAAAGCGCAAGTGGTTATTTTCCACAGTTGATCTATTGTTTTGTTCAAAATCTGATGTGCTGGGGTTTTTTTAATAAATTAAGGGCAAGAGCAGCAAGTGGGTGCAAGTGCTCAGCTCCTCCATCCCAAAGCACTCCTGCGTGGTGTCTCCTGCGTGGTCTAACAGCCAGGAACATATGGTCTCACTCTCACCTGTTTTCCAGTTTTTTACACCGTTTACAACGTTTAATGCATTTCCATTTCTCATTTCATGAAAAGTAAAATTTTATTTTTGTATTTATTTTTAAAAGAAAATAGACCCCTTCTTAAAGCCCATTTTAATTCACGAACATCTCGGGTTAGATTCAGCTTCTCAAGATGAATTATTTCCTGCTTTTCTTTCTTGTAAATATCTTCCACCACCAACCACCTTCTGCAGATAAAACTTTACCAATTAGTCATTTAGAGACATAAACTCACAAGGCAAAAAACAGCCTTTGCAGCTCTAGGCCTCTTTGATGATGATGATGATGTTTACAAATGCTTTCACTGCTGGGCTAGTAATGTGCACTTTGCCATTAGCTCTCTGAAACTGTTCGACACACCAAATGTGCCTTTCAGTAAGGCAGATGGTAAGAAAGATTGTTCCTTTCATTATATGCAGGACACTTATAAAATAAATAGTGGCCGGGGTGAATGTACCGTTTTCTTCAGACTGAAAAAAGCTGTCTTGTTGTTCAAAATGATTTCACTGGCCGAACAGGTCACTCGCATAAATATCTGTCCTGGTGAGATTTCCACCGTTCCTGCGTTGCCACCGTGGCCCCCAGCAGCAGATGAGGCGGGGGCTTTTGGTGCCAGGTGCCGTACACGCTCATTGTAAAGCAGCCCTTCTGTAGCAAATGCGACTGAAACCCGTCCTTTCTCTACTGGTTTCTTCAGTTCCTATGAAAAGTTGCAGTTCCCTCTTTCTTTAGATATCAAGTGCATCAGGACACCTGGGTTCCTGACAGCACCGTCGTACACAACAGGACAGAAGTTCTACATTTGATGGGGATACAGGAGCTAAAAAGAGTTAAGTCGGGCAACAGAGACATGAATAATCTGTGCTGCCTGAACAGGAGCAGAAGCGGGTTCCCGAACTGTGCGGCCGGCAGGAAGAGTAAGTGAGAGCCTGAGCACCGGCTGAGTTTTGGGTTTGCTTGAATATCCACCAAAATATTTTAATAGCTAACTTTGCTATTTCAAGGAAGAGAAAGTAGCTAGAATAAATTGGATTAAGTCTTTAATGCTGGGGTGTGGAAACCTCTCTGTTATACTTACAATCACTAAATTAAAAGGAAAGTCAGAGATAGAGAAATCAATTGTAAACAAAGGAATCAAAACTAGGGTGGGTAAGAGAAAAAAACGAATGCTTCGGAAGGAGGGATGGAAGCATTTCTTCCAGATCAGCCTAAAAATTTTCACACAATTACATGGAGAATGAAGACTTCAAATGTCTCCACAGAAGGAAGGAGGAGGTTTCTAAAGCTGCTTTCCTAAGAAAGGGCAAGAAATTGGGTACTCCTTGGAGAGAAGCTTGGTTTGCCTTTTCCCATGCTGGACAGCCATCACTGGCACCTTGGAGCTGGGTCAGATGGGTAGAGAGCTTCTGCAGGGGAATGTTTCCCCATCTCTTCTCCTGCCCCTCCATCCACCTCCCCATGGTAGAACATCTCTCTTGTGAGATGACCACAACTTGGTCGTGCATGATCGTCCGTGTTTGAATGCAGGATGAGAAAATGCTCTGAGTTATACTGGTTTCCTGTGAGTTTGTCACTAGGACATTTGCTTCTCAGAGGATAAAATTACGGACAAGTCTTACCCTGATCTGTCCTGTACTTACACATTGCTGGGCAAAACAAGCATCTTGATCTCTACTCATAACCATGCCATCCAGTTAGCTGTGTCTGGGGCACAGAGCTCTCCACTCTGGAGAGAGAATGGGAGAGGGAGCTGAAATTTTGAGCGCGAATCTTGTAAACTGTCTCTTGGTCAACAGGAAAATAAATGCGAGGTTCCTCAGAACATGGATCTGCTTACATACATATTCTTAGTACGTGGCACTGAGATTGCTAATGATTGCAGTATTTTGATGCTTTCATAGTCTTGCGTGTCCTCAGTCCAGTCTTCTTGGATTTCAGTTCTATCCTTTTGTCTCGTGTTTGCAGCTAATGCAGGACAGGAGTCCTGTGGCTGAGTTCCCGGAGAAACCTGTCTTTAGAATTTGACTGAGACACTGACTCCTCTGGGGAAAGTAACTGAGGGGTCCTGGGTTCAGCCAAGGGCTGGAGAAAAATGTGGTCCAGCCTATTTAATGACAGGTTTTCACTTGCTTTCCCTTGCTTTACATTGTTTCCTAAAACCTCATAGAAGTAAAACAATAAAACGTTTCATTGGGATGTAGAGTCTGACGCTGTCTCCACTGATGTACGTCTGTGCAGTGGGACTCTGAATCAGCACTGCTGCCGAGTCTCTGAGTACTACCGGTAGGAATGACAGATATTTGCTACTCCTTGGGAGGATCCATGGAAACACCTACATGATTTTTGTGATATCCTGTCATCAGGGGAACATAGGCATGGCCACAGTACATCAAAAGAGTAATCTACCTAGGTTTGTCCCGAAACAAGATACTGATCTAATTTGCTGTACTCATAGAAACTAGAGATGGGGAAACCTCTCTTCGTCCCTCTAGTTAAACTCCAGTGATTGCTGGGAGGTCCTCTGCACTGAGAGACGGAGATTGCTTTTAGGAAACCTCTCAGCAACAGGTGGGCATTATGAATAAAAAAGCCAGCACTGCAGTAGCCAAGTGTCATTTCCCACACTCCGCACGGACTGTCAGTGAGGTCAGGTCGGGGAACTGCCTAGATTTAGCAGTAACATCCAACGTAGAGGAGTTTCTATTTTGCTGCCTGTGTACCAGCTCAGTTCTTTTCTGTACAGTCCTGTTTTGTACACTGTGTTTAGAAATGGTTCATTTGTCATGCTTTAGGAAAACATAGACTATCACTGTTTTCAACTCTTTGAACATGGAAGGCTGATTCATTTCTAATTTGGACACTTAATTAAGATTAAGAGCTTGGAACGGTTTCCATCTGAAAGCAGTGGGACTTTTGCTGCTGACTTTGAATGCAGGTAGAATTACACTATTAAGCTGTGTTGGTGCAGCACGACAAGTGCACCAGAGTGCTAAAGAAATAGACTTTCCACTAAAGCCCAGAACTGAGGTCTGGAGAGCTTCCAGTTCCTATCCAGCCAACAGCATCTTCTGTTGAAATCATTGATGCGGATCAGCGTGAGGATTGAAACTCCGCTTCTGGACACAAGCGTACAGCTTTCATTGGCTCAGCTGGAGGCTGCGTGTGTGTCTCAAGGGAGAGTATCTATTCAAAGGCACAGGACTCTGTCCTCAGTGCTTGCTACAAGAGGATTCCTTTTTGTGCCAAGACAGGAGACCAAGATATTGGTACCTATTCCAGCTGGCCGGGGAAGGGCTCCCCAGGAAGGAAAAAAGGATAAAGAGGCTTAGATCGTGCCCTGCCAACAGGAAGACAGCACTTGCCAACTACAGAGTCTCGCCACATTTCAGAGCAGCGTCTTGCTGTTCCCCGTGCTATCAAGCAGAGAAGAGACACCTTCCTCACATTCCTCCTACAGAGGAGGAGGTCCGCTCTTACTCCCTGCCACTCTTACCCCTGCAGACGAGGACAGGATTATTTCGGTTGAGGACAGCAAGGCAGCTGCCTGTGCATCCATCAAATGCATCACTCACAGAATTAAGTGTGGCGTGGGGTCAGCAGTGGGGTAGCCAGCGCTGCCCCAAACAGGGCTGTGCTCTGGGAAGGGAGAAACTGAAGCTGCCCCTTGGCTCTGCCCCTGCAGAGAGCTGCATGGACAGGCAGGCAGGAGCTTCCTGGGACAGAGATCATTCATACGAGCCAGCCCAGGAGCAAGTACGTGAAGATCCCCGAAATCAGTGGTTCCTTGTATTGCCTTTTCTCTTTCCAGTAAGCAGTGTTGTGCCTTATCTTGCCCGTGCTTTAGGATCACCTGGTGTTAGCGAGCTATTCATTACAGCAGGCAAACCCCCTTAGCACTTGTCCAGCTGCACGGAGCCTCCCGTTAGAGGAACTCCCACCCCAGAAAGCCCTGCTGCACTGGGGTTAGGTTTTAAGTTTGGCAGGTCTAGGGCACTTTGCTCATTCTGAGAGCGACTGTTCCTTGCTGCAGGTTCCTCTCTGTTTGCTGGTGAGTGAGTACCTTTAGCCTGTGATATTTCTCCGTACTTCCTTTTTTTCTTATTTTGAAGTCATGTTTCTCTCTTCACAAGCTGTTGTTACTCAAGGCTCTCAAAGAGTGTGGTGCTCTGCAACATTACCTAACGCAGATGTGATACTAAGAGTAGCAGCTTGCAATTGTAAAACTCAAGCCGTTTTGTGGAGGTGATTGTTGTATCTGCTTTGCAAGTGTCATTGCTGAGGCAGACAGAAGTTAAATTGCCGCCCTAGGACACACGTCTGTGACAGAACAAAGATTAGAGCGCACTGATCTCAATTGCACTTGCTCTCCTTGCTCCCTTGGCCTTACTGTGTTGTGCTTACGCTACGTGGCACGCAAACGGGGTCCTTGGAGGGAGGTAGGATTGCAGAACGCCTGACACCTACAGCTGGGAGCTCTAGTTCATTCTCGTTCAGAGTGGTGATGGGCACAAAGTTCAGGTATCCTTGCAAGGAAAACCCTATGCTTTTAGTTCTGAGAATTCATGGTTTGTGCCAAGTACTTTTGTTGTTTTCTCTGCTTTCTTCAAGTGTTCATTCTTGCAACTGTTAACATTAGCATAGCCCTTACTGCTGTAATCGCTCTGCTTCTTCAGTTTTCGGATGATGGTGTGTGTCGGGTAAATGAGGAATGGTTGTACATGTGCAGGGTCTTGTTTTAAAATATCAGGTGGCATAACGGTACCCAGCTGAAAACTAGCAGGAGTTTATTGTGATTATTTGAGCATTTTCCTTTGAATGAAAGATTTTCCAAGCCCGTCAGCTCTCATGAGCAGCAAGAAAAAATGATCAGATGACAATATATGCTCAGTAAAACAGCTGCTCTTTCTATAGCCATGAGTCAAAGTCTGTTCTACTGCAAAATTTCATTGGAGTCAATTGGAATTTTGCCCGAGTAAGGTGCTTGAGATTTTTCTTCAAGTAACTTTACAGTTGCTCAACATGGATAATTGGGAATCACGTGACATTCCCAACACAATATTGTGTTTCCATTCTTGCTGCATGAACGTACTTATCTGAAGATTAAGTAGATCATGCACTTAGGAAAGTGCACGCTCATGCTGAATGCGGACAAAGACATTGGAGCTGTTGTGTTATTGGAACTCCAGTTATTTATTCAACTGTCCACCATGGCAGGAGTTTTTCTGTTAAATATATAATTCCCCACTTTTTTTCTTAAACAAGAGAACCAGAGGGTGAAAGGGCTGAAGATTAAAATGTAAACAGCAAAATTTATTATAATTACAAGAGTGTTTCAAATTATTTCCTTAAACTGCAACATAATTTACCTCTAGTCAAGGTCTCTATTGGTGGTGAAAGAGGAAACTGCTTGACCTTGGGGTGACCTCTGGCCCCCGGGGGTCAGCGCCCGAGGAATGCGCAGATGTCACGGTTCATAAGCAAGGACAGAAACTCTCAGGTTTCCCAGGCAGAGAGGCGCCAGTTCGGGGATGGGGCCAACATGTGCACCTCCCTTTGAACCAGCCACTCGTACCTGAAATCACACTGAAAGCGAGCGCACGCGGGGCTGGGGACGGGAAAAGTCCGGAGCAGCCCAGGATGGAGGCTTGTTCCAGGGATGGGCAGAAACAGCAGAATATAGTGAAGGGAAACATAAAATGTCACTAAAATGGGCCAGTGTCTGTGCTACCTCGTTAGCTGTACTCAGGGAATGCTCCAAGCAAATGTGATCTGAAATACAGAGCCATGTATGGTTTAGAGCAGCTTTGGCTGCAGCCAACTGGTACAGCTTGTCACTGTCGCAAAACCAAATGTCCTATACCCTTAACAAGGCAAAGAAAGGAGAGAGAAATGGAAGGATTTATCGCCCGTACTGTGTTAACAAAAACTGCGCATGGGCTGAATTAATGCAGTGCAAATTGCTGCTAGGACTTTTGTAACACCAGCAGAGAGTCTCACAGTAACCCAGGTCTGGAGTCGCTTGAGCTGCTGCTCGGATGCCTTCTCTCTCTGTCCTGCAAGAAAGCGATTTGCATTGCCGACCCATGTTCTTTGAACAAAAACCAAAACCAAAACAAAACAAAAGACCAAAACTGTGATGATTGAGACCAAAATGGAAAAAAACCCAAACACTTTAGAAAATTCTTCTTAATAAAAGCAAATGAATAAGGAAATTTAGGCTTAAGCGAAAACAAATTATGTGGTAAATATTAAGCTTATGGAGAGGAAATTATACCAGCAATAATATTCAAAGAAGAAATGAGATGAGGGGGAAAACAAACGCAAGGTTAATTTTAATATTAAAATCATACCTTATGTATCAAAATAAAATTTATATTCAAGGAAATTGTGAACCCAAGGGTTCCTTTCAACTATTTGCAGCCTACAAACCACAAGTTGTGCTAAGCATGATCAAAGTACTTCACAATTAGTTTGGTTTTAAATCACTATAATTGTCAGCCTAGGTTGTAATCAGAGAAACATTGTTTTGAAGCAGCAGCAGCAAATTTGCCCTGGTTGTAATCTGGAGAAAATTCGAGAAAAACGTTGGGATCTGGTCAGTTAATGGCAGTGCAGTTCTTGGGGACAGAGTTGTGTTAAACATGTTCAACATCAGAGAGACTGTCCCGAGTTCATGAGACAGCCCGCCTGCCCTCGGCCGTGGGTGCAAAGACCTCTTGGGCTGCTTCTTCTCTGGTCAGCTCCCTGCCTCGGTTTCTCTCTTGGGAAAAGCGGGCATGACATTGGGAAGTCTTTATGAAGCGCAATTCATGAAGGGCTATAAACTACCTGTGCTTCAGGCGATCCTGGAAGGTGCTTGCGTACGTCAGTTGTGGGGATGGTGGGAAGAGGCAGCCAGTGGAATGAGCGGTGCAGGATACTTGGATGGAGGAGGCGGCAGGAGTGCCAAGAATGACTGCAATGCGAGTATGAGCCTGCTCGTGCATTGCTCTTTTCATAAAGCTGGCAGCGCGTTATCTGGAAGCTGCAACGGGTTTCCTAATAGATTCCTTGGAAGTTTCAGGTTGGAGAGCTCTTCCAGGGGCTTTGCCAACAACACAACAGAAAAGAGGATGAGCTCAAATGCTTTTGTAATTAGGAACTGAGTATTTCTTGCAATTTCAGAGATCTTCCAGGAATACAGGAAATAAAGCCAGTCTTTGAAGGAATCGTGCTTTCTAGACACTAAAAGGGCAAAGGTAGCTTTAATCTGGATTCTGCTATGGAGAAACTAAGGGAAATTTCCCCACTGGAAGCCTTGAAAAGAGAATTTGCTCAGCAGTACGAATGAATAAAACAACAAGGCTTTGTGCTTGAGGATCTCAAAGCGTTGTCTGCTCTGCACCAGGAAATGTAATACCTCCTGGGAGCTCTGCTAAATTGGAAACAGGGACCTTCTAAAAGCTAGCTCAGCTCTGCTCCGGCTGAGCACAGCCATGCTTCCACCAGCGTTGGTGGAAAAGACAAGTGATGTTTTGACAACTTGAGTCTTCAGTCGTGACTTTTCTACAGGGATGCAGGAGATCAGCAGGCAGCGTAGATTTAGTGAGAAGCAGTTAAGAGAAGAGAATTACATTTGCCACCTTGCATCCAGCCAAGCCAGAGGCTTTCCTTGGCCTCTGAATGGCAGAAAAATCATCTCCTCAGGTGTTTCTTAGCAGCAGATCTGCCTGCTTCCAGAAGAATGGGGGTAACATTGGGGTGGCAGTGAGAGAATGCACTGGTTGAGGAGGCTCTGCTTTGGACTGGCTGTTTCCCCAGCTTTGTTTCGGAAGAAATGCAGAACTGAAGGAAGTTCAGACCCTGTTTTAGTTTGTATGAATCACCTCCTTTGCTTCTGTTTTCCTCTAGTCACCGAAGAGGCATCAGGGAAGAGATGACTGATCAGTAGCAAAGCAGGCAACGTGACTGTGAAAGCTGAGGGCAGTAGTTAGTGGAAGAGATGAGTGCTGTAAGGAGCAACCAACATCTCAGCTTTTCATTTGGGGAAGGTAACCATTTCCCAAAACCCCATTTGGGTTCAAGGGGCGCTGAACGGACAGAGCCCCAGAGGTGGCTGCTGGAAAGGAGGTGACTGTAACAGGACAGAGGAGCTCATGGAGGAAGGTGACTTGTACTGTGCTCTCCTACTTGAACGTGAATGGATTGTAGCGGTCTTTTTGGCCTACTTTTGCAAAATAACTTATTGCAACTATTTATTGAAAGAAATCACAATTAGAGCAAGTGAAGGAATGCTCCGGTGGCACTGTGCACTCCCAGACCTCCTGGCAGCCCAGGTTTTACCCAAACCAGGCATGGCCACGTGGTCGCGGTCATGGTCCTGCCGAGTTACCCAGAGTGCTCGTCAGAGTTTTTGCTGGCTTTGCTGTACGACTTCTGACACAGCACCAAGAAAATGGCACAGACAGGTGATACCTGATCTGCCCTATCAAACTGTTACAAATTAAGAATTCGTCGTTTGAGTTTATATCAAAGCAATGATTTTTATCTGGTTGTGGCTTTTCTGAACCAATGCTAACAACCTCCTAACTAGTTTCCCCCGTATTACTGACTTATCTAAGGACTGAGTAGACCTTCTGGCTCTGCTGTGAATTTACGTGTTTGGAGGTACATCACATTGTCTCAGCTCTCTGTCATGGAGATGGTACGAGGGCGTACCAGGTAAGGTGCGACACTGTTGACTTATGACAACAGTGTTGTTATTTGTTTATTTTAATGTGGAGAAAAAGCCTGTTATACTCTTTCATAACTTTGGTTATCCACACTAACCAATGCAATAGTGAACAAATCCCAGTAACATGTCAGCGATGCACGTGTTTGTCTCCGGCCTCTGATCATACATTTTTTTGTGACACGCACTGGCTAATGCACCCCTGTAAATTTGTCCTCACATGACTCAGTCCACACCAGTCAATAAAAGATAGTCCATAAATCTGATGGGTGGGAGTAACAGAGTAATAAAGAAAGGGAGAAGAGGTGAACCAAGACCGATGTTGGGATTATTTTTTTCCCCCTTTTTCATGAGCGGGTGAGCATCAGAGGGAAAAAGGGACAGTCTTTGCGACGTGGTGATAGACAGATTGTCCCGGTGACTGGCTTGACTCAGCAAACAAAATCCTTCCCCACATGAAGCCATGGGAAGTAGAGGGCACAAAGGGAAAGAAGTGATAGTAAAGCTGTGCCCGGCCCTCTAGCAGCAGCAAAAGCCAGATATGGAAATTGTTCCCTGAGCAGACAGGACCCAGAGTTGTTTCTTTAGCTTTCCTTTGGCTCTTCTAAGTTTTTCTTGCTGTCAGGAAGAGCTAAGTGAACAGGGTGGGGAGAGGGGGGGATTTGTGCAATTCTTCCACTTGAGTGTAGAGAACAGAGAGCAGAAGGTGTGGTGAGAAGCCTTTTAAAGTGGTTGTAGATGTGTGAGGTCTGATTCTGTTTTCAAAAACGTATCTGTTAGATGTAAGTGCATGGGAGGTCATTAGAGCTCTGCCGCCTTTCGGGGGGTGAGGCAGGAGGGAGCTGGGCAGGCAGCGGCATCGTGCTGCCGGGAGCGAGAGCCACCGTGCGATCAGCAGGCTGCGGCAACAGGGACAAGAGGGGAAAGAGGCTGGATTTTACTCTCCGCAGCTAATGTCATTGCTAAACACTTACGTTTTAAATCACACCAGTTGTTTGTGATTGTGCTAAGGGTTACTCTGGAGATGGGTGCAGCAAACTGGCAGGGTTTTAAACATAGCAGTCCCTGTCTTTGGTGATCACCTAACATGCTGTTATTTACTGGATCTAAAAATAAAGCGTGTTTTCCCAGAGCAGAGAATCTAGCCTGTACAAAAAGGCAGGTATTTCCAAATAGCTTTCCTGGTGGTAGGTATCCCTGCTTCATCCAGCGACCCCCGCTTCTTCCTTCACCCTCCTCAAATCACTACTTGCCTTGGATGGATGGGGACCAGAGGCTTGTCATTTAGTTTTTTATTCAATGGGGGGGGAATAGTAGCTCTACGTAAACGTCTTTTCTGAGGGAGAGACAGATGTAACAGTCTGTGTGACAATTTTCTGAGGTTATAGGAGTAGATACTCTCTCGGACAAGAAGAAATGGTCCAATATTCACCCTGCACAGGCACAATGTCTTGCCAATAATCATACTAATCACTAATATTAAGATTCTTGTTGCATCTGAACTAATCCATGGTACATCCGCGATGGGCCACAAGTGAAGACAAAAAGGGACAGAAATGAAAGGAGAGATGTGATAGGGTCTCAACTTAAGGCTGGCCATGGACTGTATATGACATTCTTGTAAGTAAACTGACAGTGTCCAGGTTTATAATAGCTAAACTCCTCAGTTTCCTTTACGTAAACATTTCACTCTAATGGAACATTATACCCAGGACCGTGCTTCAGCAGACATGCATGTGTATGAATTGCATAAAGATAGACCAATAGATAAATAGATATCTGGATTTAATAAACACTCACATTCTAACACTAATAGGCTGGTGAAATCTTACAGAGAGCAAGAGAGAGACTGAAGGAAAATACAAAATACTGTCAAGAGTTTACAGACTGGCACAACTGGAAGCACTCAGCATCAAAAGAATGAGGGGAGGAAAAAGCCAAGATGGAACAGGAAAATTCTACATTAATAATGTTCTCCCATCTTGTGGCAAGGGATGGTGAATGAGCCAGTGAGGTGGGTGCCTGCTATTTCTTCAGAGGTGAAATCATCATCATATCCAAATTAAAGAGTTTCACTTATGAATTATGGAAGTAGATATGTGTTTCCAAAGTCAGAGGATCTCTAGGAGTTTATTTTCCTTGAAAGTCAGGTAGGTGCTTTTGAAAATTTTATCTTTGACTTCTCTTGGAGGCAAGAATGCTTTTCCAGTAGGGAGAGATTTTCTTCTGGATCATCATTTTCCTGTATACGCTTCTTGATGCTTTCCCCGCTATCATTCACCAAAAAAGGGGAGGAAAAATAAAAAAAAGCCAAAGTCCTCCATTCCCCATCTCCTCCCAGACAAATATCTCTTCCAGTTCTTGCTCTGGGAACCAAAATCCTATAACAATGGCAGCTCTCTACTGAACTTGTTGAAATTGTACCACTTGACAGAATACGGTCCTGATGGCTGGCATGGAAAGAAGGAGGATTCTATGTCCAAGAGCCTACGTGGGAGGGCTGAAATAATTCCCTTCGGTTATTTCCCATGACTTCAGAATTCAAGGTAACTAGGTGAGAAGAAGGAAGAGCTTCCCGACAGTAAATGAGCAACGAATCAAACAAAAAACCCCAGACTGAAACTGAGGAAATCAATTGCAAAGTTCCAGCTTGCCCACTCTGGTCTGTCTTTTAAACCAGCATTGTCTATTACCCAAGTAAGGTCAATGCAGCTATTACCTCAGCCCAGACACCCTTTTTTTGCTCTGTTTTTACAGTGCCTGGGTTTATTTTTCTTCCCTGTATTTGGCTCTGTGCCATTTCTTCAGCTAACATTCACCTTGGCTGGATATACCACGGAAGGGACGTTCGTTGCTCCATCTGTGGTGTGCGCAGCGAAGACCACTCTTCCCAAATGGCTCATGCCATTGATTGTCTCTGCCACCACGTCAACTTACTGTGTTTTGGGGAGCCAATGACTTCAGAAGCGAGTCCCTTTTTTAGCTGGCTTTAATTATTGTTCTGAGCTAGACTAAAGCAAAGGTTTCCCTCCTTTGCAAAGAAAAAGCAATAAAACAGAGGGGGCTGCCCAGCGCAAAGCAGCCAGGAGAGGAGCACAAGTGGAGCCCCCACAGGAGAGGAGCACAAGTGGAGCCCCCACAGGAGAGGAGCACAAGTGGAGCCCCCAGAGGCGCGGGCACGGCGTACCCTCCCACCAGGGATCTGGCAATCTTGCATGCATGAATTGCCTTGCAACGGCCACTCGGCTGTCATTCTGTCAGGCCCATTTACAAATCGCATAACAGGTTTAATTTTGAAATCTTCCCTCCCCCCCCCCCGGCCTTATTTTTGCTGAAATGGATTTACAATGAAAGTATTTGAAAAGGAATAATTATCTATATGAGCAACAGCAACACAATGCCTGCAGCCTGCAGTGTGGGGGCGGGGCACGATCAGAAGAACTGAGTCTTAAGTCTGAAATCTGCATTTATACAATTTATACATGTCTACATATTTACAAAGAGCTAGGTATTTGTAAATACCTATAAAATATTTAATGGGTATGGATAGGACGTGATTTTAAATTGCGTGTGTATACACCACACATGCGAAGCCTGACTTCAGCTTTTGTTTTTCTTGTGCTAAATGCCGCGGTTTAAAATAAGTATCCAACCATATGATTGTGTGCATTTTATATCTGAAGTGATATTCATCAAGAAATTGGTTACCAAAACCTTAGAAATGCTTTCCAGAGCATTCCTGCCCAATTTATATTTTAAAAAGGGCGACCAGCTCACTCTCTGAGAGTGCGGGAGAGCCCGTTTTATGCAGTAGTGGACATGAAGCTGAAGCCTTTTCTATAGTCTCTGTCCATTTCTCTCAGTGAATTGAATCCAGTCAAAGGTCAAACTGGCCAGAGGCACTTTTATTGTCATGGTAACCATGACTTAATCAAACAATCCTGAGATTCCAGGTTTGTGGGAACAGGCAAAGATCTGAAGAGACTGGAATTAATCAATCAAAGGGGGCAGGGAAGAAAATCCTAAGATATATGACTTATCCTTCCAAATCTATTACTCTGTCCTTAAACACACAAGAATTATGCCTTGGACAAAGCCCCTTTTCAGACCAAATACCTCTGATTTTTGTTTTCTTGTCCTTTGCATCAAATTTCCTAACATACCTCTGTCCTACAGCAATCAAACCTCAGCCCAGATTTAACCAACAAGAGAGAAAGAGGGGAAACAACAATTTAGGAAAGATGAAGATTATTTCGTAAAAAGCTACTTAAAGGAGGAAAAAAAAAAAGAGGAAAAGGAAAACAAATCAATCAACCACCTTTTGATTCGAAATCCTGTTTAAGTTTAATAGTGATCTAATGCAGATCTACAGGTAGTAAATGCATTTTTAAGGTTGCTCTGCTTTCTGGCCAACTGCTGCATGTTCTTGGGATCCCAAGGCTGTGGGGCTTGCTGCTGTCCCGAGCACTGGGGTCATTCAGCAGTGCTGAGTTCATACAGCCCCTGCTCTTTTCTGAGAGCCCGGCTGCTTAAAGACTTTTGAGGCATCTGGTGAGCGCTGGGGGCTGGTTAACCTGGAACTCAGCTGGGCCTAAAGCTACTCTTTTTATAAGGATATTTTGTGCATCTTTATTTTTATTTCAGAAGCAATTCGCATATATCTTACCTCCTGTATTTTGCTTGTGAGTCTAATGGCTGCATTTCTCAGTTGGAGGCAGAGGTAGACCTGTTGGCTCTGCTCCACACCCCCATGCTAATGTGGGGGGAATGTCTTGTGGTTTTTTGGGGGCCTGGCTGCAAGCTATGTCCACATACTGTGAAACCCCCGAGATAATTCTCGTTTTGGCTTCTAATAAAGTTAATCTCTTGCTTTGGCTTCCTCTGTTCAGAGAAGAGAGAAATAAAATAGTAAAATCAAGGTGGGGTATGACAGGAGTTGGAGGGCTTTGCTAAAGTGTTGGTGGCAGTAGGTTTGACTTGTTATACCTGGTTAAGTGAAGGTATCACATGCTCTTTTCCAATTTTAGAGAAGAATTAGCTAGAAGCCTGAAATATATTTGTTCTTGGAGGCTTTGCTGAAATCGGGTGTCTGGCGGGTGGGATTGTTGCATGGTATGCATGCTCAGCTGCACACTCGGTGATACACAGTTATGGAAACATTGAAAAGCTGTTGGCTGCTCTGCCATGCTGGAAGCCTGGTTTTGTGATGGCACACAGAGGTGTTCACCTTCCTGCCCTGCTCTCAAATCCAAGGCAGGCTGAGAAGCAGCCACCTATTGTCTGGTGACTAATCTGTCCTAGGGAGATTGCTGCTGAATTTTGCTATATTCATGTTATATAAGGAATGCAGGTAATTACTTGGAAACCCCAAACCTAACTATTTTAATGGCAATCAGAGCATGAAAAGAACTGATTGCTTCTTGTTCTTAATGTACAGGTATCCTAACAACAAAATATATCCTCTCAATGTTATCGTGGGTGATCTTAGCAAAGAGTCTCTAATGGGTGAATCGTCCCAGAAAACAGGCTCCTTTCTCACTGCCAGATGAACGAGGGGGTCACCTGCAGAGATAGTTGTTGGTAGTTAAAATACACAGAAAAAACCTGTATAATAGAGCATAGCAGACGGACGGAACTCCATGGAGTGCCAGGATGCTGGTAGGACAGAAGAGAAATTATTGAAGCCTGAGCATCAGACAGGGAAAGGGGAAATTAGTAGGCGAGGAGGTCTAGAAAGAAGGAACACTGACCTGTGTCCAAGGAGGATGACATCTTCAGGTGTAAGAAGAGAAAAGTCCCCTTTTGGCTTTGCTGTAAGAAGACCACTGGTACCCCTGGGAGTGCTTGTGGAAAGGAGACATCTGAAGACACATGGGAGGAATGGGAAAGGGACTGAACATGGAAGAACAGCAAAATTTAGAAAACAAGGAAGGAGGAGGCAGAAGGCTAATCATGTCAAGAGAGCCTGTTCCAAGATCGGTACATATAGGAGCAAACAAAGGAAACAGAAAATAACAGTGGAGATGAAATGAGAAAAAAGGACAGGGAGGTTAAAAATGGGAATTAGGGGACTGGATGAGCAACTACGTGAGCAGAGAAAAAGTGACACTTCTGACGTGAGGGTGAGGCTTACTTAATGGCAGAACAAGAGAAAAGCTTAAGAGGAAGAAAGGCTGTACAGGGCCTGCTCTGAGGATGAACAGGAGCTGTAATTAGAGATATTAGTATCAACAAAATTGAGGAGAGTTCTGATGTTTTTTTGATAGGGTGAGGCTTTTCTTAATTTCTTGTCCAGTGTCTCAAATAATCTTTAAAGACCGAGGCAAAGAGCAGCACTGACAGGGATGAATTGTTGCCTCCTGCAGAAGTGGTGAGTGCCCTTCCTATCAAAACTACTAGGAGCAGCAGGCACTCAGCACCACTGTGAAAGAAGCCTTCGGTCCTCTTTGCTCCTAATCTGTTGATCTTCTCAGGACGAGACTGAGGAAACCGGTAAGACCAGGGACCGTGGGCAGGTTATACGCAGAGTCAGCACCACGCATGACCTGTGCTGAAATGAAATGCAAGTCTGGGAGGTAAAAGTGCCAGTAAAACTCCTTCCTCTCTGCAAAAATACACTCCAAGTTAGCTTTAAGACTTAAGTACCATGGTTCCTGAGTGCTACCTTTAAAGAAAGGTTAAAGCATTTAAACTATAGGAACAGCCAGGGGCAAAGAGAGGCCCATTTCAATTTGATATGTTGAGGTCCTGCAGAAAGCCAGACTGGGGGGTCTCTGAGCTCTTTGTGCTTTCCTTCCCTCCTGAACCCGAGATGGCTCTGAGGCCCAGGCTGGGCTGTGTTTCACTACCCTTCTTTCTTTCTCTCCCTATGTCGTAGTAAATTAGCCATTTCCAAAGGGCTCCAGCAGCAGAGGAAATTCTCCATCCCTGACTGGCGTGCTGCACAAGGCTGCTCCGCAGGAAGGAACTGAAAGTAGATCAGGAAAGATTGGTGCATGAAGAGAAGAGCTCCACTTCTCCCAAGGGTTCCAAGCTTTTGTGGAGACAGCAACATCCCTCTGCCACCCTGAGGCCTGCCAGGGACTGGTTGGACTGACCCCAAGCAGTCTCACTGTCTTCTCAGGGGGAGCTCATGATAGATCGCAGGACACCTGCCTTTCCTGGAGGGATCAGGATCTGTCCCAGCACACTGTGATGGACAGCAGTTTTTCCCCCTTCCCCAACCTTTATCAGGCCCCTGTTCTTTGAGGCCGGCGCAGACCTGACTCTTACTGCTTTGTACAGCACCTAGCCCCGCTCCTGGTCGGTCTGCTAGGTGTTACTGCAATACAAATAGCAGGACTGTCCTGGTGTACAGTGAATGTTTAGCTTGCAGAGATATGAGAACACCCTGCGGACTTTACCCCACATTGTAATCGAAAGAGTACTCCTCAGTTTACTCTAGCCTAAGCCTTTCTGCGAGCTGCTGCCTTTTACTGTATTATCTGCTATGATAGCAATGATATTAATAGCAGGAACCTTCCTTGCAAAGAACCAATTGCAGCTATAGTGTGGCTCCCATTGTGCTCCTTGCTGGCACTGCTATCTCTCTGCACAAGAAAACACTTCCAGGTTTACTCCAGTGGTTACAATTAATGGAGATCTCCATCCATTTATCCTGCATCAGCATAAACAGTCCTATCTGTAGGTGGTGCCCGCTGTCAGCTCCCACCCTTTAAAATGATGCTGGAACTTCCTTGTACTCAGGGATGTGAGCGAAGGTCTCCAACACTTCCTAGGCAAGAGCAAGGCTGAAGGTGACTACTGGGGAACAGAAGTGTAAAATCTCCTTTCTGGGAGCACTGCCACAAAGAGATCTTCTACCATTGTGCTTCCCTCTTTTAAAAAGATATCTTTAAAAACTTCTACAAATATATGGAGGGATTTGCAAGAGATCATTTAAGGGATCAGGAAAGCCCAACTACTTGATAAAGTTCTTTCACCTTTAGTAAAAGTGTTAATACTGGAAAGCTGCCATATGCTCTCACAGGGTTGTCCTTCTGAAGAGATGTTTTAGAATAGCTGCTTTTCAGGAACGAACAATAGCTGTGTCTCACCGGGAAAGCTTTCTGAGGGTCTCTTCCAAGGCTTGCTTTTTTTCACAGGAGCAGACAAAGCTCTGAGAGTCACTTCTCTGTTACCATGATAGACCTCCTACTGTTATAGCTGTGTACAGCTACATGGGCATGCTTCAGTCCTCTATAGGGTAGGTGAGTATCTCTGGTGGTGAGAAGTCTGAATAATGCTGGCTATTGAGTGCTTAATAACATACTTTCTGGAATAAATTTTTTGGGGGAAATGTTACCTGCACCAAGCATACCTGTAAACTGCGCGTATACCTTAAGAAACTTATTGTGCAAATACTTGGAAGAGGCCACTCAGAGTCCTATCAGTTGACTTTCATCATATTCTCTATCAGATATTCAGTATTTCTGTTCTTCCCACTGTGCAGCCTGGGACTGTGGCTTTGCCGGGGCACTCTGAATTCCACAAATTTCTGCTTCCATGTTATTAAGCTCCAATGAGACATTTCTCAATAGCATCATTCAGAACAAGATCATACCAAGATATACTCATTTCTTTGTCAGTCTTCATCAGATTTATAAAATAGTTATAAATAATCACAAATTCTGATATATAGCATTGAAATCTCAATCCAAATAGATCCTACTTATAGACTTTTCAGCAGATGTATTAAGGCATAGAAGCAACATGGGAAGATGACTGGAAAACTTTGGCATGGAGGTGTGTTTTTCCAAATGATGGATGTGCAGCATCTTTTGTTGTAAACCTTAAACTCCCTGAGGAAGGACTAAGTGGATGTGTCAAAGATGTCTTGCTAGCTGATGTAAGGAGAAAGCTCTAAACATTAGTCCCAAAACTTTTGTCTGTGAAGTTTGGGGTGAGAAGCACCTGACCCAGTTCGATCACAGAAAAGTGTCTGATGACTAAGTATAAATCAATTTTTCCTCTAAAAAGAAAAAGTAACGTCTATTAAAACTTTGTTAGAAAATAAAACTAATTCTACCTACCTGCACTTTTATTTAAAAAAACCCAAACAAACAAACCAAAACAACAAACCCCTTCCAAGCTCATGAAAAGAGAATTATACTGCTAAACATAGCATGGAGTCTTATTCCTACCTCACTTTACAACAGCATGCTAATATGAAGTTCATTAGAAGTTGATGAATTTACACCCCTTAGTGTCCACTTGCAGAGTATGCAAGAATTGATTCAGAGCCCCAGCAGTGCAAGACGCAAGCAGGAAGCTGCATCAAGCTGCTTTTGAGGAAATCACACTTTTCAGATAAATATCAGTCAGCTGCAAACATTTTTCTCTCCAGGAAATGTGTGCTCTTCCAATGTTTAGAATAAAAATGTGCTGCTAGGAATTGGGAATATAGTTTTCACATATTTGATTACTTCGGCATTAAAGCAGCATGATATTAGTGGTAGCCTTTAACATGAACTTTGTTCTGTAACTTCCAGGCTTCAAAAACTAATGAGGAGTAAAATTGCGGGGAGGGGGGGGAAGTCTTCCGACAAGCTGGTCTTCAGCACCTTTTTAATGGATAACAGATTTGCCGTCATCACATATCACTTAGAATATATTATGACAAGACACGCAGGCTATTATAATGCATTGTCTACAAGAGGCTGGTAACAAGAGTATTAGTGAATTTCTCTTAAATTGATAGAGGATGAATCACTTCCAGTTACAGAAGCTCTCAAATAGTATTCGCTGAAGAACGTGAAACCAAAGTCTCCCACCAGTGCTGATACCCAATGTAATCAGACAGTATCAGATACTTTTTATAGAAGTTGTACAATGGTCTCTTTGCTTCTGTGAAATTTGGAAAGCAAAGCATGAAGAGATTTTCTAATTTTCAGCACTTGAGAACAAGTGTTCAGGAAAGCGCAGGAGCCGGGACGGCAGTGAGAAATGTCAGGTTTTCACTGTACTGAGTTCTGTTCCAGGGGTACAGTGAGTTTGATGTACCCTGGGTATGTCTCGTTTTCATTTCCAGTATTCAGACGTGAATCCTGGATGGGTGTTTCTCAGATCTTTCAATTGACTGACTGCTGGACGCTTGCTGCTTTCACAGGTTTAGCTAGCAGGGAGCGCTTTAGAGAGTGTAAAAGCATCAAATGTTCCTTACCCTACAGGGTGATGTAAACCTAAAACTTAAACCCAAATACTCTGTGTTATTAAAAGACTAGTACGTGCAAAACACGTTTTATTAAAAAAAAGTTTGATCAACAGAGCAGTATTAGCTGATGCTTCCCTGCAGCAGGCACAACTATATCTCTAATCAGCTACTGTCAAGACTCCCTCTTCTGCTCTGTTTCTTCCCTTGCTGTAAATGGCAAATCTAGAAATATATCCCACTTCCTTGTCCTAGTTTTGCCTTTTCAGCCAAGAAAGCATAGTGGACACTTAAAACATTTTTAAAAGTGCTCTTCAAACTTCTCCAGGCGGGTCGATGGATAGTTGAAACTGGAATGACCCAGGAGCACTGAGTCATCTGCTGACTTTTTTTCTTCCTCTCCACTTCTGCAAGTAATGATTTGTTTTCCTCCTTCCTCTTGATTTAGCTCTATAATACACTCAAATTGTAAAGTGAACTCAATTTTGTGTCTCTTATATTATCTGTAGTGTCTCATTAGCCTTGGTACCATTGTAACCCCTCTCTGAATCATCATTTGTATATAGATGTTTGACATATCAGCTGATTGTCCCTTTTTCTCGTTCCTTTCCCATCTCTTCTGAAAAGCAATAAGGCTATTTCTGTTGATACTCAAATATCGCAATTTCTCCCACTATCACTAATAGCATAATGGCATTATGAAGAACCTTCCTGCAGTGCATTTTTGTGTGACGTAATGCAAACAAGGTGGAACTCAATGAAAACATCATTAAAAGTTACCCACTTTAAAATTCATTCAAACAAGAACAAGCAAGAAGTTTTGCCCAAGCAAATGTTGTTTTTCAGGGACTAAACATTGAACAAAATATTCCCAGAACAGTTCCAGTCCGGGCAGATTTGATACGGGAGAAGGTACCATAGTGTTTACACACATATGACCATAGAATAGGCACAGAAAATAGGTGTCTACGTGCCACTGCAGACCACTGTGTCACAAAACTAGTCCTGGTTTTGCCATTCTCATAGGGTGTGGTGAGAATAATTTCCCTAGGGCTTATAAACATTTCTCCAGATATGCGCTAAAATGGGATTTAATGTCTCCTGCTTCTGTACAAGGGACAGTCAAAGTAATATTAAGTTCCCTTGGGCTTTCTCTGCTCTGTGTGATGTAGCATGAGATTCTTGCATGCATATTGCTTGATTTTTGTTTTCTTGACACCCATAGTTGCAACTGGATTTTTTTTTTTTTTTCTTCTTCTGGAGACTTTTGTACAGGGAGCTGCCACTTTTTTTAGAGTAAAGTAATTAGAAATAATGTTACTACTTTTTTTTTTTTTTAACTCACAATAACAAATTCTGGCAGTTTTTTTAGTACTTGGTATCCCACAGGAACTAGCACTGTTTTGCAAACCACCTTAGATTTTTCAAGATCTTGTTCCACCAAATGTGACCTGCACTTTTCTTATTTTTTTTTTCCTCAGCTTCCCTGTTGTCTCATTCCATGTGGTCTCACTTGAGTCTTGCTTTAACTACAATAAGTTCTTTTGCTTTCCTATTCACCTTATCTTCACAATCATATTTATTTTTCCTATTTAAAGCCAGACAAAAACTTCGTAGTGTTATAGTGCAGAGGTAGTGGTATGCCGAAAGCCAGAAAATGCTTCTCAAGAAGCATGGCTTATATGTACAAGTGAAGTTGCGTGCACACACAGCGTGCACTTTGCTGGACTGGGGCTTTTCCTTGATGCAATTTTGCAATGTGAGCAATTATTTTGCTGCGGCAATGGGATGTGGAGCTGTCAGGTTTTCCTCGTCCAGTGGTCTCCTGCAAAGGCATGTGATTGGGAACCACCTTAGAAAACTATACCACTCTTTGCTCTACAAGACTAGGAAACATTGTGTTCAGTTGGTGTCCTCGATGGATTTTAGTTTTGCAGAATTTTGTTCTTGCTGGTAGAAAAAAAAAAAATATTTAGGGCTCAGTTAGGGGCTTACTTGAGAGAAGTAGTGCTTGGTGAGGTCAGCCTGCCTGGTGGTATTGCTGAAAGACCTTATGCTGCTGCAGATCTGCTGCAAAGGCACTTTGGTGGCCCTTGTCTAGGCTCTGCCCGGTGCTGGCAGGCAGCGCTGGGGCAGGAGGGGGCTGGCTTGGGGAGGCAACGGGCCCTTCTGCAGAGAAACTTACTGCCCAGCACCTGCCAGGCTTCGTACGTCCCGGGGAAAGGAAACGCACTGACAAACAGGGCAGTGGAAGGTGGAATGAGCTCATCTTCCTTTGCATGGGTGTGAAACCAGGTGGTGGGCTTGAGTCTGTCCTTTTCCAAATGCATCCATTTGGACTGTCCATTTCCAAACATTTTGTCTATGCTTCCCCTGGCACGCAGCTCCTGGGGGAGATTTCTGTTCTTACTTGGTTAATTAAGCATTGACATGTAAGTGTTACCTTGCACAGGTAGGTCAGGACTTGCACAGACATTAGAAGGCTCCCTTTCCACTACTTGCTTTATTTCAGATTTTGTAATGGAGAGGAAAACAAACCCTCACCCTGTTACGATGGGGAAATTGAAGGGCCCAATTACCCACCCCGTGATGTTGTTTGTGAAGCAATTAGAACTGACAGAGTGTCATTAAAACCAAGAAGTTATCACTTTTTTTCTTGAGGCAGGAGGGGTGACTGTTTACAGATGAATACGCACCAAATCTACAATGGGAATAATTTCCTCACTCACTGTGTAACCTCCTGTACTTCATTACTGGCTGAATGTATATAGCTGTGTAGTTTTTTGTGCATGAATTAACACTTGTAGCTAATAGCAGTAAACTCACAAATGGACTATTACTTTTTATAGCCTTTTAGCAGAGTCAGCCTAATGGAGCAAAACTGTTAACAAATTAAGATACATTTGACAGGGCTTCAAGCAGGAATCATAACCCAGGATTCGGGACGCAAATGCAAAACTATCTGTAGGACTAGCCCGTGTCTCAGCTGGTGTGTGGTGGCAAGCACTGAACCACAAAAAAAGAATTAAGGCAATAGTCTTCTGTTCTTGGTGAGGTTTTCCGAGCAAGGAACTGACTTCCTTTAATGTTTGTAAAGCGTCTGTCACATCTGTAGTTCTACAGGATATAAAATAAGAACAACAATAGTCGTAGTAAAAACAAGTCTTGTTTGTCTACTTATGGTACTGTATATATTTTAGACATTGTATGATTATCAGGCTACAGGAAAATCTGATCTTCTGTGGAGAGTGTCTTTAAGCCATGGAGAGAATATATTTGACGGTGCAGATGCAGGGCTTGTGGTCTTGGTTGCCTGAGCATGAAAAATCCTGGAGTAAGAATGGCTGTAAGAGCTACCGAATATGTTCAAAACAAGACTCCTTTTCTAGCGGACACTCTGCTATAGCCTAACAGGGCGTGGGGTTTCTAGGGGAAGTATGTGGCTTTAGCACCTTTTTTTTTTTTTTTTTTCTTTTCTTTCTTCTAAATGAAGATGTGGAGGTGGCTGGGCAGAGGCTGCAGTTGCAGAGCGGCTGATGTGCACCAATTCCTTGGTACATTGGAGTTAACACAGAGTAGTTGCCCAGCTCAGAGCTTTCTTCCTCTCCTAGTCTGTTGCTTTCAACCCTGTCATTCTGCTGTTTATTAAGGATTTCGTAGAGAATCTAATACCTTCTACCTCTTCAAAACCCATCCCAAAGACAATCTTGCAGTCAACTTTAGCTCTTCCCTTGTTAGGGAGCTGGCTGATGGGTTGCTTGCATCTGATGTTGGTTCATTTTCTGCCTCACCTTTCCATAATTTGACACTGCATTTGATAAGACAGAGATGTGACATACATTTTGAAACCTCAGAATAAGCTGTATCCTACCAGGGGGCTTCTCTCCAGTGCATTCTTATTGTTGGAGCTTGTTGACTATATGCAGTATCACATCATGCACCTGTGTATGCTCCTATTGAGGAGGTCAGCCTATGCCACCAGCTCCCCAATTGCTATGCAAATCAGTAACTCAAAGCCCAAACTCAGAGACATTCAGGTTGGTTTTACTCCTCTTTATCTATCTTGAACCTTCGCTCCTCCCTTGGCTTGCTAAAACTTCATTTAACATAACGTGAAGGCTTGTTCTCCTCCTAATACCTTGTGATATTCTGCTAAGAACATCCAGTGTTCCAGTTCCAGTATAATTATATTTCCCCATAGGTGTAAAATGTGTCTGCATCAATAGCTTAAGAGTGTAATAAAAATTATGACCTCACAATTCTGCTATTAATATAACAATTCAGAGCCAAGAAAACTCCCTGATCCTTCTTATGCATCTGCTGTAACGTTGGTACAAGAGCAGAACACCTTAAGCCAGTTTAATCCCTTCTTTTCACCCCCTAGCAATATACATTGGCCCAGGAGAGTAACATGAATTGAAAGTTTAATTTATTAATATGCAATAGTGATAATGTCAAAAGAACAATATATAAAACCCACACAGAACAGGATTACACAGTACATAAGGGAAAGCCTAGAGCTAATATTTAATATAGCAAAACACAGCCAAAAATAACTTCTCATCTAAAGAGCAAAAGTGGGAGAACTCTGCAGGTGCTGGAGCAGAGGAGCCGTGGCAAGCAGCCTCTGCCTTCGTGTGCGTGGCCAGCCCCAACCAGGCGTCCTCTGGCTGAGCCCCCTCTCTGCTGGAAACCCACGGAGAGACACCCCGCTGCTTTCCATGGGCAGCGACTGAAGTTCCCAGCCACCACCTTGTCTAGCTCGGGGGTGTCTCACTGCTCCCATGTAACAGCGCACACAAGCATCAGAGCAGCAGACACCAGTGGCACGCAGGGAGAGCGAGCCATGGCCAGTGCACAGCAAACTGCAGCAAATGGGGAGCCTCACGGCCCAGAGCGTTTCAGTAAGAGAAGCACGAAACCAACTGTTCACTGCAGCTAAATTGTTCAGTTAAGCTTGGGTGATTAAACTTTCACCAGCAGCCAAAGTATCCTGCAGCCTTAGCAGGCGTACAGACACATTAACGTTTCACTAGTTTTGCCATAAATGAGCAATTTGCCCTATAGTCAAACCAGTAACTCTCGCGTGAGTGGAAAATGTTTCAGCTTCCAAGGGACTGGCAGGTTTCAAACACTTTCTAGAGTTCTCTTTCTGCCCTTTACCTAAAAAGAACAACAGGGGAGGAAAGAACAAATGTGAAGGAATAAAACTCGTACTTTCCTAGCATTACTGAGTATACAATGTACAGCCTCCATCAGGAGAGCAGAGCCCTCTCTTAGAGGGCAAGCTGAGAGAGGGATGAGATGTGGGGTAGGGCCAGCCAGGACCCAGCTGCCCTGCAGGTTCCTGCTCTGCCATGCATTTCTTGAGTGATGGGCTGAGGTCCAAGCTGACCGTCTAGCCCACCTGCTGCTCGCCACTGGCACATCCCTGTACGCACACACCAAAAACCGCAACAGCACATAAGCAGGTGGTCAAAATATGGGACCTACTTGTCTTTGTTGATTGAAGAGCCTGAGTCTGGCAGCCAGGGCTCTGGTAGCTTTTGGGTCTGTAGATTCATCCCCCTCTGATTCCTCTTCCAGCCTGCCCCAGCTCCAATTTACTTGCTGTCCTTCCCTTTGCTGGAGTTGTTTGCTCCCTTCATGGCATAGTCTGAATTAGAAGAGCCAGGTCAGCTCGGCAAAGCTCCGCTGCTTTAAACTAACTCATCTTCTCTTGAATTCCGCACAAGATGCTCAGCTCTCAAATAGCAATAATCTCTAAAAGGCAGGACGGTGCTGTGGAGATGAGAAATGAGGGCAAACCAGGAGAGCTGCCTCTCAGCTGAAACGCTGGCAGCTGGAAGAGGCTGTGTGCCCACAGCCTGGCTCTGCTGCATGGTGTGGATCAGAGTCCGCAAGCACAATGGAAGAAGAAAAGCAGCTGGGACTGTCCTTCCAGCCCCTTCTTCCCAGAGAGGCGTAGATAGAAGAGGATGCTCGTAGCAGCAGTTCTTGTACAAGACAGCAATCATCTCTAATACTTTTCTCACTGGTGTTTCTCCAGTGCCAGAGCCGGGGTGGGCTAATGCAGGTCAGGGCTGGCCTGTGCTGAGGTTTCACATCACGCTGCCTTCTGTTACGCGTGAGGCTTCCATGATGTACTTGATACTTCTTTCAAAAGATTTACTTCTAGCTAGTTGGCTAAATTAATGTATTTGTAGTCATCCAAAATGGGTGACTAGCTGCAGGCTGGGCCCCTGGCTGAGCGGAGGAGGAGGAGGCACGTTTTCCTCCCCCTGCAAGGAGCGAGGGGTCAGGAAGGGCCGTGTCTCTGCCTGGCTGCTGCAGCTCTTCAAGGCCTTTGTGGCATTTTCCTGCTTTCCTCCTGTGTTTGCCATTGCTCTGCAGTTTCCTGTATTGTGGTAAGTCTTTTGAGTTTATTTTGATACTCATTAAATCAGTGATCTTATTCCGCTCTACTCAAAGCTTTGCGTGGTGTGTGCCAGGGTTTTATTAGCAATAGCCTCTGCGTTGGACTGCCGCTTACCCGAGGGAAAATCAAGGCTGCAAGGAGGAGGTTTGCCCAGGGCTTTGCATATATGGTGCAGGCAAGTCCCGGTGCGGCTGTAGGACAACATAGGGCCAAGTTGCCTTGAAAGGGCAACTGTGAATGAGTTCATGGTAATACAGTTCAGAGCAGGATGAGGGGTTGGGCAGCAGAGATATACCCAACATCAGAGCTGTATGGAGTGAAAGTCAACAGGTCCCTTGGCCTCTGAGCCCAGAGCACTGCTAGGTCACATGCCCAGTCCCCCTCCACGGCTTTGTATGCTGGGTGAGGCAGTCACTGGGCTGAAGATCAAGTGATTACACTTGCTCCGTGGCCTCGTTGACCAGAGGAACATGAGGCTGGAGACAGATAAGTGAGTCCCACTGGCAGAGTGAGTTTTACATGAGTGGGTCCCCAGACGGTTTCTGCTTTGCCATTAGGTAAGGAAAAAAAAACCAACCTGTTTTCCACAGTTTCTGTGGTTTTCAATATCTCACTGTGTTACATCAGTCAGATGTGGGGATATGATAGACAGAGTGAAAAAGAAGTGTGAGACAGAAAATGAAAAGAAGCGCCATCCTGTTCAGTACAAATAATTCTGCCCTGGGCTGAAGAGGGCAGAAGAACAGAACAACAGACAAGTGCTCAACCAGCAGTTGAAAGGCAAACCTGAAAAAGAGATGAGAGGAAATAGGAAGGAGTGATTCTGTAGTAAAGGAAAAAAACAGATTAAGATCTGGCCTAGATACAAAGATCACTTCCATCCTGCCCCCCGTTTGCTAGGTCAGGACAGGTAATGAGGAGAGCAAGATGTCCCAAGGACTGCTATGAAATTCCTCCTAGGTTTTGAGCCCACATAAGGAGGCTCAGCTGGAAACACAAGGTAGCTGCGCCACACTGCGTGTGAGCTGGCATCTGCCTGGGTGCTGCTGAGGTCGAGTGTGGGGAAATACTCTTGTTCACTCTGTGTCTCCATTCCTCAACTCCTCACAACATCAGGTAAAAGCCGAGAGGTGGAGGCTGGTGAGTGTGGAGCAACGGGTGAGCATTATGTTAGCCAGCAAGTGAGATGCTTTTACTGAATGCTCGGCTTAACAGCAGCATCTCAGCTCCCACCGTGTGCAGAATCTGACCTCCTTAGTTCTTTTTACGTGCTTTTCCCCTGCCCTGTGAAGGGTCAGGCTCTTGCCGTTGTCCATCTCAAAATAAGGGTGTGTAGTTCGGCTGAACGATGTAATCTAATGACAATCTGCCAGTAGGTGACGAGTCTAAAAATATCAAGAGATATCATGAGAAACAGCACAAGAATAGAACTAGGACTAATAAAATGAGGTTGATAAAGGAAGAGTCACCTGAAAAGTCTCTTCTGGGAGGTCTGCTGTGCTGAGGCATGGCCTCTTGGGATAAATGTGAGCCTTCCTATGAAACCATTCATAAATTATGTGAACTGTTTGCTTTTAAAAGCCTCGTAGCAGAGGCAGCCATCCATATCAAGTCACCTGTTAACTCTTGATATTTCCAGCCTCTTTTCTTTGCCTGTTGCCAGTACCCTGATTACAAGGCTTTCTTACACTGATGAGTTATGCAGTCTTATCTGTGCCATCAAGGCTTGCTCTGTGTTGAGCTTATTCACAAGAAATTAAACAAAAATATTTCTTGCTCAAAATTCAAGCTATTTTACTTGGACATCAATGTGCTATGTTCATATCCTGAACTAGAAGGAAATTTTTAAAAGTGTTCAAAGTGACTGTTAGATTCTAGTTTAATTTTTAAAAGTGACTTGGGCACCTCGCTGGTGGGGAATTCAAATCATTTGAATTCGGCTCCATTTAAATTCTGGGCCAAGTTTGAATCACATACTCCTCTGGCTGGGCTTGGATCTCTGATTGTAACTGAATGTGCTTAAACTCTCTGGTGTGAACTGTGAAGAAAGAACATGCATGTGGGCTCTGTTGATAAAAACTTTGGGTACTTATATGAGATGTATTTAAGTAATGTTAGGGTTTTTTTTTTTTAAAAGAATATTTGACATTTGTTCTTTCTGGTCTTTAGAGACTGACAGTGAAGACACAAATCCTCACATGTAACATGAAAATAAATCTTTTATCTGCTGGCTTTCATAAACACGGCACACAATGCTTTCTTCCACTCCACAATTTGAGGAAAAAAAATTGATTTGATGCATTTAAGTGATGAATGCCCACAAAATAAAACCTTTTTTTCTGGAATTATGACCTTGGGCAGATTAGAGCAGCTAGGTAAGAAATCCAGCAAGTATTTATCAAAGGCTTCTAAGACAGTGCAAACTCTAGTGAGTTCAAAAGCAAGAGACTTTTAGTCTTCATACAACTGACAGGGTCATAACGTTTCAAGAATGCCAGGAATCCGTGTGGCTGTTCCATTAAACACCCCTGATTAGTGAACGTGCTGATAAACTTCGAGAGTCAGAGGTCAACATTGTGGAGCCGAAGGTACCCCAGGTATCTGAAAATGTCTCCAGAATTCATGTTCCTCTTGCCCGGTTAACCCTTCCATCACTCCACCCATGGAGGCTCAAAAATGGAAAGATATAGTCTTGGACACAATGTTTTCCAGATAATTCTGCAGAGATGTTGAGTTATTCTGAAAACTATGGAAAAAAGACCTCAGGGACCTCCCATGAAAATGTTCGTGACAGATGGTTGTTCTTTGATTTCAGCTTGAGCTCATAGTTAATACACACGTACAATACTGTGTTGCCACTGGCTCATCCAGCCTCTCTCCCCTCGATTTCAGGTGATACAATGATGGCAGCAGGCCGTGCATTAAAATACCTCCAGAGCTATCAAATTGCAAACATGACTGTAGTTTCAAAATACTCAGACAGGACCAGTCGCACCACCCTGTCACCGCATAAAGCTCGCCGCTTTGTTAAGGTCTTATTGTAAGAGGTACAGCTACTCTCCCGCCAAGCGCCTGTAGCGAGTGATTGGGAAATCCAGGAAAACGTGGGCTGTGTGCCTGACTGTCGCTTTTGCAGGGCACTGGTTTAACTGCAGCACAATCAGGAGGGTCCCAGGAAGGCTGAATTATCCCAGCAGCTCCCCGGGGTGGTAGCCCATTTTTCAGGCAATTGCCCTAACTGGCAACTCCACCCAATGCAGTATGGACTCCCACCTCGGTCCCCCAGGCAGCAGCATAGGGCTCGGACTTTAACTGGTCTTGCAATATATGGCTTTTCATTCCGCACTCTGATTATGAGCTGCTAGAGGTACCGAGGATTCATGTCTGCTGAGGGCCATAGTGTGACCCCATCAGTTTCTTTGAAAATCAATAGGAAAAATGTCAGAGAATGCAAAGGAAGCAGGAACGGCCAAAGTAAAGACAAGTGATGTCCTGTAATGGCTGTAATGATTCTGAAACACACAAGGTCACAGATAATTAGGAACCTAATTCTCCTTTGAAAGAATCTGTCAAGTTACTTCCCTACCTCAAAAACAATTGCTGATTGATGTTATTTCTGGGCTAACAAACTCATTGAAGGTAGTCTGAATGGAGGGTGTACAGCCTTTACTATCCAGGTGGAGTTAGGTAGCCACAGCTGTAGAAGAAAACCCAGGTAAAGAGGTTCTCATTGTTGTAGTAAAATAGTCTTGATAAGGCACGTTTCACAAAGGCGGCAACACTGCTGCAAGTGAGAGCCACAATGCAGCAGTTCTGTTAAACCCTCAACAGTTTATGCTAGAGACATCTCCCCATCTGGATGCTTTACTGTGTAGCAGTTGTTCAGAAGTGGGGAGAAAGGACACAGGAACGATGGATCTACCTTGGGACAGGGCAAAAGCGTGCAGAGAGCCCAGGGCAGGTGGGGAGGCTGAGCAGGCGCTAACATGAGCTTTACAGAAAGAACAAAAATTTGGGGACTGACTCTCAGCGTGTATCGTGGCCAACACTTCAGGAGTAGGATGCAGAGTTCTCTAGGCTGCATCTGGTAGGACTTTGAAGACAGTTTATACCAATGTAGACTACAATGGGCTGCTTAGAGCTGCAAAGCAGGACAGTCGGTAGCTAACACTAAATGTCAGACTCCTTCCTCTCTACCACAATTCTACCTAATTGGTTTTGGTTTTACTTCTAATTTTAAAGAGTGAGGGAAGTGCTGGTCTCCTGTAGGAGAGAGGTAAAAGGTTTTACAATAAGCAATTGTGTCGGTTGAGAAAAGAAGCTCTTTTCCCCAGACTCTGTGTGCGCCTGGAGCTGGTGGCGAGGGAGCTATGGCATGGATCCAGACCCAAAGCAACGTCCAAACAGTAGAGATGCAAGGCAAATTTGGACTTCAGCACAAGCGTGGGTGTTAACTCAAAATGTATAACGCAAAATTGACTCACAGCTCAAAGGCCAGGGCCACTACCAGTGAAACAGCAACCCCACAACTCACAGACAAAGTTCTGGGGTTAGGCTAGGTGGCAGAGAGAGATGGGAGAAGGAAGAGGCTATATGATCCTCTCATGTAGGTGTAATTTAAAAGCACTAATTGTGAACTGTGTTCTGAGAGGTTTCTGATAACGAGGGGTCTTAGGTGTATTTTTCAAAGTTGGTTCTCCATTTTTTTCACAGCTGCTTCAACATCAGCAAGGACTTGAGGGGAGATGAGTGGTCCTTCCCAGAGAAAGAGCAGTGTACCTACAATTGTTTGGATCGTTTTGACTTCAGAGACGTGGGATAGATAAAGGCAATAAGAAAATATGGTTGTAACAAGGATAAAACATATAAAAAAATATTATTAAGTTTTCAAAGTCCTAAATTCTGCACTAAATTCAGGCAAAGATGAGCTATTAGCTGGCTCCATGTAGGTTCAGCTGGCAGAGTGCTCTCAGCACTGAGGATTCAACCCAACTGAAAGCAGAAATTCCAAGTTCCAAACCCAATAAAAACTCTGGTTCAAAAACCAGCTGAGATTTTTGCAAAGTGGCAGCCAAGAATCTAGCTCACCCCTAATTTACACAATTCAGACATTTAGAAAGCAAAGGCATGAATAATTAGGTATACAGTAAACATTACAAGGCTGTCTAACCCTTCCTGTATGGTTATGAACTATAAATTTCATATTTCCTCACATCCAGGTATTATTTTTGGCAATGGAGGTGTTTATGGTATGCTGTTCTGTTATCTAGGTTTGCATCATTTGAACAAGAACTTCAAAACTGCAAATACAGTCGATACCTAGCACAGGCACAGCACGGCCGGAGCACACCTCGGTCTGTTCTGCCAGACCAGAGCTGCTTTTCTGACAGGTCAACTTGAGTGTCTCCGTGTTGCAGTATTATAATTGGGAGTACAGCGTATGTGTAGGTGGGGGGGACGTGGAGCAGGCATGAACAACTCTGCACATGATCCAGTTCAGCCGGGCAGTTATTAGCCTGGTCTCTGTGCTAGCCCTGCCTGAACCAGTGTGAGGGAGAGTGGGCATCAGTAGCTGATCCTCGGGGTGGGAAATGAGACACTGGACACAGTTGCAGGGCCAGTTTTCTCAGGTGAAGTTCAACCACAGATGGGAAACCTTGCGCAGGAGTTGGGGAACTAGCTCAGCTCTTGGGAAATCCACACATCAATGTCGCCGTGCCAGAGGCTTCCCTGATGTGTGACATGAAGACAGTGTTACCTGCCCTGGGAGCGCCGGGAGGATAAGCTGTGCCGAGATGGTGAAGCGTGCTGAGTCTGCTGATGGTAAATGATCTCAGGGCATGCCTACACCAACTTGGTGAGATTGCAACTGATGCAGATCTTTCTACTCAGATAGGCTCCCACATGGGCTACACTACCCAGGTCTCAGCTACTTGCTTGGAGGTTGGGATCTTGTGTGGCCGCGGCTCGTTTGCTGTTAATTTGCAAGTAATCCCATGAAAGTTGCTGAGGTCTGTGCCCCCCCCAGCCATACCCAGAGGTCTACAGTACAATCACATACACATGGGGACACAGGTTTCAAATGGTCACCATCACATTGCCTTTGGGTTTCTTTCTGCTTTTTTTTTTTCTTGTTGGTTTTTTTTTTTTTGGGGGGGGGGGAGGTGGTGTTATTGCAGACTGCATTTGGAGAGGGGCTGTGTTATCCTACCTGGATTATGGATTGTCAATGCCAAAATGGGGATGGACTATACAGCAGCTGGTGCAAGACCAAACCTGATAAAAATGCACGTGTTTGGTTTCTCTCATTCCATCCCTGTGGATCCACTCCCATTCACACAGATTCCTTCCACATCTCTCCTTCGATTTAAGGTGGCCTTAAAGTACAAAGAAGGGCTGCATATGATAAACGGGTGCTTTATTTCACAGGCTCTTTATTCTGATATTCCCCCCCCCCCCCCCCATTTTCATAGGTGAGCCTTTGTTCCTAAGCAGTACTGTACTAATTGGCAGATGTACGTTGGATATGTATAGGACTGAAGTCTGGATGTTTTCTAACACAGAGCTTTGGTTATCTATGAACTTTTATATTTTCCTTTAAACAAAAGGCTACTACTTAAGGGGAAAACAGAGTCGAGATCCAATGATATGTCGTGTGTCATGTGTCTGTCCCAGCAACTAATAATATACTGTTTCATCAGCATTCACCCTCTTCTCTGCCTTCTATTATTCAAAGATTAATTTTTTTAATTTCTTATAAGGGGCATAGGCGTAACTTTCACTGCAGCACAAAACACTTCAAGTGCTGTTGTTGCTCTGTATGTGGTAGACTCTGTCTCCTGCTTCCCAGCACTGAAGTCTCTGGAGCCCAGATTTGTAGTGAAGATTTCAGGCACATTTTTGCGGCCTCATAGTTCTTATTTAGTTGGCTTTTTTTTTATAGAAAAAAGAAAAAAAGAAAAACTATTTTAATAATTTGACCTGCATTTTCATCATTTCTAATGTCTGTGGCATCCTTCCAGATGTGTTTCTGCCTGCCTGACCCTCCTGTCAATACTTATTAATTTCATGGCAATCTTTTCAAGTGTGTTTGGAAACAAACAGTAAAAAGTTACTCTAAGGTCAAGATTGAGCCCAGGGAAATGAAGCACGAATGATCATGCTCCCTACAATAGTTTATATTTCTGTAGCTTTTTCTATCTTGCTTTTAAAATGGGCTCTACGTGTACAGATCTGTAAAATCCCTGAAGAGGGAAGTTGCAACTCGAGTCCTGGAGGTGAGAGCAGGCACCAAGGTGTTAGTTACCAAGGTGAATCAGTGAGTCACTGGTAGAACGAGGAGGCCCAAGGCTCTAATCACTGCGCAAGCTCTTCTGCTAGAGAAGCAAGACATGGACATCTCAGTCAGGGCGAGAGCTTTGGCTACTTCAGTAACCACCCACTGAAATGACCTGGGAGATAAATGGTGTTGAAAAACTTGGGACTCCATAGGCAGCAGGACCAGTGAGGTCAAAGTGTCCTCAAGCGTGCAAAGTATATTACCCAGAGCTGTAGCTTTCTTAATTTGATAGGATTCCCAAGTCAGTGTGAAACAAAATCTAACTAATGATTTAAAGCTAGAAACCAAACTTGGTTTTCTCTGAGAAAACCATAGGAGAGGCTATTTTTTTGTTGTTGTTTTATTTGGTGGGTTTTTTTTATTATTATTCTGCCTCATTCATTGAGCTAAAGCGCTGTTTATGGCCTTCAGCTCTTCAGAAGAAAAGTGAAGAAAAACCAGTCAGAGCTGAAAAAAGTAAAGGAGGGGCATGTCAGTAGTCCTGAATGAAGCTTGCCCCAGTTCTGTGGGTAACTGGTGTCTTGGCAAACGTGGCCTCTTCTCCCCAGAGTTTCTCCTGGTGGGAATGTAGAACATCCCCAACCTGGGTGCTCACCACAGGGGTGGTGGAGTCAGTCAAGATAATTTTTTGGAGCCTCCTCAGTATGGTGAGAAGTGCTTCTAAAGAAAGGGTGGCCAAACCTGAAATAGCAGTGACACGTGGAGGAGAAGACCCCTATGACAGGAGGTTGCAGTGGGAGTCTGGCTCTCTGGGGCTGTCGCAGCAGGCAGGAGCCAATTCTTGGGGAAAATATGATGCAGTGTGGAGCAAAGTGAATTTATAATGTTCTGAGCCACAGCCTTGTGCTGTGCTAGAGAAAGTGATGGAAACAGGGTAAAACCTGTGTCCCTGCCAAGTGCTATTGCGAGCTCCTGCCTCCTGGCCCAGAGACCTTCGTGACCGCAGTTCTCTGCGGTGGTCGGTGCCTGCCCCAGCTCACGACTTGTGCCAAACTGCCTTGTAGGGCTGTCGAGCTCCTGTCCCCAGCCCAGCTGGGTGACCCGTTCCCTTCGGTAGTGGTGGGACCCACACAGCCCCACACCGGAAGGTTAGAGATGGGGTGAGACTTTCCAAAGTGCAAAGGGCTTCCCAAAACCGCCCTCTCCTGGTTGTGAGCGCTTCGAAGAGACTATCGTGACCTGATGTCCCAACATGTCCCATAGATTAAGCCAAGGAGAACTGGTGTACGTGGGTTGTCCGGTACACATGGGTTCCTTCACGCTGGGAAAATCTCTGTGTGCCCCAATGAACCAGCAATGGGCGTGTCTGTACCGACACAGCGGCACATGAGGACAAAGTGCCCACAGTCCCTCTCCTATGGATCTGAGAGACCTGACTGTGCTTTCACAGGTAAGGACAAGTGGGAATTTGCATGTTACATTGCACTCTCAAAAAGAAATGAAACATTGGATTTTGTAGAGGGCTTTTACTAGAGGAAATTGAAAAATATGTATCTGACGTATCTGAAGACTTGGTTTTAACTTGCATCCTGATTGTTCCAGATGTTCCCCAGATGTTAAAGGGAACGAGGCATTGAAACAGCAGAACACATTTGTTTCAACAAGTTCTAACTTCAGTATTGCCAAAGAATTAAAAGCCCTGGGTTTGTTTTGATTTTTCTTTCTCTAGTACCTCTAATATCTATTAATTACCTATTAATCTAATTGAAGGTGAATTAGTTCCTTTTTATTCCAGGCAGCGTGAGGTTGATATACATCCTGATCCTGGCTGCTTCCCAATCTCTTCTCTTCGGGTTTGTATGGTACGGAGCAGCTCTTGGAAAAGAAGTGCTATAAACCTTGGCAATGATCGATACACACCACAGGGGTAAAAATAGAGAACTGAGCTCCTCCACAGAGGCCTTATAAAATATCTTCGACTTGGGGCTTCCCTCTTCAGCACTTTCCCTTGACAGGAACATTTCGGGACGTGGGGAAGAACGAGAAGGCTGCAGGAGAGGTGGGAAACTGCCCCAATCCACTGGCAAAACCTCCTCGGCAGGGCCCAATGTCCTCAGGGGTGGCAGCCATGGGCAGCGCCATGCTGGGGCGGCCCTCGCCTCCCACTGGGAACGTCGTGCTGGGGCGGCCCTCGCCTCCCACCGCGAATGCTGTGTGCTTCGGCCGACACCACCTCGCCTGCTCTCCTTCCCCTCGAGAAACCAACACCCGACTGAAATTTAACATGCAGAAAAGGCGCTTTTCAAAGGATTTATGGTACAAATTCAAGATCATTGAAACCATCGATGTTGTTTGTGGGTGCTAAGGGAAGGGGTGCCGCCAACGCTCCGAGGAGGAATTTCTGTGCGTCGCAGGAGGCGCTGTTAGCGGTGGAGGCTATTTATAGAGGTTTAATTCTGTGGGGACGAGGCACTGGATCACAGACTGTGCACAGGCGCACTGGTTTAACCGAAGTTGCCCGAATAACGCAGGTACAATTTGCGTGTATGGATTCCCTTGGGGCAGTTCGAGGGTATCTCTGCACCTTTGGTGACGCCACCGAGAGGACCCGCCGCTCCCCCGCGCCGCCAGGAGGCGCTCGCGCGGGTCTGAGGGGTGGGGGGGCCGCCACGCGCTCCCCGCCGAGGGGCGGGGCCGGGGCGGAGGCGGGCGGCGCGCGCCTTCCGGCTCGGTGACCCGGCAGTGCAAGCGGAGGCCATGGCCGCCCGCTGAGGTGAGGCGCGGGGCCGGGACTCTCTGCTCCTCTCTTTCCCTCAGCGCGCCGGGCGGCTCCTTCGCCCCTCCGGGAGCGCCGGGGAGTGCGGCGGCGCGGCTGCCCTCGGCTTCTGGGCGGGCCCCGGCTGTTAGTGAAACCTCAAATGGAAGTGGTTCCCCGGCCGCGGGCCGCCCCCCGCCCCGCCGGGCTCCTGGGCCCGGGTCCGGCACGGCGGCGGAGGGGCGGGCCAGGCGGCGGGCGCTGCGAGGCCCCGAGGGGAGAGCGCTCCTCCCCGGCCGCGAGGGGCGGCGGGGTCTGTCGCCGTCTTTCCGGGCCTCACGGTTGTTGGGCTTTGCGGTAAACCTGTTTTGTGCTCCTTCTCCTCAGGCTGAGGACTGAGCTGCCCGCCGTCGTCTGCAGTGGGCCCAAACCATACTGTTAAGGCCTGTGGCACCTTGTGTCTCCTCGGCTGAAAATGAAGACTGTTTTAATGGTCGCAGAGAAGCCTTCTCTGGCTCAGTCCATCGCCAAGATCCTCTCAAGGGGTAGGAAATAAAGCGTGTTGGTTCAGTCCTGTGTGGTCTGCCAGTGGCAGAGTGGGAGTGCTCTGGAATGCACAGCCCAACCGAGGGGATACATGTTAGTTGCGTGGGGGCAAACTGCGTGATGCGAAGGTTACCAAATTTTGCTATAGGTGAAGTGAGGCTGAGAAACACCCTGGGCACTTGCTTGGTTGTCTTGGGGCAGCTGCCACCTGGGAATGGTGGCTTAGGACAGGTGGCAGTTCTTAAGAACTGGGTGGCCCTTCACATTCTGTTTATTTTTGTGCGCTGATGTCTATTCCGTTCAAGAATAAAGGAATCTGGTTTGGATATTTTGTGTAGCTGGAATATGTGTTAGTGCATATGGTTTATAGAAAGTGCCAATCAAGTAGCAAGTTGCTGTTCAGAGATTTTTGAAATCGTGGAAAACAGGATGAGTTGATTATAACCATACTGGTCTAGAAAACTAGCTGTATTTTCATAAGGATTTCTTGGTGAAAGGGAAAGGATGGAGGAGATAAGGGGTAGTCTCGACTGAAAATGAAATATGCTGTAAAAAAGTTCTAAAGTCATAATTAACCAAAATAAGGACTTGATCAATGAGTAGAATTTTGTGATCAGGAAGACCCTAGCTGTAAGATCTAAGAAAAGGGGGATGTCATTTCATGCAAAATAACTTCTTTCAATAAGTTTTTTTATCCTGTTGATATTTCTGATCCTGTTTTCACAGGAAACATGTCCTCTCGCAAGGGGCTGAATGGTGCATGTTCTGTGCACGAGTACACTGGATCATTTATAGGACAGAGTGCCCATTTCAAGATGACATCTGTGTGTGGTCACGTCATGACTTTGGATTTCATAGGTATTTGTTCATAAAACATTTTAACCGATATGGGTCATAAAACTGAAGGACTTCTGATACGAAAATATTCATTGTAGAAATAATTCAGGAGGAATGTTAGAACTAGGGAGGAAAGGAGGATGAAAACATGACTTGTGGTCAGGAGCTCTTGATTTTTGTTTCTGGTTCTCTGGCTAACTTCTTGCACGACCATACGCCACTTGTGTTTTCTGTGCCTGAATTATGTCCCTGGAAAATGAGGGATGATGAGGCTCAATTTGCTAGCCTGTAAAAGTGTTTTGGTACTTTGGATGAAAGGTGATTAAGGAAAATAGAATCCAAAGGGATATTTGAGTTATTTACACAGCGCTTGGAAGAGGTAAGGTTTAATATAATTGCTAAGCAATATTACTAGAAGTTCAGAAAAATGGAATTGAACAAATGAGTTGATATGAGAAGGTGACACGGGATGCTCCATGGCATAACAGAGCTGAGGCATAACTGGCCATAAATAGTGAACAGTAAAACAGAGTGCAATGTGCATGTTGTGTGTGCACTGTGAAAACGAGGAAAAATAGCTCCCTCTCCTTCACCTGATCAATTAACTGCATAAACAGAAGGTGTTTTAATAGCTCATGTTAAAATTTCTGAAAGGTGTATAATATTTTTTTTCCTTCATAAGTTTCAAAATGATAGCCGCAATTCATATAAGGCTAAGGTGTCCCTTGATACACAGTAAAGCAAGATGTGTAGAGTAGAAAGGTTTCTGAGACAAACCTTGAAAGCCAAGTGTTTGCCAATGTTGTTTGTTTTTATTTTTTTTTAATGTATATTTAGAGGTCTACTTAATACATTTCTGCTTTTCAGGAAAATATAACAGCTGGGACAAAGTAGATCCAGCAGAACTTTTTAGCAAAGCTCCCACAGAAAAGAAAGAAGCTAATCCCAAACTGACCATGGTGAAGTTTTTGCAGGTATTCTTTCTTATGAGATATATTTGAGATATACCTTTTTTTTCCTTGGCGTTCTTTTTCTTTATTTCATCTGGAGCATATTCCATCTTCAAGGCTTCATTGTTTCTATTCTTCCTCTGTTGGAGGAAGCAATGAGACTTTTTTATCCCATCAAGAAAAATAAGTGAAATTATTCTGTGGTTCTGGAAAGCAATAAAAAGTATTAATAAATTTGAAAGAACAGTGTAACATTTTGCAGTGAAAAAAATAATATATTCTTACAGGTTAGCTGGTTTTATTTAAGAACCAGAACTATAACCCTCTCCCAGCTCTTACAGTGGGTCAGTTATCTTCACTCTAGTATAAGCAATTGAGTCTGTCTTCACCACAGATAGTTTTGGTTTGTTTTTTTGTCAGAGGGTGATGTCTGAGCGTTCAATGTCCTTCAAAACATTTGTTACTTATCTTCCCTCTACTAAAGGCAGACAGGCTGTCGGAATGCACTGTTTCTCAGGGTGCAGGTTGTTGAATGTTTGATTTAGTAGGTCTATTCACCTGCCTCCCAAAAGCAGGCAGTGTTTGGCAATATGCCATACTAGAATTCTTCTAAGGTCAAAGAGAAATGAGTACGTTCCTAAATAAGGATTTTCTTCCCTCTAGGAAGCAGCTTTTTGTCAAGGTTAGATCTATTTTATTAATTGTACTGATTCTTACACTGTCTTTGCCTTGTTGAATTTGCTTTTGCCATTGCAAAATAGAGTTTTTTGACTGTTGATGTCCCACTTTTAAAAATTGGAGCACTGGATGCATGTTTTGCTTCTAACAGCAAGTGTAAGGCATAGCTTGTAAATGCTTTCTTTAAAATAAGTCTATGGTGGTTGTTATTCACTCTTCACATGCGCCCCTCTGAGAGGAGAACAGTAGTTTGGTTGCTTTTACAAAATAATACTTTCTGAACGGCAAGTATATGTGGTGTAAAACTGATTCTGTCAGATAAATTTAGGCTTTGTGGTATCTTTATGAACTAGGAGAGTGTTCCCTATTCTGTTTGGTGTTTTTTGTTTGGGTTTTTTTTTTTTTTTTTTTTTAAATGATGTGGAAGTTAAGGCACAGGAAGGGGAAGGGACTGTGCCCAAGGCTGCACACACAGACTGTGGCAGTTAGTTTCAGGAGACTTCCACTGCTAGAAACTATGCTGATTTTTTTTCAGGTGCTACAGAAAAGTATCTTGTGGGCAGACTTCTGGTCCCACGAAGCACAGCTTGCTTCCCTCTTCAACCACTATTTAAGTAACTGCAGACTTCTTGTCACTTCTACTATAGTCTTCCAACCATTTTTGCACCAAATAAATTATCTCTAGTACTTTAAAATAGAAACAGTAAGTATAGAGTTAGTGAGGAGGTAGGTCGTCTTTTGAGTTGCTGAACAACTGTGCTAATTTTTCTCACAGGTGGAGGGAAGAGGCTGTGATTGTATTGTCTTGTGGTTGGATTGTGATAAGGAAGGAGAAAACATCTGTTTTGAAGTAAGATTTCAATTTTTAAGACTTATAATACAGTAGTATTTGTCTGTGACATACAATACTATCAGCATATTGTTTTATGGATACACAGTAAAATTCAAATTAAGTTGAATGAAGTTTTAAAGGCACGGAGGGTCTTGCTGGAAAAACTCACATGCTTTTGAACTCTTTAACATGTCAGTTAAAGAGTATAAATCAATTTCATAGCTGTTGCTCATTGGAGATGAACAATAAGGTCTCTTAAATGTTCAAACATTCCAGTGGTTTGAGAATTGGTCTGTATTTCACAGCTGGAGTAGTTATTTTGCTGTCCTTACAAAACTTGAGCATCTCTATTATCTTTTGTTCATTAAGCAGTCAGACTCTTTTGAGCAGAGGAGGCCCCTTTTAAGTGTAGGTTTGCCACGGGAATCTGGACTCTGCACATAAAAGGTATAGAACTAAAACTTTGGTGTGCAAAGATTTTTTTTTTTTTTTTTAACACCCTATTCCCAGAAGTCTACACAAAGAGTATTTTTTGGGTTTTGTTTAAAGAAGCACGTTTTTATCAAGTAATTGTTTTAAGTTCTTTAAATACCACTGTATCATAACTGAGCCCTGCCAATACGTAGAATAAACCTAGACAGAAACTGGTACGTATTCACCAAAAGGTGCTGCAGCTGCACTGGTGAATTTCTTTGCACTTAGCCAAGAATGGTGCTTCACTTCCAGCAGTTGCTGTTTAGTAAATCTTCAATTTCACTAATTCTTAGTACACTGCTGAGTGGACAGGCAAATACTGCTCTTGCTCTTGTCTTACTGAATTAAGAATGTAGTTACATATCAGCAAATATTTTGTGGGGAGTAGTGTGCGTTTTTTTCCCTTTAGAAACGCTAACTTAAGCCCTTGCCTTTCAATTACTCTTAAAATATGCTTCTGATCTTTGCTAGGTTCTTGATGCTGTTCTTCCTGTTATGAACAAACCTCGTAGCACCGAAAGGACAATTTATAGAGCTAAATTCAGTTCTATTACTGACACAGACATCTGCAATGCTATGAATCACTTGGGAGAACCCAATCGCAATGAAGCTCTTTCAGTGGATGCACGCCAGGAGCTGGATCTTAGAATTGGCTGTGCGTTTACAAGGTGACAGCATAGGTTATAGAGTTTTATGAAAGGTTCAGGAATACTGCTCTGTCCACAAACTACGCCTCAGAACTCTAGTGGCTAATTCTGCTCGGCACCAAACTGAACAAATTTATGCACAGACAAATAAAAAGAAACAAAAAATTGTGTTGTGGCTTTAACTGAGCTAGGTGAAGTACTATCAGCAGCTATAGTATGTTCTTATTTTATGATGTTCTCATACATTTCGTTGGGAATAAACAGGATGCTGTGAGGCAAAGTAATTATGACTTAATTCACTTTAAGAGACAGTATTTCTCAGAATGCTTTTGTCCTAATGCCTGAATGATTTAATAGATTACTCATATTTGTGTGTGTAAGTTAAAGAAAACTGGTGCTTTTCACGGGAATCAGGATATTAATGTACTTGTTTCTTGGTTTTTTATCCTTTTTTAGGTTTCAGACTAAATATTTTCAGGGGAAATATGGGAATTTAGACAGCTCCCTCATCTCCTTTGGGCCGTGTCAGACACCAACACTTGGATTCTGTGTAGAAAGGCATGACAAAATCCAGTCATTTAAGCCTGAGACTTACTGGGTGCTGCAAGCTAAAGTAAGTTTTACAATACTTGTTTGTGTATGAGGAACATATATTTTAACCAAATAAATGCACTTATATTTTCATTTTTTTATTTATAAATTTGTAGCTGTTGACAAGAATTCACAATGCCTACAATTTACTCATGTGTTCTTGTTCAGTTCACGTGTGTCACCACACTCTCTAGAACAGATTCCAGGAAGTCAGTTTTGTATTAAAGTGGTTATTGTTTGCTGCTCATAAGAAGTCTTCAATGCTAACCATCTAAGTTCAGACTCGCCCAAAAAGACTACTTAAAATGGTTTGCTTTTGTTCCCTGGGGTCCTTGGACTTATTGTGTTGTTAATTTGAATCCAGGAATTAATTAGGCTGCCAACAAACATTGGCATTGCTCAGTATTGGAATTTTAAAGCAAATAAAATGCTCATTGTGTTAATTGGCAGTTGAGTACTCTGCATACTTTGGCAGCTTGTAGCAGTTTTATAGCCTTGCTGCTGTCCAAGCTCTGAGAGCAAACCAACATGGTTTTACTGCTTGCGATCACAAGGATTTTTTAAACAAATAAGGGGTAGACAGTAAAAAGTTGCCATTTTTAGATTAAAAAAAAAAAAAAGAGAAATCTGGTGTCTATTGTCATCTATTTTCTGATTTGTTGCGTGTGTCGTGCTAGAAATATTTGGTGCCTGTTTTCAGAGTTTTGTGATCTCGTATTAGTAGCTTCATGTTTATTTTTGTACATGGGACTTAAATCATGAACTAGTTACAGTTTAATACAAATGATGGATTTTGCTAAATCAAAATGGTAAACCTTGAATTTCTGCACATTTCAGCCTTTACTGTTCCAGCACTGAAAATGAGAATAGTATTTCAGTTAACTGCAGGAATAATTCCAGTCATTCCCCTGACCCCAGAACTCAAAAGTACTCCATCTTTCTCAAAAGTCCCTGTGAAAAAGAGTACAGCTGCATGTTTGAAGCACTTGTGTCCTAGTACAGGTATTATTAGGATTTGCTTGCTGGATTATTGTTGAAGCTGTGCATTCTCACACTTCTAGTGATACAGTTGGTGGGAACTTTTTTTGTGTGTGTGTCCTTCCATTAGGTGAATCCTGAAAAAGAAAGTTCTCTCACTTTGGACTGGGATAGAGTGAGGGTGTTTGATCGTGAGATTGCTCAAATGTTCCTGAATATAACAAAAATGGCAAAAGAAGCAAAGGTAGGATTATTTACTAAATATCAGTAGAACCATATTTCATATCATTTGCTGCATTTTTTTTTTTTTTATTAAAGAAGGATGTAGAATATCTGTATCTTTTTACTCCATTCAGCTCTATGAAAATGAGAATAAAAGGCAAGAGTTTTTATTCATTGTAGTTCATATTATGCTAGTGTGGTCATCTCAGAAGAAGCCCCTTCTTAATATTGACTCTGGAAATGATCATGACTCATAATAGGAAGTCTTCATTATTAAACCTGCTAAGAAATACTGTTCAGATCTCTCCAAGCAGACCTCTTATTTCCCATGAGACATTATATAAATCAGAATTTAATTACTTATATGGCAATATTCCTGCAGTTAAATTTTTAATCATGTATATGGTACAGTCTTTATAGCCAATTAACTTCTAATTCTGCTCTGTTCAATACTTGTTTGACAGTATGTTTGGATTTAAGTGCTTGCAGCCATCAATGTTCAAAGACTGCATGAAGCTTTTAAAAATCTGTGTCCTTATAGTTAGGACCATTGGTTGGAATAAGCACTAAATCCTTGTGGCACTGAAACTACGTGCTGCTGAGGAAAATGGGAAGTAGAGAGAGCAATAAGCTACCTTGCTGCATTCCCAGTTATAGGCCTGATCTAGTCTATAGTACAAAGGGACCTTAGGACTATAACTTTAGAATTTGGTAAAATTATCTCCAGTCAGATTTCCTGAAGTAAAAATATCTTGGTGGCTACTATTTTAAGAAAACAAAACAGGTATGACAAGAATACATAATGTTAGGTATGCCACGTGTTTATAGGCATGTTGGAAATTATACATTTACCAGTTACCAAACTTCAAAACTTTTACTGGGAAAATGCTATTTTCTAGGTAGAATCTGTGAGTAAAAAAGAGAAGGTGAAGCAGAGACCACTGGCTCTGAACACGGTAGAAATGCTACGAGTGGCCAGTGCTGCTTTAGGTATGTGTAAAAGTTCAGATTTTCACACTGTTTTAAAGCAAAATATTTTGGCTTCTTCGATGAAGTAATCAAGGACGTATCAAATATAGTTTGATACCCTCCTCTCCATATAATACATCATTTTGGGGGAAGGATCAAGTTTAGAAAGCTTGTCAAGAGTGAAACGTTGGGTAAGATCAAGATGACAAAAGTCTCGTGGAAAGGACAAACCATGATTTATATGAATGCTCTGATAAGGTATACTTTCAGATGCAGCAAACAAATCATAATCGGAGTGATGTGTAGGTAATTTTTGTTTTCTCTTATCCCATGTTAGGAATGGGTCCACAACATGCCATGCAAATAGCAGAGCGTCTTTATACTCAGGGTTATATTAGCTACCCTCGAACAGAAACTACTCATTATCCAGAAAATTTTGACTTGAAAGGATGTTTGAGACAACAAGCTAATAACCCTTATTGGGCAGAAACTGTGAGTACATGAAGCAATACCTGTACTGTTTAACAGGTCATTCTCTAGTCCGTGTTTTAGAACGTATCTTACTTATATTATGGCCTACAGGTCTTTAGAAACAAAAAATACCTGTAATTGCTTTTATTTATGGATGTTGTATTGTTATGAATTTGATCTGAAAAGTTTCTTAACTTGCTAAGAGAAACCTGTTATCCGCTTCAGCCAGCCCATTTTTCTCTTCCTTCGCCCAGGTAAAAGCATTGCTGTCAGAAGGCATTAATCGTCCAAGGAAAGGTCATGATGCAGGAGACCATCCTCCCATCACACCAATGAGAGCTGCAACTGAAGCAGAACTAGGTATTGGCAAATTTGGTAATGTTGGAACACTGTGTGAAGAAATTAGTTCCTTGAGGTATAGGAGCCAGCCTGAAGATCCCTGAGTTTCAACAGAAAATACAATTATTTGAATGGCAGAAAGTGAAGAGAGGACAGATTTTATCCTAACGTAAACTTCCGGTGACAGTGAAGTTCAGAGCTGGTCTGCTATTCAGTAATTGGTCCTAGGGACCATAGCATTGCTAAGAAAAAGGAATAGCCAAATTTCACAAGTTAATGCCTGCTTTCTCTAGCAGAAATTTGCCCCAGAATAGAAGCTTCCAGGTATTGAAATTTTGTTGTATTTTTTGTGCTTGAAAGTCAAACTTCAACTGCATCTTAATTTAATCACTATGGTTTGGGTTTTTTTTTTAATATTAAAATGTAACATTAACTTTCTGTACGCTGTTATCCCTCAAAAAGGGATTTTAAGGTTATAAGAAAGTGTAGTGAATGTGTTGTATTTTTGTTAAGAATAGCTAAGATTGTTGTAGAAAACTGATAACTTTTGATTTTAGTGAATTAGTGAAATAATCTCTGGTAGAAAAAAAAATGCTTTAAAATTTTGAGTAATTGTATAGGATACTGAATGGCCATGTAAGATTTTCTTCTTTGTGTACATGAAATATGGAAAGCACAGGACTAAGACTTAGAACTTGGTTGTAGCAGTGTAACCTTTCAACTGTTAGATTTCCTACTTGTAGATGGTGAATAAGGGAACTTTGCTTGGATATTTAACTTATATTGGCATGAATAAGTAGTATTTTAGAGTGATCTCTTGCAGGAGTTCAAGGTGCCCAGTGTGGCAGTTGCTACTAGAATCTCACTTTAGGATTTAGTGTGGTTTTCAGTGGCACTAAGCAGTAGAGGATTTTATTTTTATTCATGTGTCTTTATTTTTTAAGAAAATTTTTCCTACTTTATCCTCTCATTCAAACTCATTGCAAAATTGAGACTGCCAATTTAGCCCGCCCTTCTCCAAGAGCATCTGCACACAGCTTATGTCCATGTGACACAGTGATTCTATAGGCAGGAAATTTTAAAGAGGAAACTGGATGGACTTTTGAATGTTGCTTTGTTTTATGTATCGTTTTTTCCTGTGATACCTGTGCAAATCTGGTACCTTTTCGTGCAGATTTAATGTAGAACTGCAGGACTTGAGTTTTGTGGGTAAGATGTTGTTTATCCTCAGGTGGAGATGGATGGCGACTGTATGAGTATATAACTAGGCATTTCATTGCCACTGTCAGTGCTGATTGCAAGTACCTGCAAACCACCATTTCTTTCAGTATTGGCCCAGAACGTTTTACCTGTATTGGAAAAGTGGTAACTTCACCAGGTAAGACTAACCAGGGACTAACTAGTTAGCTACAGGTGCCCCTCCCCCCCCCCCCCCCCTTAATACATTGAATGGATATAAAAGTGAAGTGTTGGGGACAAGTACAATTTTGAAGACTTTTTTGAGCTACCAAGACCAATGAGCAAATCTTTGTCTTCATTTCTGTACTTCAGTTACAGTAGAAAAAGTCTTATTTTTCATGTAGTACTCTGAAAGATTTAATGTCACATTTGCTAGTGTGAAGACCGGTCTCTATAGACAGCAAATGCCTTTTGAGGGTTAAATTACACAAAGGCAGATTTTTTTTCTTGGGCTTCTGTGTAATGAATGTGGCACTGCCACTGAGATTTTTATGGTAAGCTGGCCCAATAGTCCTTGTTACATTAACATGACTTACTATTTGTATTTCTTTTTAAGAAACTTTTCCCATCCATTCTGGCACTGTGCTTTCATTCAAGGAAAGCATTTTAGTTTTTTTCATGTATCAACCTGACTCAAGTCATGCACAAAATACATCTTATATAGTGTAGTGGGAGATACCGTCTTGTGATACTGTATTGCCTCAGTATTCCTAGCCTCAGATATTTTCTGCATTTGATCTTTATAACGTGGCCCATGTTAAAATTAGAAATGTATACCTTGGCCTTTTGGTAGCTGTGAAGATAAGCTTTCATTATTTTTGTTTATTTCTTTACCTTCAGGGTTCACAGAAATTATGCCATGGCACAGCATCCCATTAGAAGAGAGCCTTCCCCACTGTGAGAAAGGAGATCTTTTTCCAGTTGGTGAAATAAAATTACTGGAAAAGCAAACCAGTCCTCCTGATTACCTGACAGAAGCAGAACTTATCACTCTGATGGAAAAGCATGGCATTGGTAGGAACTTGCTTAACTTACATTATCTGGTAATACATCCACCAAAGTGCAGAGTCTGAATCGCTCCTCTGAACTCTCCCTGTCAGTACTGACCTTTCAGTATTCATTTGAATAGGTACGGTAACGATCTCTTTTTTTTTCCCCCTTTTCCCCTTCAAACCACAATGCCTGTAGCACCTCTTAGCAGACGGTAGATTGTCTCTTCCCCGACATGCCTTTCCCTTTCTTATCCTTATGCCTGGTTTCTGGCCAAAGCAGTATCCTTTCGTAACACATCCTTGTTACTTCTCTGCCAGAAGGAGATAATGTTGTGTGGAAGAATGCATCTCCCTATTCTTAGGAATGATTTCCTGTCTTTACAGCTTGCTTCAGCTTTGCTGGCCCAAATAGTCCTTATGTATCTTATTATACAATTTGCCACAATGCTGCTTTTTTTAAAAAATCTGACTTGTTTCCTTCAATTTGTCCCGTCAAAACAGTGTCTCTTACCCTGCTGTGTTTTTCCAGAATAAATTATTGTGAGAATAAGTGTCTTCCTAATAGTAATTTCTTGGAAAAGATGAAAGAATTAAGGTTAAAACATATGTTTCGGTCTTCTCAGAACTGCAGTGGCCATGAGAGTTACTAGAGAGAGGTTATCCACTGGAAGTTCGGTAGCAGTAAAAAGTTATCTGAATTCTAAGCAGTCTCAGGAGCACTATAATTTGGCATAGAAACAAGAAAAGTCAGAAATGAGTAATTTGATGGAAACTTTGTTTTGTTCAGGATGGATATATTGTTTCCCTTTGTGTGGCAGGAACTGATGCAAGTATTCCAGTCCACATTAACAACATTTGCCAGCGAAACTATGTCACAGTGGAGAGTGGTCGGAGACTAAAGCCTACAAACCTTGGCATTGTTCTGGTTCATGGTTATTACAAAATAGGTTAGTTAAATGCTCTTCCCTTTCCGTACTCTTACCTTCTTTTGCCTTCAGTATGTCTAGGGCTGTTGTCAGTGTTTAAGTAGCACTTCTGTCTGAAATAACACAGCTAGGAAAGCATTACTAATTCCAAAGACTATAGTAATTATAACACATTTGTTTATTTTGATATCATTTTACGAATGGACAGTTTCCTACCTCCTTTTTTTGATTTTTCATTGCTGCCTCTCTGTTACTGTTGTCTCTGTTCTCTTAGATGCAGAGTTGGTTCTTCCTACGATCCGCAGTGCTGTAGAGAAGCAACTCAACTTAATAGCTCTGGGTAAAGCGAATTATCATCAGGTCCTGGAGCACACCCTTGACATTTTCAAAAGGAAATTTCACTATTTTGTGGATTCTATTGCAGGTAAAACTTTTGACGTGTTGAGTTCCCTACAATTACTTAATTCTTGCTAAGATGCTAGTAGAAAATACTTATATATTAGGTTCCTTTCAGAGGTTTAGGGTTACTGAAAAGTTGTGTTCCAGGACTGGAAGTTTCTGGTCAAATTAAGTTGTTCTCCAAAAGGAAATGGTCTGAATCATGGCTCCAAAACTCTACCTCAAATTTATTTGTGACTGTGTAGTGGTGAGTTTTCAAAAACTTTGGACTAGCTGAAGTACTTCCCTTGTGTGTTTGTGAATGCTCACTGCGAAACGATGTGTATTTAAAAAGTCTTCCTAAACAAGGAGGAGCATTGTGAACAAAATATTTTCATTCCCACTTCTTCACAGGTCCTGTAGCTGATTTTGTGCAAGGTTTCCTCTTAAGAAGTAGAATTCTAACATAAATGTGATTATCTCTTTCATAGGTATGGATGAGCTGATGGAAGTGTCTTTTTCACCCTTAGCTGCCACAGGTAAACCTCTTTCCCGCTGTGGCAAATGCCATCGTTTCATGAAGTATATTCAGGTAAGTTTGCCTTATACTTGGAATTTAAATTTCACTTTGGGGCGGGCATTGAATAGAAACCCTTTTTCCATTACTGAATTTGGATTCAAATGTGGTTGTCAAGAGTGCGTTTTTAAAACAAAAAGCCTGATGGAGTTTTTCCATGGGGAACAAACCAGAGAGCAGTCACAGTCAGATTTCTTGCAAGCTTTGAAACCCTATTTACGCTGCAGTTGCTCTGGAGGTTTGTGTTCTATTTCCAGGCCAAACCAAGTCGTCTGCACTGCTCTCACTGTGATGACACCTACAGTCTCCCACAGAATGGTACCATTAAACTCTACAAAGAGTTGCGTTGCCCCCTAGATGACTTTGAGTTGGTGCTGTGGTCATCTGGATCCAGAGGAAAGAGCTACCCACTCTGTCCATACTGTTACAACCATCCTCCCTTCAGGGACATGAAAAAAGGTAGGAATTCTGTAAATATGCAGGGATGAACCTCACATGAAATAAATTAGGTGCAGTCTATACAGTGTGCTTTTTAGTAGTTTTTAATCAGTGTTGCTTAGTATAAAATGCTGTTCAAATTAGATTACAAATACCCAAAATTCAGGTCAAACTCACTGACCAAAATTCATTAGTTAACTCATTTCTGAATACTTTTTTTTTCTTTATGAAAGAAGAATTTAATTTATGTGCATGCATAGTAAGGTGACCTTCCTAACACTCAGCATGAAGGGAAAGACACTGAGATTCTGACACGGTGCAAATAGGAGGATGCTTGGTATGGGTAGGACTATAGATTAAGACCAGGTCTTGAGAGTTTTTTGATACTGAGATAGATGGTATGTCAAAAGCTGTTGAAGGATATAAGAAGGGGTAAAAGTTGCATTTAGTTTGATAACTGAGAGACCAAAACTTACTTCCAGTAGTGCTTTGAAGCTCTGAGTATTAGGAGCTTTTTGGCATCTTTTTATTAACATCTTTTAATTAAAAATGTCTTGTACTAGCAGTGTATAGTGCAAGTATAAAATAGCAGTAAGTTTGGAGCCATACATTTAATTGAAAACATAATTTGGTTTCATCACTAATGTGTCCAAACCGCCTGTACTGTACAGTGGCAGTATCTGGCAATTCTGAAAGCCATTATAGAAAAATTTTTGAGAAATGGATTATTCTGACTCTGTGAAAAGGCAAGTTGCCATCTGGGGAGTGGTTCCATTCTTTAGTGATTTAGAAAACCTATAATATACTAAGCTCTCTGTGAATGATGTGTCTCACTTCCTCTGAACTGGGTCGTGCGGGTAGTGATATAAAGGGTTCCTTGTGGCATGGTTTTACTCTTCTTCCATCAGGAATGGGCTGTAATGAATGCACCCACCCCACGTGCCAGCATTCTCTTAGCATGCTTGGAATTGGGCAGTGCGTTGAATGTGAGAATGGGGTTCTGGTGCTAGACTCGACGTCAGGTCCCAAGTGGAAGATGGCATGCAACAAATGCAATGTGATTGTGCACTTCTTTGAGAACGCCCACAAAGTCCGAGTGTCACCGGAGACCTGTGACTTGTGCGATGCAGCCCTTGTGGACGTAGATTTTAACAAAGCCAAATCTCCTCTCCCTGGTGATGAGACCCAGCATTCAGGCTGCATATTCTGTGATCCTGTGTTTCAAGATCTAGTGGAGCTGAAGCATGCAGCCATGAGGCACCCCATGCACCGTGGGGGACAAGGAAAAAGGCAAGGTCGAGGAAGAGGTAAAGGCCGGAGGCCTGGAGGAAGACTCAATCCAAAGAAACCCAAGGACAAAATGGCAGCTCTGGCTGCTTACTTTGTATAATGGCCACACAACAAAAAAATAAACTTCTTACAAAAATTTGCTTTCCTGTAAGTTCTTTTCAAGTATTTTTGATCTTCTTTGCTTTCCTGTTAGAAAAGTTAAACACATTAGGTTGTTGTATGCCTTGATTTAATCAGGAAACAGATTCTTCTGGATGATCAGTCAGTAATTGAGTAAGCCGTTAAGCTTTTAATTGGAATTCCTTGATCCAGGTAGGGCTCTCAAACAGTACAGAGACTCAGGAAGTCTGCCTAGACTGTTACCTGTGGCTGATAGAAAGGAAATGAAATTTGTCTCTTCTGCTGTTTCTGGGGCCTCTGTTAGCAATACAAGTGCCAGGAATATGAGAGCTAATTAAGATCAGTGTCACACTGCTGTAGTCTTTAGGTGTGGAATAAGACTTGTTTCATTTGGCTTTGAATCTTCAAAAATAATAAATGATTAGTAGCTGTCAGATTTTTAAATTACATCTGCAATAGCAAGAGCACTACTTCAAATCTGTCACTCTGCTGCATAAGAGAATAATGCCAAGAGACATACAAAATGGAAATTATAAATGCGAAGAGGAATATCTGCCTTGAGCAGTGATTTCCAAATTATGGCCTGTGCAGCCAAGTTAATATCTTTTGGTCAACATCTTTGGCCCCAGTTAAATAAGACCTTCTCCTGCTGCTAGAGGACAGATGGAGTACCCATGCTCTCCTTTTCCTCTGTGTTCACACATAGCTGATCATACCTGATCAAATACAGTTTGTACTGTCTGTACCCCAGATTAACCAATACTGAAATGACAGTTTTGTTGTCAAAAGGAAGGTGTCCTCATGTTTTTGTATGGCACGGTATCTAACTGCTGGGTGCCACATGACAAAATCTAATTGTGCAAATATATAATACTCTCTCCTTTCCTTCCATATGCGCATAGCTGATCATGTCTGGTCACCTGGGCAAGTACAGTTTGTATCATCTGTAACCCCAAAGCAGTTTCAGCACTAGTTGTGGTTCAATGGGAGGATGCCATCACAGTTTTACGTGTTGCAAAGGCTACAACATTTGAACACAAAATAAGCAGAGGGCAATTTGACACATCATTCACTGGCAACAGAAAGCAAAGACAAGTCCCTACAAAAGGTAATGTACAACTCTGCTGTTTTAATTGGCACAGTGTGTGTGTTTACTGAACAAGAGAACACAGACAAAACACCACAGCCCCAAGCCTGTTCCTCTGATGAAATGTTTATACGGTTACAACTCAAACATAAACTATGTTTTAATCCTATTGCTTAACAGACCCAGCCATAGGTAGAAATTTTTTTTGTAGTTCTTGTTTGTTTTTTTTCCTAATTATTAAATGTTCTTTCTGGTAAAAACAATCTGTCTTTGCATCTCCCTTAGGCTGGAGTGAGTAGCTTTTTTTCATGTTTTAAAGATCATCTTGCTGCAATGTCTCAGAGCCATAGATCTTAGCTTAAACTATAATAGCTTTCAGGGTGCTTGTATTGATTGAGTTGTTCCGGTCCTCTCTTACCTCTGTAGCCTGATTTGGTACACTAGGACACTGGTCTGAAAATACCTGTGTGCTCAGCTAGTTTCTGCTGCTGTGTATGACACTGGCTGTTCACTGGGATTTCTGTGATGCTTGGAGATGGTGGGCCTGGAAGCGTGGGAAACCTGTCATTAGTCACTCTATGGCTTTTGAGCTGTGTGAGAACATGTTCCTCTTTCTCCAAGCATGGCTTTTATTTTTGCCATTTTGAGACAAACTTTTGTTTGTAAAATCTCTTTGCTGTATTAGCCCCAGTGGAAATAAAAGTGCTGGGGACATTCTCTCACATGCTTAGAATGACCCATTTATGTGTTCTGGCGGATCTCAGCGGCTCCCTTGTAACTACCGCAAATGGTAAAGTTCTGCCTGATATAGATGTACTCGTGACTGTGAACAGTCATTCAGGTCTGTTGATGCCTATGCCAGAGGAATGAAGGCGTTGGTCTTGTGCTGCACCAGTGGCCCTGGAAGCTTGTTTTCTCTGCAGCCAGGCAGTGGCCACGGCCTGGGAGAAGGCGCCATAGTGCAGGAGGTGCCACAGTGGGCTCCTGGTACTGTGGCCTGGCACACAGGCTGGTGGTGACAGTTATCTCCAGGGTGGAGTGGAAAGGATGTGGAGGTGATGAGCACTTTGTTTCTACTTAAAACATACAGGCATATTCCTGGGATTGCTTTAAAAGGTACAAGAGAAGGAGAAGCTTCTTAAAATGAAGAAGTACCTGGAGATGTGTCTCTAACATTAAGGTGAGCACTGCGTGTCTCATGTCTACAGGTCTTGCTGGAAAAAAGACAGGAACTATGGCTTATAAAATAATTCTCTTCTACTTTCAGTTTATATTCCATGGGAAAAGATCAGGGGAAAGTTTTTATTATTTAGGAAGTTACCTTTGAAATAGTATCATTCACTTAGGAGATTGGTTTGGCTCCCATAGCTGATGAAAGAATAAAAATGAATTAATGTATACAATATGGCTGCACACTTCTCCCTGCGCGGATGACACTAGTGTGCCCTGGGAAACTCGCTTTTACTGGCTTGGGGAGAGGGAAGTAGCAGTTGATGTCCCTAGAAAGTTGGTGCCAAAAGACAGACAGTCCAGTGCTCAGAATTAACAAAAGGATCAAAATACAGATTTCTGATCTGGTAATTATTTTTGTGTGGAAGGGAAAAAGGGATTAGATCTCTGATAAGAGCAGGGAAAGAATCAGTACTGACAAAAACCATCTGTGGTGTCCATTTTAGGGCTGGAAATACTGAAGGGATGATTTCATTCGGTATCTCGGGTTGCTCTCCTAAATCATTCAACTATTTTAAAACTATTTTTGTTCTTGGAACTGCCAGTAGAGAGTGGTCATAGCAGCAATGTTGCAGGATACAGGCCGCTATATTTTAGCATGGGAATACAAAGGGAAGAGGGAGGACAAGAATCTCCTTAACGTCAATGGCTTAGAAATCTCTGAAAACCTCAGCAGTCTCTGTTGCTGAGCACAGTTAACTTTGGTTCAATCTGTCATGAATCCTAAACTTGTACTAGGTTCAGCAGGAGTTTAGAGCACTCAGATCCTTCACAAAACTGAGCATCCAGCCACTGAATTAAAAGCCTGTTCAAAACAGTGTAATAGCGGCCCTCTCTTTTTCACAGATTACTTATTTTGATGGGATCCTCTGTGAAGTATCCCAGTATAGAAAATAAGCAGGTTTTGAAAGCATTAATTGTGCTTCCTCTTTTTTTCAGAGGTCTCTTGCGATTTAAAAAAGTGCAAAGTATATTGTGTTTGCTAGCTTTTTAAGTAGAACGGGAACAGAACATGAACTAATGCTCTGAAATAGAGATGTCTGAGAAGGAGAAAACAAGAAATCAAGGTACTGCAAATGCTGGCAGCAGTATTATTTCACTGAACATGTACTAGTGCTTCTGGGTAATGTGTTCTCTGTCCTGGCTTTGCAGCATCCAATATTTTATTCTTTCCTCCTCTAAAAATGTTCTGTTATATCTAGGTAGCCCTGGAAGATGTTAAAATGTAAGGACAGAATCCTTGTCCTTGTTACTCTCTTAATACCTGAATTAAAATGGTGTTTCTAGCTGTGCCTGCTGGAAACTGCTGCTGTTTGAAGATAAGACATGTCACCAATCTGTGTCCAGATGTTTGAATATTGTGGAGGTGGGGAGTACAAATGGCATTAAAGATGTCATTGGGGAGGAAAGAGTTTTGACGTTTGGTCGGTTCCTCCCCCCCTCCCCCCCCCCAACTTGAATATTCAGGTTATGTCTTGATAAAAGTATTTGTTTAATACTTCCAGGGTGAAAGGCCCATGTTTTACGGTATTGAAAAGCGGAAAGCCAGTAGACAAAGTAATAAACTAGAGTCCTGTTTTTGGGAAAGGCTTGCCATTTCTTGGTTGGAGGAGGTAAGTGAATGGTATGGTGCTTTGGTATCATACCTCAGCAAAGTTACACTGTTACACAGCTCTGTGTGAGGCAAGAAGAAAAGGAAATTTAGTTGATATGCTGTAAATAACCGAAAGAGCCCAAAAGATCTAGGAGAGAGGTCAGTGCAAGTATTCCAGATGTGTGTGTCCTACTTAACCGCACTGGGGTGTTGATACTGTGTTACTTCTGTGAGCCTGGGATTCAGGACTTTCATTCACTCTTTTCTTGGAAGATTCCAGCTTGGGACAAAGATTGTGCCATCGAGTTTACTGACACGCTCCCTTTTTGAAGCCAGAGGTGCTCTTAAATGAGCAAGAAAAGGTTACAGTTGGTCGGTGGATGTAGTTAATTAACTACAACCAGTTTGAGAAACAGGTCGACGTGCTGTGGTTCTCTTCAGAATCACTGCACCTTTAGCTAACGGGCTATTCAAGTGATGGTGACTTGCACGTTTGCCTGCGGTGGGGTGCGCATGGCAAAGCGCCCGGCGTGGCGGCGCACCCGGGGCTGCTGAGGCCTTTTTGTATAGGCAGTTCTGTGGGGAAGGGAACAAAAGGGGATTGTGAGCACCGAGGTGGACGGGGAACCGTCTCGGTGACCCCGCAGCCCGCAGGAGGATGTTTCGGAGGATGTTTCGGGATTGGGGGGGCTGCTCCGCGGGGTGGTGCTGGGCAGCCGCGGAGCTCGCTGAGAGGATGGACCCGTGAGCACCCGGGCTCGGCCGGGAGCGGCCCTGTCCCCCCGCGGGGGCGGCGGGACTCCGCTGCTACGGGCGCCCCCCGGGCCGGGAGGGGCCCCGCGCCGCCTCGCCCCGCCCCTTCAGCCACGTGGCCGCCCCGCCCCGCCCTCCAGGCACTGCTTCTGCCTCCGCCCCGCCCCCAGACCACACCCCCACCTGGCCCCTCCCCCGCGCTGCCCTTAAAGGAGCCGTCACAGCGCCCGCTGCCCCGCCCTCCCCTCCCCCCTTCCCCCCCCCACCAGCGCCTGGCCCGCTCCCGGCGAGGCGGCGGCGGCGGCCGGGCAGCGCGCTCAGCGCGGCGCCGTCATGGCGCTGGAAGCGGAGGTGGCCGCCGCTCCCCTGAGCTCGTTCCTGAGGGACTTCCCCTCTCCGCTGGGCCCGGGGGAGCCGCTGCCCTGGGGCTCGGCGGGGAGCGGCGCCCTGAGCAAGGCCGAGGTGCCGGGCGCGCTGGCCGAGCGGGCGAGGAGCCTCTTGGGCGGCAGGTGAGGGCCCGGCGGCGGGCGGGGGGCAGCGGGCCCGGAGCGGGCGTGGGCGGTGCCTCCTCCTGAGGAGACTGCCCGGCCGTGGCGGGCCCTGCGGCGGGGCGCCCGCCAGAGCTCGCCTAGGGAGGTCTAGGTTGGTTGTTTTTTAGTTTTTATTTCCCCCTTCTTAATGAATTCTGTGAATATTTTTGTGAATATCCTCCTGAAAGCTGAGCTTTTCGTAGCCTGCTCCTGTCACAGGCCTCCTGGCGCCATCCGCGCCTCGATGGTGATGTTTGTGCGCTCTCAGAAATATTTCTCTCCTGCTCCGGGTGCACGAGAGATTAAATTACAGTCCCGCAATGAGCGTGACGGGGCGGTTCTTGGGGGTAACGTGCCAACGGTTGAATTCCCGTCCCTGGGGGCATCGGTGGGGCTCGGGGGGCCATGGGAGGCCGCTGCCCCGCGGGGCTGGCTGGCCGCCCGCCCGGCGAGGGGGACCTGCTGGCCCGGGTCGCGCCGGTCGGTGTTCGCTCAGAACTTCGAGAGCGGGAAAACTCAGCTCGTCTCTCGGCGGTGGCTCTCCTGAGATCGGGGGGTGACAGGAACGTCTTACAACCTCCATCCTTATCAGTGTAGACTTCCTCTTTAACACTGCTAAGAATTTGGGTGCGACTTGCTTCTTTTGGCACGTTAGCGCTTCACCAAGAACGAGGTGCCTTGCGGGGACCTCTTCTGGGACTCTTTGTGTCCGCTTCCTGAAGCATTTCAGTGGTAGGGCCTGCGCGTTCCGGGTTTTATGAAGTTCCTATCACGGTCTGCTTCATTAAACTGTTAGAGTCAAGAACAGGGATTGTGGATGGTATAAAAAAAAAAACAACAAAAAAAACAAACCCAAACCAAAAATACATCTAAGTGGAGAGCTGACTTTGTGCTGTGGTACTGGGGATAACTAGTGAAGGCAAGGGAGACTCTGTTGAGGTATGCTGAATGTTACCTGGTTACTAGAGGAATTTGATTAAAGAGATAGAAAACAGGTTTTAAATGATTTGCCTCTCTAGTTACCATCTGGTGAGTTTATGAACACTGAATAGATTTTGTTGTTGTTGAAAGTGTATAGATGATTTTGAGGTACTTAAGTTGCCTTAAAAAAAAATCAAGTTACTTCTGTGTTTTATATTATGTAGATGCTCCTGGACATAACATCATTCAGTTAAATGGGGTGCTTAAACCTAAAAATGAGAAACACGTTAAAAAAAACCCTAGTTTTTTAGGCTGTAGTTGAAAAAGATCCAGTTGATCATTGCATTACTTAGTTGTGCTTTGACTAAATTGCTCTTGAACAAAACACAGCTGTTGCATTCCTAAAAGAGATTGCAAATTCATTGCATGCATTGAATCTTTGAACTCTTTGGAGCGAGAGTGGTTCTGGATGAGCGCTTTAAAGAACAGAGTAATGCCAGTCTTGCTCAAATGCTTATCAGATGGCAACCCACCTGCCACGTGGCTGATATTTTCTAAAATTGTTTTAGAGAGGAAAGCATAAAGCTGTAGAGGTACAGGATGGCTTCTTCAAACTGTAGTGATTTTTAAAACAGCGTTTCTGAGTTACATATCTGCTAGCGTTCTGTTGTTCTCTAGTGGGCATATTAACAAGTGGAAGCAGAAAGAGTGCTGTTTTTGTAGTGCTTTCATCTCACCTGTCACTTCTGGTGTTTACACAGAAAGGAGCCTGCCCTGTCAGAAGCTGCATTTTTCACATACCTGCCCTGCGGGCAGTTCTGATTAGACTGCTTTGAGCCTGCTTTGCCGAGTTCCTTAAGTCCTGAGCTGGAGAAAAAATAAAAAAAAAAAAAAAAAGGGAAAGATAGCTAAAGACAGCAAAGAAGAATAAAAGTGCGGCAATCTACTTATTTATGCTTATTTTCACAAAATGTGCTTGGAAAACAGGAATAAATAAGGAAAGTGTTTTTACGAATTCTTGTGGCTGCCTGCAGGCGAAACAGTGAAGCAGCTCTGTGTGTGAAGCTATGTGCATGGGCGTACTGCAGCATACCTGAAGTGTCAAATGTCGGGATCCCTGCCGACTTAGAACAGTTTTGGTCTCTGGTGATAAAGAGAAACCTCATTTTCAATAGCAAAAAGGCTGCAGTTTTCTATTGGGTAGGCTAAGTTCTTGCATGTGAAGGAAAAGACTCGTAGAGCCCAAGGCAAAGACAGGAATCTAGTATTTTGAAAGTGCGGGCCCTCTTCTCATAATCTGGGTAATTTAGGACCAAAACTAAAGTCTCTGATTGTGTGAGAAATTGTTAAACATTATGCTTTCTTTCCGATGTTCCCAGGTTTGCTACTGCAGATCAACTCAAAATGCCGTTTCAAAGGTTAAATAAACTTTTCGATTGATCTGAATCGCCCAAATCCAAGACAAAATAGATTAGGGAATATAAGGAAAATGGGAGAAAGAAGGATGCTAAAGGTTTTAAGAAAAGGAAAATAGGGGGAGGGATGACACAAGACATTTAAATGTTTGTGTAAAAGTTGTTAAAGATGCAGAAGCGATGCCAGATTAGGAAGCAAGTTCACAAGAGGTCACTGTGATCCAGTGACCTACTGTTGCAGGCTATCACAGTAGCATCCCTAATACACAGATGGCAGCTCAGTGGAGAATATGCACATTCAAATATTACGGTGTCAATATAACCAGCTTTAACACTATGAAGATGGTATTGGATGTACTTTGCTGACTTCTGGCATGGGTGCTTGTTCTGTATTTCCTCTGTTTGAGACTTCTTTAACACTCTGGCATCACAGAATGTGTTTTACATGACAATTAGTAATGATGAAGGGTTTCTCTATAGACCAAAGTGTTATGGGGAATCAAGTTTGGCACGTAGTTCTGCATCTTATTTCTACATTGTCAGACACTTCATTCGCACCCACCCAGATGTGTGGGTCATTCCTGGAAGGGCCCAAGGTAGTAAAGGTCCAGCAATATCCTTGGCTCATGAGACAATATATGGTGATGTTTAGCTTGTCCTTCCAGTTGCTTGGAGGCATAAAACTGTGTCTTTGCAAGGAGAAACATGCTTCCTCCACCACCAGTCAGGATTGCTGTTGAGAAGAGGATGAGGTAAGGAATAACATTTGTTAGGTCCAGCGAGGAGTTTCTGAATGTTATTGCTTCTCTAAGGCTACGCACATCTCTTACATAGAGGCAGTTGGGTATCTCAGGCTAACCCCTTTGAATGCCTTTGCTAATCTAAAATGAATTATTTTAACAGTCTTCTACAAATGCAGCTAGCATAGCCAAACACTAGCTAAGACAGCCAACCACTTTTGCTTCCTGGCAGGACTTGGGCTTAAATTGCTAATCCGGTGAAGCTTTGCAGATGTTTCTACTTTGAATAATTCATTTAAATCAATGGAACTGTCTGCCTTGTATGGAGCTAAATACACACATAAAATTTGGAGGAATTGGGGCAGGCTTAAGTAATCTTTTTTTGCAGAATGTTAATTAACATACACTTTTGGGTAAGAACTGTGTGTTCTGACAGTCTGTGTAAATGGGTCAGTGTGAGTGAAGAGTCCATTAGTTACTTTCAAAGATTTAGAAATTAACCTGAAATTTTACCAACTTGTACTGAAACAGAACATGAGATGAAATCAGACCCCTAAATACAGAAATTTCTCCTTGATAGGAGCTGAAACTTGTATGACCATCCTGTGACATAGCCAAAGAACAATGTGATAATCCATCAGCCTTCCTGTTTGAGGAGACTTTACTACAATAACAGTTGTGACACTTTGCTTCCTGTTCTGCCCCCTCCCAAACGATTCACTGTGTTTCATCTCTCAGTTGCCTCAGCATCCTGTTTTGTGTCTTTGTGTTTTACACTGTAATGCTTACACCCAAGGTGTGGCTCTGGCGTCTTTATTTTCAGCATTTCCCTGCCTTTAGAATAGTTAATTCAGCAATTTTGATATTGCTATTTTGATGTTTTTATGTAAGTGTGAAGGGGGGGGGGGGGGGGAATCTGCCTCTGGTTTACCCAGTCTCTTCTTAAAACTCCCTTTAGTTCGTTCCTCTGAGAAAAAGATTAATACCCTGTCTACTGCGACCCCTGCTTTTAATAAATCCCCTGAAGCTTACTTCCTTATTCCTAATTGGTGCCACTTAGTGTATGCTATTGTAATGCACTAATACTTCTCATTGCTAGGAATGTGTTCACAGTATCAGTGATCCATTCACTTCCGACAAAGTGAATTTCATGTGTGATTGCCTGCAAACAAACTTTCTAGTTTTCATGGGACCAGTTGTGCAGGGTAGTGAAAGCAAATATGGCATTAGCAGAAACAGGCTACTCTTTCAGGAACACCAGTGTTCTCAGTGGTTTTTGATTAATAATGTTAGAATTGGAAGCCTTGATAAAAACGCACAAAAGGAATGTGGTACTTCTGCTGTTTACTAGTTAATTTAGCAAATGGTTAACAATCCAGCTCTGGTAATTTTGGGCGACGGTCAAAACTAGCTTGTTTTCTGTTCTGAGTGCTTTGTCTGCTGCTACTTCTGAAGCTGATGGCAGGATAATGCACAGCTTGAGAGAAATGATGTGCAACTCACAGTTCATTCGTGTCTGGATAATAAAGTTTTTGGCAGTTCTGACCTGCCTCCAACAGTATGTAGAGGCTGGACAAACTGTTAATTTTGTGATCAGTAAATTGCTTTTCAGAATACATTTCTTAATTTAAAACTCCCGGGGAGTTTTCCCTGTTTCAAGATACCCTCAATAGTAACTTGGAGAAAGAATCACTTTGTCTTTAAAAAGAAAGTGTATGTATGGGGATGCCTGCAATACAAGAGAGAGAAAACTTGAAATGCTGAAAAAAAGATAAAATCTATAATGATGAGGAAACTTTTAGGGCTGGCTTGCTGGTATTTAAATCAGTTTCTTTTGGTTCTCCTTGGAAAACTGAAATTGTCTTTCTCTAGAACTTGCATATTTTGCTCTCATAATCATGTGAAACACCCTTTCTGTTGCTGTTTGAATTGGGCATCAAGATAAGAAATACTCTATTTTGAAACAGCAGGCTTAGGGCTTAATTGAAAAGTGGCTTTTGTGGAATTAAGCCTCTCCTGTTCTGCTGTGTGTTTTTTCTTCCTGCTGAGAATGAAATGGGAGTAGCAGGTGACTGTTCATTGCACATTTTCGTAAAAACTGATGGTGACTGAAGGGCCTAAACAGATGGATTCTGGATTCTAAAACTGCTGCTTCTGATAGTTTCAGAAGAAAATCTGGAAAAAACTGCTGCACATAAAGATGGAAAGATAAAAGACTGAGATTTTGTGTGGTATTGTTTATATATGTTTTGATTCCATCTTGTTCATCTACTGTAAAGATCTGATGTCATTATCGCAAGAAACAGTTACTTCCTATGCACTGTAGGATGTCAGATGTTCTCTCCTTGACAGATATATATTTGTACGTTTCTGGTCACCATCACCCTGGGAACTCTGGTTGCTGCTGTAATAAATACTAATACTTAGAGCCACTTGAGGGGAAACATTCTGGAGTTGATAAGAATAAAAAGAGGGGAGGGAAATAAAAGTGTCAGATTGGGGAGAAAATACTGAATACAAGCCCTTTTTGTTTATGTGACCTGCTATTATTTTGGCAGTATGAGAGGATCTTTCACTTACTAGAGAAATGCTAGCATTTGCAAATCTGCACTAAACCCACTTTGCTGATATAGTGGAACGTGCTGGAAACACACACCGAGTCCATGGTGACAAACTGCTTTACTGGCAAAGCTGTACTGTATGCAATCTTCTGGTGTTAAAGAGCCTGGGTAGCAAAAAGTGCAAAAATCTGTCTTCCCTCTGATGTAAGTCAGCTGCAGCTGACTTATGCTGGAAGTGCTAGAAGCTTTTGCTAGCAGATAGAGCACCTCTTTGTTCCCCAGCATATGCATATATATACATACATATATGCACCCTCTGAAAGGAAAGAGGATCATACAGTGGTGCTCTGGCCTGCAGTGCCACTGCTGCCTTGTTGCTGTGACTCTGGTAACGATACCTAGAAAGAACATCATGGAACCTTTTTTTTTTTTTTTTTTTTCCTTCTAATTTGAAAGGTAACAAGTGATGAACAATTTGGCCAATACAGTTAGTAATCTCTCGTGCTTCTCTTTATATGAACAGACATTTCCTGAAAGTGCTGTGGAAGAATGTGTGTTTGGGGTGGTGGGATGTGAATTATTTTCCTTCTGAAAAAAAGTAAATAAAAATTCAGAAGACTTTGCATAAATACCAAGTGTGTGGTATGTCCTAGTGAGGCTTTGTACCACTCTCCACCAGGTCACACAGAGCTTGCTTCTCTCTCCTAACAGCTGTTCCTTAGCACTCGGACCAGTCTGCCATCTGCTGCACTACTTTGCTTTCTCAAAGCCGCTGTGGGCAGGGCGCACGACAGAAAGTCTGTCGTCTCTTTTCAAGCCTTTGAAAAAAGCGTAGGCGTAGTTGAGGCTCTGGACACCATGCGGTGGCCTGACCTTTGATACTCTGGATGCTTCCCCCGTACCCACAAAGCTGTTTACTAGAGACTTGTGAATGTACCCCCCTAAACAGGAGAGGTGGGGGCATCTTTGAACTGCTGACTTGTTTGCAGCACTTATGCCAGCGTGCCTGGCATCTGATGACCCAAATAAAACCAAGAAAGAAGTGATCTTACTAGGGTTTTAGCTTCCTGAAGGAACTTGTGTATATTCTGTCTTTTCTTTCTGAAGGCTGGTATGTAATTGGTCAGTAGCAGTCTTATGATAGATCTGACATACACAAACACACTGTGGCTGTGATAGCATGACAGCTGGTCTTTTAAAATTAAATAAAATAGAGAATTTGATTGTATTGCAGAAGAGAAACAAGGTGAACAAGAGGAGAAATAAGTTCTGTTCTGCAACTCATGCCAAATCTAAACTATGTAAAATATCATAATTGCGTTCTACTTCTGTGTGTAAAGGCCCACAGGTATGTATATCAACAGAAGCTTTGCATAGCTCCTTTTAACAGTACTGTATGTGTCCAGTAGTCTGAAACCTTTCAAGGAGGAGGATGGAGTATAAATTTAAGTGTGTTAAATTTAATCAGGAGTATTGCTTTACTCTTTAACTTACCGCTTTTATCTATACTCAAGTTTTTAAAATGAGGCTTGTATTTTACCATGAAGTGGCTGGAGGGTAGGACCTCCATGCCACTGGCTGTCTGACTTTAGCTGGTGGTGAAGCTGCAGTGCCTCATCTGCACTGTTACGACATGCATTAATGATTTGTTAATATTTTTTATTGTGGTCAACACACACCCTTTTTGTTAGCAAAGAAATCGCCTATAGCAAAGAAACTCTTAAGTCTGTTTACTACTACCCTGTGTCAGCTGAGGCTAGGTAATGAGTGTGGCATGTGTCATAGAAACGGGGCTGACAGGTTTCTGCTGTGACTCTCTTAAGAGAAGGTAACATCCTTTCCACGTAACACACCCCACCAGCTTCCCTCTTCCCAACACAATTGTTTTCCTGCTTAGGAAACAGCTACAGTATTTCTTCTGATTTATGAAGAATAAAGTATGCTTGGTTCAGCCTGTCAGCAGGGTGTCTTGGGCTTCTTTGAAAGGAAGATTTTAACAATAAGTGACATTCTTCTTTGCTTACAGCAAACGTTTGAAGTCTGTTATGGTAACTGCCGTGGGCTTGTACTTTTACACTGGTTGCCATAGGTACTGTGCCTGCTTCCAGGTACTCTCTAGCCAAGTGAGACCTTGTAGCTCACAACTAAAGAAGCAGTTGTTGCTCTTCTTTAATTATATATTTTGTTAACTCTTGAAATCTCTAATTTAGCAGATGAAATTAGAACCAGTAAACATCTAAACTGAATGGAAGATGCCATTGCCTTGGAGCTCCATTTATGTGAGCTTGAGTGAAAAACATGGTAGTACTAGTATTAAGGGTTTATAAAGTAATTGACAAATACGTTGTCTTCCGAACCAAGGTTGAACTAAATAGGTAGGGTCATTTTTAAGGCTTTTATTGTATCTTTTGTCAACATGTCAGAATCAACTGCTCAATGTTGTTGTTGACTGCATAACAAATAAGCAACCATTTTCTTTGTATAGATTTGCAAAACTGGAGGGGGAGGAAATGTGTAGGAAGCAAAGCTGAACGAAGCATATCAGTACTGAGGAATCTCTGAATTTCCCTTTTAGGAACTGCGTGGCAGCTGGAAAAAGTTGAAGGATGTGACATAATAATGCGTAAACCTTTTCTTTGTTCCAGGCATCCTGTAAGCAGAGGTTTATACAGGACTTGTGAATTATAGCACTTAATGTATTGCCTTTTGTTTAAGCTTCTTTTTATGGACCCAGCTCAGCAAGTCAGGGGTCTGGAAAGCAGAAGTCTACTAAGTTTAAAAACAAAGCATTGAGCCATCTTCTGATGCCAGGCTAGAAACCCAGCCTAGATTTGAATTTTTCTGCCAGCATAACAGAGAAATTCTGAAGATGGCTGAAGCTGTTGCGCTCACGGTGCATTTAAATGCTATAGCTGTTTTACTTAATATTTTTTGTCTCTGTTCTTGGAGCTGAAACCTACTTTACGTAAAGCTTCTGACTTTCAGCCGTATCAACTACACATATGATATTGTTTGTGTAGCTTGCATTTTCATATTCTTTTCTTTTTAACAATGCAAACAAAAACAGGAAGCAGGATTGGGGGGGGGTGTTGCCATATCCGTTTTGGATGTGTTTCTTGCCTGACCTTTTAAAAGGTTGTTAGTGTCAGAGTGATTATAAGCAGGCACTGTTACTTTTAACTTGGGTAGGAAAGGAACTGACTCCCCTAAACGTATTAGCCTGGAAAAAAAGAAAAGCCAATTTCTGCCTTTCCTTGATGGGATGTGACTGCAGCTAGCACTGAAAGGACTGCAAACACGTTGCCGTCTATTTGAAGTATTGAAATGACTCATTAAAGTAGGCCATCACCACTACAGAATGCATAGCATAAAACACGCTTCTGTTATGCGCCTGCTGACTAACACAATGCTTTCTGTTTGCTGCCACAGGAGGTACCCGTACATGGCTGTGAGGGTATGACAAGGCCTGTCTTTCAGAAACACAATGGCAAAATGCATTTCAGCTTGTTGTCACTGGGATCTAAAACCTCACAGTCTTCCCCTCCCAGCTCTTCTGTACGCACAAAACCAGCCATCTCGGAACCTCTGCAGAGACCAGTTGCTTCCACCATTTCTTACTCTGTAGTCAGCCAGTTTTATCCAAGACTTTCTAAATGTTTTCTGGCAAAACAAAGTCTTGTCCTTGACTTGCTGGAGATACCTTAATAGGTTATTTGCTTTGGTTGTATAATTTGATACTTTGTGGGTGTCAAACACTCCATGAACAATGGATAAAATGCTTTTTATGGATGTCCATGCTTATTCTTTCTTGTGCTCATAGAAAATGTGTGGAATGTGTGTCACGTACTGTAATTGTTAGTGCCTGCCATGGGAACATAAGTGAATACAAAAGAGTTATTTACTAGTAGCCCCGTTTTAAAGTTGGATGGGGCTTATTTGTTTACAGATTCAAAAGTACTAAAGCAAGTATGTGCTTCCTATAAAGCACATAGCTTGCATAAAGTGTTGAGTAAAACCAAGAGGGTGTGTAGACCATGTAGCGTTATTGTCTTCTAGATGCTTACCTAAAAGCTTCAGCTGAATCACAAGTCTTGGAGTCTTTTCTTAGCCTAGTCCCCAGTGCCAACTCTGCACCTCCTTCCTGCATGATTTCTTTGGGGAACTCCCAGTCAGGAGAATCTGGGTGGTAAAGGCTGTAGGTTAGTACTGAGCATGACTTTTCTTGTGGAGGGAAGGAAACTGGAGTCTTAAGTAACCTTTTTGGAGATTTGCGTGTACCACAATCATAGAATCATAGAGTGGTTTAGGTTGGAAGGGACCTTAAAGATCATCTAGTTCCAACCCCCCTGCCATGGGCAGGGACACCTTCCACTAGATCAGGTTGCTCGAAGCCCCATCCAGCCTGGCCTTGAACACTTCCAGGGATGGGGCCCCCATAACTTCCCCGGGCAATTTGTTCCAGTGCATCACCACTCTCATAGTGAAAATTTTATTCCTAATAGCTATTCTAAATCTATCCTCTTCCAGTTTGAAGCCATTCCCCCTCGTCGTATCACTACATGCCCTTATAAAAAGTCCCTCTCAAGCCTTCTTGTAGGCCCCCTTCAGATACGGGAAGGCTGCTATAAGGCCTCCCCAGAGTCTTCTCCAGGCTGAACAACCCCAACTCTCTCAGCCTGTCTTCTTAGGAGAGGTGCTTCAGCCCTCTGATTATCTTTGTGGCCCTCCTCTGGACCTGCTCCAACAGGTCCATGTCCTTCTTATGTTGAGGGTTCCAGAGCTGGACGCAGTACTCCAGGTGGGGTCTCACAAGAGCGGAGTAGAGGGGCAGAAAAACCTCCCTCAACCTGCTGGCCGTGCTTCTTTTGATGCAGCCCAGGATACAGTTGGCATTCTGGGCTGTGAGTGCACATTGCCGGCTCATGTTGAGCTTCTCCTGAGAGATCCTGATGCTGTCTGTGGTGAGGCAGTTGACTGCAAGCAAGAAATGTTGTGTAGTAAGTAGAAACAAAATGTTTGTGTTCAGAGGCTGGAACTGAAGGTAGCAATTCCCATCTGAGAGCTCAAGAGAAGGAGGTACCATCTGCGACTGGAGTGTGAGGCAACAGTTTGAAAACATGATTCATATGCTTCTTCCTCTTTGCGTTCTTGAGAAAGCAGTTGTCTAACTGAGGATCTTACTAAAGATTTGTATGAATAAATATTGAATATATGGTTTACTCTACTAGTTTGCTAATGAAGTTGGAATTATTGATTGTGTGTAATGCTTTCTAATTCTGAGGTCACCAGCCATAAACGGTGAGGTTGTAACTCAATTTAAACTAATGCAGTCTATTTTGCTTTCCTTTCCTTTTCTTACCAGCAGAGGTGTTTCACCACTTCTTTTAGCATCGTTGATCCATGCTGCAGTTGATGAAGTCCTCCAAACAGACTTGACTGAATTTAAGCAACAAAGTGGGGAAACACAGGGAGAAGGAGATGAGGAAAGGTTCACCTGTAAGTATAATGTTTTCCTTCTGTGGTTTTCCCAGAGGCGGTCTGTTGGAAGACTTCAGTGTTTTGAAATGTTTCCCAGAATATTTGGTTAGGTTGTCTGGCAAGCAGCAGTGAAAAGAACTTTATTTGCTCCTGCTGGGTATCTGTGGGATGAAAGGTAGCTATGCTAGTTTTGTGGGCAAGATGCAAACGTGGTGTCTGGAGCTCCGGACTGATTGTGTGGGTTGACTTTCTGGAAAGGGAAGAGAATTTTTATTCCCAAAAAGAACTAATGACTGTGTCCACTGTGCTTCCTGAACTGTATTAGTTAAGAACTTTTCCTTATTGGATAATTTCACTTAAATTGAACTGGTTCAGTTCCTTTCTTAAGTTGATAAACCTCTTATATTTTTGAAGTGCCCTTTTCTCTTTGGTAGACTGACCTTAGCAAATTACTTCTATGTTTTAATATTAGCATCATCACAGTTGCTGTGGTGCAGCCATGCTGACACCTTAAATTCATCCAGGTAATCCATCTTGCTTTTGTCTGTTCTTGGGAACTAGATTTTGGGACCTGTGGCCCCTCCACAACCTGAACGTCTTGAAACTCCAGATCTTTCTCTTGGCAAGTTTCTCAATAGTCTCTGTCTTTATCAATTATTTATTCTCTTCCCACCCTCCCCTATAAAGATGGGATGCTGAGGGATGAAGAACCTGATGCCTTTGTCTTCCACCTGATGCCTGCATTTTCCCCTATCTGAGTGAATTGGAGAGAGAACAGACCTCGGTGACTTGAGTACTGGGTTTGTGCCTTGTGTAACAGATGGTCCTGTTGCATTTACATGCTGAAGTGTTTAACATTAGACTTCACCAAACCTTCAATCGCAGTGCCAAGAATTTAAATGGAGCAGGATGCAGGCAGAGTTGAAGACAAAAATGTAGGAGAGATGTCTTAGGCAAACTCGTCTATCCTGTAAAGGGGAATACTCACCCTTCCATTTCCCTGGGATGACTTGAAAGGCAGTTCAGTGTGCCCCAGAGGATGTGTCTCCAAGTAGAGCTCTGGTAATGTCCAGGATACAACACTTTCCAGAAGCCTATTTCAGTATTCACCTATATAATTCAGTATTCACCTATATAAGTCTGAAACAGCAGGAGGGGGAACACATTTAATTAAGTCTTGCTGCACCCTGAATATTTCATCCCTTGCCTTAATGTTTGTAGCTTTCATATGTCTGGAGAGATTTAGCAAGTTTCCAGCACTTTGCATGGGAAGAGTTGGCTTCGTATCAGCTTGGCTGGGGTCTAAACAAGATGCCCTGGCTCTCCTCCTCTGGTGCAGGAGAAGTTATTCTGCAGTTGACGTTCACAGGGCATGTGAGCAGTGGCATGTGGGACACCAGCAAACCTGCCTCCAAGGCGAGAGCAAGAGTGAGCCCCAGCTGGGCTGGGGTGGGGCTGGAGCCTTCCCAGCACCTCTATTTAGAACCAGCTTGGGAATACATTCTACAGGCCTTCAGAGATTTTTGTGGGCGCCTTTTCCAGTCACTTTGAGTTCAGTGCCCCCAGAGTGCCTGATTTCCACACTCTGTGTTCTGTTGTGTCTGTTGGTCTGTGAACAGTCACACAGAGTTCAGTGTAGCTAACCTGACCTGGAGCAGGACGCTGCCCGAGATGAGGAGCTGGCAAATAAGAGTTTTGTGTGACAAGATCGCTGCAGTTGTAAGATAGGAAAGAAGCAGAGGCAGCAGTGCTAGAGTGTGGCTTTGTGCAGGGGAAACTGAAGGAGATCAAGGTGCTGATCTTCCATAACTAGAAGCTCCATATTGTGTTTGCAGCAATGACTGTAGGGCATGTGGTAAGGTATACCATTGTCAAAAGTGATATAAAAGCATCTTTCTTATTGTCTCACTTACATCAGAGAGAATTGTGTCTTACTGCATTGTGATTTTGTGTTTTAGTAGTGTATCTTTATTTGCTATTGCTCAACCTTTATAGGAAGTTAAGGAACAGCATATTGTAACCCACATACAATAATTATGTAGGTTATCAGCACAAATATTTCACAAAGCAGCTGGAAACTGGTCATCAGAGCATCTTGCAGTCACTCTGCTGAGGACTCTTCATTGACTCCCATGTAATTGTTTGAGGTGAAAAGCAGCAATAATGTAAGATGTGAACTGCTACATATTTGTGAGCCTAGGATTATAATTTCTTGTTCTGGGTCTTATGAAAATCTTGGGCCCACAGGCCTTCAGTTAGCGAAGGCGAAGAAATTATAATGTTTAGAAACAGCGTGTAATGAAGAACTTGATAGGACAGGGACATTTTCTTGGTTACAGCCATCTAATACGTCTGGAATCCTGTATGGTTACGGTATACTAGTGAAACTTTTACAATAATTCATGCTGCTGTTTTACTTCAGAGGCCATAAAGACACAGGATTGGAGTCTACTTTTAAGATAGCACAGGCAAAGGCAAAGTCAGAGAATCCTTAAGTGAGTTGCATCTTGAACTAGTTCAGGTTCCCTTCTTCTCTCTCACTACTCCTTGTTGACAAAAGCCCCAGAACCTTCCCTGTTCTGATGGTTGAAACCTTCTTTAATTTACATCTTATATATACTTGTCCATTTTATGTTTGTTCTTGTGTCACCATTGTCGTTTAGATCAAATAGCTATTCACCATTCACTATCAAACATTATGGAAATCTGCATACTATTCAGGTACTTGGATTGCCTAATCTCAGCAAGGAATATCTACTTTAAAGGCATGAATTTCTCTGCAAGTTTGGACTGTATTTGTTTTCCCTATCTTGTAATTGCTATTACATCACTTTAACCATACAACTAGGAAGAAAGATGTTCCTTGTGCTACAGCACAGTACAGACTCTCTCTTCCTATATTGGAATAATAATTGTCTGGCAGAAAACATTCTTGGAATGAAAGAGAAGTGATTATATAAAAGCAAGGTATGTACGTGTGCCTATATGAGCACAGCTGTTTGATGTGGTATACCGCAGAAGAATTTCTGGTGTTGAGGTACTAAACTCTATGTCAGGTTTCACAAGCTTAATATTTAAACAGTGATGTGTGTCCAAGTCTTCTGGTCAGTGTTACTCAAGACAGTTATGTATATGTAAACTAATAGCTGCAGACAGGGCTGTCTAAGATGCTGTCCTATTTAATTATATTTGTATATGAGATGACTTAATATTTAAAAGTTTTAATATCTTGCCCATTCACACCTGCATATTAAGCAAACCAAAAGTAATTTTGGCTAATATGTAGTGACTGCTAATCAAAGATCTGTGTTTAAATTTAGTCTTTCAATTCTCCAGGCCCAGAGATGCATCTGAAGCTGGCCATCCGGTGTTGCTGAGAAAAAGAAATACTTGAGAACCAGGAGTTATAAAAAGGAATTCTGAGGAAGCTTTAATGCTAGCAGTGTTAGCCGGAGTCAGGATAAAATTGAAATAGGAAAGACAGTTCATGCACTGCAGTTCTTTAAGAAACACATTAGGGGCCAGCAAATTATTTTTGCTGTATAGATGATGTTTTCAATGCTTTTTGAAGTTAGTTGATTTAGCATTGAGGCGGGGTTCTTACTCTAAAAACCCCAAAACTTAAAATTATTACCTATTCTGAGAGAGACTGCATTGCAAAGCTAGACGCAATGCCAAACACCAAACCGCTCAGTCTGATGAACAATAAGTTTGGATTAATTGATCTTTGGGACCTATCCAGAAAAGGATTTGAGTGTCTGGCCAGAGCTTTTCACACTATGCTCAATGGGTGTTTACAGTTCTGCTCTGTAAGGACAAACCAGGAAAGTGGCGGAAGTGTTCTTCTGTCCCTTTAGCTCCTACAACCATGTGATTTAAAAAGATAAAGACAACAGCTTAAAATTCTCATCTGTTCAGCTCAACTCTGAGTTGAGCTATTGACCTCAGCAAAATATTCTCAGACTTCCTTGTTGTTTCAGTGGATGTGGTTCAGTAGGACATAACCTGACCTAAAGTCAGGCTAAAGCTGTTTCAACCTTTGTGTCCAAGACAACAGCTATTTCTTATCTTGAAGGCTTTTGTACCTTCTTGATTATGTGGTTGGTGGTTTGTTTTTGTTTTTTTTTTTTGTTGTTGTTGTTAGGGATGCACTCCTACCACTAATCTTTTGCATTTTACTTACATAATAATGCTTACATCTAATATGCCAGACTGTTTTTTAGGTCTTTGTTATGATTTTTGTAATGCAATCACCTCCTTGATAAGCCTCTGTTTTGAAAGAGAATTAGTAAGTAAAGAAGCTGCTCTTATCCTTAATGTTATATTGTTTTCCATTGCAACTTTTTCTCCACATTATTCTTGGGAGCCTATTGTAATTCTCGCAGAGCTTGTAAAGGCAGAATGCTGAATGTGTGTATGTAGCTCTAAGGAAAGCAACTTGAAGGAAAGATAGGCCAAAAGATGGGCTAAGACAAAATACGTTGTTTTGTCTTTGTGCTCTCAGTGCTGGATGGAGAGTCATTGCAGCGCTGCTTCTTCAACAAGCTTCGGGATGTCTGCTTTGAGTGGCAGAAACAGTTGCCACCACTGAGACCACTGAAGCGGTTCCTGCTTGTTTCCATCCACGCCATCCGTAACACACGACGGAAAATGGAGGACCGCCATGTTCTGCTCCCAGAATTCAATCAGCTGTTTGGTTTATCAGTAAGTCTGGACAAAATTGGGGAGGCCAGTTCATTAGCTTCTCAGTGTTCCTATAAACACAGTGAGCTAGTGATGGATGATCTGTGAAATGGTAAGAATTTGTTGCCACAAGTTATTTATCATGTCTGTGCTGGAGCAAGGACTTACTGACTCAGATTGCTAGGGGCTAACTACTGCCCCAATAAAGAGGGATCTTGTGACCTTGGGTTTCATGTCATAAGTGATACAGGGAGACAGGAGGTTCACCTAGTGTTATATTGCTGGGGTTATAATGTGCTTGTGACTGGGGCAACATATATTAAGAAAAGAAGCGGGGAGAACAGCAGTTGAACAAGGACAAGTGCCAATTAATGAGGCTGCAGTGGGACTGTATAACCAACTGTCTGCTGTTTCAATTCCACATTATTTTCAAGGATATTAAATGACTAACAGCAAACAAAGAAAAGTAATTCCCCTGCAAAGAACCCATTTTATCCATTTTGCACATGGGTAAACTGACTTAAATTGTACCTACCTATGCAACGTTGTATGGAAGAAAGCCTAGAATAAAGAATCTTTGCTTGCTGGTACCAGTCTATGAGCTATTTTGTTTTTGAACACTTACATGTTTCCTTCTCTCTCCCTCCCCACAAAAGGATGACATTGATCGCGCTTACTTTGCGGTATTTGACGGCCATGGTGGAGTGGATGCTGCCAATTACTCAGCAACCCATTTACATGTAAATGTTGGGCTACACGAAGAGGTTGTTAAGAATCCAGCTGAGGCCTTGAAATGCTCTTTCCAGAAGACAGATGAAATGTTTCTTTTCAAAGCCAAAAGGGAGGTGAGTGGGTAGAGATTAATTCCATTGTATTTAAGTAACAGTGAGAACTGTTGGACAACATGGTATTACCTAGAAAATTCTAGCAGTACAGTTTCTTTGAATCACTGACTTTATGAAATTATGCTTTGATCAAATTATTTCTTTTTTTTTTGTGGGGAAAACAAAATGATGGTGCTTGCAAGTTCAAGATGAGCGATTGAAAAGAAGTGTTATGTGGTTTAAGTGGTCCTGACATACCAATTATTTGAGAGAACGCTTTGCTGCCTCTTTGCCTAAATTAGGCAGCGTCTAGATGTTCTGTTGTCCTACCTCTTGCCTGAAAAAGAGGTTTCTCTCTTTCTGATATGGTCACTATCTTCTTCTTTCTTGTCCCACCATTAATGTCACAAGTGGTTGTATGATGAAAAATGTATTCTATGGTTTAAATCAGACTCTTCAGTTCATTAAGCTTATTGATCAGCTTTGAATCAAGTTGGTATGATGAACATTCTTTCTTCAAATCTACATAATGGGAGGATGGTTTATTATAATACAGTTTAATGAGAACTCTTGTTAAAGCAGTAACTGAATACGGGAGTATTCTTTGTTAATGTCTTCATTTCTGTCAACAAGGTACAAAAGAGGGACCAGCATCTTCATGAGGTCAGACTCTCAATAATCATTACAAGGAATCTAGAACTAGTCTAGCTGCAGGGAATCTAGGTTCCTTCCTTTGTTGACATCTTCACTTAAATACCCAAGGATAAGGGGATGTATACAGAGCAAAGTGTCTGTATTTGCTAGTGGTAGTTTGGAGGATGTGAAAGGGATTGGGGAGACCTGTGGTTTTTGTGAAATCTTCATGCTACTGAAATCCAGATTCTTCTTCTTTTCTGTGTGTCTCTGTGTGGGTCTTAGTCTCCTAGATAACTTTTGGAATTAATAGCAGAGAAGGAAGAACGTAACAGAAGCAGTGTTAGCCATCTGCATGTTAGAATATGTAAACAGTTTATTTCAAATCTGTCTGATATCTTGTACTTTTTTTCAGGTACCTGAATTATGATTGGCAGGTATACTGTGCTGTACTGAAGTGTGATTAAACCTAGATTTACAATATTGCCATGTAACCTAGAAGGGCTTATTGAATGTTCACCTAACATACCCGCTTTCTTCTGTAGAAGCTGCGGAGTGGTACAACAGGTGTATCTGCGTTGATTGTAGGGAACGATCTGCACATAGCATGGCTGGGGGACTCACAGGTAATGCTTGTGCAGCAAGGAAAAGCTGTGGCATTAATGGAACCTCACAAACCAGAAAGAGAAGTAAGTCTGACTTGTTTTTTTCTCTCATGTGTGTATTGTCAGAATCTCTTGAAACCTTTCGGAATCAAGCCTTCTTAAGTGTTTGGTGTTTTACATAATTACATATATTGTATGGTAGGATTTGGAGAGCTGACTGTTTTTTTCCATCCACTCCTGTGTCTTGAAAAGGTGATCCCGACAACTACATCCCTTTGAAAGTACTGATGGTACCAGTAATCCTGACTTCAGTTTCTGCTCAGACTGTCTTTTCAAAATTTATAGTAATTAAAGACTTCCACTGGAATTTTTTTGCGTGTGAATTTCAAACTGCCTGTTACCAATGAACTTTTTAATTTGAGATAATAGCTATTTAAAATGTTAGCATAATGCAAGCCTTTCATAATATGCTATACTATCATTCAAAAGCTAATGATAATCTACTAGCCTGACTGGCTTAAAGTGTATTGCATTTTCTGTATATTTTAAATAGCCAGGTATTTTATTACATGAAATTTGGTGGGGCTCTTGTGAGTTTAGATAGCATTGCATGACCCTTTGCCTTCATAGCATGAATATTTGTAGTAACTGAAGTAGTTAAAGGAGTATCAATGCAAATGCTACTGTTACATACTCTAGTTATCTTGTATTTTATTCCAAATATTTATATATTTATGCAACTGCTGTATGAGATGGGAAGAAGTAGGAAGTGTACTCATTCATATGGGAAAAAACATGATGATACGAAAACTTAAGAATTTTGCTTTTTTGTGGACAATCCATGGTATGGTTGGGAAGTAGGTGGGTTGTTTCTGGTAATCTTAAATGCACGTTTCCGAGATAGATTCCGATATACGTGCTTGCTATATTCATAGTAAAAATACAGAAGCTGAAGCAGCTCTTGGTTTTGATTTTTGTATTTTTTTTCCTCTCCTCTTCCATTGGATAACAACAAGGTCAGGAAGCCATGGGTAGGCTTTCAGTATAAAAATTGTATTCTACTGATTTTTCAGGATGAGAGAGCACGTATTGAGACTCTGGGTGGTTGTGTAACTTACATGGACTGCTGGCGGGTTAATGGGACCTTGGCTGTTTCCAGAGCAATTGGTAAGTTAAACCATCAGGATTAGTATAGTTCAGATTAAATTTGATACAAAACCCATCACCTGAGACGGTGTGTTTACTGTAAATGACATTTTGCTCAGCATCGACCAAATAGTAAACCACTATTACTATCTTTGCCATAAAGCTAGGTTACAGCTATATAACTTACATAGCTTGCAGCTGTATAATCTTACTGGTTTTACCCAAAGCATAGAATATTGTTTTATTTTGCATACTAGCCATGACGGTCCTAATTCTCTTATACTTCTAAGTCTTTTGCTTCTACAGGAGCTTAGCAGATGTAGAGTATTTAATTCGTAAAAGTGGAGGAACAAATGTTCATCTAGCCTTCTTTGTGTGCTTTGTGGTGTGTTTGTCCACTTTAATATATCTTTCTCCTGACTGCAGTTCATAAGTCAGATCGCTGCATCCTCCTTCAAATCACACATATCCAGCAATTTAGGGCATTTTGTTACTATTCCAGAATCTTATTAAAGGAGCTTACTTTGCTACTTGTCAATTAGGGCAAAAAGAGAAAAGACCCTGGGCAAGTACAGTAGATAACTGTAATGCATGAGTGGAAGTAAATAGTATAATTTTGTACAATACTATTTGGATCAATAGCAACCCATGTTTAATAAGTACATCCATGTGAAACTGAAGAACTAAACACAATGAGCAGATTCTTATGGCATCATGCTGAATATTTGGATAAAAAAAAATAATCTTATTTTCGTAGCATTCTGAAGGCTGTACAAGAGGCGCACTTGCAAAATGAAGGCCTGACTATCCTTGCACAAATATATTTCAGAGAGAAAAAACTTTGAAAGAATTTCCTTAGTTTCCCTGCAAAATTAGGAAAGTGTGAATTAGAGTAACTGCTTAGAAACCCACTGGATTTAGGTAGGGTCCAAGCCTTCTTAAAGAAACAAAGACCTTCCATGCTTACTTCATAGCTTTTTGCTACTCTTGTACTGCATCAGGTACCTCTGGAATATGATCTGGCTGTCCTTGAGGGCAGTAAAAGCACTTGGTGGGTGAAGAAGTAACTGTTTACTTTTGAAGTAATAAAACCTTTGTTTTGATTGTTTGTCTTAGGTGACATATGTCAGAAACCCTACATCTCTGGTGATGCAGATGGAGATTCATTTGAGCTGACTGGTTCTGAAGATTACTTGCTCTTAGCCTGCGATGGATTCTTTGATGCTGTCAAGCCATATGAAGTTGTAGACTTGGTCCTAGATCATTTAATACAGACCAAAGGAGTGGGTCTCAACACAGCAGAAAGACTGGTGGCTGCTGCAAAGGAAAATGGATCCAGTGATAACATCACTGTTCTAGTGGTGTTCTTGAGGGATCCTCAGGACATCTTGGCAGACTGTCTCAGAGACCCTAAGAGCCTTGGCGCTGGTGGTGATGCTCGGAGCTCACACTTTAATTTCCTCAGCTGTGAGGCAGCAGCCACACAGTGACAAAATCTGCTTATCCAGAACCTTGAAATAAGTTCACATAAAAAAATGACAAATGGACAAACGTTTAACAGAAAGGCAAGGCTCCTTTTACTGAGTTCACTTTTGTCTTTTCCTTCCTTCCCCCTCCCTTCAAAAAACACTGGGCAGACATGGAGATTTGTACAGCTGTTTCGTCTCTGGGAGCAGGCTTCTAAAGTGTGTCCCAGGGCTGCTGGTCCTATCCCTCTGCCCTGGAAGTGGTAAGAAACCATAATATGTATAAGCTAATGGGTGAGAATACCCGTTTGTGAATTCCGAGTGAAAATTTAAATTAGCGCTTAAAAAGAATGATGTATGTTGTATTTAGTTGTGATGTTACTTTGGAGACTGGGAAGAGAGAAGCTGTCACCATCAAAAAACAAAAGCTTGTTTACTGTATGTGATCTGCAGGAACAGGCTTGGTGTGCAAGAGACTGGGTGACACTGTTATGCTGCGTAAGTGGCTTTTGTTTTCGTACCAAAGACGATATTACAAGAATGATGTGGTCTCTTTATTCAGAGACATTTAATTGTGTGTGTATGGAGAGGAGAAAATGAAACTGAATGCTCCAGAAAAAGAGCAAGAAAGCTAACTAGAAATATTCCAGGCAAAATGATACAAAATCAGCTGCTTTCTGGGGTGCTCTGGTTTATAAACTGGAATCCAATATTTAACTGCACTGGATTATTTCTCCCTAACAAACATGCTTTATTGGCTATTTGGCAACCTGAAAAGAAAGGACCCTTTATTGTCCTATTTGAGAGAGATCTTTACAGTATGTATGCTCAAGCAGTTAAATACCCTCTGTTTCTGCCACTTTTTTGTGTACTATACAAATGAGAATTTTATTTTTATTCTAAGTGTTTATTTGTTTATTTACTGAACTTTACAGTTGGAGGAATTTTTTGCAGTGTTACTTTATTTTGTTGTGGTTTTTATTTAAATTCAAATTTTAAAGTGGCTGTGTCTTTATTGTCTGGTTTTAAAAACTGACTACCCTCAAGTGCCTTAAATATTTCACCCAAGGATTGCTGGCATCCTGTCATACTCTGGTGAGCCAGTTTATACTGTTTTTAGAATGTGACTTTTTTATTTCATTAATACTTATGTTTAATGCACTTAAATGTTTCATTTTTGTGAATTATTTTAGTGGGAACTAGGTTTCAAGAAAACATTTTGTTCATTCTTGCCAAATCTTGTGGCTTGTAGTAAAAGCTTCACAATACTTACTGTGACTTACCCCCTGCCCCATGCAAAAAGCTCTAGTTAGTTAATCATAAAGTAACAATCTGAGTCATCGTGACTTTTGTTTAAAAACAAATACACTTCTGACCTTCACAAGAAAATTTAATAACATGAACTAGAAACAGTCTAGTAAGAGTTTTTGATTAACAGGTGGTTAATTTGGCCATACTTTGTGAACCTTTGGGGTCTAAATAACTTTCTAAGGAGATGTGAATCTAAGGTAAGGATGAAAGAATCTTAGTGAATGTGTATGTTGTTGTGTGCCTGTTATATACATCACATGCTGGAGCCTCTGGTTGTGTTTTCTCTTGCCTGGCTAGCAGGACTCAACAAGATCTGAAGGCTCAATGGTAAATGTGTTAGTAATTTCTGTATCTAAACAAGAAGTGCTTTACATCTGGCAGCAAGATTGTATGCCTAATTTAGAAGCACGTGGTGTTGCAATGTGTCAGTCCTGTTCATTGAAATGTGTTGAACATTAATGTTGCTTTGGGAGAAAATTAACGTTGAAGAGTTGAGGTGGCTAACAGGAACAGAGCAGCGCTGCTTATGGCCATAGGTTCTCTGAATCCTCAGCTAGTGTGGGGCGACGCAGTTACGTGAGCAACTGGATGTTTTTTTGTTGGATTACTGCGGATGATCGTATAGTTTAACATAGAAACTCCTCAGTGAGCTACCATCTCATTACATAGCGACTTGGACAGTAACTGCCTTGTTTTGCTGTGCAACAACAGGAGCTTTCCCCTGGAGAATGCTGCAAGCACTTTTCCATCCTACATTTTGCTGGCCTCGATATATGTAGGGAGGGCTTGCTGTGATGGCAGCCTGACAGGGTAGCTGTTAATTTTTGTAGTGAACCTACTTCAGTTAAGGAAACCTTCAGACTTGTGTGGTAATCCCTTTGGATTTATCATGTCCCATTTCTTTGATTTCTAACCCAGATATTCAGTGTCATGCTAAATTCTGATGACCACTAATGCCTCTTCGTGTCTTGAAAACAGTTCTCATTATTAATATAGTAAGAATCACACAGAGTTGTTTGATTTCACTGCTATCTGAGGTTTATCAGGAGAGGGGGAAGCTATTGTATTCATGAAAGATGTGAAACGTTGGTAAATTCATAGTATGGTTTAGTTCTTGAAATTTGCCAAATTTCCCGAAACATGGAGGGAATTGAACAAGCCAAATTCTTTGTAATGTTCCTTTTATTTCAGTCTTTCTGGGGCAGATCTGCATTACGGAGGAAACAAAGTCTAAGTCTTTCAGTGGATACTTACAGCTATGTGAGAATATCTTTATTTGTTTCAAATGCGATATTTTGTTGGTTTTTTTTTTAATGGGAGCCAAGTGAAATGGGCCTTTAGAAAGCTGCCTGTGGTAATAAAAAAAATTGATTCTGAAGCTGTGCTGTAGGGAAGAAATTCTGCATTCTGAGAAGCTGTTCCCTTACATAGATGTTTGCATTCTGAATGACCTAATGCTTCGTTTCTTTGAGATGTAAGGGGATGGGAATAGTCTTTGGGAACTCATACAGATTTCAGAGGGGATACATAATATTTTGCTAATTCTCAGAGACTTCTTACTAGCTTTAAAAAGTCTATTCAGGTCTATAGGAGTTGTAACTGGGTCAAAAATAGCAATTTGTATCCTATCTGTGGAATAAGTCTTAATGTGTCATCTACAGTAAAATTTCACATACTATTGGGGGAAACTTGGTTTTGGAGATGTCTTATCTATTCTTGAAACTTTTTTTTAAACTGAAACCCCAATATTTCAACTTTCATGTAAAATCAGTAAGGAAAGTATGAACACAGGGTGCAAGTACGGATTTTGGAAGTGCACTTTTAAAATTCAGTTGAAAATGGTCATCAGGATGATCTTATCCTTGGCATGGCAAAGCAACCTTCAATTTTTGTTTCACTTGTGACTTAGATAGTACTTTTAGAATCCACGAGCTATAGTGCATAATACTGTTAGAGGAAGTGTGACTGGTATGGGTGGTGAGGAGAAAAGGGAAGGAGCATCAGCAGAAGTTTATGAAGTTGAGCTAAATAGTCCAAAATATGGAGTGGTGCTATGTTTTGAATTTACAGTGCTAATGTGCTACATCAGCTTTTCTTATCTTTCCTCTTAAAAACTTGTTGGATTTCTGATGTTGGTTGTTCTGTTTTCCTTCCCTCCTTTGATTAAAAAGAATATATAATTTTGGTGAGAGAGTCATCTTGCCTCTCTGGGCCTTCCCAGTGTTATCTACAATATATTAACACTTGTCCACCAATGTCAAATGGACTAATTTGCCAGTTTACTTGTTCTCTTTCTGATGGACCTGCAACAAAAATAATCCTTGAGTCTAGCCAAGATCTTTGAGGCTGGAGAAGCTAGCTAAAGGATTCGAGACAAATGTTCGATGAAAACTGAAAGTATTTTCATATTTCACTAGACTCCAAATATCTGCTGCTGCATTTTAGCACCCAGCACCAGAAAAATTGCTCCTTAAAGGAGCTTGCATTTTCAAAACAGAGCACGCTTAAATTCTCGTATTGTGCTTGATTTAAAACTAACTTTGGTCATTCTGCTTAGTGGGTATCCAACATTTCTTTTGCTTATGGATAATTCATACTTCAACCTTTCTTTCCCTTCTCTTCCCTACCTTGCCCTCCCCTGCAAAGAAACATATCAAAGACTGTGAATTTTTCTGGGTTTGACATAGAGAAGATTACAATTTTACAAGTTACATTTGTTGGGGGATTGGTTTGGGATTTTTTTTTTTTTTTTAGAATACAGAGGACAGAAATGCAGGAAAATTTTTAAAAGAGAGATTGATTAAGTAAAATCCACCCTCTGAATGATGGAGCAGTGAGAGAGACAGGAATGCATTTAAGTATTATTAATGCCTATTTTAAAAAGGAAGTGGGCTGGAAAATAGAGCTACAAATGTCAGTTCTTTAGAGTGAAATTCCAGTGCTCGAAAGAATTAGAAACAAGCCCATTAAAAAGGCAAAACTCAGATGTGGTAACTCTCTTCAAACAGCCAAGGAAGGAATCACAGTAAAAGCATCCGAGGTGACTTACTGTGACCCCTCAACACTGTCTTGGAAGCTAATGCTAGTAAATGGATTTTTCTAAACGTCCGTGTGTGTAAGGTAGCGCTCAGAGGGAGCGTTCGGTATATGCAGTAACTGGTCACTGCGCAACTGCTGCCATGAGTGAGTGCCATGAAGCGTGTTAATGAATCGATACGGCTGGTGAGTAATTGGGCACGGAGTGGTTACAGCAGAGTTGGCAGTTGAATAGTGTTAATCACAGTGATGACTTTAATAGCATTTAATAGACACTTATCTGCATTCAAAGTCAGATGAGATACTGCTCTTTTTAAAAGCATTTCCAGTGCTATTAGCTTTCTGTCATGAAAAGCCACTAAAATTTCCATTTTTTTGTTGGATGTTGGGAAAAGTGCTTCTCTCGCTTTCTGAATTCTGGAGTGAAGTTGGCTGTCTGCACTGGAAAACCTATTTTCAGTCGATAGCTTAAAGCAGCTGTTTGGGGTTGAAACTTCTCTCCCAGGCAATCCTTTAAAAACTAACAGAAAGGAGCTTCCACAACAAGTGGCTGAGGACCGTAGGTGTTTCTAAATGGCGCTGCACAAAAGGTAACTGGCAAATACCCTCAATCTGTAAAGGGCGTAAACAGTTAGTTGAGCTGCTTAAAGTCTAAATTAAGATTGCAGCTCCACTCTGTGTAAGTGAGAGTTGGTTAAATTACTTGTATTCTTGTGGATGCAGGTACTTGATGCACGGCACCAGACAAGGTCTATGTCTAGTCTTAAAGTACTGAAGTAGCAAGCAAATGCTTCAGGGAGAAGGTGGGGGAATTGTTAGCCACAACAGAGCAGGTTGCAGATGATTCATATAGAATTTAGCTCTAGTTAAGCCTGAATTAAATTTCCCTGCTTAGTTCTATTACTGTCCCTTTTACAATTGGGCCTGAGCCATCAGACAAAATCCTCCTAGGAAGTAATGGTCCATTCCCCTTTTTGAGGGGCAAACAACTCCCGATGGACAAAACGTCATTCAGGAAGGGTTGGAGAAGGAGAAAAATGAGCTTTCAAATGAGTGCAAACCTTCCCAATCTATGCTGTTATGTATTCTCTCTAAGCACGTGTTTATAGCAGGTCTGATTACATTTGCATAGTTGTGCTGGAAAGCAATGGGTTTTCTGCCAGGCTAGTCATTACCGTTAAAACTGACAGCACCAAACCCAAGAGGCTGGTCCTCCCTGCTGCCCTAAATTGAGCCACTCAGCCAGCCCTGTTGAGTAGTTGTTTAGCAGCATTGACAGCTCTTAGAGCTAAGACAGCCACTTTCTGCATATGTTTTGGTTGTTTTGAATATATTTTTTGGATTTTACTTTATCTGAAGTTGTTTCTGTTTATATCACTCACATCAGCTGGGAAGTAATCAAATGGAAACACGAGGGAGTGACTGAACCTGAACACCTATCTGGCATAAACACCACTCAAAATACTACCTGAAAATGAACTGGTAGGCTTTTGTAATAACCTTATCTCTGAATAGAACAGGAAACCAAAAGCTTACAGAGAATCACTTAAACCTTTATTTCGGTGTGACCCACCAGAGCTTGAATGCTCACAAGACTTCCCCACAAGCTGTTCAGTGTTGCTAGTTTGATGTGTTTTCCAAGCTGTACATGCTGCTGCTGGTGGTGCACACAAAAATAAACAAAAGACAGCTGTGTTGGCAGCATAGAAAATTTAGCAAGATGCAGCTTTGTCAAACAGAAGAGGACAAATCAATAGGAAAAGAAATGTTTTCAAGCTTCTTGGAAAGCAAACAATGGAATAAAAAAAGAAAACAACCTGGAAGAGTTGGCAGTGCACTGTCAGCTTAAAACCACTGTTTTAAGCAAAAGAATTTGGCTGCTTTGTAATGTCTCTTTATTTTGTTAACAAACTCCTCTCAGTCAGGGTTTCATGTCTTGTTGATATGTGCTTTTTAGTCTGAAGAGAGAAGATATATTTAACTTTCTAAGGAGCTGAATGTATCTGGGTTTTGTGACTAATTAGATTATGATTATTGAATCTTCTCTCAACTGTTAAGCCTGATTACTAATTTCCAGGAGATATTAATATAGCAAGTACTGAACTTAATTATTAAATGGTTCTGGATTTCCATGCACAAGAACTTCATCAGTCTTTCCTGATCTAGTGGATCACTTCTTGAAGTTTATTGTCACGCATGTGGCAATAGAGTAGGCATGTGGAAGGTTTATGGCTTTGGCAGATGGAGCTGGAAGGTGTGACCATCACTCCCTGCAGGAAGTGTTCATCCTTTTATCTAAGGAACGATGGTTCATTTTGGATGTATAAGGATAAAGAGATAATAGCTAGGAAACTAGAGAGATCCTACGGGGACCTTCTCAGGGTGATTAAATACTATGACTTCCTCTTTTTCACGTTGCCCTTTCTAACTTCGTTAAAAGGCATTCTGCTTAATACTGGATTACTAATGCTGCTTTCTTTTTTCTTTCTTTTTTTTTTCTTTCAGTGTGTTTAATAATAGTAAGATATTTGTTTGGGGGTTAAAACCTTATACTGCCAAAAAAAAAGGCCAGTATGAAGTTTTAACTTTAAGTACTTTTACTTTACCACTTTAACTACTTTTAACTTCCTTTTCTGAAAGTCAGTCCTGCTCTGTCTCCTCCTTATTCTCTTCCCAATTTTCTTTTTCTTCTATCTTTTATGTCCTTTTACATTGTCAGCCCCCTCCCCAAAATGCTGCTTCTTAGACTGTAAACTCCATTGGCTGTTAAGTCAGTTTAATTACCACTTTATAATTTTAGTTTCATTTGTGTTCATAGTGAATGTGGTCCAAACTTTGGAGGCCTGCAACACCAAGAGTGTAGAAAGTACCATGTCAGCTAGGAAGATAAGAGACTACAACAACTGTTGTGTCTTTGGCATTGACCAGTATTGGATGTGTAAGAAGAAAAACCTGTTATTTGCGTGTTATTCCATAGGAATACTTAAGCTTATTTCAGGTAACAGTAGCTCTCATCCTGAACATAGGACTTCAGAAATATTCTTTTCTCTGTATTTCCTTGTTCCTGCAGATTGTTTGTGTTTTCAAACATTTGCACTGTTTAGGGGTGGGGGGGTAAGCTTACTTTCTTCATCTCTTCAGTTCTCTCTCTTTCTTGCCCTAGTTGACCCAACAGACAGGTTGGTAACTGCAGCATACCACGTGGCTAATCAACCTCTCAGTCAGTGTCATTCTTCAGTGTCTGCTCTGTACGATAACGTCAATCCTGTGCTTATTTAGTGGTAAGTTAGATCTCTGTAACTACTCCTGTTGACTTAAAAATATGTGTTCTTATCAGTATTAAAACAGTACAAGAGCAGAACTGTTGCTTTAGGCACATTTCTTGCCACTGTGTTGGCTAATGAATCTTGAATGAAAGTAAGAGGGCCAGTGATTTTGAAATAAGAGCTGTTAGCCAAGTGTTGTAGAATTGTAGTCCTTATTTATTTTGTATGCTAATCTGCACTTGTGACCCTGAGCAGAAAGCTACAGTACAGCAGGTTTTATAAGCTGTGGCTTAAACAGTTATCTAGTATCTTAAAAATCTTATTTAAGCTGACTGGTTTTGTGCACAGGTCAGAAACCAGTTGTCATTGATCATTAAATGCTATGCATATTGTACATTCATTTACATGGGTTGTTCTAATAGTGCTTGTGTGTATTATGCTACATTACCACATTTTTTATATATCTATATATATGTGTGTGTATGTATTGCATGAGGTTTAATTGTTGGGTTTTTTGTATTGTCACTTTTGTACTCACACAGTGCCTCATGTATCTATTTGCATATTGCAAGAAGTTGTTTCAAAGCAGTGATTGGAAACAGGTGGGGATACAAACTCTCCGCTGTAGGATCTGATGTTTCTGAAGTATTAATAAAGTATAGTGATTTGAAGCATTGTTTGTTTCTTTTCTTGAATGTATTTTTCATTCTAATACTTCCAGTGGCTGGATGTGCAGTGGTCACATTGCACATCTTTGAGTGGTTACCCTGTCACCAAATCTTACCTTCTTCAGTAGGGCTTTCTAGGAAGAGAAGCCAGTGGAAGCACTTGAAGGAAACAATCCTTGTGATCACAGAACATGCTTACTTTAAAAGATGAGGTCACTAAAACCATCTTAGAAATGGACTGTGTGCCTCTAATTCATTGTTTTGATCTATTTTTCTTTCATTCTTTTTACCAGCTAACAGTAATAGTGCAGGTTAAGTTTAGCGTACTACCTAATGTCTTACAGTAATGTAATAATGATCTGAAAGACCCTGTTGTAGCAGAGATTGTGACAATTTTTTGTTTACTTGCATACCTGTTAAAGAAGTGGTCTTTAACAGCTGAAGTGGAAGAATGGACAGTGAATTCTTGGAGTACATTAGGATTAATTTACTACAGAACATAGAGGAAGTTTTGAGAAGGATGGTGTCTTTCAAAATATAAGTATGGATTGGAAGCTAAGCTAGTCTGTGATTGTTTCTGAAGTGCTGGTGTTCATATCCTCAAGAAAAGAAGATGTAAGGTGGGCAGGACAGAGATAAGACTCAACAAAAAGCAAGCTTTAACAGTCTTGGGGATCTGAGAGATGCAGTATTTTAGGCAGTTTGTCTCAATTCTATTGTATTTATCCTAGCAAAGAAGAAAAATAAAAATCTAGTAAGAGCCCAGAATGCTGCATCAGAGGGAAGCAGGTAAGATATTTCTTCAAAAACAAAAACAAGGAAACCATAATCAATCATCAGGTAGCGTCTACTCAAGATGCTGTGTGCATACTTGAACCTACTTCAGATGAAATGTCAAATTTCTTGAAAATATCCTTTCATCATTTCATGGTTCTAAATGTTTTAGTGGTTTAGCGGTTTGAATTCCAGGAGTGAAAACTCGCTTGTAATAATCTCTAGGAAAGTAGCAAATTCTCAGAAAAGTGTAGGTTGGGGATTTGCTTGACTAGGTTTAGCAGCAGTTTCCCAGCCTGTGATTCACTTAGCTCACCAGGCAGCATAAGCAACAGCTAAGTTCTGCTGTTCTTTCGTGATTATGTAAAGCAACTATGGGAATCCATCATCCAGGTAACTCCACAGTCCAAAGGCAACTACAGCTACTCTTTGCTGATAACAACACAGAGCTGAACAAAATCACTCCAGTGTTGTGTAGGCATCTTTGGTACTTCCTAACAAAGGGTGCCATCTTGTTATAGACCTGAGCCTGTTCCAGCTGCAGTTGAGAACAGCACTGGACATCACTATTGTTTCTCCTTGCTGGTGCCCAACATTGGCTTTACTGTCTCCTTTTCATGAGTAGGAGGTGAAATCCAGACGTTGCTGATTCTTGTTGGCTGTGCTATCTTACTCATGAATGTTTTCTTTTTCATCTAGCAGATCTCCAGTAGACCATGTGTTCAACATGGGGCTCATAGCCAGCCTTCTGTCTGTGTTGCTGGTGGGTTTGAGCAAGAAGCAATCAATAACCCCGTGGAAATGAATGTAAAACTTTGGTTTAAAGCTACATGAAGCTAAATTTAGATGCCATTGATGATGGGGTTCATGACACAGAAGCATTATCCACCTCAATTCTTTGAACTAGCAATAACCAATCTTCATATTTTTAACCACCCCCATTTGATGTATGTTTCTTTGCGGACAACGTGCTGTAAAATCTATAGCCACTCATTTCCTAGACTGTAGAAAGTAATGAAATAACAGTGGTGATGAGGCAGATGTTTCTGTTTCAGCCTTAGTGACTGTTACAACAGATGAGGGCTATTTAATTCCTGTACAGCTGCTCAGTTTACCTTGACTAGTATTTGTTGGTTTCATCCAGGTTCTCTAGGAAACTATGGGGGGTTGCTATGCAGAAATTAATTCTTCAGCTCTACTAGATCAGCCTGGAAATGCCTGTCATCTACACCTGGAAAATGGAGTCAGCAGAAGTGCTTCTTCAGAGACTAGGAGAACTGTAAGAATTATGGGCTCTCCTCTAGTAATGCGGACTTCATCTGTCTCTGCTCTTTGGCGAGGGCCAGACACAACATCTTCTGCATCTAGATCAAGTTTGCTATTCAGGTAGCACTAATGTAGATTACAGGCTTTCATGTTACTGTGTGTATATTTTTTTTTTTTTTTTTTTTAAGAAATCAAGCATAACCTTGAATATGTCATGCAGAAAGTTGCTTGTAAATTATGTGTAGAGATTGTAATGGGTATTTACCTATTTCACCAAACTGATAATACAGTTTTGCATATGTAACTGTGCAGGTGTCTTACAGTCAACACCCCTTATATAAAACAAAACTTGTTTTTTCACAGTGTTAAGCTGTTCTTGAACTTTTTTGCATATCTAACAAAATCTGTTACCTGTTGCACTACAAATAATTATTAATATCTTGATAGGTGCTTTTTGATACTTGCATTTTGGTAGTGGTTTTTTTTTTTTTTTTACTGGAGTTAAAATATTTTGAAGTTCGGGTTTGCCACATTCTCATGTTGTTATGGTGAGCTGTTTGGAAGGAATTGTAAGTTCTCATTAGAATGAGAAAATATTTAAATGTTTAAATGGTGCAGCTGTTATCTAGCCTTGAAATAGAAGTAGCTCTTGGAAAGAAATATTTTGAACATGCCTTGACAAACATAAACCTGCTCATTTTATGCAAGAGTTCATTGTATGCTTGAGGCATATAGTAAGGCAAAACCAATTCTTTTGCATAGCCTAAAAGAAAAAAAATGTAGCTATGTTGTGGTGGGCCAGACTAGCAAACAGTACTTCAGTCTGCAGTTTCATGATGTTCTCTTTTCCCTGAAAAAGATTGCAGAAACAATAGAAAAGAGACTTACTTCCCACATCGTATTCTAGGCTGTAGAGTAAGCACTTCCAGGAAGGAGCCTGTGACCTCCTTCTACCCAGCCTGATATTTCTGCATCGACCTTCAGCTTCCGCGCCCTTGCACACATCAGGAAACTGCTCCTCTCACCAGGTAAGGCAGGAGAGTCTCTGTGTGGAAAAGGTAAATTGTAGTGCAGGTGTTTGAATGCTCCTCAGGGCTTTGTCTTTCTACCCCTAGAGGGCTCCCTCTTTCCTTTGGCCGAAGCAAACCAAACAGCAATAGGAAAAAATACGTGATGTCGCCCGTTGCCACAAATTGTTTAAACGAGCAGTCTGCACGCTGTGTCCCATAATATTTTCATCTTGCAGGTAGGCACTGGAAAGCTGAGTGGGAAAATTTTTTTGCATGGTAATACCTCCCTTCCTTCCTTCCCTGTATCTTTGAAGAAATTGCAGTGTTTCTGGCACTAAACCTGGGTTTTGCTTTTTACTGCTTAAAAGTTAAGTAGTTGGTTCAGGCCAGGGTGCATTATCTCTGATAATGGCCAACAGCAGTAATTTGGGGAGAGTGCAAAAAGCCTTTTAAATGAGAGGCAGGAAAGAAGTCATGCATGTAAAGAGTGGGACTAAACAAGTATAGGCTACAATAATACTCCTTTTTGCATCTCTTAGTCAAGATTAAAAAAATCTGAAGCCTTGTTTCTCTTTTATATAAGACGTAAAAGGTGTTTATCTGTGTATTTATCAGGCTACAAGAGATACCTCTCTTTTAGTCTACAGCCCTGTTCCTTTACAAAACCAAGTTCTGGTGTCAGTGTGAGGAAAGGAAAAAAAATGTAACAATGGACCAGAAGACACTTCAGGCTTTCTGTATAATTAATTGTAGTCATTTAAAATCTTGTGCAAAGTCTATGCTTCGAGAAGTTCTAAGTTATAATTAAGCCGAGCTGCTAATGATGGATCTAATTGTTGGGTTACAGACGGGCGCAGGTAACATGAGCTGGGCCACTGACATCAGGTATTTCACCCAATTGCTTTCTGTTGATACAGCTAATTCCACACAGCTGTCCCAGCAGCTGGAACGGCCAGCATGGGGTGAAGCGTGGACAAGTGTCGAGAGTTTTCCCTGACAGGCTTAGCTGGCCAAATGCCTTTGGTCTCTGAAGGTACTGTGTCCTTCATATTGGCTCTCTGAGGACTGCTGGAGCACAGCTGCTTTAGCCCTGCTCCTGCTGATTGCCTGCTGTGGAGGGACCTGGGATGGGAGAATTAATTAAATGCTGAAATGACTCTGCCATTTGGTAGAGTCCTATCGGTCCGAAGTCTACTATCTTTCCGAACAAATGAAACATTGCAGTTGAGGCAAAGGTCAGATTCAACAGTGTAGGCAGGCTTTGCTGTCACATCGGTGAGTCTGCTTTTAAAAACAAGAACTAATCCTCTCCCTCTCTCTGTCCCACCCTTCAATGGATTTTCATCTCTTCAGAATGTTGGAAATATCAAATCATACAGAGACAGACCTTCCTCTTACTACAGATCTAAAGCTGATTGCATGTACTGAGGACACAAAAGTAAACATCAAACCCTAGACATTCAGTATTACGGTTACATTTAAAATCTAAATACAGTGTGTTTGGAAGCTACCAGTTGAACTGTTGAAACAGTGTTCCTTCTACATAGTGCGGTGTATACTAACCAGAAGATTATGAGGAAAGCATTTAAAGTGCTTGGTTTTGGACTGACGTTAAAACCTTGGAAAAATAGTTTAATCTAGTTTTTTTCCCACCCATTATGTTCTTCCCTCTGGAAATGTTTATAAGGCTGGTTTTTGCCTTGATTTTAGCATCTCAGTTTGTGTCTTGGTTTTGTCTGCCTTCTAAGGTAAAGAAATTATGGATCTCTATTTGCAGTCTTAATCCCCTTTGTAACTGGTGGCTTTTACTTTTTTATTTATTTGGTAATGCTAGCAAGAGACTGGGAAATGGCTGTTTTCTGCAGGGTAAAAGAGGGGATCCAAGCAATTTAGTATTTTTTACTTTGAAGTAGTTTAAGGAAAGGTTAATGAATAAATCCTAATACAAATACTCATGAAAACTGTTCATTTCTTCCCCCTACTAATAATCACCTTTTGTAATGGGAAGATATGTTGCAAAGGCCTGCCCCTACCATTAGAAAATTGTCTTCTAATTTTTTCTCGTTAATGAAATGTTAAGTCAATGAGCTATTCCCAAACAGCAATCGGCCCAGCCAGGATGTGCATTAGCAGGCTAATGGCTGAGGGCCGTGTGTCTCATGGCAGTCCTCTGGGAGTTGGCTCCATCACTGGCAGCACTTAGCGCCGGCCCTGCGAAAGCACTTCTGGTGCTCCCGTTGCCCCCTCCGGGAGACTGCTCCATTGGCACATAGATCTCACTGTCAGGAAGGCTTTCCTCTCCTTCAGTCTTACTGGTCTCAGTTCCAATATATGTAACTGAAACTTCTTTGACTACTCTTTAATGAAAAGTAAAAAAGAAAGGCAAAAAGCCATCACACTTGTATAAAAAAATTGAAACTAGTCTGTTTTTCAGTCTTCACTGTAAAACTTACAGAACTTGGGTTTGTAGTTAAATGCTGCCTGTGTACATTTTGGGCTGATGGCAACGGGGTCTGGAAGTTGGCTAGCATAAATCCACTCATAAATAAAACTACTGCGACTTTGAATCTGTCGGTGACCGATGTGTGTGCCTGTGACATGTACAAAAGCTGGCAGCTAGTGAAAGCGCAGCTGAGCTGCTCAGGGCTCAAGGGAAGCTTGTGAAGTTACACAATGTGCGAGCTGAGATGTCAGGGGAAGCCGAGGGCTGGGTGTGTAAAGGGGAGACCACCAGGGTGTGTTTTGTAAGAAAAAAGATGTTGGTACAACTGCAGCCTGCAAAGCTCTCTGGCTTGGGCAGTGGGAGCTGCCTCCAGCCGTTGGGAGAGGCTGGTGTGCAGGAAGCGTCCGGAGAGAGGTTTTCACAAGGACCTGTTGTTTGGTTGCTCAGATTATATCAGCGTTCTGGCTATTGAGAGGGATTTGGCCTTTGGGTTTTGCTTTCAGCTTTATTTATTTTTGCCTGTTCTCAATTCTCTTTGTGAATACCAATATTCTGAGTCACTCAGAACGATTTCTGCCTTCATTAGAGACTCCTTCCAGCTCCCCTTCAACTGCCTGTAGGCTGTTGCCTGCCCCTGCCTCCCCCTATGCACTCTGCTGCACATATTTAGCTCTCGGTATTCCATCACTCCTCACCTCCTGCAGCTCTGGCAGTTGAATACCTTCAACCATATTAATCTATATTGTACCTTTGGTTCTTTGCACAAGTTGCTTTCTTCACCTGACCTGTTCTGTACTGTCCCTGCTACTTCTGAAACATGTTTTCAAGCATTTGAGATACGGTATGAGGCCATAGTTTATCCTAGGCCTGTAGCTTACAGCTGCTCGAGTAAAATGGTTGAACCAGAAAACTGGGCATCCAGACCCTTTAGTCTATTTCTCTTACACTGCATCCTTCTGTGTCATCCTGGATAAATCCATTTATCTATTTGTGTCTTTGTTTCCTTGATATACATTGGTGTTCAAATTGTCTATGGTATCTACTCCAAACAAATAGGACTACGTTTCTAAAAACCAAAACTAAAAGATGCGATATAAACCAAGAAGTAATTGTATAGTTCTTTAATGGGTATTCCTACATGAATTGCTGAGCTCTGTGGCACTCTAAAGCTTGTGTATAAGAAATTCTACAAATCAATAAAAGGAAAATAACCTGGAAAGGAGGATGGGTCTCTTATTACAGCAATAAGTGTTGATACTGTAGATGTCTTAATGCTAGTTAATGACTGTGCCTAATGGTATTCAAACAATGTACATTTGCTTTAGCTTTTTTCAAAGTCCAGATGAGCTGCTCAGAGCTCTCTTAATGATGCGAATTATTTAACGCTCATTTGTATGCAGTATGCTCCTACTTTGAAAGTACTTCACAGAATTCAAGCCAAATTCAGTCTTGCAGCTCCTGCGAAGTCAGTGCTTGTCTGTGCATCTGTTGGTCGCTTTTCTTTTTGTTTTTGCTTGAAGAGTTAACTTCTTGTTGTGTTGATTTTATTTTTTTTAAAGGTAATACCTGCAAAGGGTTTTCAGTTACCATTCCTCCCAATAAAGGAGTCGTTAGTACAAATGCAGTTCTGTTGATTCTCACGTCTCCCTCTTAACCCCTGTGAAAGGAGGAAGGGCTAAGCAGAAAATAATTTTTTTGTGGTCTTTTCTCTCCTCTGTTTTGCATCTCCCAAGCACAGTTTTGGTATATCTGGCACTTTTCCTAAAAATTATCCTGCAAAGAATGTCTGCCATCTGATGTATGCAAGTGACAGAGTTCCTCTCTGTGTCCCATTTCTGGATTACCACAACATGAACTGATGGAGGCCCAAGTTGTGTGCAATTCTGCAGGTTAGTTATGTTCAGTATCATGATGTCAGGATGCACTTTCTTATGGCTGAGAGCAATATGGCATGGGAGTCTGACCTGATATTTTGAATTCAAGTAGCTGCTGAAAAGTAAAACATTCTTAGTTCAGGCATATACTAATTTTTTAGTGTTGGACTTCATAACTGTAATGTTCTTGTAATGTAATTTTTAACTTATCCCAACTATGTTTTTTACACACACACGGAAAGAAAATAAAAAAATCATCTGCTATCATATCATTCACTCCCCCTGGGTAATGGGTAGGGGCGTGATTTTCAGCTTACAGTACAGACCCACAAACAGCTACTGCCTGCACAGAGTAAGTGGGAGTAATGGAAAAGCATCCTTTCTAGATGTGCGTGTCACTAGAATGGGCAGAGACGTTTTTTGTCAGCTGTTAGATATTTGCTGGCAGCGCAGGGATGAGTGGTGAGACGTGGGAATAACAGGTTCATTTCCAAGCTCCACAGCGGATGAATCTAGATGCCCTGTTGCCCTATTTTATATATCGCTATAGTATGTGACTGCTTTGCCTCTCCCTTTCCTGCAGTACTGCCCTCCAGTTCCTGCATGTGTTCATCTTGAATTTCTCTCCCTCTCCCTCCCCCCAGCTCCTCCCTCCCCACTGCTTGCCCATCCCTTTTGGCCTGCATCTCTCCCTCTCCTGCTGGGGATGGATGTAATCCCCGGAGGAATGTGGCCCACAGGCCTCTGCGGGACTTGGGTGTGTGACTCTGAAGAGCCTCTGATAGTGAATGCAAAGCAGGGAAAAGCAATCTCGCATCACCTGGCAGCACAGGGAGGGAAAAGCTGGGGTTTTGTGGGCTGTTCTGTGTGTCTGGCTGTCCAGCCAGCTTATCAGACGAAAAATAGAGGCTAGACTTTTCGACTGCGTGTACTGTTTCCCTATTCATTGTGTCTGGGTGATGTATTCTCTGCCTGTGGTTTTAATAAATATCTTTCATAGCTACTTTCTGCTTCAGTCCCCCTTGGGATAGATAGCTCTTTCCAACTCAGCTGCACCAGTGTGCTGAAGATGTTAAGCCCAAGTGCAAGGAACAGAGGAAAGAGAGAGAACTTCAAGCAGAGCATCTAGGAAAGCTTTAACTGTATCTCTGTGAAGCAACTGTATATTACACAAGCCTCACCTGCAGTTTAAGTTGCACCAAGCTCTCTCACTTAATCATATTAGCTCTTCTTCCCTTTACTCTCTATATGTCCACAGAGCATTCAAAAGTGTTTGCAAGGAGAATCCCAAGCTACTGCTAGGACCCAAACTTGTGTTCGTCTTTAATAAGGCTTCGCATGCAGGATGTTGCTGTGTTTTAGAGAGTAATTAGGGATGTAGGGGAAAAAAACAACTCAAAGATCACAATTCTGTGTTGAGAAACTGAGTTTTGTCCTGTGCAGTAAGCACCCATCTTAGCCCTGCTAGAACAGAACAAACCCCCTTTTCTAGCAGAAACCAGAGTTGTTGTTAATTAATGTCTTGCTGAAAACTAAGTCTTTGCCATCTGTTCCGCCCCCTCACTACGAATGCCACTCTCATTATGTTGATTATGTAATTAAAAATGAAAATATATTTTGGTAGAGTGCTGCATAGGCATCTGTGCTGATTCTTCTCCAGTTCCTATTTACTGTCCCCTGCCCCCCATTCCATCAGAAAAGGAAAAGGTGGCAATTGTTTGACCACTCGGTAGCGTTATCCCGGAGCTGCCAGGATGGTGTGTGTCACGGGAGCAGCCACTCCAACCCCACGGGTCCTTCGGGAGCCCTGGTTAGTGGGTTCATGAGAAATCCCTGGCAGGAAGCTGCCCTTTAAGCCGAAGCTGTGGTAAATTCTTGTGAGGGGTCAGCTTGAATGCAGAAGAGTAGTGAAAAGAAAGAGGCCTGGTAGCTTCATAAGTGATAGCGTGACCTCCGAGATTAGCCAGGCTGCTCCGGTTACAAACGCGGGCTCTGTCTGTCTAAGGGCGGAGGGAGAGAGAGAGGAGGGGTAGCTTTCCTGTACGTGGGTTAGAGCAATTACCCAGGTCTCTTACAGCAAATGAAGTTGTCAGCGTGAGTCACGTTCCCTTTTTTTTCCTCACTGCCAAGTTTTAGGCAGTAACCAGACAGAAGGAGGGAAAAAAAGGGAAAAGCAACAATGGGGAAAAGTTGAACTGAAACAACCCCTCGTTCAGGGTATTGTTTGATGTTTTAGTTCTGATTGTACGTAGAGATAAAGGGCCTATAAATATCCTGTCTGCTGAAATTCCTTATCACAACATCTCCCGTCAGCTGAACAAATAGGTTAGGTTCTCCAAATAATACATAATTACATATGTAAATATAAAATCACTGATTATATCCCTGCACCGCATGGAATGAAGGCCCAATCACTGGGAAGGACATAAACCTTCTCTGGTTTACTGAGGGATGCCCCAGTCTCAGGAAAGCGAATGGCACATACAGCTGTTACTGCTGAATCGGTGCGAGCTCCGAGACCGGGCTGAAATAAGCAAGGAGATATTAATCTCACTGACTAGACTAGATAAAAGCATCTTCAGACACTTTTTGAAAGTATCTTAACATTTAGTTCTGTTTAACAAATGGCTGGAAGCTTTTCTGCTCTGCTTTAGAGCTTTTAATGAAGCATTGTGATTCCCATTGCGGTCAGTTGTTTGACACTTTTATTATTACTGGTATGCGTAGCGTTTTTTAATGTTTGACAGCTGGAGAAAGAAGTATTTTGTGCATTCAAACTTCTAGCACAAAGCTGCTGTTTTCCATTCTGCCTTTGTCTTTTATTCTTGCTGATGCAAATCAACGAAAGACAGAACTGATTAAATTACGTTTGTTTACTTTTTCCTTGATGATAATAAGACACAGCCTGCCTTTCAGAAAAGACAGAAATAGAGGATGTGAATGTTCCTACAGTATTTCTAGAAAGGGTGGGTTTTTTCCCTTACAATATGAAGGCATTTATTTGTTTCTTATGTCTTGATTTATCAGATAATGCGCGCTTCCTAATGTACGTGGAATAAGAATAGAGCAATGAACGACAGTTAGCAATGGATTCCATTTGGAAAGCTTCTATCTTGTTATTTTTGTTAATTCAACAGTATAAATGATCAGACCACATCACAAAACAAACGCGGCAAGATACTTCTGTCCTTCACAGTAGGACTGCCTCTGATCATCACTACAGCTGTACAGAAAATTCCCCCCCATTGCAGGCTTTAGGTTTATACACGCGCAGTTGTTACTGGGCCCTGGCTTCAGTACACCGGTACGGTACTGGAAAGAAACAAGCACTGAGAGGCAGGGCTGCAGAAATAGGATACCCATGACTGTTTTGGTGAGTAATGCGCATGTCTTGTGGATTGTGTAATACTTTTTTTGGAGCGCTGGTCCAGAGAAAGGAGGCCTGCATTTGTCTGTCTTGCTTGTGTAGTGTGTCCTTTGCAAAGAAAGGAGAAAGATCCTGGATCAGGAGTGCGTTTCTAGAGGTCAAGAGCTGCTTCTGAGATGGTAGAACAAGGTCACCAGGAGCATGGAGAATTACAGCAGGAAGATTTGTGGGGGGTAAATGGCAGAAACAGGAGAGGAAGAGGACAAGCAGAAAGGAGGTGGTAAGGAAGTTGCTATGAAACTGCCCTTGTGATTATTTTTTCCTGCATTTTTCCAGATCAGAGAAAAGCGCAGCAAAGGATGGCAAAGGAAGTGTCTGAAGGTTTCTCGGCAGTGTAGCCAAACCTCCCTGTTTCGCAGATGAAACTAGACTTAGGGAGTGATATCGCATGGCAGCTGAGCCAAATCTAATGGACTGCTGGTATCAAAAAGGACACTTCTGCTCCTAGCCTTGCTGCTTTCTTTGTACAGTTCTGCTGGGTGTCAGGCCCTTTGAGCTCAATAAATGGTAAGAAAATGAATTCAGCAAAAAAAATATATCAGCCCAGGAAAGGAGGAGAGTTGGACACTGTGAGAATGGAGACTGGAACTGCAATGAGTGGGAGAAGTACACATGGCAGATTTTTGCTGCAGATTTGGGGTGTGCTGGGGGATGCTTTGTTGCTATTCTGCGCCTAACCTGCCACTTCACCTCCTAGGTGGTGCTTCCCTCAGGAGGGGACAGGATGAACACAGCCTGATCAGGGAGGCTGACTGGATCAGTGTAGGAAGGTGACCCACTCAGCAGCGAAGGGAATGAGGGGGAGTGCAGGAGCCCAAGAGGATGCTGCCATGGGTAAGAGGAGTGGAAGAGGAACCAAGGAAGAAAGAGAACATGTTCAGAGCGACCACAGAAGGTTGTTGCAACAAGCACAAGATGCTTGAATGCAGGGCAATGGTCCCGTCTTCCTAATCTACCTCTTAAAGGGTTTATTCTTGTGTATCCATGTGGCTGTCCCTGAAGGGGGAGTCCTGTTTATGTCCCTTATTTAGGTATACATTTCTCTAAATTGGGATTTGATAAGAGAACAGCTGCTGCATTTTTATTATCTGTGAGAAGCAGCAGTAAAAGCTCTTCGGCGTTCATGATGGAAATGTATCTGTATATTGGCATTTATCCAGCTGCACTTCACAAAGGTAAATGGGATGTGACAGTGGTATGCTGCCCCCTTTTAATCCATTTTCTATAGAGAGGAGGACTTTGCCTCTCTGCAGGAAAGGCCAGCACAGCTATTGTGCTAATAAACACTCATTTCTCACTGCAGCATATGCGCTTCCCAGACTCATAAATCCAGGCAACTTGTAGTTGAATAACAATTAAATATCCACACACATTTCCATACCATGGTCTGGTGCGCAAGGCATATGCTTAAGTGGCTGGACATCTGCTGTCTGCTCTCTCACACTTACTGTTTGGCGGAGCATAATCACTTAATCTTACCCTGCTGCCATTAATGGTACCTGTAAAATTGGATGCAGAGCATCATCCTACAGATGTTTTGTCATATCCTTCAAAAAGAGCGATGTTCTCGCTCTTGATCTTTTTTTTTTTTCTTTTTCTTAAAGTAACTTTTATTGTAATAGTCAAAAATATTTTTCATTGCTGTTGGTCTGTCTCTCAGGATTTCCAGGCCAGGGATTCAGTTTGGCTCTGCTAACATCAGTGGGAGACGAGATATCATATTGAAAAGTTAGTTGAGATGCAGGACGCTGATAGATCCTCACAACAATTTTCTGTCGCTTGTACAAAACCCAGAGACTCCGTAATGCAGAAAGAGAAATGGAGCGCTTGATTACAATGGATGTATTGAAGTTATAAAAGGCACCTCTTATCATTAGGCTCTGTGTATCTGGAGTAATAACCACCATATGGAAGGTAAGACAACGATAATATGAGTCAGATAATTTTCCCATTGTTAAAACTTTGCAAATCCCAAAAGCTACAAATGTTGTAATTATTAATTCAGTTTAGCTAGATGTAGTGCTGGTGGCTGGAGGGAACATCATTCTGAAGTTCAATCATTCCCCTGGTCTGATAACAGTCTATGTGGCAGAGTTTAAAATGTTACAGCCATTTAAAGAAGTAAGAATTGTATACAGTCGTTACCCTTCTTGAATTTCCACGCAGCAGGGTTACCACACCAAACTGCAGTTCAGATCTTCCCGTTTGTCCCAGAAAGCCTGAACAAACTGGTAAGCCTTATAGTTTGTTCTGAACTTAACCAGCCTTCTTCAGCCATGGAGCTGTAAGGCACAAGGCCTGTCTTTGCATTGTAGTTGTGTAGTTACCTACCAAAATACTTATTCCCTACAGAATTGGCAGAAACCTTGAATTCCCTCCCCGACCCCCACTCTTTGTGCCTGTCAGCTGCAGACCAAGTCCTACTCATGATCACAAGAACATCCTGAATCAGTCTCAATAATTTGCATTTCCTTGCTAAAGATCTTATCTGCTGAGGGTGCAAATTGCACCATCGAGGTCGCTGGCGTTGAAAAATCTGCACCCTTCTGCTCCCCAGCGCTACATTTCCAGGCTAGTTTAATTTATCTGGAAGAATTAATTGAGACAACAGAGCTGTCAAGTGAGAGAGGCCACACAGCGCGCCAGCACTGCTCTGAACATCTGCACAATCTGTATATTTGATTAGGCACCTCAGCACTTGTAGATTATTGTTGTTAGAAGCAAATCTTTCTTTTGCCGTTTTCATATAAGGCTCTGTGCTGTAATTCTGCAGATGTTTTGTTCTCTGTATACCCACACTGTTTACAAAAATGACAAATGCTGATAGTGAAAATTACATTTGCTCATTCAAACATCTTGATATTTATATATAAGAAAAATCATATGCCAGGGGTCCAATAACCTAATGAGAGCTGCAACGTGGACTTCAGCAGGAGGTGAATGGGGCCCTCAAAATCTGTGTCTCTCACACAAATAGTCCCCTGATATATATAATGAAAACCGTCTTTTTGCTTCCAATGACAGATGCCACAGAGGGTTGTATATTTGGATATTATTTTTTCTTTAGGAGTGTTTATTAATAAATGCTTGAAAGTTTTATGATGCGGTGAAAACTGTATCTCGTGATAAACAGGAAGCGCTCAGAGGTATTGCATTGCCCCTGTAACGCAACACAGATTCCAACAGCTTGGCTCGTCTTTTCGAAATGCTGTGACACCACTTCCTTCAGGAAACCTTTCTTGTCTGCACAGGCCTTATCTGCTATAGATATACAAAACTGCAAAAGAAATGGTTGTTTTAAAAATGCATGGTGATTCATCAGTTTTGGACCGTAGAAACAGATGTCTGTAATATCTATTAAAAAAATGCAGTATAGACTCTTTGAGCTCCCAGGTCAGTGGATTGAACAAGGTGCAAGGAGAAGAGACTGGTAACCTTCCTTCCCTTCCACAGCACGGGTGCAGCTTGGAGAGCAAAGACGGAGGTTTCCCTGCAGGTGTTTGAAGCGTCTCAGCCATAGGTCTGGCTGTGCCTCTTCTGTCGTTGAGCCTCAGCAAGGACAGGATCTGGCCAGTAAAGGAGAAAGGGCAGTCCCGCTTCCAGCCAGGTCTTGTTATTGGCCACAACCAGCAAGAGGAAAGCTAAGTGCGACAGTTCCTATGTGGAACCCCAGAATCAGAATAAGTGTTCTGTGGCCTCCAGCTTGCTCATAAAGGCTGCCAGGCACTTGTGATGGGGTATCGGTGCTGGCTGGGTTTTGAACTTTTACAGGGAAAATCTCAGAATCCCACTGGTCTACTGTTCTCTATTGGTTGTTTCTGTTCAGCCACTGCCCATCATTTAGGCAAAATATAATAACAGGAGACAACTAGGAAGTATACCTGTGCCATCACAAAATCATTAGCTACGTGTTTATTTGCAATGAACATTACCCCAGCTGACAACAATGTCATATGAAAGCAAGTCCTGGTTAGCTCTTTTTAGGTCTGGCACTATTCCCCAAACTGGCTCCCCACAGGCGTCTGCCAAGCGCTTCACTTGCACAAAGCCAGATGCGGTGGGATCTGGGTATCACCCTTCCATCCCCTCTGTTCCCAGAGCTTATCCCCACTACCTGTTCATCTTCTATTTCACACTCTTCCCTCCCCTTCTGTATTCTCTTTTATTCTTTGCTTCGTCATCCTTTCTCCTCTGCCCTCACGTCAGCCAACCTCTTCATCACAAATGTTCCCTAAATTTTTAGCTATGGGAAGTATTAAAAATGGAGTTACTGCAATGTCTGGACAACATAAACCCCTAATAACCCTGTTTCTACATTCTTTGACTTCTGCCTCTGTTGGAGGCATCGCTTGTCCTGGCTACAGCTGAACTGAGAACGAGTGGGGGAAACAGACTGCATGTTTTAGTATTTGTAAATCATTAGACTTGTGAGGTTTTGTAATAATCTTATCTTTTGTAATAATCTTATCTCCTTTTTTTTTTTTTTGTATTTTCTTGTATTTTCCTAGCAATCAATGGTATCAGAAATACAGTGATCAAGAGACTGATATTATACACTAGCTAAATCTTTTTGTAAAAACTTAATAGCCTTGCAGTGTATAAAGCTTCGGCACAAGAAAACAGTGGTCACAAAGTGGGACTTCAGTGGCATCCTCACAAGTCACTGTAACGTTCTCTATAAATGTTGACTATTCATATGGAGTTTTTTATCAGTCCTGCAAAAAAAATAACATTTTATCTGGTGGTTCAATTCTCTTAACATCCACAGCTTGTTTACTGAATTTTAAGTCTTGGGCAAGACGAAGCAAGCTCATGAGGAGTAGCTGGTTTTGAAAAGATACAAGCTCCAGATAACCGAGGACAAGTAAAGCACACAACAATATTGAAATCGCTCAGAGTTTTATTGCAGCTGACTGAGACAGAGTGTGCTTTGAGGCTGGGAAATTTCCATTACTGAAGTGCAGGACAGTGCCTGGATACTGCTTGCTACTGCAGTTGAAAAATAAAAGCAACTTAATTTTATATAGACAGCAACAAAATGTCTGTATATTAATTCAAATTGTTAGAATTATATAAGCCTTTAAGGTTGCTGCAAAATGGATCCCTTTTAAAATATTTAGAATATAATGGTAAACTAGTTGTACAAAACTAAGGAACATAAAATGACTTGAAATTGCTACGGTGTTTTCAAACTATATTTGTCAACAGCAAATCTAACAAGAACATGATAGATAATACAAGACCTCTCCTACAACAGTGACAGATTGTGACACTGACGGAATGATACCTAGTGCAAGACCAAGGTTGTTACTGCCAGTCTAGTTCTGCAGTTAATAATCTTTTCTGCTCCCCTTGGCATGCACAGAACAAACATAGCAATCTGTTTACCGGGTTTAACTCCGTGGTGTATAAGCCGCCATGAGCTTCCTGCAAAGTCAGAATGCTGAATGGGGGAAAAAGGGAAACGCTGTGGGGGAAAAGTAAATTTGTTTTGGCATCAGTTGCCTGGCAATTTGGGTGAGACTTTTTAACTTCCCAGTGGTGTAAGATTACACAGAAATCCCCATTTTTCATTGAGGTCACCTTACACTGTCAAATCAGTGGCCAACATTTAAATGACAATTGGTCTCAAGGGACTTCAGCTGTATGTCACCAGTTAAATCAAGCCCAGGTATATACTGACTAGAAGTTATTAGCATCTGATGCTCTTTATGAATCTTGGGATAGTTCCCTGTGGATCAGAGCTCATATCTAAGCAATTTAAGTTTGTGTCACGTTCATCACCATGGTTCCTGAGTGCCTTAGAAGTTAAAATATATCTTTATAAAACATCTTACATGTCTTACTTCACTCTTTTGTCACCCCCGCACAGAGGCTTGAGGTCTTTTTAAATAATGCTGAGAAAATTGTTTCATATACTTAATGCCTGTGTTTTGTTGGGATGATGGGGAGGTTTGGGGCTGTGCTGATGCACACTGAAATCAAATGCCACGCTCTGACAGCAGCTACCTAGAAACCTACGTCTGCAATGTCCCCGGGCAAATAACACAACTAATGCAATAATGATGATTTTGGGAGAGGTAGCTTTGGTTTTAAATTAGCACAAAAATGTGAAATCCCTCCCATCCCCAATAAAGAGTGGCAGTGTTGGGCAGCTGCATGGCGCGTCTCCTGTGCCTGACCCTGATAATGCTGTTTCCAGGACTTGTAGGGCCGTCCACAGTACGACGTTCGCTTTTCAAGAGACCTATTTGCAAGACACGGAGTTAACAGTTGAAGTGGATGTGTTTAACAGTACAGAGAATTTCTAGACCCTGATCATAGGATGAACTCATCCTCGTGACTCCTGGACTTGACATGAAGACAGAGACTGTCCAATCCATGACATATTTAAGCTGCCCGATTGTATGGCTTAGCTGTTTCCTAATTTAGCATTCAAACTGAAGATACTGCGTTTCTGTTTGGACAAACTCTTCTTAGCAGTGCTTTTATTTCTGTTTGAAATAAAAGGGGTTTTTTTGCTCCTGTTCTTCACTATCTATCATTTTTTAGTAAGTATCACCTCTTCTCCCCCAACATAACCTTTTATTTTGATCATGGAACTAATAATTTTCTTAAAACACATTTACGTTCCTTCCAGAATTGAGGCTTTAATGTCACCTTGTTAAGGTAAAAGACCCAACATTAAGTGCAGGTAATGGCAGTGTATTTAAATAGGTTGAAAAGCAATTGGTAACACTTCTGTCTGCTCTGCCTGTCTCAGTAACTGTAGTGCTTCATTGAAATATATGCACTAAGTTCTGCCACAGGAGAAATTGTTGGGAAAGCGTGCCATAGCCTTTTGACCGTTTATTTGGGTTTAATTGGATTAGATGTATATTTGAACACAGCACGGAAAGGAGCTGACAGTCTTTCCACAATTTCCTGGTTGGCCTGGTTGGTTTCCTTTTTGATCAGACGGATCCTGGTGAAGGTAGAAAATAATCTAGATACATGCCAAATTTTAATTAAATTTGCTATGACAGGTTGTGTTTAAGCTAGATTCTCTATAATAATTTGTTTTGCATTTGTGGATAACAGATTTATTTATGTATGTAATCAGAGCTGTAAGCATAATTTCATTTTTAGAGTTAAGAAAACCTTTTAAATAATATTTTACTTGGTTTCAGAAAATTTAAACATTTATTCACATTTATTGCTGTCTAAAATTTCTGAGAAAAATAATGCTGTGTTTCTAAAGTGCAGAAGAACACATCACGGAAAGGAAAGCATTGTATACAAGTAAAAATAAATACATCAGAAGCATTATCCCACTCAAATACATAAAAAAAAAAAAAACCAAACCAAGCTGTATAGTCAACTGTCTGTTAAATACAGAGAAGAGTTTATTAGATTAAATTGGTCACCTGCGACAGGTTTCACTCCATCAAACGGGCCGGGGCTGCACGCGAGGCCCGGGCCCTGCTGGGTAGGTCTGCGCCAAAGGAGAGTCCTGGGGCTGCGTCTGGCTCACCGGCCGCGCAACCGAAACCAGAGACTCATCCCTCTTCAATTCTGGTCAAACAGCAATCCCCGTGCTCTGGGGGCTGTTCGTGAGCTGTCATCAGGAGATGGTACAGCGTTTGGAAGCAGCTATGGAAAACTGCCCTTGTTCGGTCGCTGCCCAAGGAAGGTGGTTTGCAGCAAGTAGTGCCAGAAGATGGTGGGATGCCAGAAATTGCAGATGGGAGGAGAAGGGAGAGTACATCAGCTAGGACGCCTTCAAGGCAAAGACAGATGTGAAACTGCAGGATTGTCAGCGGAGATGTCAACAGTAAAAATGACAATAGAGAGAGAGTGGAGCTGAGAGAGAAATGTTGAAAGAAAGAAGAGGGCAAAGTACAGCCGGTGAGAACCTGAGCACTGTTAAACAGGAATGCAAAAAAGGAACAAACCTTGATAGTTAAGGGGTAATTGGATGACCCCACTGGGGTCTTCTGGCAGACTGGGATGGGTACAAACGTGGAGGCATGGGCATGCCAAGATATAGAGATATATATAATTTTGAACGGAACAGAAGATAAAGCACATCTGGAGCAGCTGTGGCAATAGCAGTTAAAGCAAGCAGCAGTAGGATTTCAGATTAGGGGTTAATAGTTTTTGTCAAGATCATTGCAGAATTGCAGAAAGTAACTCAGAAGTGGTGTCAAAGATGCTTGTGCATAACTTCTGCAAACTTCCAGATGAACCAAAAGCTGTTTGGGGAAAACTGAGGCTTGCAGGATAACAGAAAGGCAGATGCTGTTGTGAGCAGCGAGCACGGCACAAACCATCACCAACCCCACTCACCTCCCATTCAAAGCCTCGACTTTATTTACAGTTATATGGGGAACAACTCACAGGAAAACAGAATTCTATACAAAAGCAGTACGCTAACTACAGGCTGCAAAACTACACTCTTAATTTAGGCCGCGTCAGAGATAAACTTGCCCCTGCTACAGCAACTCAGCGTACGGTAACCTGGCGCTGGATGACACCAGCGGGCCGCAGCACGGCCCAGCCGCCTCAGGCTCCGCCGAGGCCCTTCCTGCTCCTGCCGCTGCCCCGCCGCCGGCTCGCCCCGCGCGGGCCCTCACACGGCACAGCCCGGGCCGGGGGCCCTGCGGGGCACCGGGCCTGCGGCAGGCGGCCCTCCGCCAGGAGCTCGAGCCTCGCTGGGCACGGCGAGGGCAGGACCCGTCCCGCGGCCTCCCCGCACCCCGGGCCCGGCCATTTCCTGCCGCCGGCACCTGACGCCTCTAATGGCGCCGGGCGGCCGCGCGCCCGCAGCGCCGGGCACGCCCACCACGTGACTCGCCCGCCGCGCCCCCTCCCCAGCGGCTGCGGTTACCGCAGTCCCCGGCCCCGCCCCCTTGTCCCCGCCCCTCCGGCCCCGCCCTCCCCGCCGCTCCCTCCGCGCGAGCCCCGCCCACCTCCTCCCCTCCCCCCTCCCCCCCCCCCCCAACCCCGTCCGGGCTGATGCGCGCGCGCGCGGCCAGCAGCGTCTCCTCACAGCGGCCGCGGCGGTGACGGCGCTGAGGGGCCCCAGGAGCCGGCGGCGGCGGTGGCCGGTGGTCCGGAGTGCGGCGGAGCGGGCGGCGCCTCTTTTCCTCCCTCTCGCATCCTTCTTCTCGTCCACCTCCTTCCTCCTCCCCCCGCCTCCGCCCCCCCACCCCCCACCCCTCCCCGCACGCAGTCACCGCGGTTCCCGGCACGGACAACATGGCGGCGGTGTCGGGGGCCGGGGCTGCGGGCGGCTCTGCCAGCGCCGGGGGCCCGGAGATGGTGCGGGGCCAAGTGTTCGACGTGGGGCCCCGCTACACCAACCTCTCCTACATCGGCGAGGGGGCCTACGGCATGGTGTGGTGAGTGCCGGCTGCCGAGCGCGGCGGGGGCAGCGCCCTTGCCCTGAACAACTCCCTCCTTCCCTCCCCGCCGCCCTGCCCGGCCGCAGCCTCCCCGCGGCCCGGCCCCGGGCTCCGGCCCGCCCTTGCGAGGGGGGGAGAGGCTCGGGCTTCGCCCTCGGGGGAGGGGAACCCGGGCCTCGAGCATCTCTGCCTCCCTCTCCTCAGCTCTGCTTTTCCCTTCGTGCTCCCGAGGTTGTCCCTCCGGCATCACCCTTCCCCTCCCTCGCTGCCGCAGCCCTCCCCCCCCCCCCCCCCCCCCCCCCCCCAAATTTCCTCCGTCGGTGGGTGCAGCTGAACGTCTCGTTTCCTTTCAGTCGTGCGTTTATTTTCTTGGCTATTTTTTTCCCCTGCCTCTGGAGTTGGTCTCTTTATTTTCTCCGTCTGCGTGGTGTGATTGCAGGCGTTCAGAAAGGGGAAAAGGTCGTAAAATCCTGCTAGTAGCTTCGCGTTTCTCTTTGTGCCCCTGCGAAGGCTCACTTGGCTGCATGTCCCCGAGGTCACAGTTGATTAAAAAAAGTGATTCTCTGCATACGAATTGCTGCCTCTACCTGGTTTTTCTTGGGACGTGCTGTCTGTGCTGCATAGCCTGCCCGATTAGTGTCTTAAATTAACGTGTATACTGGTGAAAGTTCTCCTCCGTCGTTCTAGCGCTTGGTTGTGTGTGTGTTTGCTTTGGTTAATACCAGTCTTAAGAAGCAAGGTGAACGAACTATACAAAATACCGAAAATGTAAACTAACCGGATTGAGAGAGTGAGGTGGGTTTTTTTAGCAATCTAAAAGAGTTGGGATGATGCTCTGTGATGGTAGATTTGGTGTCTGGGTTATAAATCTGACATGCTCAGTGACCTTACTTAGGATTTCTTATTCTGTCTTCTATTAGTAAAACAGATTAAAAATCCCCTTACTTCTGAAACAATTTAAGGGATGCAGATGGAAAACTTTTTTTTGTTACCGTTTTGTCAACTTTCTTCCAACACTGCTTCTGTTTCTTCAGCATGTTTTTTGATCAGAGATACTAAAATGAGGTTTACAGGCTGTGACTTCATGAAAGCTTATCAGCATTAATTTCTCTCTGTGATGCTTAATCTTTTGTAAACTAGTGCATTTCTCAGCGAAGGCTCTCCACAGCATTCAGCTGTATGTTACGGTTTTTTATAGCTGTAGGATTTTGCGTATAGTCATTGAATTGTGCTGGCCTGTTAAGATGAAGTCATCCTGTATTTCAGGGTGGAAGCTTTCATCTAGGCCTGAACTTAGCTGGGAGATGGGCCTCTCGTATGAAGTTTTGAGTTGTGGCCTTCACTTTTTTGCTGTGGGAAGAACCTTCAAAATGTAAATCAGAAATCCTGTTTATGGTGTAAAAATATCCTTGTTATTGTTTTTGTGCTAGAAACCACAGCAATATATCCAGTCCAAAACTTGTTAATGTAGCTTATGGTACGAGCTGTATTTTATTATGGTGTAGTTTATCATCTGAGCTAGGGCAAGTAAACTGGTGCAGATAACCTTGGCACTGACTGCACTGGTTTACACTTGCAGTGCAGTCTGACTTAGGAAAGCTCTTGGGAATAGTACTTCCGAGATGTATGCTGTGTGTAGTCCGTTTCATACCAACAGGGTGTTAAAAGTGTGTTTAACAGACGACGTGTTAAAGCTAAAATATTTCGCCACAGATCAGAGAATACAAGAAGCAGTACGATGGCAGTTGATGCCCTTTTTTGGCATCACTATGCTAGGCAGCAGATACAGGGGAAACGGGGCCACTTTCTGCCCCTCCAAATGGTATGGTATTAAGTTCTATACTGAAACTGTTTCCCCTCCAGAGCTACATAAGGGTATCTTTTATTTTAAAACTTACTCTAACGCACTGTGTCTGCTATGAATGCTATGCAAAATTGCTAACAAAAAATCCAAATCTCCGGTTCAGTTGAAATATGTGCTTGGCTCCTGTGTTTTCTACTCTAAAATTATTAATGTGAAGTACTAAATTTGATATGTTGTGCTCTTAATTATTGCTCTTCTGCCTTGGAAGTGAAATGACAGGGAACAAAGTCTCAGTTTATATTGTATACTTGGTAAGGAAAGTGTTGGATGCACTTGTTGTAGTTAAATGCCATGGCAACTGTAATGTATTGTAGTGCCTAACATACAAGCTACTATGATTAAATAAGATTACTTATCAATCAAAGGAGGTATAGGTTATGCAGTTTAGTACTACGTGTTTCTTACCCTGCTTTGATTGCTAATGCAGTGAGGATCTGCAGAAGCTTCTCCCTTGGGGGGCGGGGTAGAGGGCAAGCTATGAGTGTGCAGATGAAGACGTTTCCCGCAACTGCAAAATCCATTTCAATTTGTACACTTTGATGAAGGAAAGCAGAGAAGGCTCTGATGGTTTTGGTTTAGACCTACAGCTAATACATACAACTTGGGAGATGCTAGTTATTTACAAGTGCATTATGCCGTAAGGCTTGTTATACGGAAAACAAGTGGCTTAACCCTAAAATCCTTCACTCTCTTCCTTGTTTTTCCTAATTCTTATATTTCTGGCTTAGGGAGTTGAAAACAATAAAATTCTTTAAATTATGTTACTGAATAAAAGGGCAAATGAAGTATTCTTAGGATAGTGCTGTTACAGTCAGACTTCCATTTTGAGTTTGCAGCAGAGAATAATGTTTGAGAAATATTGATCACAACATAAAATAACAGCACAGGAACTAGAGGAAGATGTTGACTGAATAGACTCTATGCGAATGTTCTCTCATCTGGATCTGTAAACACTTCAAGGCATTTAACTTTTCCCTAGTGCAGTCATTTTTAACATAATCAGGTTTTGAATAAAAATAAACTTAACAGAGCAGTATATTTACTGCTATGTTGTGTTTGCACTTTCTCGGCTTTGTAAGCAGAAAAGGCATGTTATCAGGCAAACTCCCATCTTAATGTCCTCCAGTTAAACTCTGCCAGAAATGTTCATCCTTTGATACAGGCTTGCATATTACTCAGAAATTTTGTTGCTGGGGTTGTGGTTGTTAATAAGTGAATGTCCGTGTCAGTGTCCTTTTCTAACCTATTCTTTTGTTTTCAGCCTTTCTGCATGTAAAACTAGGGGATGACCACAGTGCAAACCAAGTTTTAGCTAAAATCCTCATCTATCTATAGGGCAGCAGGACAGTCTTTGAACAATTTAGTCATAAGGTCATGTTTATTACTCTGAATTAATTTATCCAAATATATGAAAATGTTGTGTTTATTTTTTTTCTTCCCTTCTCTTTTGCTTAAGAGTTGTTTTGAGGGGTTTTGATGTGAAGTTCTTTATGTGAATTTCTCTTTCTTTCAGTGATAGGGGATTATCAACCTCAGAGTCCGCTGGGACCGACTTTCAGACCAAGTCTGAAGTTTCAGAACTACCTTTCAGACACAGTAAAGTGTGAAAGGATTTTGAGATTGTCTCCTCTTTCCCAAATGTGTGTGGGTTTTCTGTTTGTTTTTTTTTTTTTTTTTCTTCTTCTTCTTTTTGGAAAAAACAAAACAAAACAAAAACACCCAAATCAACCTGTTAACAGGCTGTACTTTAAACACACTGAAACAACAATAGAAGTATGATTGTGTTGAGCTTTAAATTTCCGTGTGAGTTGTTCTTCATTATGTTGCTCAGTGGCAATTTGGCAAGGATGATCATTTGACACTTCAAACAAGTCATCTTTTTGTAAAGAAATGGTGAATGGGAATATGATAGGGATGTTATAGTTTATATTCTGGTTTTTGGAAGTCCTTTTTGTCATCAGGCTTACGTGAAGTATTATCACTTCTGCAAATAACTGTGTAGAAATAATAAAGATGAATATAGTTGGAAGAAAATCTTGAAGCTCAAATCTTGTACTTCTTGGCCTGAATTTGACTGTGGTGTTACAAAGACATCTTTGTGTTACTGATATGCTATAGAAGAGTGATATTCGAAGTTAAGGTAGTCAATAGATGAACATTAAAGTAGTAATGAAAATATTTAAAGCATTTGGCAGAAGTGTTTTTCAAAGTTCTGCTCCTTTCTACTGTCTCAAGGAAGAGCCCTACTTTTAGAGGATGGATCATTTAAAATGAAATCTGAGAAGTATATGCATGAAGAGGCTTGAAATGGAAAAAAAAAATCAGGAATAGAAGGAATAGAATGATCTGCATGGCATAGATATTTATATTAAAAGATGAAAATCGAAAACTTGATAGGATTGATGGTTGCGTAATATTTTCTTTTGAGACAGTCCAACGTTACACAAAAAGGTGGCGTTTGCATCCCTCTGTGAGGGTCAGATTGGTGACCTGGGGTGGACTGCTTAGTGGCAAAGATCAGAAACAGCCTGTAATTTTTTTTCTGTTAACTATTGCATTGATCTGGAGAGAGTACCCTGTAATGATAGAGCAAGTACAGAGATTCACCTCCCTGTTTGTATGTGCTTTTAGGGAGCACAGGTTGGGTATGGGTGTCGATACCATGTAATTAACATGTTCTGGTCTGTGTGATAAGGAAAATAAGGAGCTGATACAAGTTAGCCAACCCTAATAGGTCCTCCTTAGTGCAAGGATCAGAGCAGAGAATTAGGGAATGTAATTGGTGGCTAGTTATCAGCTTCTTCCCTCGGGGAGAGGCAGAGGTAACCATTTCCCTTCAGTCATTCAGATTTCTAGCACTCGCTTAACCTGATGCGGGAACACGAAAGGAGCAATTTGAGCTGCTTTTGCTGCTCTCCCCGGTGGTGCGGGTGGTGGGCAAGCTGTGCCGCAGGCATTGGGGCCCGGACAGCAGCACTCGCTCTATCTGCTCCTATCGGAGCTGTCTTTAAGATCTATGGAAGATGAGAAGTAGCAACTTCTCCTGTCTGCCCAAAGGAATGGGACGCTGGCTTAAGAGGTGAAGAGTGCGGCTCAGGGACACTTGCATTTTATAAATAAATACACATTTCCTTAACATAGCATGGTCCAGCCCATGGAAACAGATGGATATAACTTGTGTTATTTTTTTTAAACATGATTTATTACGGAAATAAGGCTTTTGTGTTCACAGACTGTTGTTGCATCAGTCTATCTCCTGTGCCCCTACATACAGCTCTTGAACCTGTTGCCTGCCTTCCATCAAATTTGACAGATGGTAGAAGTCTTAAAGATGGAAAGTTTCTGCGAGTTTCTTAAAAATAGGTATTTTGCTAGAGTGAAGAGATCCTATGTGCTTCTCCACTGAGGTGGAGACTGCATCGGGATGTCACATATGAGAAGTCAGACTCCCCCCAAGAGACATGACAGGTGCCCCAGTTTCACGGATGGATTTATTGGTACTCTCGGGACCATAAATGTGTATTTGTAGGACAGCAGGCTCTGGTAGTTCAGTGAGCTTCTTGTTTAGGAGGGGGGATCTACAGCCCATAGAAGAGTTAATACTTACCAACTGAGTAGGTGTACAGCTTGACTTGAGTTGAAGACTAATACTTCGCCAACATAGTAATTTTTTAAATGCTTTTTATGTTGATGATTTGTCATAGCTTTCAGCTGTGATCTAGAAATGAAATTAAGTGATCAATTTGATATTTAACAAAAAATATTTTATGACATCTTGCTGGGGAATATTTCACAGAATAGTATCTGTTGCAAGAGCGAGCCTTCCTGAGGTCATGTAGTCCAGCCTCCTACTCAAAGCAGGGCTGATGTCAAAATTAGATCAAGTTGCTCAACTTGTCCACTCAGTATTTCCAAAATCTCCGGGGATGGAGATTCCACGTCTCTGGGCAGCTTCTGGTTCTAGTGTTTAACCAACTGCCCCGTGAAACTTTTGCTCTTACAAACATGAGAGTTTCCCTTGCCACAACTTGGGACTGTCGCCTCCTGTCCCTTATACTTCTTACCTCTGAGAAGAGTCTGGATCAATTTTCTCTGTAATCCCCCTTTATTTGATGTAAACAGCAATTAGATGCTTTCCCTCCTAGCCTATACAAACCCAGTTTCCTCAATTTCTTTTTTCTTGTATGTCATGTCCTTCAGCCCCTTGTGCATCCTAATGGTTTTCTGCTGGACTTGCTCCACTACTGTGAGAGAGGAAAACTGGATGAAGTATTCCAGATGTAGCCGCACAACAGTAACCACTTTCCCTGTCCTGCTGGCTATGCACTTAATAACGCAGCCCAGTTCATGGTTAGCCTTCATCGCTGTGAGCAGGTGCTGCCAGTGGGTGAAGTTGGATGTTGTTCTGGTAATCTAGAAAATACTTTTACTTGCTCTTAAAGTGAGGCATTTTAGGAACTTTTCAAATAATTCCTGAAAAAACCTCCAAATCCTACAACATTTTATTAAGTGATTTCAGTTGTATTTGATTTTGATTTTCAAATTGCTCAAATGAAGCATATGGAGCCATAAACATACTTCAGAATATAACTTGTCTTCTACTGTGTTGTAAGGTAAATTAAATCAATAGTATATGTGACATGCAGCAGTGTAGTTTATTTCTGTTGATTTATCTCTGTCAAACCTAGATCCTATTAGTTGTTAGGTCAGTTATTAAAGACAGTTGTTTGTGAATGAACCCCCTTTTCAGAAGGGACTTTATTTTCCTTTGCTTTATTACAACTTTTGGGCATATGAAGAAGCTATTCTCAAAGTCATCTATTTGTAAGGTACATTAAAAGCCAAATACGCATTACTTCATTATCAGCTTGGACCAGGCAGATTAGTAAGATCCAAGTGGTAATAAATGTCATTAATTCCGATGGGGTTATTTGATGAGATGTTGGTAGATAGCTCAGCAAGCCGAGGTTTCTCATACTCCATCAGCACATGGGAGATTGGTTTCTGTTTCAGGGCATCCATCCCTGCTGCCACCTCTTTCCCGGAGGGGAGCTGGCGCAGAGGTGGCCCCTGTCCCCCACAGAAGGGGCTGCACCCTGGCTGCCAGCATGCTGGCTGACGCGTGCCTCCCTGGCCCTGGCTGCCTTTCACACAGAATCACAGAGTTTCAGAGTTGGAAGGGACCTCTAGAGATCATCTAGTCCAACTCCCCTGCTGAAGCAGGATTGCCCAGAGCACATTACTCAGGACTGCATCCAGGCGGGTCTTGAAAATCTCCAGGGAAGGGGACTCCACAACCTCCCTGGGCAGCCTGTTCCAGTGCTCTGTTCAGCGGGGCATTAAATAATGATTTGTGTGTGTGTGTGTGTGTGTGTACGGCTTGTAGAAAGGCTTTACTGGAAATACTGTTCTCTTAACTTTGGGCAGAATCTTCATGACAGTCTGGTTTTTAGTGGAGTTATGCATGTGTTTTTACTATCTATCTTGTTTAGCGGTACCTAAAATCAAAACAACCTACGTTCTATTAAGGGAAAATCTCTTCTCTTGGAAGTTCTTCTTTTGTATTTCAAGAGAATTTTCATAAAATACTGAAATACTCTGTGGTGATTAGAATGCAAATGAGAGTTTTTGTTACATCGTAGAAAGTAATTCGTCTGTGTTTTGGGTAGGTTTTAAATGCCAGCAACTTGCAATTAGGCTTATAGTTTATAATATGCAATTACTTCATTTTGCTGTTTTCCTTAAAATTAGCAGCTGTCTGTGCATTACCTTACTTCTTGCTTGTTGGCGGGAAGGCAGTTTGCTCCACCAAATATCGCTGAGGTGTCCTGAGTAAAACTTGAGCACTGCAAATCAATACTCCCCAAACTGCTTTAGTCTAGAATTTGCCCAATTTTATTGGGATGTGGATGGTGCAGAGAACCCCAAATGATATTCAGGCTGACTTTTGTATTGGATTTTTCTGAGTGTTTCATAATTGTGAAATATATTAATTTTAGTTACAGTAGCCAACGTCTTAATGTTGATACACTGTCTGAACAAAAACCAAAACTCTTAATGTATTGAGGGGCTAGGGTTTGCTGTTGGCATGTCTTTTTAAAAAGATGGAAAAAAACATGCAAAAAATGCCTTGTAAGCTGATACTGAAGGGAAGTAACTTCTGATAGTGGTAAGATGCACACTCGGTGTAAGTGGTTTGGGGGTTTCTTGTGGTGTTTTGCAAGTGTAATACTGAACTAACCGTGGCAGAGTGGACAGCAGCAATGAGCTTGCTTTCTCTAGTGCTTTGTGATAATTTTCCTTTTGCTCTGATGTTTCTACAGGTTTAGGAAAACCTCTGCTTCTAAGTATGCATGGAGGATTTTGTTTAGTGATTTATTTCTTTATTTCTTTTCTGTTGGAGTGAAATACTGTGAACTATCCCTTCTAAAGATTTGTATCATGTGGAATCAATTAAATAAGCTAATTACTGAAAAATAGAATAGTTTTCTGGATCTTGTGTTTTTTCCCTTTTCTAAAGCTGTTTTTAGAAGGGGTATTTGGGATATAAGTGAATTAGAACCTTAGTAGACAAAGAGTAAACCACACTGGGTATTTGTTAATACCGTTAAAACTCGCAGCTCTCTGGTAGTGCTCTCCCTCCTTTCTAGGAAAGGGAAGTATTTCCTACACATGCTGACAGTGCCTGGCTTTGCTGCTCGGGTGGCGGCGGCGGTGGTGTTGCAGGCTATGGAGTAACGCTGCTCATGTAACTGACCTGCCATCGCTGTCTTCGGTGGCGTTTTGTTGCCTCTCGAGAAGCTGTAAGCAGAGGAGGAGGAAGTCAGCACTTCATCGGCTCGTGTGTGGAGGTTTGGCTTTCATGACGGTCGGGCCTAGACACGCTGTGGTTTCCACAATTGACTTGTGCTGATCTCGGGCTGTGCTGCTTCTAAAGGGGCAGCCTGTCCTGCGCCTCGGGTCGTGTCATTCCTTCCTCCGCTCTTGTGCTGGTGCTTACACCGCTGTGGTGTTAGCTGTGTTGGAAAACCGATTTAGCTGAGAAGTTACTTCATTAAAAAATAAAATAAAATTTAAAGGTGGTAAGTTGGTATGACTGACGCAAAACGCTGTCAGTGATAGTGCTGACACAGGACGGGAATAGGAATACACAGGTAAAGACTTCTTTACTGTTCCTGTTCATAAGCTGCTTTGACTTGGAGCTGCTTCAGTTCTCTGAACTCTCACAAAGAAAGCCACCGCTCCGACCAAAAAAGTGAGAAAGGGGCAGGGTTGACAGGCACAAAAAGGAGAGTGAACCACAACCACTCCTTTTAATTCACCGAGCTGGTGAATTAGGTTGTCTGAGATGTTGCCGAGCTGTTACAGTTTTACCCTTAAATTGATTCCCCCAGGAATTATCTTTAAGTTTATATAGACAGAAGAAAGATAGCGTTAATTAGTATCATAATATCTTACCAAATGCAGTGGGTGCGTTTGGAGTGAGGGGTTTATTTCTCAGATAGCCAAAGGACCTTTAAACATTACAGTGAAGTTAGCATCTATGCCAAACTGAACATTTGGGCAATCAAAGGAGACATCGGCAGCGGAGAACCTGTAAACCACTAAAATAGGGAGGGTAAGTGGGAAGGCAAGAAGTAGAGAAAACACTAAGATGTAAGAGTTGTCTATTTTCTGAAGACCAACTTGAACTGAAGTTGCATGAAGTAGGCATATGTGATGATTTTAAGTCACAGTGCTTCACAGCTAAAGGTGTAGAAAGAAAAATACATATTAGAAGAGATTAAAAGAAGTGATCTTTTTTTTCCAAACAGCTAAGGTTGATCAAAGCACCATGAAGTTAAATGTCAGCTTTAGCCAAAAAATACAGAACCTTGGGTGAAATAGCTGGTATTTTTCTAATACAAATGTTAAGGTGTAGTTCTAGAATTGCTGCTGTTCCTAGTTCTGCTTAGTAGGTGCTAACAAAACACAAATCATCTGGTCTGCCACACCCAGGATTATGAGCTGGCGAAAGTAATTTATTTAACAGACTCCATTTTGCATGACTAGCTATTTGTTTTCAAAATACTAGGAGTGATCTGAGGAATTAAACTGTTAAGTCATTATTATGTGCATAGTAAATAGTTTAAAATTGTGATGTTTTGGAAGGTTCCATTGGATTTTACTTTTCGAATTCTGAAAAATAAAACTGTGTCTTTGTAACCTGTTTGAATTATTTGAGTAGATATATGAAAACAAATCTCTTACAGGATGTTACAAAAGTGCCCTAAGAATTTGTGGCGTGACGGGCAATAACCTGTAGTAGATCTGAAATTGCCAAAGAGTAAAATAAGTTATGAGTAATTATTTACTTTTATCATGGGAGGAAAGAGTTGGCATAATTGTGCCAGAAATCTTTAATATTAGGATTGACTTTGAATGTTATGAGAAAGATGACTGAAAAAGTATGCGGTAAAGGGTGGAGGTAATGCAGTTACATTTTGACCCAGTAAGCTTCAGAGTTCAACTAAAAGCACGATAGAGCAGTCTGCAGTGATTGCTCGGGCATCTTGCTATGGACTTATGATAAAATAAAGGACACTGGTTTAGATATTATATTTATTTTTCCCCTTGTTGGGAAAGAAAAATCAAGTTTATCACGGAATCATGGAATTTTCAGAGTTGTAAGGGACCTCTAGAGATCATCTAGTCCAACTCCCCTGCCAAAGCAGGATTGCCCGGAGCACGTTACTCAGGACTGCATCCAGGCGGGTCTTGAAAATCTCCAGAGAAGGGGACTCCACAACCTCCCTGGGCAGCCTGTGCCAGTGCTCTGTCACCCTCACCGTAAAAAAGTTTTTCCGTGTATTTGAAAGGAACTTCCGCCCTTTACCCCTCGTCCTGTCACTGGGAAGCATTGAAAAGAGCCTGGCTCCATCCTCCTTCAACCCACCCTTTAGATACTCGTACGCCATAATAAGGTCTCCCCTCAGCCTTCTCTTCTCCAGGCTAAAGAGTCCCAGCTCTCTCAGCCTTTCCTCATAAGGGAGATGCTCCAAGCCCTTAATCATCTTAGTTGCTCTAACTTTATAAGAAATACAAACAAAACTAGTTTGTTTAGGTATCTTCTATAATCAAAACAAGACCATAACAGTGATCATTGGGTGACAAGCAACAGACTAAAAGGGTTTAGGAATATGGATAAGCTCATAGGGAATTTGTAAAGTATGACAGTTGCTTTGCAGAGGGGTCGTAATGAAATGTTTGGAAATAGGGATTCGTATTTTCTTAGCCCCAGAGCAGTAATCTATCCACTGATACTAGAATCCTGAGAAATGGAAAAACTGCTTAAAAAAACCCAAAACAACACCAGAACAAACCCAAGATTTTTCAAATAGCGTGCAGTTAGGAATTTTCAGGTAGAGCCAGATTAATATGACTGCAAATTGGATCACATCTAGGATATGGTTATTTTAATGTTCTCTTCTTGCTCAGTCTTCCTCTGCTGCCATTTTTGGAGCACGAGAAAAGAGGGAGGAGTTGTCATTGAGTGTCAGTGGGCAGCCATATGTCACAGCAGTGCATATTATTTTTCTTTCCTCAAGAAAAACATGATTTAAGATAAATCTGTGGTTGTCCTGTAATTTATAACTTGAGGTAGTTTTCCAACACACTGGACAAATGGTGGAGAATTCAGCAATCAGGTAATGAGGAGAAGAGGTCTGTTTCTTAAACACTCAAACTTATGGCAATTCAGGACATAGTTTGTGTATTTAAGCTTACTCTGAAGTATCTCAATTTTGAATTCAAGTTTTTTGGCCTTTTCTTTCATTATAAGCTAGTAGTGCTTATGCATGTTTCCCAAAGACTGAGAAGATAATGCATACAGCTGTCTTTTAATAATCAATCTAGAGTGTCAGTAACATACCAATAAATAATTGAAGAGTGCTGAATTACAACTTATTTGATTTTTGTCCCTTGGAGTAGGATGAAAAAGTACGTGGTGCTCATGTTCTTAAACTTGTTACAGTCTTTTCATAGCTTGAAAAGCAACTGGAGCCCGAAGGCTGAGTTGGGGTTTTTTGTTTGTTTTTAAGAATCTAATATTTCGGTAGCTCTCAATTTTAATGGATATATTAACTTTTCTACATGGTAGGAAATAGTCTGTAAAACTAGATCTTTAATGGAGAAGAGTAGAAACGTATTAAGATGCCCTTGTTTCTGTAGTTTAGTTTCTGAATTCACAGCTGAGAAGCCTGGGAGATGTTCTGTTCTTGAGAACCTCTTCTAGACAAAGCTAATAAATCAAAACAAATACTCTGAGCGAGACATGGGTTGTCTCTTCATAAACTGAGGTCTGTTAAGGCAAATCTATCTTAATATGAATAGGCACATGTTCCTTTTAAAACCAGGTGGTAATTCTGTGAGTTCGTGCTAATAAAAAAGGTCTAATGAATAATATACTTGCTTATCTTCAAAAATAATATGAATAAATGGAACAAAGTAACACATTTCTAGTAACTGTAGGTGTTTACAGTTGAGGACGAAAAGCATATTCAGTGGTATAAAAATGACACATTACTGGATGTCCTCAAACCTGAAGCCATCTTTGACTACTTTTATCCTTTTTCCAGTGTTTTCTCTTTATAATACACTCTAGCTGCTCCAATCACCTAGAACTAGAAACTTAATTATTCTGAAGAATCTGAAAGGGTTAATATCTGATTATAAAAAAGCCCCAACAAACCAAACCCAAACAAACAAAACGCCAAACAGTCCCCTTCGCAAATCTGCACCCATAACACCACCTCCCCCACCCCAAAAATTGTAGCAAACACTGTTATGGTAGTGCAGATTGTTACTATGTCATAATACTGCGTTGTTTTTCTTACAGCAGTCTCAAAAATAAGTTTAAGCTATTTGCATTGTAACTTGATAAATGTCAGCATGTTGTAGAAATATTGAGCTAAATGTAGACTGAAGGAAAAGATTAAAGATCTTCACAGATCAGCTTGTTTGGTGGGAATTATTTTTGCTTTTCCTCTCCTGGTTGCAAGCAGAATTATTCAATATTTCAGAAAGATTCTTATCCCTGGATATGCCCTTGGAATCTTGTTTCCACAGCAACACAAAGCTGCTGATAAAACATCCCTTTTAAACTTCAAATCAGTCTTTTATTTAGAGCTGTAATTAGGATGTTTGCCGGTAGCACTGTGTATTTTTATGTGTATGCATGCATGTGCTGAGAGCAGCCGGTAAAACAGCCATAAGGTCAATAATCCTAGAAGTGCTGGGAGAATATCCCATGGTGGGGTAAGCCCTCAGGCAGCATGGCTGAGGAGCGCACTGAGGATGGGGTGCCGATAGAGTAGGCAGTTGTTTTTCCATGGTTATATGAAGAAACAGCCCTCTGTGGGATCTAATGATTGCCAGGAGCTGGCTCCTTTCCTCCCGGCAGCTGCAGCATGCTCTCACTTGTTCCAGTTCTGCTCCAAAATGAAACATGTGAAGAATAGAAATGGATGGAAGAACATGCAGCAGCCATTGTGGGTAGAAGGAGCGAAGCTTTGGCACTTGTCCCGATCTGTCTGGTGAAAAGCTTTCCTTCCTTGAGAAGGAGTTGATGGGAGAAGGGCTACGTGTCAGAGGTTCATCTGAGCAATTAGCATGCTGTTTTCTGTAGGCTGCTCAGATACTGTGGTGCACTTTCTGGTCATTGTGTTTGGAAGCAGCCTCACCCCGGGTTTCTTTTTAAAAAAGAAGTTGGTACCGGAGCAGTAGAAGGATGAAACACTGGCTTTAAAAGTTGTGTGGCGCAACCTCTGGGGTTATAAATACTCATTTGTTTGTTTTGTACAGCAGTGCAAGATGTTTTACTTAGTCAAAGCTTTGTTATATATTTACAAGATACTTAATATTAGGAATGATAAACTGTATTGCTAGGGCTTGTATTGATTTTCACGTGGTGTCTTAAAAGTATCTAAATAATGGTGCTGTTGCAGGTTGTCACCAAATAGTAACCGCAGCTTGAAATAGGAATAATGTTGTGTATACTAGAGTTGGGCAATTGCAAAATCTATATCAAAATTTATCACATTACAGATAAATAGCACTCACAGCTGAACGGTTGCATCAGCTTGTGAAGCTGCGCATCATTGGGGTGGAAATAAATCCTTCTGAATATTTAAAGTGTCAGTAACCAGATTAATCATGATGTGAATGACACACAGGCTGTTCAAGGGAAAGTTCTATGTGCAGTGATTGGTATGTGTGGTTAATGATTAGAAACTAAAAGGTATAAATTGGCACTCTAAAAGTTGTTAGTATGTGAAGTGTTATTCCCACTTCACAGATCTTCTCTGGAGAAAAGGCTAGCTAATAGAAGGTTCCTGCCTTTAGAAGGAGTCCCAGTTAACTGCTTCAGTGAAAATATAAACAGTCGTTGTGAGATATAGTAGAAGCTGAAAGTCTAGAGAGCGAGGTTAGACTGTGCATGCTGGGACGGCACTTCCAGAATGCAAATAATCTAAATTTAGGACGTGCTGGGTGGTGGATGGGATGTATATGTGGAGCTATTCCTTTTTGGACTGTAGGGGGAGCACAGGTGATTATTAGTCATAAAATTAGATCTCTAATTCTAGCTAAGGCTAAGCAAGATGAATCCTGCATTAAGTGATAAGCTGTCACATTAACTGCAGTGAGTTAATGCATTGAGGGTTTGGATTTGCACTTTTTATAGTTGTTTCATTTTCAGACACTACAAATGGACACGGGGTATAAGCATCATTCTTCAGCAGAGTTCTGGAGAGTAGTGGGTAAATCTGGTGTTTGTGTTCTGTTGATGTGGTAGATGGCGGTCAGATGGAAATTGTGAGGAACAGGGAAAGCTTTGGGAAATGGTTCAGTCTGACCAATTTTGTTAGTTCACTGTGTTTCCTAGGTAGTGAAACAGATATTGCTATATGGTTTCATAGGCTAAATAGGTGTCTGATTGTAGCATATGTGCATGAGAGAACACATGACTCGTCAGTTCTACTGAAGTTCAGTCTAGTCTGTAGCTTTTCCAGTTTTCTGTAGAACACCTCAAATTGAAAAAGCACTGTTTTTTAAAGGATCACAGTGTTTGCTCAGAGCTGTGTTTGCTTTGAGGGCTGTGGCTCTGAGGATGTGAAATGCTGTTAGCTTTATAATACAGATTCTCTGTGTACCTGTATTATATAATATTTAAAATATTGAACGTAAGCAAGTGTACCTAACTACTTGTATGATTAGCTTCTTGCTCATAGGAATTGAGGTAATCTTTCATACGTTTAATCCAGTTACAGAAAAGCTCATATTTCAGCAAGTGTGGCAACAGAAAAAAATCCAGTGTCCCTTTGAATGTTTTGACTAGGTAGTATTTTGGTTTTGCTCTCCTTAGCTGAGGCTTTGCACTGGTAACAGCAATGCATGCTTAACTGCATTAGTGTGGTGAGATCTTCTGATAGGAATAGAAAAATGACTGTATGCAGAATGTACACTGGGGAGGAAATTGATCACATCTTTACTGCAAATATTCAGCTTTTTTCCCACACAGAATCATGTGTTTTATAGTCAAACCGTCTGAAAGCAAAATTACCCATCCTTTTTTTAAATAAGAGCATAAACCTTTTGCTAAGAAAATCCTTCAAGAACTGTAAGTGAAACAGCTACAAGAGAGCAAATCTTAGTATATTTAACTGATGGATTCAAGTTCATTGAATCTATACAAGTAAATAAGCATATTTTTTGTCAATAACCAACCTTTGCTTGAGAAGCAATAACTTAGAGATTTATCAAATATTGTAAGAGATTAGGAGCTTTTATTTAAGCAGCATCAATCGGTAAATATTGGCATTTTGCCTTTTTCTGCCGTGCGTAGCTGCTGCTGTCCAGTACTTCGAAAGGAAGTAAGATTCTGCATTGTGGGAGAAAAAAATATGCTAAAGTCAATAAAAAGAAGGAGGTAGGAGGTTTGTTGATAATGATAAAATGATAGGATTTTTTCATTTCTTTCCAAAGTACAGGTTGTTCAGGCTTCAGAATTATTTCTAATTTTGTTTTCTGCTTGTGACTTACCTTATTCGTATATTGTAAACACCACAGGTGATTAACTGATTAACTAAGCAAATTACTGAAGACGAAGCGCTCTTGAAGGCTATGCCAAGTTCCACTTATGGCACTTTGTTATTATCTATTTTGGGACTTAGGAACTGCTAATGTGTTATCTATACATATGTAATAGCAACAGTTGTAATGAATACTTGCTTAGCATGTGGAGTTTCAAAGCACCCTGTGGAGCATTTGAGTTTGGTGTTTGTAGAGGCAAATAAATTGTGCATCTGCTTGTGATTATAGAGTTACAGATGCAGACAGGTCAAAGTGATTCTGCGGAAAAATTGTGCAAGAAGGATGTCACTACATAAGCATGAGCTGTATGAAGATCTTACTGGTGGCACAAATTCTATGACATTTTTAATAATGAAAGTTGAGAAGTGTTAAACACTTTTGCATACGGTGGTGATAGTACTGTCTCTAAAACACCTTGTTGTACCATAAATCTGCGTAGTAGTAAAAGAATCTCGATGTGGCCAGGCATTTGAATTCCTTCAAGGTCTCCTTTTCTAATTTGATTTTCATATTTAATTCTGCTTTACCTGCTCACCAGATCCCTGGATATCTCAGCAGAGTAAGACCAATTAAGAGGGTATCAAAGAACATTCTGGGACTCAATTATAGACAATTGGTGGAATGTAAAGCCTGTTTGGCTAGTATGTTTATATTTTCATATGAAATAGTTGTGACTAACAGAAATGTTTAAATGTAGGCTTGATTATTTTTTAATTTCCAATGTAGTAGTGAGCAAAGAGAAATTTGAAAGGAACAAGAATCATATACCCATATTTAAATTTTAATTTATTAAATTACCATATACTTTTAATACAAAGAGAAGTTATTATAATGAGATGCTTTGTCATTCATATAAGCAAGACCATAGAAAATAACCTAAAATTTGTCATGATTCATAACATTTTTACTAAATAATAATCTAAGTCCAAATTCTAGAAAACTGTATGTTTTACTGAGCCTTTTTACTAGATTCAGGCTGTGATATTCTTCATAAATGTGTAGGGATTTTGAACAGAAACACTGCTTTATTGGTATAGCTAGGAATGCTGTTTTGAGCTTCTGAAATCCCAGTACTGTACAAGTAGCAGCCAGTGTGGTTGTTAATATGGGGCGCAATCACCAAATTACCTCATTGTACTGCTGCTTGCTTCTGCTTCATGCCTGTAGTCTGATACATTCTTTCTCTTCTTGATCTCTTATCTTTGGAATTGTACTTGGAAAGGTGTTTTCACAAATTCTCCATCCCTTTCTTTCTTAAGTGTCTGTTCTTCATGGAGGTGCTAACAGTGTAGCTCGATGGAGGAGTAAAAAGTTGTGGCAATTGGAATTACTTGCAGGAGTTAGACACAGGATGTGGAATTCGGCTGCTCAAACGAGGATTTCTGAAGGCTTTTCTGCACCCCAAAGTGAATGGATTAACTCAAGATGAACTTTTTCTCTCAAACTTCTTGATTACAGCACACAGAAAAAACCCTTAAACTTGTTTGTTCCACAGGCTGATAAAGATGAATAATACTTCTTCCTTTGTTCAGGTGCCTGGGAATCAGCCGACTCTAAGGCAGTTGGGAAAGCTGATGACTTGTAGATACCCAAATAGGCTGGTGATAGAACAACAGTATTTTGTCCATCAAACATATGTGCCGCTCTTGCCTCTCTTCAATTGATAAAAATAAATGTAAAACAAATGCACCGCGTCTACGTGCAATTGAATTCACATTCTTGCTTTCTGAATTGAATTAATTTAATATTCTTTATAACTAATGTTATTGATTCTATTCTAGTTCTGCCTATGATAACGTCAACAAAGTTCGAGTTGCTATAAAGAAAATCAGTCCTTTTGAGCATCAGACGTATTGCCAGAGAACTCTGAGGGAGATTAAGATCCTACTGCGCTTCAGGCATGAGAATATTATTGGAATAAATGATATTATCCGAGCTCCGACTATTGAACAGATGAAAGATGTGTATCCTTTCAAAGTTTTAAGTTATTCTGCATAGTTAGTGATAGTTGCCATCTTCTCTGTTTTGATTATTTCTCCCTTTTCATCCTCTTCCTTAATAGATTTTACTAAAAGTTGATTTCTCTTACTGTAAATTGAAAGGGAAGTTCAAGTGCTTGATACGTTTATAGATACATAGAATTGATATGTGGGTGAACACTAGTTTTGTTTGTTCTTTTTCAGGAGAAGAAAAAAAATGTTAATTTCTGTCTTCCAAGGCAAAGAACTCAACATTATAGCAATGATTTAGTTTAGTCACTTAATCCTAAAACTATATATGCTCTCACTCGAGCCGTTGTTAGAACTATCTGATTGCTTTGAGGGTAAAATAAAACAGCTAGACTCTTCTATAATTGTCTGACAAATTCTTAAAGAATAGAATGGATAGATCTTGGGAGGAAAAGAAATTCAAATAAAGCAAAACACAACCCCCAGTTTTACGATGCTTCCTACATATGCGAAAAGTCTGAAACTGCACTTGTGCACGTAAACATGCTTGATTAATATTTGGAAATCTGGCCTTTTTGTTATACTAATTGTTCTTTCACGGGAAAGTTGGCTTTGCGTGGATGTGACTTCATGTGGATATCTAACGTATGAAGTAGCCTTAGCTGGGAGACTCTACCTGAGACATGAGGTTTAGTTTAGAGTCAACCAGCTTAATTTCCCCAAGTCTGTGTGCATTGGTTTCTGTTGGTTTTGTGGGTCTTTGCAGATGTCTGCCCAATAAAAGGCGTAAGTGCACACAGGCAGAAATTGGATTGAGTCTAGGTCAAATGTTTTCATTTCATAAATAATCACTATATTATTTGAGTTCAATTGGTCTTATGTGGGATTCTAAGGTTGCCTTTCTGTGGCCATTTTGGCTAATGTAAGTGCATGCTGCCTGTAAAAAGATGTCCTAGTTGTGTGATCCAATCTGAATACCCAGAGGAGAGGATGGGAACGCCCAACTGGAATGGCAATAGTAGTCTGTTTTCACAAAATCCTATTTCAGTGAAAAGTGATCATGGAGCTACACCCCAAGGGTTTTGCAGCCAAATTGAATTAAGGGAGAAGAAAATTTTACTTAACTCATTCCTGCGAAAGCAGGAAAGAAAACCCTTTTCTTTATGTTCATTCCAATCTTAGAAAAAAAATCATCGGACTGAAAATATTAGGATTTAATTTTGGGAAGCAAAGGACTGTTCTGTTCAACGTAGCGTGATATGTATATAGTAAAGGAGAACAACAGTGGAATTTTTGAAGCGGAGAGATGGCAGAGAAGACTGATCAGAAATGATCAGATCATCTAGCTTAGTGCTCTTATGCAGCTGGGAGCAGGTGTCTCAGAAGATTATTACTCATTAAACAAAAAAACAGTCTTTATTTCTTGGCAAGCAGGATAGGAATCTGATCATATTAAGATTCCAATAAAAATCAGGCTCTAAGATAAAGAAATAGAGGTTTATGATCATTAATTTGAGGACTGCATACTGGTGCCTCTTAATTTTGTAAAGGGCTGCATCATGTAACAGGATTGATTTAATTCAAAAATTGTAAAGTAAAAAGCAGCTACATAGTTTCATAATTGTCATGAAACAGACAAATAAGATAGAAGAAATGTTATAGAAGTTTCATCTGGTACTAAATGTTGATATCCAACATGACACTACCTTTGATTTGCTGCCTTACATCTGATGCCTGACAGATACATTGTGCAAGATCTTATGGAGACAGATCTTTACAAGCTCTTAAAGACTCAACACCTCAGCAACGACCACATTTGTTATTTCCTTTACCAGATTCTGAGAGGGTTAAAATACATCCATTCAGCTAATGTGCTTCATCGTGACCTCAAACCTTCAAATTTGCTGCTTAACACCACTTGTGATCTCAAGGTTAGTTGAAATTTCTTACAAATTGTGCTCCCGTGATCTTCATAAATTACCTGCTATAACTGTGAATGTGGGTTTGTTACTGGGGATTAATGTGATTTTTATCCTGGAAAGATTGCCAAAACATTATTGGTTTTGATAAAATAATTATTAAGATTTGAGTGACTAAGAACTCACTGTTATGCTGTTTTAATGAGTGCATCACTGTTTCCATCTGGAGGCTGACTTTGAAACATCCTCTTTGAAAGCTAGGTGAAAATACTTGTCTGAAGCAGAATTGTGTTTACCTAGAAAATAAGTTCAAAACTCTGTATATTCCAAGTCTTGGTATCTCTGTGTTTAAACTATTAATTGTTCAGTGTTGGAAAAGGACTTCGTATTAGTGGGCAACTAAAATAGCATGTGAAATTCAGTGCTGATTAAATGCACAGCAATGACTTGGAAAGAGAACATTCCTAATTTACATTGCCAGTGCTGGGCTCTGTACTAGTTAACATTACAGAAGGATGATCTTAGAGCTGTTATGATTCTTGGAAAATGTCAGCTCAATGCTTAGTGGCATTCAGTAAAGCAAACCAAGTGTGAAGAATTAGAACAGAAATAGAGAATAAAACAGAAAACATGTCATTCTATAACTTTCAGTTGTTTTTGAGTCGTCAGTTCTGTGTGATCATAGTTATCACACTGCTCCGTATGATATCCTTTTAAAATGAGGGGATCAGGACTTCAAAGTACATCTCTCCATATCAGGAAGAACTATTTAGCCTAGGTCTCCTCTGCTGAAAGATGCTGCTTGAAGAAGAGCAAGAATACAACATAATTTGGTTAAATTGTTATAGGGACCATGAATAGAGAACAGTTGAACAGTTGGTCACTGCCTTTACCTATTAGAAAGGCGGGGGGGGGGGGAGGGGGGATGGGGAATGAAAGGAGCAGGTGGCATGCTCAGGGTGAAAGGACATTGTTAAGCTGTGGAATTTGGTACTACACAGCACTGTAGATATTACAGATAATGTGACTTAAAAAACCACCAAGCAATTTAGTAGAAGAAGCAGCTATTGAACGCTACATCTGGTTTAGAGTCCCATGGTGGCAAATCCATGGAAGAGGAGAGAGACTAGTAGAGGAACATTGGAGTATGTTCCCTTTTACACTTTGTTATGTATTTGCTGTTGGCCACTGATGGAGTGAGATGACGGAGCTTACATTACTTTGATCTGAGGTGGTACAACTGTATTTGTTGCATACTGTGTTGCACCTAACTACACTTTGTTTTTTATAGCAGCTCTAGCTTTCTCATTTGAAAAAAAAAAAACAAAAAACAAAAAACAAAAACAAACCAAACAACAACCAAACAAAAATAACCCTCTTCAAAATGTAAACCAGTTGTTGGCCGTATGAGTTTGTCACAATTCCAAGAAATGTCCTTGCTGTTCATATGCTGGTCCACTCTAAATACTGGCTACGCGATCAGTTTGCTTTACATTCCCACTGCTACTTGTCAGCTTTTCCTAATGCATAGTACTGCTGGACTGGTCACCTCTGGCTCTTGCTATGGGATTTCAGTAGCTGTTATTACACCAGATCCCTTCAAGGCATTAACCTCTTCATGAAAAAAATGGAGTAAAATCTACGATGACTGTGCAGGAAAGAACAGTTTGAGTGTAGCGCTATGTGCAATTAAAGGCAATAAAATAATAAAAGGCAATATTTTAACACAAGTAAGATGGTCATGAAAAAGAAGGTAAACTCACTGTGTGGCATAATAATACAATATGACTATAGTGAGTACTGTTCCAATTTCTCTATAAGATTTTAAAAAGTGTGCCACTGCAATGTGTGCTTCCCAGTGCAGAATATGGTAGTCTGTGTGGCAGAGCATATGCTTTTTCATAACCTAAAGGGAGCTCTGGTGTTGTATTAATACCACATCTAAAGTTTAAATAACAGAACTGGAGAGAAAACTAGTACATGGTTAGGCCTTGTCTGATGAATGCTGAACTTGTACTAACTTGTTTCTTTTAAGGCTGTTCTGCAAGACTGTATGTGAGCTATGTACGTGTGCATGCTTACAATGTTGATTATTGTACTTGAAACACCACATACTGTGAAAATGAACAACTTAAAATTATTCTTTTGGAAGAAAGTTTGTTCATCTTCAGTGGTAATGCTCAGCTTCTTTCTTTAATGGTGTTACGAGAGAGCTGTTGATCTCTTCTGGAGCTCAGAGTCCCACAGGTTTTAACAAGAGCTCCTTCTTTCTTCCCCCTTAAACATGCTCTTGACTTCTCGATCCTAGATTCCATTTCTAGGAAAGAAATGTATGAGTCTGTGTTAACAAAATTTGTCTGTGAACCCCTGTTGCTTGTCCTAAGCAGCTGAAAGGCTCAGGGCAGAAGTGCAGAACCTAAAGCTGTTTCTATTTCCTTAGGCTGTGCTACAGAATTAAATGAGACCTTAAATATGACTTACCGCATAGTGAATGAAAGTTTGTGAAAGCACATAATTTGACTTAACTAGTGTGTCTTGATGCATATTTTCAGTGAAAGATTAGAATTGAGAGTCCAAGAAAACTACTACCTTGGAATCTCTGTCCAGTGAGAGTCCTGGGTAATAAAGATACTGATCTCTTTTGCAGCCTGGCATCTTTCCCATGAATGAGATTAATGTATACTGACATGCTACAGGCTGGAATATACTCTAAAATACTAGCTAACATTTTTAGAAATATTTTCTCATGCTTTCATGATTATCTGCATCCAACAATTTGACCCATTTTGCAGTTTTTTAAGTCAAATAAGTTATGTAAAAACTATCATGACTATATAATTTTCCTATGCCAGTGTCATCGATAATTCAGAAAATGAGGTCAAAGTTATTTTAAACAGATTCTCAACTAGTATGTTGTGTCTTCAGTGTACCAGTTTACTCTAGCAGAACCTACTTCTTTGACTTGGCTAAAACATTAACACGCTATATCAATGTTATTTATAAATTGTGCTTTTCCATCTACACAGTGAATATTCCCAAGTATTAAACATCCAAGAATTGTTAGATACTTCAGTAGGCTTCAAAAGAAGGTGATGAGAGAGGGGTTTTTTGAGGAAGACTGCAAGTTATTGTTTGTTTCGGGATTTTACCAATTACTGAAGAGATGCAACTGTTTCAACTTACCATTAATAACTAAACTTAATGAAAGCCTCTCCTTTTCCTTTTATACAAATATGTACATACAAATGCACAGACTGCTCAGGGATACAACTTCAGATGTTTCAGTGTGTTAGTAACCCTGTTGGGTGTCATTTCATTTGCTTAGTAAATGGTTATAGGTACAGGATCCTCATAAACCTTCCCATCTGTTTGATAGCTTCATCCAATTTTAAGGCATTTCTGTTTAAAAAAAAAAAAAAAAAAAAGAAAAGCATACCTGATACTGATTACAAGAACATTGTTTTGAACAAGTGGAAGCTAAATACATAAATAGGATGCTGGCATTTTATTTATTTAGTGGGGAAGTTATTCATTCTCTCTGAGTAGCATCTTTTCTGTCTTTCCTAGGCATGAAGCACTGATTGACATACCTGGGTCTCTCGTTATGCAGTTTTTTATTCTCTGCTATGACTTAGTCAAAATGCCAAGAAAATTTTGCCTGTCATTATGTTGCTCTTGCAGATTCTTGATTCTTTTGTTTTAGTTCTGATTGAGAAGCCTACCTTCTGCAGCTGCTTTGACTTTTACCAATTGTTATTTGAACAGGCATGGTGCACTCATAATTTTTAACTTTTTTTTCCCCTAAATAGGGTAGCTCCTCTGTTAAATGTGTTCTGTTGCCACAGGGCAGGAACTGTCTGCCCTCACCATGGTAGTCAGTCTCTGTGCTTCCTCCCTTGCACCTGGGACTTGGGGCAGAGCACCGGCCTCTCCAGCTTCTCTCTTACTCTGCCCTGCTAATGCTCTTGGGCAGCTCTGTAGCTGGTGAAAACACTGCTGACAGCCAAAAGCCTTTCTTGCAGCTTCAACCTTGATGCCTTTCACACTAATGGTGTTTCTTCTTTTCTGCTTAACCTGTTTCTGCTCTAGTCAGCAGGAGCTTTTTGTCATTTTAATGAGCTCTCTTTATCATTAATCTTCCTTTCCATCCCATGTGCATTTTTCTGCTTGAGAGATTCACAGGCACCTTCTTTAATTCAGTTCTTTCTCCTCACTGTGGACCAGAGAGTGTCTTTCTTCTTTTGTCTTAACAATAACAAATCATAGCACTTTGCTTGTGTGTAATACTATAATTCTGCACAAGTTTCTTTGCTTTATCTAGCTTTTTTTAGAGGTTAGGAGGAAGAGATTACAACAATTTTGCTGACCTGCATAATTATTTTCTGAAGTCCATAAAGCTGTCCTCTACAGTTTCTTTGCTTCTTTACAGGAAACTCTTCTGATCATTTGTACTGATTCTCTTTATGTAAGCTGCTAATTGCACACAAGGCAGCTGCTCTGTTTCTGTAGCCTGAGAAAACCTTGACGTGCTTAAAAGGATTCTTTTTGGTTTTATTTTTTAAGGATTCAGGGTTCTTTTGGGGGTGGTTGGTTTTTTTGTTGTTGTTGTGTTGTTTGTTTGTTTGTTTGTTTTTTAAGATGTAGCTAAACTCAGAGGAGTTGTCCCATGCAGCCTGACTTTTGAATTTCATCATTGCCTTTTCTTCAGTCCCTCTGTTTAACAGTCAGCTGCTGAATCTTGTCTTTCAGATGAAGCTTTTAGTCGGCTGAATCACTTCTTCCTTAACTGTTCTACCAATTGTTTCACAGGCTGGCCCGCCAGGAAAATAAAGGAGTAGGTTGCCAGGGTACAGTGAGGTTTCTGCGTTTTTGGTAGGATTATCCATTACGGTCTTTATTGACTACAATGTACTATTACTACACTTTTAAAATATAATCAGTGTACACATTAACTATTAAAGAGTAAACAATTATAAAATGTGTGCACCAGAGGAACCTCCTAACTGTCTGCTACTTCTACATCTGCTGGATGTGTGGAAATTGATCATTATCACAAACTGATATTTGTTTGGTGGTAGCAAAAGCATATGAATGTGTCTAATGTGCCACTCAACAAACTTGCCATTTACCTTTTGGAAGGTAAGAAAGGAACAGCTGCTGTACTGTAGAACACTGTCTTTCTTCACATTTTCAATTTTCTTGATTTCTTTCTGGAGAGAAACACTAAATAGCTCTGAAAGCCATGGAGCCTCCTTACCAAAGTATCAATAAAAACACTTTTTCCCTTTGTGTTAAACTCACTAGTCGAGAACAGAGTTTGGTTTTGTTTTCATGGTGAGATAAAACCATTTTCCTCATACAGTACTGAGAAATATTTTCTTGTGTTTATTTTTTAAGCTCATGCTTCCTTCAGCAACCTATAGTCTCTCCAGTCTAGGTAGGAAGTTTCTTGTGCAAAGATGCAGTCATGATGGTAGCATTTGTAAAAAAGGGTATTGAACTTTGCTACAAATGCATTGGTCTGTAATTTTGTTTTCTGGAAATCTTAATTTCTCTTTTTGTTTTCTGGTAAATTTCTAATAACAGGTTGGAGGAGTGTACCTTGCCATCTGCCTGGCAGAGGAGGTGTTAAGTAAGCCCATAGTGGAACGTAAATTATGCACCAGGAACATCTTTTTTTCCCAAGTTGTTTATTCTTCCCGTCCCCTGCATGGTTTAATTGGATACTCTTTCTACTTAATCCAAAACATTTTTCTTAACCTTTTGGCAATAATTTGTTTCTAAAAATATAGGTTACCATCACTGTATTTGTAGATGTTACATCATGGATTGGGGAATGGTGAATTAGTAACGTTGTAGTATTGGAAGCTGTATGTCTAATATGCTTTCCTCCCTCCCTCCCTTTTTTAAATTTCTTTAAAACCAGATTTGTGACTTTGGACTGGCTCGTGTTGCAGATCCAGATCATGATCACACAGGATTCTTGACAGAATATGTGGCCACACGTTGGTACAGGGCTCCTGAAATCATGCTGAATTCTAAGGTAAGAACCATAGTGCACTGGTGTGGTGCTTCTGTTACTGGTTATTCACTTGTGAGTACCAGTTTTTCTTCCCCTGGCCTTCTGTGGTTTTTAGGATCAGAACACATGCGTAGTCTTGAGGAAATGTGGTAATGGATTTGCAGTATGGCTACTTGCTTGCAATAAATCTGTGATTCCAGATACAATTATTGGATACTACAACGGAGTAATCGTGTGCATGAGCTCCCATGTGTCCAGTTCCTTGCCAATCGTGAGACTTCTTTCCATCAAATGCTTTTCCACAGAGTGGGAGAGAAGTATTAGTAATGGCAGCATTTTACTACTGTCTTCATCAAGGCTTGCAAATGTTGCTGTAATATTATCTTGACATCTTGATTTAGGTGTAGAATATATAATGAATGCGGGTGAATCTCACTCTGAAGGCATGTGATCTTTGTTGTGTGTCAATCTTAATTGCATTCCCATAGTCTTAATAAAATCATCCTTTTGGATGATGTCCTTCATAACCCTTGCTTTAGTTCCTACAGCCCTATGCTTGTTCACAAAATACCTGTGTGACATCTGTGTTTGTATTTTATATTCCTCATCTTTGTTGTTTCTGTAGGATTACTGCTTCATAGGTTGCTGGGTTTGATTTGTTGTGGCAATTGTGTGTCTAATGCACTTCTAGAAAATAATCATTTGACCAGTTGAGGTGGTTTGTGGGTTTTGGTGGTTTTTTGTTTTGGTTTTTTTTTTTTTTTTTTCTCCCAGCTTCTTGTATTTTAAACTCTCGTTGAGGCCATAAACATATGGCAACTTAACCTTATTTCTGGATATCCACATACAATTGTCATCAGTTTTTACAAGAAAATATTTTGTGTATTTCTTAAGAGGTGGTCAACTTACAATTTTCCTGGCCGATAGCCCTATTCCTTTTAGAATTATAGTGCCTTGAAAACAAATGGTCAAGTGATGATGTCCTGAGAAGCTGGTGCTGAGCTGGCTGTGGATTCACCAGTTACTAGCTTTTGTTGGAAGCTCCCAGCTGATGGGAGGGGGAGCAGGGGGCAGCAGGCGGTGGGAGAATAAGGCAAGGGAGCTTATGGGGCCAGGGATTCTTGAGGTGAACCTGCCCTTGTGTCACCCAGGCACTCTTGTCACTGGTCTGGTTCTGAATAAAAGTCTTTTATGGATAACACAGGTTATCCAGACATGTGAAAATATGGGCATTTGTTCCATTCTTCTTATATCCCATTTACTGCTGTTGGCCTTCTCACATCATCTTTACTACTTACCTACCTGTTGTGTTTTACAGATTAGCTAACCAACAGTCTGTTTTGCCCTTTCACCCCTGTGATGCTGAAGGCTTCTTACTTGTGTGGTATTGAGATCCTATTAGGAGGAAAGATGGGGGTTTTTCACATGTGTTTAGCATGCTGTTAGGAGCCATCGAATTAAGAATAGCTTGTTTCCAAAGTTGGTTAGTGTAAATTTGCTGTAAAACTAGGGAGTCTCAGAGATTTGCAGTTGGTACTATGTTTAGGTAAACTTAGTGAATCCCTTTGGAAAAGCATATCTTGCATACTTCAGTTCTTGCTGCCCCTTGAAAATAGTGTTTTGATATACAATCCTTAATTATTTCATTCTGTACAGAAAAATCAAACAGCATGAACAAGCATGACTCATCCAAAAAAAAAAAAGATTTGCGTGCACTTTCAAAATTTACTAAAGTAACATGTTGCTGCAATTATGCAAAAATTTCTTTGACGAAATGTGTTTTCGCTTTACTTGCAGGGTTACACCAAGTCTATTGACATCTGGTCAGTAGGCTGTATTCTGGCAGAGATGCTCTCCAACAGACCTATCTTTCCAGGAAAACACTACCTTGACCAACTGAACCATATCCTTGGTAACCTTTATATAAAAGTAATATTTCCACATCCCTCTGTCTCTCTCCACCTTTTCTACCAGCTAAACCGCTCTTGGTCACTCGTTTCTTTCTCTTGTTGGTCAGTGTATAACGTATGGATCTGTCAGTGTATCATCTGTTCCCTGCAGTTATTTCTGCAGAGATTTCTACAACAAATAGTTGATTTGGGATGTTACTTACCTATTTATTTACTACATCAGCAGACAGGTTTTTAAAATAAAAAAAAAATTAAAAAGGTCAAATATACTATTAGGTCTTGGTCAATTTTTTTTAAATGTCTATAGATACGCCACTTAACTGGATCCTTTAAACAGATTACTGATCATTAGAAAACTCATGCATTTGTTTATTTACAAGAAAAAAGTAACTTAAACCTTTTTTAGTAAAGGTTTTTAAAAAAATTCTAAGGTATTCTATACTCTTAAAACATGTTTGTTAATACTGTTTGTATTTATTTTTTTTAGGTATACTTGGATCCCCTTCCCAAGAGGATTTGAATTGTATCATCAATTTAAAGGCCAGAAACTACTTGCTTTCCCTACCACACAAAAATAAGGTACCATGGAACAGGCTGTTTCCGAATGCTGACCCCAAAGGTATTTCATGCTCTATTACATTGTATCAGATCTTCAGAAATGGAAATGAGCACCAAAAGTAATGGTAGGGTGGGATTTTTAAAACCACCCTAAGAATTTTTTTATCTATGTTGGAAATAGAACATGCGGGTCCTTTAAAACAGCAGTATAAACCTAATATAAAATTGTAAACCAGCATGAAACCCTCATACTAGCTTATCTTTTTAAAGCAATTTTAGTAACTCTAAGATTACGTGTTGTGGTGTTTGATCTTTAACTTACATGTAAAACAGAAATCCTAACTCTTGTTATTGTCTTTGAAAGCATGATACATTACCCAAGTACTGAACATAGGCATTGGATTTTGACATAGGCATCAAATAAATCTTGAACTTTGTTTCTAAACTCAGATACGAGATAGCTGCTAATTGCCGAACTCAGGATAGTTTGTGCAGACTGCACGTCAACTCTAGATCAAACAGGAGCGTGTCAATATGTCAAAGTATGGATCCTTTGGCAGTATGAAAGGTTAAAATTTAATGGGTTAAAAAATTCAGGTATGATAAGTGCAGCGAAAGTTATAAAAGCAAGGAATGTAATAATTGTTGCCTTTCTTAACAAGGCTTTAGTAAAGGGTAAAGGTGATTTTGTTTTGCTAGATAGCTTTTAACTTGCCTTTTAAATTCTACTTCATACAGTTTAAGGGTGGTTGTATTCACAGTAGAGTGTTCTTCTACCTGCTCTGACACAATTCATAAGTCACTTTTTAAAACTGATATGATAATTTACTCTTCGTGAATATGGTCAGCTACTGAACTACCACGTAAAAGCTAATTTCTGCAGATGGAACCGTGTAGAACTGATTATCCTTATCATTCAGAGAAACAGCAGTGATTTATTCTGCTTTTATTATAGTGCTTGTCAATGCAAGGATTTTTACCGTGGGCTTCTGACAGCTCAAATTGTATCAATGCCGATATGCTTAGCTGCTAGGGGAACATGCCATTTGCATGGCTTCTGCAACTCCCTTTCTTCTAAATCTTCAGAGTAGCTTTGACAGAGCAGTTTTTCAAAAAGCTGTTTGTCAGTTATTTCAGTAAAAAGCATTGTACACGATATGCTTTAGCATGGAGTAAGCATGTGAGTTTCCGGCATTGAGAAAACCGCATAAAAAGATTTTATGTTAGTTGCTGTGCAAGTTTGCAGCTTTTTCAAGTTGTCATTGAATGTGGTGGTAAAGTTCTGTCTCTTCTGCAATGCTTGGTATGCATCTTATCCTGATGCAAAGCTACAACTACTTTGCTGCAGCAAGTAAGCCTCTATTTAAGTTCTGTGTCATAAATGACATGGTGAGGAGAAGAAATGGAATGGAGTTTAGGATGCTGCAGATATCTTTGGGCTTCTTGCTGCTATGATAATTCTGTTTTCTTTTCTTGGAGAAGGAAAATGGATTATAATCAAAGTAGCTGAACAATTGCAGTAACTCTGACTTGTAACGTTTGTCCAGAATATCATCAGACCTCACTCTTTGTCTTACTGGATCTTCAAGTTCTCTATGGATTCTTTATGAGTTGTCTTCAGTCGATTTTACCTGAATCTCATGAATATGCATATATTTGCATTTTAGCGGGAGAGTATCTTCTGGGCTGCTAGTTATGCCAGAATAGTTCACTGTGATGATCTAGAACTCCTAATGACTTCTGGATGATATTTAAGTCATTAAACAGCTGAGTTTTCTTTTCAGAATAAGAACATATTCTTGATTACTTATTCATTTCAGAAGATCTCTATCTTGGTTTGGATTTTTGGCACAAAAATCCAAAGCATCTATTTGAGTGAAGAAAAAACCTGATCTGTTCAATTTCTGGTGTAGTTAAAAACAGATTGTGTTCTACGCATTTCTTCGCTCAACATTCATTCCAATGCTGAGGAGCCTTTGAAAGGGTATACCTCCCTTAGCCCAGACCCTGCCAAAGCAACCTGTAACCATCAATGCCGTTAAGATGGGCAGGCGAAGCTGCTTTGTCCAAGTCCCAGGAAGCAATCTGCTGTTGCTGCTGCTACAGCTGGGGAATTCCAGCTGGAAATTGAAATTAGCGCAAAGCTTAGGGTAGCATCTATTTTCTGTGTAATGTCAGTGTTTATAACACTTTTGTACCTTGGAGTGTGTATTAAACTCTTGCTCACTTTTTTTTTCTCCTCTTAGCACTTGATTTGTTGGATAAAATGTTGACCTTTAATCCTCATAAGCGGATTGAAGTGGAGCAAGCTTTAGCCCATCCCTATCTGGAGCAGTATTATGATCCAAGTGATGAGGTAAAGATATTGTTAAAATGTAAATGTTGAAGAAAATAACCTGTTGCATCATTTAATCGTTACTTTTAAGGACAGTGTTTATACTGCTCTAATGGAGTTGAAGAATGAATTGCATCAATTTACCAAAATTTTGTATTTCTTGTTCTAGTATGTTTTGGAGACAGAACACATTAAAGGTGTGTGCTAAGATGTACTCTCCTGAAAATGAAACTTCTCAGCCCACTATGGTCTGGTTTCATAATGTCTGAGATAAGAAGAGAATAACTGAGTTTGCTGTCAGATGATGTATTTACAACCCCCTGATCTGAAATTGCTGTAGTTTAGTGTACAATTTTGATGAGGTGTCAGGTTACTTCTGGTGAAGAAGTAGAGGAGGAGGAAATAAGCTAGTTTTTCTTAAGGGACAGATATGTTTATTTGGAGAAATACAAATGTTTTGGATAATTTTTCTTCAGGTAGATGCTAAGTTATGAGCTTTGAACAAATATTTTAACTTGTGATTTAGATTTGAGTAGCTACTTACTATGGTTTGATTTAAAATTTGGTAAACTAATATATAAAGCACACAAAGAACTAATAAAACGAGTTCTTCCTTGAAGACTGCACAGTATTAGACATTTTTGTGAAGTGCATTTTCAGGGTTTTTTTTTCCCCCATACAGGGACTACATGAAGTTCAACACTACAGTAATATTAAAAAATGTAATAATGTGTCTTTATATTATTAAGCCTGTAGCTGAAGCACCCTTCAAGTTTGATATGGAGTTGGATGACTTGCCGAAGGAAAAGCTGAAAGAATTGATTTTTGAGGAAACTGCTAGATTCCAGCCAGGATATCGATCTTAAATTGTGCATAGGTAAAGCCACAGCAATAGAAAACTGCTTGGGCAGGGGGGAAGAATTTTGGAATTTTTTTTACCACTGGTGAAATGTAGAACTTACCTTTTCTATTGATATGATAACTAGCTGTTAAAGGACAGCTTTATGCTTATTCATTTGACCTCAGTCCTATTCTGTTGTTGAAGAAACAGTTTGGGAATCCAAGCAATTGCCTGAGATGTTTACCTGGTTTTTAGGAATATTATTTTAAGGAATAATATTTACATTTAAGGAATAAGAATTACATTTAAATAGTGCTTCTCTGAATAAAAGCTATGGTAACACTTTGAAATGCAAATTTTATTCAAAAAAACATTTTAAGGGGGCAATTTCTTCGTATGTTACAGACTATTTTGTCAGATGGCTTCAAATGCTTTTAAAAAAAATTCTTCCTTAAATGTAATGTACAGAAGAGAGATCCCTTAAATTATTTTAAAGGGCGGGGGGGAACCATGAAGCTTCAGTGTGATTTAACTTCAGTTTTAAGTACCTCTGAAATGGTGTAAGTAAATAAGAATAGGTATCTAAATATTCATAAATTAGTTATGACTAATATTGCTAATCTTTTGAAGATTTAAAATTCTAATTTAAAATGTAATGTACTGACATTGATTGTCTGACTCTTTTTGGTGGTGTTTTTTTTGTTTGTTTTGTTTTTGTTTTTTTAATCAATGAACTTAACTTGTCTTCATATACCACGAGGCTTGCAAGTCTCAGTAGTTTCATACAAAATTGGTCAAATACTGAATTGAATAATTTCTGTAATACTTCGAATGATAGAATCACTGAATGGTTTGGGTTGGAAGGGACCATTAAAGGCCATCTAGTCCAGCCCCCCTGCCATGGGCCAGGACATCCTCAACCAGACCAGGTTGCTCAGAGCCCCCGTCCAACCTCACCTGCAATGTTTCCAGGGATGGGGCATCCACCACCTCTCTGGGCAACCTTTGCCAGAGTCTCACCACCCTCAGGATAAAAAACTTCTTCCTTAGATCTAGTCTTGTGAAACTTCGGTGATGCTAGTACTTTAAAGTATCAAAGTTTTGTGACTGGAAAAGAAAAAGAAACCAAAGAGCCTTATCTAGATTGCTTGTTTTATGGTCTGAAAAGTAGTTTCTTTGCTGTTCTCCGTCAACAGCAGCATTCTACAGTCACTGTTTTTTGTTGGCAGTTCTAGCAGAAAGGTTGAGTTTTGAGCCAGTGAACTTCCTCACTGCAAGAAATCCATGAAAGAAAGAAAAAAAAAAAAAAAGGGGGGGGGGGGGAAGTGGAGAAAATTTTTGAAAATACAGGTTTTTACTTAAGTAGGGTAACTTCTGTTGCCACTGGCTTGAGTATTAAAATGTATAGAAGTTCACCAATGAAGTCATTTTGATCTTCAGAAATACTGTATTTTGTTTCTTTAAACTTACTAGCTAACATTGGAAACTATTTTAATAATTAAAAGTTAGGTAAATCTGAGGTTCACACATCTGGCTCTTATTAGTTGGGCATTGCCAATAGAATTAGACCTGGGACACCGTAACATGTGTGATGCTTATTTCCTGTCCGCATTTTCTAAAGCTAGTTCTCTACGAGAGGCACTAGCAGTTCATGTACACTTTCTAGAAGAAAATGACATAAATTTTAGGAGTAAGATGAAACCCATTACTAATAAGCCGTAGTATCAAGGAAGGGAGAGCAAGTAGCCAACACTGTGGTAAATTGTAGTTTATGATCTCTCCTGCTTGCCTCTTTGCTCAGACCTAGGTTGTAGTAGGGATTAAGGGATAAAGGGATTAGGGATAAAGATATCAGTGATCCGGTGGTAACGGAAATTTCTGGTTTGCTAAAAATCTTACCATTAAATGCTACTCAGAAGAGTTGATTTGGCTGACACGATACTGAAATTTAAATGTTGTACTCAGCATGGTAATGATAGCTGGTAATTTGTCCTAGTCATTTGTGGTTAGAATTATTAGCTATTCCACATCACAGTGGTTTAAACAGAAGTAGTTGCCATCCTAGTGAAGGCCAGCCCCCAGGAGTTGTCTTAAAATGGACAGTAACGGTCTCTTTCTGTGCATTGCGGCTCCCCCGACACCCCCCACCCCCCATACTTTATCAGCTAACTCTTCTCAGTGTGTTTATTTCTTGAGATTCAAAACTTCTTCCTTGGCTGTAGTTATTGGAATTGAAAAGCAGTGTGAAAATAACAGGTTTAGATAATCTAATAATGTACTTCACTCATTAGTTATGAATAATCTTCCTAATCTTTTGAAGATTTAAAATTTTAATTTAAAATATAATGTACTGATATTCACTGTCTCCGGCCTTTTTTTTTTTTTTTTTTTTAACAAATATTGGTACTGCTGTCTATGCTAAACATGGTGTACATAAAGCATAGAAATAGGAAAGTATGCTTGTTTTAAAAGGCGATGTTAATACTTTCTGCACTGAAATATGTCTCTGCTCTTTTTTGTAGGACAAGGACTTAAAGGACTGGGCATGCTCAAACGTTGCTGTTCCTCTTCCCAGTTCTTTATTGTTGGTCATGTCTTGTGGCCTCTCTCAGCTTATCCACTAACTCCTTTGAGCCATTCAGGAGGGCAGTTCCTGGTAGTTTTGGCTTTTCATGCTTTCAATGAATCTTTTAAGCCTGAAGAATTGTAATTGACACTCCTATGCGTAATGCCCATTGTTGACCTGTTGCAGTACTGTACTGTAAGTGCACCTACTGCTGGCCGTATTTTAACTGCTTGCTTTCTGGTTTGAAAGATGCAGTGGTTCCTTTCACTCCTGGATCAATATCCAAGAAGATAATTCATTAACCTGTAAGAAGTTTACACCATGAACTATGTTTTTCTGACTTTACTGAAGTCGCTGGCATTTTTTTTAGAAAAGCTACTATTCAGGGCACTTTAAGTCAGTGACACCCCAGATTTTTTTTGCACTTCCTTTTTAAATAGAAATGGTTAGCATCCAACGGATTTTATACCATTATGCTATGGATTACCGCATAAGTCGTGTTCATGTTAATCTTGCTTATGCACTCGTTTGGGTGTCCTGTGCTGTACATACAGGTATTCTATACAGCGTAAGAGCCACATAGGAACCCAACTTAATTGAATTCATCTAAGAAACATTTTTTCCATGGATTGACAAAATTAGTACCTTTTTCTCCCCACCTTTTCTAAAAGAGATCATTTAAAGTTTAACCATGTTGGAGGCGTAGTACTTCCAAAGTTCATACCATGTAGTAGTGTTTATAAGACTTGTGCAAAGAGAATGAGCGGCAGCTCGCCAACTTATATTTGCTCACCGTGTGGTGGAAGATTAACAAAGAACATAATGGCACGATGACCTAACAGTGAATGCTTTTCTCTGTGGAAGGCATCTATATGTGGTGGCAAGCGAGAAACCAAAATATGAAGTTAATAAACTCAGTCTACATACTGCGTACCAATGAAATGCTTCAAATGAGGATTGATAGTTTTACATTTGAATCTAATCACTGACATTCAGAATTCTTGCAGAGAGGAACACTGCATCTTTAAATGAGAAAGTTTGATTTTACTTTTGCTCCTACAGCATGTCAGCATCTCAAGTTCATTTCTTGCAACCTACACTATGGTGATTTGTAATCAAGCCTCCATGAGCTCGTGACATGAAGTACTGTTCTGTTGTCAAGTACTATCAAACTTTTCTGATAATGCTGAGTTAGGACAACCAAACAAAGCTAGCACTAAATAATGTTTAAAATTGTATACCTTTTAATGATCTTTTCAAGTATTTGTTACTGAAATTGTATAATGTGGAGTTTACTAGGTGTTATGTTCCAGTGCAGTGCCTCCTTTTCTTTCCCCACTGCTCTCTGTGGTGAGAAATTTGCCTTGTTTAAAATAATTACTGTGCCCTCGCATGACTGTTAAAGCTTTCTGTGCAAAGATGATTGTCTAAGTGCCACATGCCTATGATTGAGAAAAAAAAATAATCTATTGTTACCTCTGAGTTGTGTTCAACTGAAATGCTATTCAACAAATAACTTAGGAAAAATAGTTCTATTTTTAGCTTTTCATATCTCTGCTGTCTTTTTCTCATTTTATTTTGGCAGCAGTGAAGAATGGATGTATAAAGACTGCTTGCTAATATGAACAAAATGCACTTGTAATTCCTGGAAATAAATTTAAATCTTATATCTTCACATTAACATTAAGAATTAGTTTTTGGTTTCCTCTTGGGTAATGTGTTTGAATGGAAATCAGGTTCAGTTGCTACTGTAGTATATACGGATGCTTGCTGGTTAATAACTCCAGGCTTCCTCATACCATTTATTCTGCTCTTCAAAGAAATATAGAAAGCCATTAACTTAGACTTCTATAGATAAGGGTGCTTACAAGATTCCATTTCAAAATTTTCTTTTTCCTGTAGTTTAAGTGTTAGTCTGCCAAAACTAATTTTTAATAAGCAAGGGTTCATCATTAAAGGGCATTTTCTATTAGGAACTTCCTGTGGTACATAAATCTCTGTTGCGGGAAACATATTAGGAGCATTGTCAGGACACTGCACAAATGATCATTGGATTGTGGTATGGAACCTATGCTAAAAACATTTCTATAGAAATATGCACTTGACTGTTGATACTAGTGTAGAAATTTCTCTTGACGTTTCTACGCATCTTTACCAAAACGCTTTTCTCGCTCAGTTTTGAGAAGTTGAAATATTTCTAGGATCTCTGCTACTTGTATGATCATCACTACAGGAATCATTTTTGGCATGGTTGGAAAGACGACTGTTACTGAAATTAGTTTGTAACACCTCAGTTTTAATTTATTAAGGAAGAAGTTTGGCAGCTTACTTCACCCTTCTCTTTCCCTGTTCCTTTTTTAATACTTTCTTTAATTTTGGATTTTTGGGGAGGTGTAGACTTACCCTTGCATTCTGTCCCTCTGAGTGAGAAGCCGAGGGTTTGCTTTACCTAACATCTGGTGCTTTTGGGCTTTCTTCCTTAGCTATTGCTGAATCCAATTGGCATCCATCAGTGTCAGTAACCACATCAGTCTTTTACTGAATTCAGTAAACGTTTTTGGGTTGAATTAGTTGATGCGTCAAATGCAGAAGTATGATTTTTTTTTTTTTTTTTTGTCAGATTTTGAAAATAGTTTAAAAGAAGGTGCCTATAACAACACTGTGTTAGGTCAGTTATTTCATCATTTTACATTGATTTTTTTTTTCTTTATGTAGTTTTTATATTTTAGAGCGGAGAACAGCAACTCTTAATCAAAGTAACATGCATATTTCATGGTAAAGATGTTTGGGGAATGAGGAATGTAAACAGTTCACTGTCAAAAACATTCCAACCTTACAGCTGAAGAAAAATATGCAAACATAAAATTCTCATGGATGCTTTGGCAAATAAGCGTCTTACTCTGCTGTCCTGACTGTCGCCAGACTCTTCCTCATCAATATCGCACGTTATATCAAATCTGAAGTGTTCACCGCAGCACGTGGGCTGAGCGGTGTGGTGCACTGGGAGCTGTCAGGAGTAGCAATGATGACATCACTCTGTAGTGGCCAAATGAAACCCGAGGAGTTGAGCATGGTTTTCCTTACAGAATGAGAAAAAGAAAAACCTGTTGTTGCTGCCCACTGTAATATGCTATGATATATTTATACCATGTCGAAGTTGTTTGCTGAGCAACTGTACTATAGATTTAAACTTTATTAATATATATTTGCTTATGTTAGTGTAGTTTATATAGTCCTTGGTTATCGATAAATTTATTGTGTTGTTACAGCACAGTGATATGGTATAAATATAGGTCTATACATACCCACCATATACTCATTAATTTGGTCCCTTGCATAGTACTTTTATATTTGTACAGCGATGTCTTCAAGCAATCCCAGATTTTAGGGGAAATATTTTTGTAAATGCAGTGGTTTAAACAAAAAAGTCCAATCAATCCTTTTACTAAGTTTTAAATACATTTGTGGTTCAAAATGGTTTAGTTAACAATTGAAATCAAGACACTAAATTAGTGAAAAGTGCACATTAGTAAAGTGAAGCTTACAATGGTTTTTGTAGCATGTGCTGTGATCAAACTAAGCGAAACATTGGAGGAAATGTAAAAGTTGGACTACCTTTGTAAATCTAGAACAAATTTCTAAAGGTTGCAGCTGGTTTACTTACTATTGTTGCCTTTTCTTGTGTTGTATCAGTGTAGAGCACTCTTAAAATACTCAACTGCTTTGTCTTTGCTTTGTACTGTTGGTGCCTTCTTAGTCATGTACCCCACAAGTCCTGCATAGCTAATTTAGTTAATGGTAAGTTTAAAATAAAAAAGCAAAGGAAGATTTTATAAAAAAAAATAAATCATTTTCTGTATGTTCTTATTCATTGTAACAATTAAACGTTTATATTGTGACGGATTTGTGATTTGGTTAATCTGTATAGATCAATTGTAAGTAGCAAAGGTTTATATTTCGTCTTATTCTTTTGATGTTGTAAACGTATGTGATTTTCTTTTTTAAATCAGGTAACTTAATGTTCTGTTTTGTTTTTGGCATCTGAATCTTGTAAAAACAAATGCAAAGAAAATCATTAAATTGTGTCCCTGTATTACCAAATCAGCATAGTACTGTGCATATATAGAATGACTGGAATTTTGCTTTAAAATGAACTGCTGTTTTATAAACCAGAAGTACATGGATGTGTATTACATTAGCTTATCTGCGAAATGATTGTCACTTGAACACTGCAGTAGTGAGTAGCCTACATTTAATATTTGTAAATACTCAAGTGTGCTTCTTCTACTGTAGGATTATACCAGCTTGAAATTTAATTAGGGAAGCCATCCAAAAAAACACAGGGGAAGTTTCTTTTTAGACAGACAGAAATGTTTTATCTTTGGTGCAAGAAAGTTATGAAACCGTCAGTGTTTTGAACTGTTGAGCACAGAGTAATGCAAATAGATTGCAGTGCATCTGATGATTCACAGGCCTTTTTAACACTCTGTATATTGATATTCATATAGCTATTGACCTGTTCCCATGAAATCTTGAAAATAATTACTTGAGCAATCCTTAGAGGCCAAACCTTTTCATTTTACTACAAAAAGGTTCTTCTTAGGCCAGGGGTTTGAAATGTGTGATTTTTGGGAGCAGTGCATGTAAACTTACATCACTGTAATAGGCTTTTAATTTTTTTTTTTTTTTCAGCCTAAAATCAGACTTTGCCAAAGAACTGAACTCTTAAAAAGTGTAGTTGGATAATGGCTGCTAGAAACTTCTCTAATTAATATGAAAACACAGAAAATGTGACCTGAAAGTAAAGAGAGCTTAGCTGTAAATGACAGGTCTGTAACAACTCCAAGAATTGGCTTGTTAAAACTCATCTCTCCATCCCCTCTTTGGCTTTCACAGCAGATGATGTAATTTTTTTTCCCCAGAATACTACAGATAGGTTTATGTGTGTTCTTACTTTTTTGTTGACTGTAGCTGCCTCTTGCTTTCTTTGTTCCCTCTAGCAGAAGGCTGTGTTCACAATAAATAGCATGTACTTCAGCGAGGTACTTCAAGGTGTAACTACGCTGCAGCTTGTCTCAGTGGAGGCTTTGACAAGCTACTGATTGACTTAATGCTCTTGTAATCTTCGTTTAAGTAGTGTCAGTTTGAAATATCATGCATATTTCCTGTGTTTCACCAGAATTGGACAGTGATCCCCTCAGTCTGTAAGCTTCAAGTATAATGGGCACTCTCACACTGTTGGGAGTCAAAGGCTGTGGCAATGGCCCTTGGGTCTGGGTGTGGGCTTGTGGTTCACGTGGGCTGGCCTGTTTTGGTGAGAGCCCCCGACTGCTCTGGGAGCTGAGCTGCCTGCACTGGGGGAGATCGTGTATTCAGATACTTGTGAAGGCTTGTGAGGAACTGCTGCTCTTGAGTACTAGCCATATTTACTTGAAGAGATACTAGTGTAGGTTTGATGGCATCAAGCTTTGTGGAGCTCTGACCCCAGGACTTTCTCTGCAGACCAAAGATGACACCTTCTGTGTTGCGTGTGTTTCATTTTCAGATATTCTTTCTATTAAATTGTATATATGCAACACTTGACAAGCTTAAAAAATAAGAAAAACATTTGAGGTGTGTAGAAACTTCATCACATCAATACATGCCGTGTCTGTTGATGGGTATCTTGCTTTGTGTCTCTCTTCACCACACGTGAATCTCTTCAGCTAGCTTCAGAAGAGTTCTAGAGGTTTCACATTCCCTATCAGAAATGTGGCCCCACTCATGCGGTGGTTGTGTGAAGGCTAATCTTGGAAGTTAGATATGGAATTGTTCTGTAACCCCTCTAAATTACTCACTGATAACTTTCCTTCAGGTGTTTTCCAGAACTCTGCCTGTTTTTTCAGGGTATCTTCTATTGACAATTTACTTTTCTCTTTGTCTTCCTGCACAAAGTGAGTCTAAACAAGTCCCAGTTGTTCCAAAAATCTATAGGATTCATGAGCTTTCTGATGATAAACAACAGATTATTAATCCCATTAGTTAAACTGATGTAAATCCAGTTTAGAAAGTTAAACAATGTTTTCATTTATCCTGTGAGTCTTTCCATGAGTTTGTGTGACACAACTGTATTAGCTGTTGACTGAAAAACTACTTGTTCATGTGTCCTGTTGCTGCTTGGGCTGGGCTGATCTTTGATCTTGCTGAGTTATGTCTTCCAGCAACGCTTCTTCCTCAGGGTTTACGCTGTCTGTGTTGGCATTTTTCTCCCAAGTCCTTCGACTACTATGTCCGACTCGATGACTACACTTCTTTCTTCTTACTTTTCTTTCTCTTGTGTGGCAGTAGATTACCTGCAGTCTCTCAGCTCAACTTTTGCTTGCTTTTTTTTATTTTTTCCTTGTGTAAAGCTGAGCCCAAGTCACTGCTGTGCTTCACAGAGCTGGGTGCTGCTCGCAGGTAGCCGATGCCTGGGCTGTGGGTCAGGGCTGTGGCCCTAGGGAGAGTGAGACCTGCGCAGCATAGCTCCTCTCCTGCCTTCAGTTGCGGCAGTACCGGGATGGCCCCAACTAAGGCATTGTGCAGGATAGTGGTCTGTTAATGCCACTGTACGATTTTAATGCTGACCTTGAACACACAACCCAGAAATAACAATGGAAAATTTTAGTCTCTTTAGCCATGATGCATGCTTCAGCATGTCGGAAAAGCATTTTAAAAAATCAGGCTTTTCTCGCAAAAAACTAATAAAGCTGTAAGAGAATACCATAGAAATTTTTTAAATTTGCTATTCCTAAAAGACTTGAGATGCAACTTTTAGGGTTTTGTTGTTGTTGTTAGACCCAAGACTAAATCACTTGTTCTAAAGATGTTTTTCTGCCTTAAAAATGCAAATGCAAAATGCTGAATATTGAGCATTTTGGCTTGAGAGTCACTGAACTGATTACATCACAAGTGAGCTGAACAATGCATTGGAAGGTTTTTTTAGTCAAGCCTTTCTCCTAGTTCACCTTCAATTTCAATAGTTAGTACCTAAGAGGAAATTTTGCCTAAAACCCATTTCTATATTCCTGGAAGTGTTAAAACTCACAAATATTCTAACTTGTAGTTGAGACATCATAGACTCAAGAGTTTAAAGTTTAGACTTTTTAATGCATTCTGTTTTTAACAAGGTTTTTGTTAGTTTTTGTATGTGTATATACTTATGCAGGCTCCTTGAATAGATGAGCCACAGGTATGGAGGGAACACAAACTTTTGCAGGCCAGCTTACACACTCGCATATACTTAAACGAATATTGTTGATGTCACTATAGCTACATGTTCCAATTCTGTTTGCTCTCACATGCAGCATAAGCACAGCACTCCAGACAAAAGTGTGGGGATTAAAGAAAAAAAAATGGTCACTTCTTAAGCATTCTTTTGTAACTAAACTTAATTTATAAACTTGTTTTTGAGGGTATGTTTGGTATTTTGGGAGAACTGTATTAAGCTGTTTTTACAGCTGACTTGGTGACATTTCTCTAAGTAAAATATGCTGTTGTTCCAGCATGGCAAAGGTCTGCATAATTCATGTGTGCTCAACTTAATCACTGGTTTTCTTCTTGTGACAATAAATGGCATTGTACCAAAAGCAACATATCCTGTGTGTAGTTAGTAGTGGAAATAATTATTACTGTGCAGCTTTTATTTTCATTGTCTTTGCAGCGCTTGCCACTAGCATGGATCGTGTGCATTGACAGTTGCTCCAGGCTATTAAAGATGTCTGGGGGTGGGGAAAAAAGGTGTTGTATAAAAATTGTGTGCTTTCTGGAAGCTGCTGCTGTACTTTGAAGCAGAGAAGGGTTGCATTTGATGCTGCATTAAGCTTATTTTCTTCTGAGTCTTATCATGAGAATACATCTAGATCTAGAGTGTGTCTCCGGAATTGCTCCTCCACATTTTTCCTCTTGAGAAAGGCCCAGGCTCAACACCAGCATCGTTAGAGCCAAGGATTATAAGACAGCGGAAGGGCTTTTTTTCTCTGCTTGGTTTTGGGATTCTGCTAAACTATGCTCAGCCTTATTAGATCATGGCGCTGTAAAAAGACTTGTGGAATGCTGCAACTGGTTTTGCTCACTAACTACTTAACTCGAGATCAGAAAAGACCGCGCAGGCAATATGCAATGCATGGGAACTCTCTACTCTTGTGTCCTGTCCCTCCTGGCCCCCCAGTAGCAATTCTGCACTATTGGCTCTGCAAATAAACCAGCCCTGGATAACTTTCCCTTAAAAGAAGGAAGCTTTGTTTTTCCTTTCTGGGTGCTCAAAAGGGCAAGATAGTAAGACAGTTATCTCCCCACTGCTTGCATTTGACTGCTAGTGTGTAGTATTCATCAGTCCAAAGCATCACTGCACAAACACTTTAATGCTGTAGAAATAACAGGGCTGAAGAACTTGCTCTTCTCAATGTGTATATTCTTCCTTGCTTTCAAAGTCCATAGAAAAATACCTACTTTCAATTATAACTGAATAGGTTTTCTGCATTCTCTGTGCACATTTTTCCCTGCTGCCTCCTACTCTTCTTAGATGTGACTTATTTTACTGCTAATGGTGTTATAAAAACTGTAGTACTACAGGTGTCATGTGGTAACTTGTAAATAAAATTACTGTAAACACATGGTCAAGTTATTTGTGGTGCTGCTCTGTAAATGTGTGACATTACCTTAGCCATAAATCTTAACTGTGCTTTCCTCAAGGACCTATATGTTGCACTTAGTGATTATAGAGCTGGCGTCTGTGCCTTTCACAAGAAACCTTTTGGTGAGTAGCCTCCATGGCAATCTGGTCCTAGTAACAAGTTCCAGGCAACTACAGCATTGACAGCAATTATTTCTAGTCAGTAACTTTGCAACATAATTTGCTAGATGACAGCAAATCAACACATGTCAAACTGATTGTCAGCGGAGCAATAATACATTTTTATGTAAACCTCTTTTAACAATTTGTATAGCAAGTAGAGAATGCAAGATTATTTATGACTGGAAGCTGATTAGGAAACTGTTGCTGTGATAGGGTTTTGTCCTTGGAGCCTCTCAGCTGTCTGTTTCCTATCCAATTGAGAGGGTGGTGGAAAAAAGTAGAAGAGGTCTGACCTGTGTAGAGAACACAAAGTGCTATGTTTTAGTTAAAAAAACAGATATGCTGCTCTGTGCGTTCCTTTCATGGTTGGCACGCTGTCAGAGATGGAGTGACGAGTGCCGTGTGGCTGGCTCCAGGGGTGTGCAGGCAGGAGAAAAGGTGCAGCAGGCGCTGCCAGGAGCTGGTGGGGACCTGTTCATGAACAGCACTCCCTTTCTCTTCTGGAAAACAGTCCTGAGGAGAGCTAATTAGTGGTCAGATATTAAGTTCTTCAGAGCAATTTGCTTTCCTGTATGCATGTGTTGTGGAGGGCCTGTCATTGGTCAGTGTAGCAGTAGATAAAATTCAATGTTTCAGGGTTTTCATGCCTTTTCTTTGGGGGACGAATGTTTAAATCAGTCCTATGGAATACTTTCAGAAAATATTCAAATGGCCAAATTTCCTGCAGTGCTGGAGAGATAAGCAACTTGTTCCCAACTCCCTGAGGCTCCATTCATCTGTGAATGCAGGTAAACACCACCTTCAACTCCGTACCGTGGCACTGGGCTCTTTTTGAAAAGCAGGCCTGAGCCAGGGTGGGTGGAATGGGATGCGCGACATACGCGGTCCTTAATGTTGCTTCCCCTAGAGGGGCACCTCTATGGAATCATCCTCTGCAGTTCTCTCTTCCCTCTTCCTCTGGCGTCATCCCATGGTTTTTCCTGTCATTGCAAACTAAATGATGTTGATTGTCGATGCCTTGTCTGTGACTGGTTAGATTTTCCTCCCTCTTCTACTCTTCAAGTTCATCAGGAAGCAGAGTTCACTCCAACTTGAATTCTGAAATCAGTTCTGTTATTTTTTTTTTTTTTTTTTGTGAGAACCGTTGGTAGTTATTACAGAGTTGAGTTTTTTGCTAGGCAAATGACGCTTCCTTGTGAGACAGTAATAAAAACCTTGGCAAACACCTTTGCCTATGCTTGCTTTGTTTTGTACAATGGAATTGACAGAGAAATCAGAACAGATTTTTTTGTTTTCCTTGTGTGTTGTGGTGACCATCATCAAGAGCATGCTAATCTGGAAGAAACTGTTTTTACAAAACTGCTCAGGTTTAGCAAACATTTTGTGCACTGTTTTTTAAAAAGAATTGTCCTATTGATCTGCAGTGCGAGTACAGTTATTTGAAGGGAACAGGCTAAAGAGGCCCAGTGGCAGTCATGCAGCACTTGCACAACATATAGTTTCGAGTTCTGAAACTGTCCAGGAGGAGAAAAGCCAACAGGAAGAGTTGTAGCTCTTTTAACTGGTGAGCCAAAAAAATGCTACGTGATGCTGTCTAATGATGTTGGCTGTTTTCAGAGTTTAAACAGCACCAAATAAAGGAGCAAAGAATAATTTGCCCTCCGCTTTCAAGATGCAGACAGCCAACAGCTGGGCCAGACACCTTCATCACTGTACTACAGATACTGCCAGTCATAGTCAGTCTGTTGAAAGCGCCTGTATTAAGCCATGTATTTTTTACTACAACTTCCCTTTGTACTTCTGTTAAGTAATTAAGAAAATTGCTTTCTCTTCAAATCAATCCTTTAAACTTGGGGGAGAAAGAAATGACCTTCCCCTGTTGCTCATGACTTTCAGTGCCTGGATATGGTAATATTTCTTCTTCTCAGCTTTCAAATGCTCCCATAATTCTTCACCTTATTCTTCCCTTTAAATCTCCTTCCCTGCAACTGCTATATACAGTCTTTGGGAGCCTGATTCTTTTCAAGGTATTTAAGTGTGTTAAGAGGCAAATACCACATGGAAACATTTATCTGGAAACAGTTCCACTTAACACAGATCAAACTGTTTCTCAAAGCAGGAGCTGTGACACAGTAGCTTGTGGCCTTTTACCGTAAGGGGTAATTGAGTTTATTTACAGCAAGCATATTAAACTAAACACTTAGTTCAAAGAATAAACGTACTGAAAATAAATACAACCCTTTTCAAAATAAAATGCCATGTCCATGATAGCTACTTAATGGAACCTCTGACAAAAAACCCCCAAACAAACAGGTACTAGAAAACAAAAATGTCTAGAAGCAATGTTCTTGAATGAATGAAATTCATGCGTGCAACAGAGATTGTCTGAAGGTGGTGGTTATAACCCAGGCGGTTTTTGTGGGTAGAGAGGTGGGCAGCAACAATGGAGCCTGTGGCATTTCTTGTATAAACATTTCTATCCGCAAATTGCCACACACCTCCTCAAACAAGGATAGCAATTAATTAACCAGGAGAGTCCATTTCGGCTCCTAAGGTGCTTATTCAGAATATTCAATTATTGTCTTGGCATTCACTTGCACTGAGAATGAATTAATGAAGACATTTTTTGTGTTAAATTATTGAAATTTGACATGTGTATGTTTTGATTTTACTTGAATGTATTAATCGCTTGATCACCTAGTAATTTTCACTGTGAAAAGAAGTGTGACTGCATTTCAGTGATCCTGCCTTGCTATTGCCTGCTAACTGTACTTGAATTTGGAGGAGGGGGAAACATTATTTGCTTTTCTTTTGGAGCACACCCTTCCATGCCCTGGAATGTATTTAGAATAAAATAATCTTCAGGTAAACTAGTAAAAATTACAATCTCTCTCTATGGCCTGTTCTGGGATAATAAAAATATCTGTATGCCCTTTGCACCTACTTAGGAAGTGAAGAGCTAGCTAATATCTAAAAAGCTTGAAGAAACTAGGTAATGTAAACCTAGCTCACGCTCTCCTATAAACACAGTTCCTATATCCTGCTGGTGACTAAACCATGGGTTGTCAACTTCCAGGGCTTGGTAGTTAGCAGAAGTTACAATGCTACTGGGTGTTTTCTCTGGTGCCATGTTAGTTTTATTACACCAGCCCAAAAGTTGGATTAACCCAGTGCCCTGTCTCCTTCAGGAAGTAAAGGGTACAGTCAGAGGTGCTCTTCTTGGTATGCTCTTGCAGTGTTTTTCCTTTTTTTCCATTTGTTTTCTCCTGTAATCGGTTATTTTCTTGTTGTTTTATTTTTTTCTTTAGTCCTTTCAGACATAAAGGTAGTCCTTAGGGTCAGATTAATGCCTGGCCTTAGCTGGAGAACAGGCAGTCCGTCATAAACTTTCTGTAATTCTTTGCAATATTATGCTAGCTTTTGTCAAATGTACTCCCAGCTAATAAAGGTAACCGTAGAAAAATTCAGGTTGGAAGGAACCTCTGAAGGTCACCTGGTCCAACCCCTGCTGACAGCAATGAAGATGTGGTGACTGAACTACCTCTGGACTGCATGGGGCTGAAGAAGAAATACTCAAGGAAGAGAAGGAGAATGTAGATCTTTAGTTCTTACTTGCTTATGCCTTACACTGCTAATATTTTCAGGTCTTAAGAAATACAGTAACTGACAAAGTCAGAAATTTAGCCACGGAGTATACCCTTTCACTTTTGTTTTCACCAGTACTTTAGTCACGTTGCCTGTAGGCTATACAGGGCGCTACCCCTCACAACATCCTTTTTTCTGTTTTGATTGGAAAATATTGGGAGCAAAGAATGTCATTCACATTGGTTCAGGGCCTTTAGCTACCGCAGAGGTGCAAACAATGAACCCTTCCGCCGTTCCTGGCACCACCACAGTTTGTGCTGTTGCTGCTCCTGGGCTAAGCTCTCATTCTTCTTGCACTACCTATTTGCACATTTCAAGCACTGGATTTTACACATACAGACAATCTATCTTCTAGAAATAGAAAGCCATTTTGTGTAACATTTGCTATTAAATTTGTCTACAGGTCAAATTTTTCAGCAACAGGGCTATATAGTCTCCAGAGAGAAAAAAGAACCAAGATAAACTTAGCCCTAGAAAAGATGTAATAATACTTTTTATTCAGCCTCCCTCTAGAAATCTTTCCTCCATGAAAATCCAAATAAAAGCTGTTAAAGGAAAAGTATAACTGTAGCTTAGACCTGTGTGCTTCAAAGCTCTCCTGCCTATTCCAGTAATTGTGGAACTGTTGGAATGATTATGGTCTGTAGTCGTGCCATCTGCTGGTGGAAAGTTGCCACGAATATCATTTATATAAATAAAAACCTTGCTGAATGACAGTTAAACATTGTGATTAAAGAGCAAAATCTATAATAATACCTACAGTGTTCTGAAAAATATCATATAAATCTTCTGGAATTATAGCTCCAATATTTATCAAAGGCTAACCTAGCAACAGTTTAGAGCAGGAACATACCTCTGAAACTGTTCGTGAATGATTTATGTTTTTATGTGGTAGGCTTTGGTGGGGTTTTTGTGTTTTTTTGTTTTTTTATTCTTTTAAAGCAGTCTGAGTCTTACAGTGGGTGTGCAGTATGACTGGTCAAGCTAGTAGAAAAGAGGATTAAAAGAAAATTTTGTTGCGTGGGGATTGAGTTGATCATTATTCCCTTTTTTACCCCAGTTTCTGGTGTGGGTCCAAGCAATTCCAACCACCTACAAATAAAACACACTACCATGTTAGGGAATGAAGCACAGAATCAAAGTGAAGCATCAGGTACTTTCTTAATATAAATATTAATGATGATTATTATGCTAGTTATGATTGTCAAACTTTGTACAATCTGTTCTTCATGTCTCTGTACCTGTCCACCCCTCTTCATATACACTGACATAAGTATCAAAAGAGCAATTAAAGATAAAGGACTGAGAGAAAACAGTATTGTAGCTTGATAACATAAAAAATTAATTTACTAAGCTGTTGCTGTGTTTTAAAATCCTTGCTTATATATGACTTGATTTCTTTCTTGTAATAATACCCAAGGGATTGCAAAATCTTGTTTGTAGCAGCAGCAAAGTGTCTTGCAGGAAGTTTCTGGATACTAACGTTCAGGGCATCTTGCTGGCTTCGATAGTTATTCTGAAGGCTTTGCAGTTGTTTCCATGCACTGCTTTGCACCCTGCTCAGATAGGTACTACTATCTGTTCTATAATTCTTTGAGCTGACAAAAGAGCAGATATCACTTTTCTGATTAAATGTGAGTTGACTTGTGCTTGTGTGCTCCTGCCAGAGCAGCTAGTTTGGTCCTCTCCTGTCCTGTGCCTCACTGAGCCATGCAGAGGTCTCGGGGGACTTTTTTGTAGAGCCTAAAGGTTTGAGATACCCCAGAAATAAGGCACTGGAATGTGGATATTTTTGAAGCTCTTGCAAGAAAGGATGGCTGAACAGGATCTTGACAGGGATATGAGGGAGTATAAAAGCAAAACCCAGGATGAAAAATGGGTTTCAAAAAAGCAAAGGGCAAGTGCACCTTTGCCAGTTATTTTGCATGGTCTGCCAGCATTGATGCAACTTTTTTTGAATACACTGATGCAGAAAAAGATGCTGAAGAATCTGACCCACAGGCAGTGTGGGTAAGATATACCTGAGTGCCAGCCTCTCCAAAACTTAGATACCGATTGAGATCGCATTGCAATAGTTGCATTTCATCCCTGTATTTCCAGCCAACGCTCTATCCCGGTGCACTGCAGAACATGAAGCAGCAGCATTACCTCTGTCTTTATTTTAAGTAACTGTTATCGCATACTATGACATAAGCCTGGTAACTTTCATGCTTAGGGCTGGATGCTGCTGTCTCGAGCAGATGTAAGATAGCCTTTTATAGCTTCCTCCCACCCTTGTTCCAGTCATTTAAAATGCTAACCATGCTGTGGTTGAAAAGAAGGTCCCAGTCCCTGTTGCAATGGCCCGGCCATCCCATTCCTCTCCTGTCGTCTTCCCTGTGCTGCCTCACTGGGCTGCAAGCTATGCTGGTGACTGTGCCAGGGTCAAAAAACATTTTGACAAACATGTAGGTACCAGAGCAGAACAGACTAAATATTCCATAGCTGTATGGCATAGTACATAGCATAGTGTGTATGTGCCTTCTGACCAAGCAACACAACTGTTTAATGCAAATATTTTTGCTTGGTACAAAATCTATCAAGGAATTCTTCATATGAAATTGTAGTGCGGCTATGCGCAAATTTGATTCATGAAATGCATATGACATATGCCAGAAAAAATGAGACTTTGATACTATTAATTCACTATGTGTCAATCTTGCAAACCTGCACTTATTTTTAGATTTCTGAGCACATCTGCAGGGGATATAAAATGGAATTCTAGCTATGGAATATGTGCTCCAGCTTGGCATTTAGATTACAAGGTAAGGCTGCTTTGTCACTCACCTTTGGATATCATAGATGCTCTATATGACAGAGCAAATGAGACTGCTCTTGCATATTTTGCAGGGGCCTCCAGCTCGGGCGCTTTCTTTGTTTCCATGTCATGTGGATCAGGGGATATATCTTCCATATCAAGACTGCCAAAATATATGTGCAGCTAGCCTCATCCTGTCATGTACCCAGTAACCAACTCCTGTACCAGTTTCTGGAAACATAATTTGTATTCTCTTGATCTCTGCAATCTTGCATCTCTGACAATATTTTAGAGAGATGAATGCAATTTCTAACATGACCGTTAGAAGCTCTACCCAGTAATATACAAGCTGAACAGCAGCTGAAGCTGAAGCAGAACAGAAAATCCAGCACACCCTGTCAGTTCATGGCCTTCCTGCTGCCAACACTGAAGGTGCTAAATGTGAACTACTTAACTTTTTTTGCAGTCTGAAGAAAATACATAGTTGTGCTCTACACTAAAATATGAACTTACTGGGATATGAACAAGGGACTTTCTGGGCTACGTGGCCAGTGAGTCCAGGTGTTGGTGGCCTTCTGTAACTTCTGCTGTGTGTTTTGTCCTTTCCTATGCTGAGTTCATTGTTTGGGTGGTCAAGCAGTCAAACCAGGGCAGTTACCGAATACACTTCTAGTTCAGGGGTGGCCAGAAGAGCTCTACAGGCAAAAGGTTGATTGAGAGGTATCTGCATTTTATTTCATTCAAATTCTAACATGTTATTTAATGACAATCACCTGAAAAATATTTGGTTTAGGAAAGAAAAAAAAAATGCTGCCAAAATAAACAACACTCATCTGTGCTTATATTTTGGTAGAAATTCTAGGCAATTCTTGAAGTGGCAGGTTACTTCACTGGCCACACCAAGGGAATACTGAACAGCAACATTACTGCAGGTTGGAGTTAAAAAGTGCTGATAGATGCTTCTTCTCACTGTGCTTGGCTGAGGCTTCTCTAACAGTAACAAGGAGGGTGTAATCAAATGCTATGATTAATTGTCTTACCCAGGGAAACAGGCAATCTTTGCTTGAGCTAATCTTGTCTTTCTCCCTATTTTTCTATTACCAGAAACATTCGACCCATTTGTTCTAAAAGTTATAAAGGAAGTTCACACATTTATTTATCAATATTTATATAAGGATGATGGTAAGAAGATTCAACCTGTTATAAAAAAATCGGTACAGTTTTAGCCACAAGATGGAGCCAGTACAGTACCAGCCACATCTTCCCAGATGAAGAAAATGTTAGATATTTTGTTTGTAAATCCTTCAGCAGCTTTAAGAGGATTGTTCGCTTCTCACTTAGTTACTGAGATAGCATTGGAGAAAACAAAATCCAGAAATGTCTGGTACAGATAGGGTATAAAGTTCATATATAAATTCCAACCCACGAATGAAACTCTTACAGCTAATCTGATCAAGAAAAATAAAAATCAGTGATGCTTCTTTCCTGACACAAAACTAGTCTTTAGACTTAGTTGCATTCTCTGAGGCTTTATGAAATTAAGTAACTTCAGGAAAAGTAAGAAGGAAAGATTAACAGGAGAGGAAATTATTGGGTGGCAAATAAGGCCTTTGGATTAATCTTACAGAATCAGGTGTATCAATATAAGTAATAAAACCGCAGAGGCAGGTCCAGCAGCTACCACAGCGAATTTAATACAGTAAAAATCCCAGCAAGCGGGACAGGAAGACAGGAGTTGCTCTGTACATTCTCCTTCCAGTGTGCGTTTAAACAATTATTCAATAAGTTATTAAAAAGACATTCATCAGTTAGGCCTGCCTGCAGTGTCAAGTTACAGTGTACAATCCTGTGTTCTGATAGGTACAGAACATCTACATTTTCTCCTTGTTTTTACTGATTTCCTCTTCCATCTCCTTCTTGTTCAGTTTCAAAGTTACACTAGACTCATTCTGATTACAATAAAAACTTTTATTTTTGTTCTTCTCTAATAGAAAATGTCCATGGCCAGCATGTATACTTTGTATAGTCAGCACTTAGTATAGTCATTTCAACATTGTATGTTGAATGTATACTTTCTATAGTCAGCACTTTGTATAGTCATTTCAACATTGAAAAAAAGAAAAAGCTCTTTAATAATATGTCTTCATATAATTCTAGAGAATAATGTGATGTCTTGAAGTTTTAGCCTGCTCTTTTGCATTTTGCCCTGTAAACAATGGCCTGGCTACCACAGGGAGTCAATCCTCCTAATGAAAATAGGTATCTATTTTTATTTTCCTAGAGTACAGCTTTACTAAGGCAATTTATGTTCTGATTCACCTCTGAAAAAAAACAGGTGACCTGCTGCTCATTCTTAACAAGAGATGCCACCTGAATGTAGCCAAGCTTTTAACTTGATACAGTATGTCTGGATCAATTCAGGAGAAAACACTAACAAGCTGAAAATGTTTTTACAATCTATTAGCTAACTTCTTTTTTGCTTTCCCCTTATAAGATTCTCAGTAGCAGAAGTATTCATTAAAGTGTCATGGCATTTATGAACAGGTCAGTCACATCCCCGCTTCTTTCAAATGAAGAATGGTTATGTTTGTATAACACATGTTCAGCACAATGGTACTGCTTGTAGAAAAAACCAGAAGTTAAACATCTGTAGCACTCATTTTATCTTTCATATATTGTTTATTCAAACAGCTAACTATCTTAAAATCGTTGCTGTGAGGCTGATGGATTAATAGTGGATTAATGGTAAATATATTTTCCTAGCATTGTATAGGCTATCATTACCTAAAAACATCTATAACATTTTTATTAGGCCAATTACCGTTATCTGTTCTCAGAAGTCCATTTTGCCTATATTCTCCTAAACATCAGAGATTTTCAAATCTAAATTGCATTTAAGCTATTAGAGAAGCTTTACTATATGTTCCTAGTAAGTTATTGAAAGTGGTGTTACAACTTAAAAAAAAATAAATTCAACTCAGTGTCTCCAATGTAGCCGAAATGCTATTTGTAATTCAGGGAAGGTAATAGACTGATGAAGATTTTGTTTCCCTCTCTGTAAGGCATCTCTGGGCTTTAAACTTTGCAAACCTGCTTGCTTAGAAAGAAAGGTGGGAATAGGCAAGTGCTCACGTTCTTCAAGTGGGAACAGTAATTTTGAAATGTATTTGGGGATCCTAATGAAGAATCAGTTGAACGCCTGGCAATTAACCAGTTATGATCATCAGACTGTCTAAATAGGACAAAAACCAGACCTGTGTTTGACAGGAACCAAAATCGCTCCTGGAATCCATAGTTCAAGAAATCATTTGATAACTCAGAGAAGAATCTGAGAAGAGATACAGAAACAACTTAGAATTTGAAACATTTGCTTTAGAAAATGCTATTACTCAAAAGTAATAGCATTTAGTAAAGTGCTCTTAGCAAATAGTAAAGTGCTCTTATATCTACGGTAAGTCCTATTGTCTCCTCAGTCTTACGGATGAAGGAAAAAACAGCTGAAAGTTACAACTAAACACATTCAAGGGAGAAATAAGATGTATGTATTTGTCAATGAGAGTGATTAATGACTGAAACAAGGAATTAACAATTTGTAGAGACAGGATGTTCTAGGATGTTTTCCTAAGGGATGATCTGATTTAAATGACAAGTAATATCACCAGTCACGTGGCTTCTATCTTACAGCGAGTTGTACCACGTGATTACAGTAATCCCCTTGGCCCTATTTATCTGTGAAATGGTAGAATATGCTTGTGCTGGATGCCCCAATCTGGACAGGACATAAAATAAGGATGGAGATATAAGTCTAGGTTTTAAGATGAGAAACACACCTCTTGAAGGAAGGAAAAATAATTAAAAAAAAAAAGAAACCAAGCAAAACTAAACCAGAAAGTTCGAATCCCTGCCTTTAGCCAAATGGTTTGCATATATAGGCAAGCATATGCAGAATGTATTTATACAAAACAGGTATCAACAGAAAATTAACCTCTGCTTTTGTACAGCTCACAAAACACAGGTTTAACTTCTCAGATAAGTAATAGCTCGCCAATAATTAACCAAGGAGTCTATAGCTGCATGAAACAGGTAACAATCATATATAAAGGCAGATTTTATAGTATGTATGTGTACATTGAAGAGGTTATGTAGTTATTTTTATTCTACTGCCTTTTTCGTTTGCCTCAGAGAAATGTGTCCTGCTTTTTTTACTGCTGAATATAGACAACACATGCTAGCATCTGCTTTTGCGCTTTAAAATGCTATGGTCCTCATAAAGTGCAATTAGTTTGTATATGTTGTTGTGCTGGTTTATTGTGTTGGCAATCCTGTTTGCATGCTAAATTGAAATTCAAATGTCGCACTGTACTGTGTAATTTACTTACCAGGAGTGAATAGCTGCAAAACTGATAATACCATTTCCAGTCTCATGGTAAAGTGCAGCCTGATTCTTGTCTACTGTCTCAATGTATCTTGCTGGAGGCACAACATAGCCCTCTCTGCATTCAGAATTGCCCAACCACTATAGGGGTTCAGAATACTTCTGTCTTTTCTGTCTTTGGATACAATCTAGACACTCTTCCCACCCTCTCTTACCTCCCACACCCTGCAAATGAGCTTGGGATAGTTTAAAATATCTACTACTCTTTCAGAGACGAAGGGGAAGTTACTACTTCCCTACTACAGAACTACTGTGTTAGGCTCTAGTTCACTGACAGACATGTCAGTCATGGACAGACAGTCTAGTCGTGTGTACCAATGCACTTTCATAATCAGAAATTAAATCCAGATACTGAATTCTGAAACAGGTCACAGACAAATATTAAGACTACCATTTTCATCCCATTTTCCATCTCTAGTATGCGTCCGCAACAGTAACTATCAAAAAGAGTATGTATTTGATAGATAAAATCTTTATGCTTATTTCCCATAAAGAGAAACCTGAGGTAGATTGCCCATAGATGGTAAGATTTGGAAGTCAGGAGTTAGGACTGAGAGATACAAGGTACTGTCTAAATCTACAGTTTTAATTAAAATAGAAAGACCTTCTAATGTATACTTTTGGTACTGCTTTTTGGTCCTGAATTGTCTTTTGTAGCAGTCTAAAGCATATCACAATGAGTCAAAACACTTGTGTCCCAAATTTTAGGACTTCGTTTCTACTGTATCTCACCTTTAGGTCCTGATTTGGGGATCCTACAGTTCCAGAGGTTGTTATTGATTGACTGTACCAGATACATACACAAATGCAACATTGTTATAAATTCTCCCATTAGAAAAATACCATTGTTAGTTTTATATAGAGAGATACGCACACGTATTCACACACTGCAATTGTCTGTTCTGCTCTTGAGTCTCTTGAGAGACTTTCTGCAGATCCAAAAACAGCTAGCAGGAAAAGCAGAAACAACCAGTTAGAGGGCTTCCCCACTTACCCAGCTAGGCAAGTAGCTGCTCGCAGTCCCTGCAGCTGCTTCTGAGGACAGTCAGAGCTTCATGGATCCTATATCTCTTTCACTCCACAGCACGGCTAATAAAAGAAACAGTTTTCACGAATAAGTATGGCTGACTCTTGTTCTTGCAATCATCATTTTCATTACTGTGCTCATATCAAGATGACTCTTGCTGTGGGCCTTAAATTTTGGTTTAAAGACCAAAAGAAGTATACAACAAAACCTGAACTCTTATAAGCTCCTACTATTATTACTCTGCAGCAAAAGGTCTAGATTTTTCTAGTGACACTAGATATTTAAGTATTATAAAACCAAATTCTGGGGAAAAAAAAGTATAAATTTAACCTAGCTACTAAGGCATGCTGAAGCCTGAAGGGCTTTGTATGCTGGCTAATTCCCTGGTGAACATCTCTGCTTTAGGTAGGACACTTGTATATCTGTCAATCTGAATATTAGAACAGCTTAGTTAACATCTGGTTTTGCTATTTCAAAAGTCACACAAAAGATAAAAGTAGCACTTCCACAGTGATGGTGGGAATAAAAAGAGCAATTCAGATTTTGCAGATGACAAATCACCCTCCAGTGGTATATATTGCAGCCCTCTGATTAGAGAGAATATATATACTCCTGAAACAGGTATCTAGAGTTGGGTGATACAGATTTTTTCCCACCTCACATCCGTTTATATGTATATGAGCAGATGTCTACATCATATAAAAGTCATGATACAAATTTGTTTGATTCATAGCCCCTAAACAATTTCCTCTTGCCTATTCTATGCTTGAGGATAGTTTGACATGTCAAAGTATTTCAGGACAGCTGATCATATCACTTGATATTCCCTGATCCACTGCAGCGATAGCTTCACTGCATCTTCTCTGGGTTCGCAGGTTTTACACTGGCACATGTAGTACAGTTTAATACTTACTCCTACTGGCTTCAAAAATCATCCCAAATGAAAAGATACTAATTTATTTGTTCACCTGAAATACCTCCCTACACAGAAAGTTCCAGATAACTAAAATCTGCTGTGACAAATACTAGTATAATTTACAACCTATCAACAAGCAAGTTTGCAATTAATGCATAGTTCTATATTTTCATATTATATAATCAGAAGTTTGATATTAATCTTGTCAATTATTTCTATATTATACTCTTTATGCCAGCTGCTGTCATGTCCCAAGAAATAGACGCATATTTCTTTTCCTTGGAGAATTTTGGAGAACACAATGTTATAAACCTGAGAAACTGGGAAGAGAAGAGCAAACTTTTTTTTTCATTACTAAGCTCACATTTATGGCAAACATATAGGAAAGAAGTTATTTTTGTTTTAAAAAAATAATTCCTTCTTTCAGTAGTCTTCTTTCAGCTAAAACAGACAACATGGAATTTGACAATTCTAAGACCAATCAATTTTTAAAAATATTTTAAAATCAGTCCCATTAAAATGGTGCACATTAGATTATTGGTGATAGTATGACTAATTAGGACACTACGGAGGATTTAGTAGTAGTAGTAGCATGACATCTGCTTTGCTAATCAAGATCAGAGTCCCACTGTGAAAAGCAGACTTTGCCCTAAGAGTTTACAATCTAAACAGTATAGAAATTGAGATGCAAGCATTTAATTTCTTCCATGCTTTTTGTTTTAAGTTATTGCACTTCCTCAGTGGACAACAGGCAGTACTTTCAAGTACATCATGCTATATCAGAGGTTCATTCGTACAAGCAACCTTAACCTGCTACTAAAAGCACTGAATACATCCTTGACATGCCTTTATCTTAAGAAAAAAAAAAAAAAAAGAGAAAAGGATGGTATTCTAACAGTGCAGCTTGTGTATTTGTTACTAGGGAAACAAACAGCAAAGAGAAAGAAACCCTCAGTGTCCTTGTCATTTGGATCTTTCAGTGGAGAAATAGAGCTTGTGTTAAAACAATGGAAACATTGTTTTGCTGTCAGGATCCTTTACTGTCCTCACTGAATGACAGACACTTCTTTCTCCCCCTTGTCCATCTTGTCATCTCTGAAAAGAAGGGTCACTTCTATATTCAGGATTGGACTGCTGGTATTTTGTTATTCCTCATGTAGAGTTTAATTCCTGTTTCTGTGTAACCTGGTCAGTTCCTAACACATAAACCAAGATCACAGCATATCTCTCAAGATAAACAAGAGCGAAACCAGATATTGCATTCACATCTCTAACAAAGCATGTACAGCATCACCAGTAATTCCAGGTTTGCACTTCTTTGAGTCAGTACTGAACCAAAGTGTCAGCAAGACATTAGAGAGTGTGAGAGGTACTGCAGCATTTGCGACGTGTCAGCTTCGGGGGACCCTGTGCAGCTATGATCCCTGAAGAGGACTGTGCACATATGATAACATTGCCTTTGAGGTTCAGGGGTTGTGTGTTGTGGTGGGAGCTTTGCCACCAGTGAGGTGAACCAGTGAGGTGTCAGTTAAGGCTTCCGTGGACTGATACCTCACTACGTGGGTTGGGAGGACTACCTGCAGTGATCAGTGTTGTTTTTATTGTGACTTTCTCCCTAGTGCTTAATATTCCTTGTTCCTAATCCTCAAAAAGAGGATAAAAGCTGGAACTATGGTAAACATATTGTGGTATAGTTCTTAGAACCTGTAAAATACAATATAAGTATTAACTGTTATTAAAAGGCCAAAGCAATTACTTCTAAAGCATACATACAAGAGTATTTTTATAGGCAACTGCATGGCAGCTGCCTAAACAGGATATAGGCTCAGCCATACCAGATAACAACAGCCCTCCATCTAGTCAGGTATCCTTAGACTACATAAAGAACAAACTAAGAAGTCTGTCTCCCTTAACAGGGAGAGTAGCAACAGGCCCCTCAAAATGAAGTAAAAGCAGCAGCTTTTGTAAAATTTGTAAAAACCCCTTATAGGATATGTTTAACTTTTAACAGGCTGAAGCTGTTTTTCTAGAAACATCTCAAGATTTAATGTACTCTCTGCACTCTATCAGATTTAATGTAATTTCTGTGCTAAATTATACTACATCCCTGCCTCTTTCTCTGTTCCAATTATTATCTTGTTGTATGTCTGTATCATACGCCTCATCTAACTCATCTGTGGCAACTGGATGAGGAAGATTGATTTGGTGCACGCTGAAGTGAGGCTAAGTCAGTCAAAAGGATTATCACCTTTCTCCTTTCCACAAGACTAGAGCTACCAGCACTGGAGCTACAGAGATGATGGGAAAATTGCAATAAAAACCCTACTGGAAATACTCTCACAGATGTTTGTTTCCTGCAGTTTTGCCAAAACATATTTCTTCTTTATTGTGCAAGCATGACTTTTTTGTTCTGTTCTTCAAGAATGGCTATTAATTTGCCATTAAGAAGGAAGAAGCATGTGACAAAAATGTATAAACGTGAATTCTATTAACAAATTGATAGGCAGAGTAAAATCAACTAACGCATGGTTTATTGATTATAGTCACTATCTAAGGGATTCTATTTCTCTAATACTCTGCAAAGTACTGAGGCCCCTTGGGTAAGAAAAACACTTGATAAAGATTTGAAGAAAAAAAAAAAAAGATATCAGTACTGACAAGAAGGAAAGGAGGTGAAGAAAATGTTATTGATGCTGCGTTTATGTAGCATGACAAGAGCCCTGCCTCGGGGTACAAAGTATAAATGACAGCTTCGTCACGGGCTTAGTCAGTTTGTATCTCTGCGCTCTTCGCCAGTGGAAATAGACGAGCACAGCCAAAATAAATTAGGAGCTAGCTTTTATTTACTTTTTTAAGGAAAACAAGATCATTGATAACAGAACTCGGATGCTTCTGAAACTACTTGTATGTGAGTTGTATTTTGGTTTCCTTAATCTTCAGAATTGTTCTTTTATGCCTTAAAACCTGTGTATTCTTTTCTTTACAAGTAACGAGCTCTTCACAAAACTCCCTTTCTGGAAACAAGTGCTCTGACCCATTCTGATTATCTTTCACTCTCCAACTGCCCATTTTTTCTTCAGGGGTTTTCGACAGCACTGATCTTTTAACAGACCCGTGTCACCTTCCAGGGTTTTACCTACTTTCAGAAGAACCGCGGCGGACGAAAGCCTGAGCAATCTTACGCTGGCTTATTGCAGCGCCTTCACGCGAAAACCCCTCCGAAAATTCGCCGGGCTGGAACCAGGTCCGGGCGGGCCGCTTGGGCTGAGAACGTACCCGGGGTTCGTGTGAGTCCCCCGGCCCAAGCAGCTCCCTCGGCCCCACCGCCTCAGCGCCCCTCAGCGCCGGCGGCCGCCGCTTCCCGCCTCGCAACGCCGCGCGCCCAAGAAGGAGGGGGGGGGGGAAGAGAGGGGCCCAGGACCGCCTCGCGGCGCGCACAACGGCCCGCGGGGGCGGAGCGAAAAGGGGGGTGGAGCCAAGCCCTCGCGCTCGCCCCGCCCCCTCTTCCTCTTCTTCACAAAGCCAGAGCGGGGGGGGGAGCAGCGCCGCGCGCCCCCAGCTCGCGCGCGCCCCCCGCCGCCGCTCCTCCTCCCGCCCCCAGGGGGCGGGGCGGGCGCGAGGGCGCGCGCGCGCGCGCCGTGATTGGCTGCCGGCGGCGGTGGGAGCGGGTTTAACGGCTGCAGCGCCCCCGGGCCCGTGGAAAGCAAAACAAAGGCGGCGGCGGGCGGGAGCGAGCGCGGCGGCAGGATGCCTCGGCCGCCCCTCGGCCCTCAGGGCGGGAGACGCGCGCCCGGCCCCCGCCTATGACCCCAGGCCGCCGCCGAGACGGTCCCTTCCAGGCGAGGGAACCCGCCCCCCTCACCGCGCTCCCCCCCCCCCCATCCCCCCCTTTTTGTTTTTCGGTGAGGGCCCGGTGCAGAGCCCTCGTCGGCCGCCGCCAGAGGAGCGGGGCTCCCGCCTGTCCTCGGCCCCTGAGGGAAGGGGTCCGGCGCTGCTCGGAGTCCGGGCTGGGGAGCGGAGCCGGCGCGGCGCAGCGGTGAGTGCGGGACGCCGGCGCCTTTCCCTGTTGTCGGGGCTGGTGTTTTGGGGGGGGGGGAGGGGGGAAGGAAGGGGCGAAGTGAGCCCCGTAGTGCAGCCCCGGGCGGGGGGGTCACGGCTTCCTGCGGGCGGTGGGGGCGCCGAGGCAACTTTGCTGGCGGGAGGAGGGCTCGGGCGCTATTTATAGCGCCTGGAAATGACGGCAGCGCTGCCTGCAGCCTCCTCTTTACCGATGGTTTACATAATTGGGGGGGGGGCGCGGCGCGCAGGGGTCCGGGGGCTCCCCCTCGTTCCCTCCGCTCGGTTGGGGCCCCCGGGAGCCGTGCCAGGGGCCCGCCAGGCTGAGAGAGCGCTGGTCCGCGTTCGGGTGGGCTGTCGGCCGGCTGTGTGCCGGGGGAAACGAGTCGTTGTCCTGCGGGGATCGCTGCGAGGGGGGAGAGAGAAGGCGACGGCGTCACCCGCCGCGGCGGCTTCGTGCTCGGGCGTGAGGAGGGTAAGGCTCGACCGCGAACGGAGCGGCTGCTCCCTCCCGGCGGGGAAACCTAGCGCTGCCTCTGCCGGCAACTTTCTCCTCGCGCCTTTTCCCTGATATTTCTCGGTATCTAAAGTGAAAAATGAGGTTCCTGCGTCTCAATCCTTAACTTTTTGAGGTTTCTCCCTGCTGGAGTCATCAAATCGCAGCTTAGCAAGAGCGCGTGCAGGGGCTTTGTGCAGATGGTCACAGCCTCTACAGCTTATTTTGTGTCACTTTTTTTTTTTTTGAACCCAGAAAGAATGACGGAGTCATTTCTCACTCATTCCGTTTCTCCGTGCGCTGCCCGTGGCTCAGGCAGCGATCCGAGCTTCCCCCGCGGACGGGGGACCGGCTGCCTCCTTCCCTGCCCGGTAGCCAGCCCGCCGCCCTGGCCCCCCCCGCCACGCTCATCGGGGTGTTTGTTTACACATCCGGGAGCCGCGCGGGGCGGGGCCTCCCCCCTGCCCCATTGGCCGCCCCCGCCCCTCCCCGGTGACGTCACGGGGCGGGACGGAGGGCCCGCGCCGTCCCCGGCGGGACGGGGTCGCGGGGGTCCCCGCGGGCGGGCTTAAGCGCGGCAGGGACAGTCCTTTGCCTGCCTGCGGCGGGCCCTGTCGCGACAGAACTAGCGAGGGCGGCGGGGCGGCTTGTTGAGGCTCGTGCTGCCGCCGTACGGGTCCGCGGCGGATGGTCGGTGCTTCCAGGGGTTGCTGTGGGCTAGTGGGGACGGTGCAAGTCACAGACACGGGATCGGGACAGCCACTGAGAAAGGGACAGACAGCACCCTCTGCCCTGGCTTTTGCACCTAATTCTTTCAGATTCCTCGGATCTTCAGGAAACCTGGCTGTCGCGTGCGTGACCAAAGCACAGACTGTGCTGTTGTCTAAGAAAGAAACAGTTGCCTCGGGATTTTACACTGCTTTCACAGAACCTGTGGCTGCTCATATCTATCAGAGTGAAGTGAGGTGGTATTTATTCACCATTGCTAGAGCAAGCTAAGAAATGGTTGTGATGTTTTGAGTCTTGCTTTTAATATCACAAAGCAACAAATTCTGTGATCTTATGATGCATATCAAACACTTAGGATTGTCTTCTTTTTGAAGAGAGCAATAGCAAATACAGTTTTATCAAAAGAGCTTTGGAAGCTTTTAATTTCTGTAGTTGAAGGACTCAATATACTGAGTCTGAAAGAGTCCAGATTGCCTTTAAAAATGTGAATTAAAAAAGCTTTTAGGAATACCTTGAAGAAAAATATTTTTCTTGTATGTTCAACTTCCTGAACTTTTGCAGGCATTGAACTCTGTTTCAATTACTGATCTAAAGGGTCTAATCCAATGTCAAAACATATTTGCTTGTGGTGCCTTTCATTCTGAAACCAATGTGTATTTTTTTTTTTTCTATTTCTGTGAAACTAAACAGTGTCTGTGTCTTTCTAACGTTGAGCTGAAGCAGAGAGCTGAAAGGAAGCATCATGTTTAACTTTCAGGACTGTATTTCTTGTGTCTTCAGTCTTTCTCCTGTAATCTGTTACCTTGCATGAATGTGACAGCTGTTCTACAAAAACAAGCTGTTTTGTCCAAACACTACTCACTCTTCCCTTTGCAGCTATAATGAAATTATCCTGGGACAATAGGTATATAGTGTCTGTTTAAATAACTGTATTAATAATTAAGTTTTGCTCTTCATGCAAACTGCTGGGTTAATATTTCAAACATATTAATTTATTCATTATCAAATCTGTGTTTTCAGTGACTACCAAAAGTCTGATCATTCTGTTGTGTAGATATGTGCTTTGGATTGCAACTTGTTCCCATCGTTGCTTTCTTTATTTTTTGGATTGTGTATGTTCTGTTATGTGTCTGTTTGTGGCTTATATCTGCCTTTGCAATTGTTTGTGTAAGAGACTTTTTTGTAGTAAGTCCTTCAGTATTATTTTTGAGTATTTTGTCCTGCTGCTATCATAAGTTTAAGATAAAACAAAACCAAAATCCAAACCAAAACCCTTTAAATCTTGCTGTGGTTGTCTCTTGTGCTACGCCTGCTGTACAGATCACTTATGCAAGGCTTCTTTTGAAGCACAGTGACTGCTTCCTATAAACAATCTTTAATTTATGTGGCTTTCATTATCTGCTCTATTTATATTACTAGTATCCTACTGCTAAAAGAGTGGTTAACTGCTGCCCTGCACACAGTTTACAACTGTGATAAGTGTTTGGCATGCTCGTTTTAGTAGCTGGATCAAGATACTGTAAATTCTTTATATTGGCTCTCCTTCTGTGTTTGTGCTATTGACCTACTCTGTCAGTCACCTGATAGCTGATGACATAAGTGACTGCAGCGTTCATGTTTGGATTGCTCATTAGCCTGACGCATATAGTGTGGTAACTGGTGGCCTTTGACGGATCAGTAGATGTTGTTGTGAATATTTAGAATCTGTAATTTTCAGGCTTGCTTTCCAACATAGCGGGAAGGTCTGTCCTTTTCTGTTTATGCATGTAATTTCTCTTAAAGGCATTCTGAGGATTAAGAATGCAGTTGGGTATTCTCTGTCTAGAATATAGCTTTTATTATCTGACTGATTTTGGTAGCATCCATTAAGCATCTATTCTGGTAGAGTGAGGAAGTATCTAATTAGCTGTGATCAGGACACTAGTCAAATAGGCCTTTGCCTAAAGGCATAATTCTGCTGAGCTTGAAAGAGGAGGAGACACTGATCCCTGAATAGGGTGGCAGCATCTTACTTGGTATTTGACTTAAAGCCAGGTACAATACAGCAAGATTTTTTGCTGAAAGCTGAAGTGCAAATGTCTATTGTATGTTTATTGTTGGACATAGCAAGTATTTTCCAAGATGCCTTGTCACTTGCTATATTGGAATTAACCGCTGGAGCTTCAAAGAAAATTAATTTTTTCTAATCCCCTGCCTTATTGCTGTATATTTTTGCATGGATGTCTTAAAGAGTATACCTGGTATCATGTAGAAAGTGCTTGTGTTTCATGGAGAACTGTTTGAATCTCCCCGTTCATTAGAAATGTGATGGAGCAGATGCCACTAGTGGAACAGAACTGCTCGTTGCTATGTTGAATGGAAGTTGAATTGAGCAGCTTCATAGAAAAAAGGGGCCTGCAGTGTAGCCAGGCATTTGCTCTAAATAACACTTCGCTTTGTCTCTAGACTTGTTGAATAACGAGTTTATTCTGGCCTTGTTGTAAGCTGCTAATTGTTCTGCTCTTTTCACCTACAGGTTGTGACTGTTTCTCATCTGTCATTGGTGTGGAAAGTGCCACACACACTCCAGAACAACAACGGCTTTTGCTTGCATATTCCAGTGTTTCTTTTGTCAGCGAGTTCAGCAAAGTTGTAATTCTTCAAGTGCCAGCCCTGAGCTGAGTGAGGAGCCACCAGCAGAGATGGTAAAAATGACAAAATCAAAAACGTTCCAGGCTTACCTGCCAAACTGTCATCGAACCTACAGCTGTATCCACTGCAGAGCCCATCTAGCCAATCACGATGAATTGATCTCCAAGGCAAGTGGCTTGTTTAGAGACCTTATGAATTATTTCTTAACCAAAATGCTTATCACTGTATCACTGCTCCCAGTAGATAAAGGATGCAAATTGATGCATCCTTCAAAGTATCTTCCCTGGGTTCATTCTTGGGTCAGACATATTGTGTACTGAGGACTGGGTATATTCTGGAAACTTTTGAATGTGACATAAAGACTGATCTAACATATTCCCTGCATTAACAACCACTCTGTACTCTTGGGTAGGTACTATTTGTGAGCTGTCATATCTGAAAGGTCTGGTAAGGAAAACTGTCAGAGGAAAACATGGTTCTCTGGGTAGGGAAATGATTCTGGCATGGTTATTCCAGATAAAGATTATTATTGACTCTATTTGACTGAAGGTCACAAACCTGGCTGTTTCCAGAGTGTTCTATTGCTGTTATGGAATCTGTAAACCCATTTACTTTTACTGTATACCAGTTCCTGAGGAATATGATTAGCCAGGGATGTTCAAAATAGTTGTCTAAATAGATAAGACAAAATAGTTCAAAATAGTCTGTCTAAACTTAAGCTTAGAGGATGTGTGGATCCTTGAAACAGGCTAGTCCTGTCCTTACCTGTTGCTGGAAGAAACCAAGACTTGTGATGTATGAAATACATAAGAAAACTTGAAGTTTGGGATAAATACTTGACAGACTGATTCATTCTTTGCTTTAAATAAGCTTCTGATGTATTTTTCTCTTAATGGCATCCTGGACAAAACACTTCAGTTGGTTTTTCAAGCCTCTTAATACAAATTGCTTTCTACATAACTTTTTTTGTGAAATAAAATTTTTAGAGGCAAACCCTCTATAACTAACTTTATCTGTTACTCCTGCCTGTTTGTGTGTTCAGCAGCACTAAGGTGATGCTCCTCTTGAGTGCTGAGATGAGGGGGTGAGGATGCTGCTACTTCTGAATTGAGGTTTTCTTTCGGTGACGAGAAAGTATACCTGCTTGTTTATCCCTTAGAGGGTTATCAGGAAATAATAGGTTTTCCCCATACATCTTTTCTTGTGTTACTAATCTTTTTGATCTTAGTTTAGATCTCAAGACAACTTTTTGATTCAAGTAGTAAAATAGGTGACAGTCCTTGGCAGCATTGCTTATCGCTTGCTTACTTCTCTACCTTTAGTCTCTTCTCGTAAACAATGCTTTCCCTCAACTTAGTACATAAAAACCAAGAGAAATATTCAATTAGTAATGTGAATGCATTTGAATTTCATTTGTTTCCATGTTGATTTCAGAATTTGAGTATAAGTGGTCTTTTTGGCAACACTGGATTCTAAATGACAAGCAATAATAGCTTCATTACTCATTATATGTTCTGGGAAATAAAAATAGTGGGAGGGGTTCATCTTTCCTGAACTTCAGGTTGTAGATGCCTACAGGAAGAATGAAACTAGCGAAGTCTTTAGAGATGTGTAAATTCATTGAAAGTGCAATCCAAGCACACATACTTAATAGGAAGCTCTTCTTTTAGTGGACTTACACTTTTGCATGTCGACTCAACTGCCACACTTAACACATGAGCCAGTTGTTCTCCAAGATCTTGGGAGTTTTGGTCAGCAGAATATTTTGAATATGTTGTTAAGCAAATCATCTGTTCATATTACAGCTTCATAAATAATTTCAAACATTAAAAAAAATAATTTTCAATTCAGAGAACATGGAGAACTCTTTAAAAAAAAAAAATCTATCTAGTAAATAAAAATACTTCCAAGTTGTTTCCTATGGTGTTGGGAAGGGTGTTAGATATGGATTCTGTTATATTTCTGGCTTATTTGACAGCTGATCCATATTCTGTCAGCTTAAGATTTCTTGACCATATTTTATTGTCTCAATCTGTGTGATAATAAGAAATACATTTAAATGTGAGTGTATGTTTTGTTTGTTTGTGAAATAAAGAACATTTCTCATCTATGGTACTTATATTTGGAACACAGCTTTAAAAAACCTGTCCTCCTTTAAGCTTAACTTTTGTATGTTCTAACACTGGAGAAGTTCTTCTGATGGAAACAACTGCAAAGCAATAGTTCAATACACTTGGAATCATTAAAAATTAGTAGTGTTGTCCTGGGGGGTGGTGGTAGGGGGAGTGGTGTGAAGAAATTATATTTAATTTTGTTTAAATGAAAACACAGGTTAACCTGGAAAATAAAGACTAAACAAGTATCCTAACATAACTTAGACCTGGGAAAGGGCTAACAGATGAGTGTACCTCAGAACAGTTTCTTTATATGAGTGATTTTTCTGAAGTTCTTTTAAAGTGCTTTCATTGATGCATGTTATGTGCAGTGAAATTGTTAGAGATACTTTAATTTATACAAACTATCTAGAATCCTAATTACTATAACTACCCAGCTGCAGCAAAAATACTTAAAATAACCTGAAGTGTAGCAAGTTAATTGTATACAATCTAAAGTTAACTAAGAACAGCACAGTTCCTGTGCTGTTTTGCATTTATTGATGGAGCAGATAAGTGGACTGCTCAATGTGATTTCTGCCCCCGGCCTTACTTTGAGGGCCCAGTTAAAAGCTAAGCTCTGGGTAACACCTGGTAAATACAATTTTTGGTTACAGGTTGTCTCACTGGGTTGTGGTGTGGTTTTTTTTTTTTTTTTTCCCAAATGCTTACTATACAGTGCCACTCCAGAACCTTAGTGCCACAAACGCTCTTCAGCAGATAAAGGCAAACAGTACTTGGTACCTAGCTGTAACTGCTTCATTTGGGTGTTTTCCCCCTGCCCTGTATTTCCTGCATGCATGGTGATTGCTTTCTTCTGTATGGAAAGGGAAAAAGAGCCAAAAATACATGGTGCACTCAATTTAAAGCAGCTACAACTAGCTTTCTAACGTGCTTTGAGGTATAAGCATTTGTTACACTTGACACTAATGTTTCTAACTTCAAGATGAAAAGATAAGCTATGCTATGCAATGAGTGGTGTTTCTCTTAAATGTTGGTCTGTCATGGAAAAGCACAGTGCACAGCATATTTTTGTCAGTCATCCTTTTGATTCTGGTCCTCAGAATACCAGACATCAATAGAGATTCGAAGTTGTTCTGCTTTTGAGAACTGTTGATGCCAATTGTCTGACAAGGATGGCAGCATACACGAATCACCTTTTCATTTTATTTCTGTTCAAGCAGCAGGATCTCTTTCTTGCCTTAGAATTAATCATCAAGCTTTTTTTTTTTTTTCTCTTGTGCCCTTGCTGGTGATAAAATGGCAACCAAGAGTCTTTGCAATGCCTTAGAAACAAGAATGCAGTCTAATAAGACAGTATAAAAATGTGCTACCTGCACAAGTGAATTCATTGTCATCTGTAGTTTTAGTTTTCTTTGCAACTGTGAAAGGACTCAACATGTTGCTTCATGTTGAAATCCACTTGGATGTTCGTGATTAGAACATACATTTCTAGATATTTTTAGTCTATAACCTTGTGTTTTCTGAGTCTAGAGAGGAACTTGGAGAAAGGGGAGGAATGGGAAGAAGACTGGTTGAGAACAGATGTCCCAAACTAGGAGGTCATCAGAAGTGGAGATTTTGACAAATGTTAGTCTGTGCAGCTGAACACATGCACACATATATGAACAGCTGCCATAATTTATAACCCCAGTCACCTTGGGGGAAAACACTAATTTGAAGGATAGATAATAAAAGAATAAACAAACTGTAGATGAGTTTTAATTGAAATAAGTGTAATTACAAAGTGGTAAGTGGTGTTAGGTACCTCTTAGACACTAGTGATTTGCATTGTTAACAAGTCTGCAAGTGCTGGATTTTCTGTTTCTTTGGTGAAGATTTCAAAGTGAATGTTGAACATTTTTTAAAAAAATACTATGGAAAGGAGTATACCAGTCTTCACTACACTGGGGGACATTCAGAGAACGGGGGAAGAACGTGCAGCTTTTTTATTTCTTTAAAGAGCAAATGGTTAAAAGATGCATAGATGTAGTGCCGAGGGACATGGTTTAATGGTAACTTGGCAGTGCCAGGTTAACAGTTGATAATCTCTTCCAACCAAAACAATTCTGATATTTTTAAACTCGTACCCTACTATGACTACAGGCGTAGAAGAGAAGTAGCCTTGAGCAGCAAGCAACCGTAGGCCTTAATATAAGAGCAAGGCAAAAAATGAATGCTGTAGGAGGCACTCTTTGGACTTAAAATGTTCAAATAGCACAAAAATTAGCCAAACAGTGTATGTTAATAACTTTAAAAATCCTAACAATTAAAAAAACTTGACAAAATTAAATTTTGAGGGAAAACTTCTATGAGACTCTAAAGTCCAGGGGAGGTTGCCGCTTATGTGGCCTGTACAAAATGTTATATCTATGCTGCTCTGGAAGGGATTCTAAAATAAGTTTTGTGAAAGGCTTAATTGAAAGAACTTTCTTCTGATTTTTTTGTAAATGGTAGAGAATGTGCAGTGATTATTAGCTGTAGTTAATTTTGTAGGAGGCAAATGTTGCTTGAAGAGCTTAAGTTCCAAAGCACTAGAGAATGGCTTGTACTCACTAAGTTCCAGTAATTGTTTAGAAATTCAGTCAAGGTCCAGCAAATTGCAAAGACTTACAAACACCTAACAGAAATTTTGGAACCTAGTGGCTATATTGCCAAGCGTAATGCTTTGTTACTCAAGGCTGACCTGCTTGAAAGACTGTTGAATCATCTTACAAGGTACCTTAATGCTGGGGATGGAAGAAAATCTGGATTACTTTGTATAGATGCCTGTATAAATACTGCCACTTTCTTCTGTTTCATTCATTATGAAGCATATCTGACCAGAGGGGGGAAAAGTCATATCAAGTCACAGATGAGACTAGATGTGTTAATACTTTTCAAGAACAAGTTCTGCATAAAGGTATATATACATAACTGTCATAGAATTCACTGGGAAATCCTCACGTTCTATGAGTAAAAGAACAATCTTGCTGGTTAAATTTAGTTCTCCAAGGCATTCAGTATGTCTGCTGTTATATTATTGATGAGAAGGAAAAGTCTTCAGCTTAAATAGATGCCAAAATATTTTTAGTCTTGCTTAGCAATCTGTGATTTTGCCCTCCTCTGTTTAACTGATGAGTTCAAGATGATTTTTTTTAAGGTTTATTGTCTTTCAGTAAATGCACTGTTTTTAGTTTGATTCAATTTGGTAATCCCCCTTTGCTTATGATATGAGGAGTACTTGGAAAGATAGTTGGGCCTGTTGTGTGCTTGAAGGCCATTTTTATTCCCTGCTGAAAACATTGAGAATGGGACTAATATTGTAAATATTCTGGTGATAATTTTTTCCTCTAAGAGGCTGCTAGTTTTGTGGGTTCTGTTTTTTGGTTTTTGTTTTTTTTTTTCCTCTTGGGGGAAGAATCTAGTTTTTGGAAGTGTAGCAATCTTTGGAAAACAAGAATAGATTTGAAGAATAGATGTTGAATTCAGTTTTCTAAGTTTATTTTGCAAATCTTGAAGTGACAGGATGTCCTTACAGCCTCTGATACATCTTACTGAAGATAATTTCAGACATCAGAGCACTTGTATGTGTTTCTGGTTTGCCTTGTGAGAACTGTCCCTATGAGGGTGCTTAAGGAAGATACTGTTAATGCCATCCTGACTTGCTTATAATAATACCTGCTATACCCTTAATACATGCTAAGATGGCAGTTTCTCTGGATGTTTTCTGTGGAGCATGATCTCTAGCCACACAATCTAATCCCATCTGTGGGGAATAATTAATTACATAAGCTTTTCAGTAGCTTCCCTTCCCCCACCTATGCCTTTCGGTATGCCTCAGGGCGGTAAATACGTTCTGCTTAAACTGATGCTTCCTTTTCTTCTGGGCAAAACAGCTAATCCTGGCATTACAGGTAATGACAGGTATGACTTAGATGCATAGATCATATCTAATTCTGTAGGCATCTACTAGTGTGTAAGCAAAACATTTATAAAGTTTCTTTACTACAAAATGTATTGATGACAGTGGTCTGTCAGATGACGTGAAAAGATCATAATACCAAACTGTTGTTGCAGTCGACCTTAGTGTTGTTCCTAAGCACAGTTAAATGATTTTGCTTACACTATCAGACATTCTAGATACTTTCCACCGTGCTGAAACAAGAAAAAGATCTTCATGTAGGAATGGACAGCTAGTGAAAGATGTGCATTTTCTAGGGACAAAGCTAACTCCTAAATCAATGTAATATTATTAATTGAGGACCATGAAAAAGCAGACTTTAAGCAAGTTTGTTTTAACTGCAAATATTAGTTGAACTGATAAATTGCTCAGCTTCTAAGTAAAAATCCTGGTTGATGTGAGTCGTTGATGACAGTTGCCACTATCTTCTAATGCCTCTTTGCTGGGCAAGAGACGTATTTCAGACTCAGAATTATGACAGTTTTAATAGAATGTTCTGGTTTAGTTATGATTTATATGTAGTGCTAGCAGTATTGGAAGTGTTGAACAAATCTTGCAAAGTAAAAGTTTGTGTTTGCATAGATGATGTTTATTCTGTAGAAGAGCAGTTTGTCTGGAGACTGGTTTGAACAGTTATGCCTGTTAGTCCTTGACGCTGCCATTTAAAATATTCTCTTTCATTTCCTTTGAGGAGCTGACACACAAGGCGTTTAACCTGTCAGTCTCTTAAAATTCTTATCAGGATAACTGAATCTTACAGTGCAGAGTGTGAGAAACTTAGTGCTGGTAAAAACAAATATTTGTTCAGGATTCATTTTTTTCTGGTTATGCTAAATACTCTGCTTATAGCCAAGTTACAAGCTTAGCAAGCAGTTCAAGTGCCAAAATGAGCTGTCCTCTTTTGACTTCTAGTAGTAGGATGCATCAGGAACTAGAGGTCTGATAATAAATATTTCTTACACCTAATCAGTATTCTGTGGTCAAGAGAATGCATGTGACAGACGCATATGTCTTTGTGTTGTTCGAATACAGGTTTTTTTTGGGGGAAAAAAATCTTGTCTATTCATGTGAATAAGAAACTGACTGCCAAGCTCTGTCAATAAATAAATATGAAAAATTAGAAGGCATGGGAATTTAAAAATTGATATCTTTACAGTGCTTTTACTTCAGTCTGTATTAAGAGTTCCATGTGGATGGATTACAGATCTCAGTGACACATTGATGTTGTCGGACACTGGTTTTAAAGGAAAATCTGAGTTGCCCAGACCCAAGTTCTGTATTCCAGAATGCGGTAACGCAAGTTGCCACTCCTTGCTGTCAAGTTCTCTGTGAGGGATGTAAACATGGAGGAACTTGCTCTTCCCACAATTGTTCTATGGCATGTAAATAAAGTATTTAGCTTCTAAACTTGTATGTAGGTAAGAAAGAACCAGCCAAGCTGTGCTAACAGGCAGCTGGAGAAGGTGGGAATGGAGGCGCTCTTCACAGTGTGATGTTTGTGAACAGATTTTTCTTTCTAAAACCACTGTCCCAAGAAAAGATTCTGGTTTGTGTTGCTTCTCTCTCCACTCCACCCTGATAATCCTGAAAATTAGCAAGTAACGAAGATGGCCATTTCTGAGGGGAAAAAAACCTAGGAGAGTACAGTGTGTTTAGGGAAATATGGCAAAGAATGCAAGAAAAGAAAAGCCATCTTCAAAAATACATCAGAAAAAAAGAACAACTAAAGCAGTACTTTCAAACCTGCGGTTTGTATTTCATTTGGCTAGCGGTTTTTTTTTCAGCTTATGAAACAAGAAGGGGAAGAGCTGCTTTTTCTGCTATTCCTGGCATCCTGTTACTGCCCTCTGCTTAATTTTGAGAAATGCAGGGTCAGAGGAGAGCTTTTATTAGGTGATATTAAGTCAAGACTAAACATAAACTTGGCAGAAATAATTGCATAAGTAGTTCAAAAGGTCTCCTGGCTGTTGATTTGTTCTGGAGTCTTTTTCTCTCCCAGCTAGCTGGGGAACTTCAGGTGTGGCATATAAGTAGTTTAAAAAGTGATTGTGTAGGACCAGAAGAGAAAACATATTCGTTTGTATGTGATTGGCATGTGTAATTACATGTAAATAAACTAGCACGTGATTAATTTAATAGGAGAGAGTATTTCATGGTGCAGCTTGAAAAAGGATTTGTGACTTCTAATTCGCAAAGTTTTTAAAGCAAGGAGAAATGGCTGCAACTTTTTTAGTGCAAGAATTCTTACAGGAGCTTAAGCAAAAATAATGGTCATCGTGGCTTTGAAAGTTCTTTTTTCTTAATTTCAGGTACATGGAACAGGGAAGTTCTAGTTTAAGTTGATTCTTAATGAATAAGAGGACCTTTAAAGTGTTGCCTTTGCTTTTTCTTAAATTTTGGGGTTGCACAACTGCACTTGTCTAAATTCATGTGTAGTTGACTCAGGCTAGTTACCCATTTGTTAATGGGCAGTTTTTGAGAGTATATACATGAAGAATTTTTGTTTTCATCTGCAGTAAGCATTCTGTGCTTTGTTATTGATGATGAGACACTGGCTCTAATTTAGAGGGCACTGCTTATTCTATAGAAAATGCAGACTGTAGGTTCTGTACCACTCTACCAGTTTTGTGATGCGTGTTTAAGTATCTCAGGAGAACTGAACTAATGGTGTTGGGTTTTTTTTTTTTTTTATTTGTTTGTTTCAAAGGTAAGTGTAAGGATTACTTTCTGGCAGGGCTCTTCAGACTCTACTCAACTGAGTCTCTCCTTTCAGGGTCAGTCCTACCTGAAGTTTTAGCTTTCACTGTACCGCATAGCCTATCTTTTTCTCCTTGCCTTGTGAAAAACAAGACTTGCAGTTCTGGCAAATGGAGAGAGTACCTTTTCTTTTGTCTTTGCTGTAGATGAAGAAATATGTTCTTCTGTCAATAAAAATCTCCATCTAGTAATTCTTTTAAATGATTGCTAAAATAATACTAAAATATTAACACTATAAACTGTTAAGTAGAACTTCTCATCTTGAAGTGAGACTTTATGGAGTAGCTAAGGGCTGTATGTAGCTACACTGCCAGCTTTGCTACTAACAGTAGTCCAGAGTCATGGATTTCTTTTAACATTCTTTGTTGCAGTATATAATCTTGCTAATGTTGATCAAAATGTGTTCATTTATATACATTTCCCTTTTACATCTTTTCTTGCAAGCTGTTCTGACACAACAGTGATTGGTGTTGCGTTGCTGATCATTAGACTGGTAAAATACATATTTTGGTCTCAAGTGACTTCTGGTTATGTACCTAAATACACATCAGAAGAAGAATCCATTGCAGAAAGGTCATTCTGCCTATGGTTCCATGACTAATGTTACTAAAACCATTCAAAAATATTCAAAGTGAGATTTTTCTTCCAAAAACTTTCCATGTGGATCTAATGCGGGTTTCAGAAAAGCTGGTCTTTGATCTTCAATACTAGAACTTCAAGGATTCTTAAAAACTATTGTACTTTCTCTTCAGCATGGATAAAATTGTTAATTTTCTTTGAAAGTAGGTTAGTGTCATGGTTTAACCCCAGCCGGCAACTAGAACTGGCAACTAGAACCAAGCTCACTTACACACCCCCCACCTTCCCCTCCCAAGAAGGGTGGTGAGAAGAGGGAGGTGAAAAGGAGGAAAAAAAAATCCTTCTGGGTTGAGATAAAGACAATTTAATAGAAACAATAACAGAAGAAGGAATAATAATGATTGCAGTCACACCACCTGGTGAGTTGGCACCATCCAGAGCTAACCCCCATTTATATACTGAGCATAAAGTCTATGGTATGGAATATTTAATTGGCCATTCTGTCCTCCTGTCTGTGCTTCTATGGGAAGCTGAAAAAATATGTCCTTGCATAGTGTAAACATCACTTAGCAACAATTCAAAACAACAGGTATTATTGACATTCCTTTCACAGCAATCACTAGAAAGAAAATTAACTCTTTTCTAGGTGAAACCAGGACAGTTAGGGAAGGGAAATTCTTGGGAAAAAAAAACAAACCTAAGACAGTTCAGGGGATTTTTTTAAAATGGAATTCAGTATGGAAGAGGGGAAAAAAGATAAACTCCATTTCAGCAGGATCCTGTTTAGACATAGCCATTCTTTCCTACTCAAATTATCAAGTAATTCAATACAGAAGGAACAAATCAACAGATGAAAGCAGTGATGTCTTACATACGTTTTGAATGCTTTAGCTGTGGCTGGATCTAGTCTGCTTGCAAGTTTTGCCAGGATGTTGTAGCTCAAGGCTGTCTGATCGCAGGTTCAGGCCTTTATGTCTTCATTAGCAGTTGTAGAGCGCACAGCAGAGGAGCTGCTGGTTCAGTTTGGTACAGACGGAACAGAGATGTAGTTCACAGGCACTGAAACTGCTCTGCAAACCAAGCCAACCCTCAGTAAGCGTGGTTGATTAGGGGTTTTGCTTCAAAACTGCACTACTGCTCTGAACTGAAACATTAATTTAGATCCATCCAACAAAGTCTAAGGGCCATCTTTTGTCCATAATGTATCAGGAGTTTGATAGATTTGAAAGCATATGGCTGTGCTTGGGCATTTGATGATAACAGTTGTTTTATTAAAATGAAGCCGAGCTTATAAACAGATCAGATGCATTTTCTGAATACAGTATGCTGGTTTGATGCTTGGTCCAGAATTTCACTGGTCTTGCATCAAATGATGCGATGAAATGAGAAGAAATCATCTTTTGGGTGTAGAGAGAGAGAACAGAAGAGATGGAAATAATTCCCTTTGAGTTAAAAGCAGATTTTTTTAATTAGCATGAAGAATGTCTAGGAAAATGAGAATTGATCTCTTGCAGAGGGGTAGGAAAAAAGTATGGGGTTTTTTTGCATTATGGATGTCTTATTTTGAACAATAATACTTAACAACTTTAAATTGTTGCTAAAAATCTAGTGTGGGTGAAAACTTCGCTGACCAGGATTTCCTGTAAATTGGTATAAAGTAATTAATCTGAAATCTATATTATGCTTATATGCTTACTAATGCACCCTTCTGGAACTGTTTTTTGTTTGGTGGGGGTTTTTGTGTTAACAAGCATTCACTTGTGTTAACAAGTGCAATTTTTTTTTTTTATGCAGTCCTTCCAGGGAAGCCAGGGACGAGCCTACCTCTTTAATTCTGTGTAAGTATGTTGTTATGGTTATGCACACTACTTAGAGTGTATTCTTTTTTTGGTATGCTTCGTAAGTGGAAAATAGTAGGAATTAATGTAGTTGCACTTTGCCCTGTTATTTTTAACGTTTGCTTTACTCACCAGCAATAGTTACTAAAGGAGCCTACTGAGCTGATTCATAAGTATCCCTTTGCAGGTATTAGCAGAATTACCTAAAATATAAGATAATCTAAAAGCTGAAAGTTTAGGGGAGGGTGTTAATGTGAAAATCCTATTGTGTGTGCAGTGGTTACTGTCTTGATAAGAGTTGCCATTCTGAGATATTCCAGAAGTCAAAAAATATTGTGTGACTGTAAATTTGGTTTAGACAACTCTGATGTAGTCTAAAGAAGAATTTTCCAGTGCAATAGTTAGATACATTTGCAGGTTAATGCTTCAGTAAACTTGGTACATCTTAAATGACCTTGAATATTGCAAATGTGCTAGAGGCAAAAGGTCTCTGTGATCTTATCAAGCCTAATATTTGCAATTTTAGGCACGTCCTAACCATGGTACTAGGGTTCTAGAATTTGCTAATGGATGTATTTAAGTTTCTAATATGCAGGATTGCATTTCTGTCTTCATTTTTCAGCAGTTTGTTGTGTTGCAGCATTTTGGGAAAAGAAATGGAGTCAAGTGTCTTGGTCTATTTTAGACCAGGATAATGGAACTAAAACTGCAAAGGATTTGATTGCAGATCCTTAAAGTTCTTCTTATATGTAGTCATTCAGTGGTGACTTGGGACTTCTAGTATAATTGTAGTAGTAAGAATCTGGTAATACAACAGCAAAGATGGCAAAAGTTTGCTCTTGTATAACACCTGCTCGGGCAGGGGGTTGGACTTAGATGATCTCCTGAGGTCCCTTCCAACCCTGACCATTCTGTGATTCTGAACACTGTCTAAAAACTTGGTTTAGTCTTGCTTCGTGTTTTCTGCATAGACTCTTTTTCATGAGAAAACTAGCTTGATGCAGTACTTCATGGGATGTTTTGTTTTGATAGTGCTGTTTATTCATCATGGCTTAGTCTGCTGATCTGTAGCAAAGAAATATTTATGAGGCTTTTTCTTTGCTGCTAATTTGGAGTTGGTTCTAAATTCAGCTGTTGGTGCTGCTTTACTGGTACAGACTTCCATTATAGAGATCTCAAATTGTTTTTGAGGAAAAGCCTGAAACTGTAGAGGTGTCTAGTTACTGCTTAGTGTTCTGTTCTCTGAAAGCTTAACTATTTCGCTTGTCTTTGTTGATGGAAGTAAGTGGGCATTGCCAACAGTTTGCTGTTTAGACTAGCCACTTGAAAAAACATAAAACTTTTTTTTCATCCTGTCCTTCAGCTCAGTGTAGCAGAGGAAGTTACTTTTACAGCACTGAATAAGTTAGGTACTTTTTTTTTTGTCCTCTGGAGAATAGGTGGCTAACAGGTTAAGAGAAGAGACGCTTGTGCAATTAATGTAATTTCTCTAATTTCTCCTTTTTTTTTTTTTTTTTTTTCCCCAGGGTAAATGTGGGCTGTGGTCCAGCAGAGGAGAGAGTTCTTCTGACAGGTTTACATGCTGTAGCAGACATCTATTGTGAAAACTGTAAAACCACTCTTGGATGGAAATACGTAAGCAATATACTTAAGTCTTCAATAAATGTTTATATGTTGAAGCACAGGTATTTGAGTAGACCATTGAGTAGCACCTAAACTGATAGTTTAGGTGAGTTAGCTCTAGCGCTTTTCTATCTATCAGACTGTAATATAGTTTTGCTTCCTGACATCTGCTGGAATGCTGTAGTAGATAATAACTTTATTCTGGACTGTAAAACAAGCATGAGCCAAGGGAGCTTTTACAGCTATCTAATACTTCTGTAATATCTTTTTGCAAGAGTACCAACCTCATACACTAAACCAGATGGAAGAAATTGTCAAAGTGGGTCTTTAATTTCTTGGGTTGCAAAAGTTGGTTCATATAGGAAAGATATGAATTACGATAAATGGTACTGAGCATGTTTACACTGTGTGTGAATGTGAACTTGATTCTGTTGTTTGAAAAGTTACCTCTGCACTTGCACAGCTGCTTTGCAAGTTTCATGGTTTGAAAATGTTAGATTCTGGTTGTTGCATGTAGGATTTTAATTGATTCAGTATAGCTTCAGATATTATAGAAAGAAGTTGTCCTAATGCACTCCCTCTGATGATGAATACATAGGAGAGCTTTTGAAAAGGTTCCTGTTCCCTCTTTTCATTGCTTCTGGGAATAAGGAAACTGAACACGCATAACATGCCATTTCCTAACCTTCACTTAAAAGCATTGAAGTTCCCTAAGCAGTGAGAGAACATGGAAAGTTCTAAAGCAAGATCTGTTGTGTAGTGCCTCTGCTGATTCTGCTTATAAGAAGTTTACTCCCATTTCCTTCTCAACCCCCTTTGTCCTCTCTTTCCTCCCTCCTGCCCTTGATCTGGTGTAACTGATATGAGATGTTAACTGGAATGTCTCCTGGTTTTGTTTTTAATGCAAGTTTGATGCTTAAAATACTTAAAATTTCCCAAGCTTAATGCAGCACCTTGATTTTTCTTTTTTCCAGGAACATGCTTTTGAGAGCAGTCAGAAATACAAAGAAGGAAAATTTATCATTGAACTTGCCCACATGATAAAAGACAATGGCTGGGAGTGAATCATAACCTTTTTCCTTCTGTTTGGACAATATTCTGTGGAACATGCTTTACAAAGACTAACGCAAAGTAAAGGAAGAGCTTGGCTAGAGTGGCCCTGAGAATATCACTGAACTCTGAAACCTCACAAATGAGTAGTGTAGTGTAAGTGGCTATTTCAGGCCATGTTTGCCTTTTCTCCTTGTGTAAGTTCCCTTTTTGTATGTGTGTATTATTGTGTGAACCGTTGTTTTGGAACATTTTGGATTACCTTTTTCTAAACTCTCTCAAACTAGAGAAACAGTTCACTAATTGAAAACGGATTTTACTGGTTAGTATCTATCTCTGACCTATGCCTTTAATGCTACCTTCTGCTGTGCATGCTTCTTGCCTAAACACCTACACTCCAGTCCTGTAGAAGTTCTGTATCTGAGCAGTCTGAAAGAATGTATGGGATGGGGTGCTTTTTTATATGTAGCAATTTCTGATGTGTTTGGCAGTGAAGAGGATGCAGTATTGTAGTTATTAATTTCTTTTTTAAATTTGAGTGTACCACAACCTATGTACATCTTGTGGGTGAATTGGTTAAAGGTACAGTGCTCACTTTAAAAAATATTTCAATTGCACTGACTGAAGTTAGCAGGTCTCAAGTTGTTAGGAAGGGTTTGGTATCTCAATGAAATACCTTAGAAGGATTTTAAATCAATAATGCTATAGGATATGTTCATTTAAGACCAACGTGTTCCTGAAGGAGTTTGCTGGAAAATAAATCTATAGAACTATAGCTTGCAAGATTGAAAAGGCAGAAAAATATATGCATCTTCTATTTTGGGAAAAAAAAAAAATTAGTCGGTGTATTAAAAAAAAAAAGTTTTGGTACTGTACCTTTGCCAGTAACAGGGACTTGTGCATCAGTAGAGTTTTATGGCTGGTTCCATGTAACTGTATAGTCCTAATGCACTGGACAAAGAGGTTGATATCAAGGAAACTTGTTGAAGTATTCTGCTTCTGCTACATTTAAACAAAAATATTTATTTTTGTGAGAAATGGCCAGAGCCTATGACATGAAAATTAATATAGTACCTGTAGGAAAAGGAGGGGTAATAAGAAGGAAGGGAAGTTTGACTCAGTTTTTCATAAAATAACAAGATAGTTTTTAAAACTTGGGGGTGGGGAAAGGGTTTCTTGGTTTACTGGCTAAATCATCCCCAAGTACCTTTTTATAATAAAAATTTATATGAAACTCAACCTTCTCTTTTGTTCTCACGCTGCTTATTAAATGGAATGAGTTAATGAGAGAAACTTCTGGAAAGTGCATGTACAATATTAGCTGCTGGTATCTGTGCATGCAAATTCTGAGCAACTATGAAAGAAACACTCTACATAAATTTGCTAACTTTATTTTCAAATTAAACAGTCTCTGAAGACTTTTTAATTCTTTTAATGCTTGAGGACAAAATTTTTGGAAAAAACCCTTTAACACTACATTAGTACTATGAACAATATGGAAGCCTTGCAGTACAAAATCATTTTCTCTCAATAACGATTCTAATATGGCACCTGCAAAATTAGTCATAAGTGCTGTTGCTGCTGTTACGTTTTTGGGAATCTCTGATAGGCTTTCTCAACTCTGCTGCACTTTAGAAATTTTGTCATACATGAAAAATTATGCCAATGGGTAGGGGCAATACAGATCTTTAAAACCAGCTTTCCGGTGTCTTTGTGGAGAGGAAGAGAGAGAAGAGAGTTCGCCTATGTGTATGCATTCTCTATGATGCAGGCTGGCTAAACTGCATTCAAGATGTTGTAGTGATCTATACCTATGAATTTAAAATGTAAGAATTAGAGAAGTAGTTAAAACTGTTGGGTTTCAGTCCAGAGACCTGAGGTGGTACAGTCACATTCAATCTGGATTTTGTGGCTTACACGTTACTAATTCATATTCACATCATCAGGCTTCAAAGTCTCCTTTTTAACAATGTCATTGATGCAAGATGGGCTTTGATGTTGCCTGTCTCTTGATCTTTTTGACCTGGAATTCTTGGGATTTTGTTTTCCTCCATTGTAATGTACGTTGCCAACAAGGAAGGCACTAAAACTTCTGTCAGCAAAATGTTTGTGTTGGCTTCAAAGTCCAGTTGCAATGTTGATACTTGTGAACACGCTTATGTGAAGTTTGTGTATCTTTGGGCTTTTCGTATTTCCTGGCTACAGACTTTTGGAAGCAGTACACTGGACTGAAGACAAAAGTAATGGCTGCTTTTCAGTAGAGAGTGGAAATTAAAGAAAATATGTGAAGTATTAAAGATTTTTTCTCTCTAAAATTGGGGGTTTGGCTATCTCTTGTTAGTAAGTCAATGCTGTCTGTAACAGTCTGATTCTTACTTAGAAATTCAACCTCTTTCTTCAGTGCATTATTTATATTTCAAACTGGACATTTTCACCAAAACCTTAATTAACTTTGATGCCAAAGGTTGGGACTTCATCAAGTGCTTAGCACATAGAGCTTCAGACTACTGGCATAGAGAGTTAATGATTTATATGTGATGTTTATGGCTTTTAAGAGAACCAAACAAAGCAATATTCTTTTTGGTCTTTTAAGAGTGGATGCTTAGAAGGAGTAAAGAGTAGAACTAGTATAGAGTTACTATTTCATGCTGCCGTGTAACAATTCTTGAGGCTCATTCTATTGAGGGAATATGTGAATTTTTTTCCTGTGTTGCTTGGCAGCGTCAATGATTTTCTCCCCTTTTAAAGATGTAGAGAGTTCTTGTTATTGGTTTTGGTGAAAGTAGAATCCAGAGAGCAATGGCTGCTGGCTGATGTGAAGAGGTCAGTCTGGTCACTGAACCGTCCAGCAGTCATTTGAAAGAAAATTAAACTTACTTGAAAAAAAAATTTTACTAAAGCATTTTCCCTCTAACCAATTTTTGTAATATATTAAAGATTATATTTAAAGTTTGTATGTGTTTGCTCTGGGCAAGTTTACTTCCCCTCCAACTTGAGCACTTTTGTTACTTGTACTGGTTATTTTTATTGTTGGTCTTAACATTTATTTTGTATTTTGTTTTTTATAAACTGTAACAAAAAGCTTTTGTGAACCTTTGTTTCTTGCTGGCTCTTTCTTGGACCAAATGAACTGACTATGAGCTGGCTTAGAAGAAATGTTCATTGGGATGCATAGGAATTTGCTAGCAAAAATGTACATGTATTGAAAGTTATTTTTTTTCCTCTGAACCTCTAAAGCCACGCCTGTCCTAAAGTAATTGATCATAATTTGATGTGACTTTAGTATCTGACCACACGTTCTCTGTCTAGGTCCAAAATAATGGCTGTAACAATGGTGTTGCAGGACTGAGTCTGCCTCCAAACACTAGAGTTATTCTTTGGCTGGTCACTCCAAGTACGTTTTTGATTAATAAAAGGCAATGCTGCCATCTATAAGAATTCTGTTAAGTTGCAAACTTGCTGTGAAATAAGCTGCAGAATTTGGTGAGGGATTGCTGACACATCAGCCTTACCACTCTTGCTGTATGCTTTTCGTGGCCTGGTAATCTCAATTTTATCTGCCAGTAAAAAGGGCCAGCATATGAGTTTCCCTCGTTCTCTGTAATCTGTACAATGACAAACTGCATTAAGGAAGTTTGTTACAATTCCCATCTTAATTTCCCACTAGCAAGGGCTAGTATAATGGCCAATGTGAGCGGTATGCCTTGCACGCTTGCAGTCTTTCGCAGTCCATGGGAGAGGAGGGGAAATACAGTTTATGACACTTCTTTGACTTAAAATCTTGCCTCAGAGGTTCGGACAAGTAGTCATCACTGCACCCGTAACCAAATGGTCGTCCGTATTTCGTATTGGTGTATCAAGTTAGTGCAAGAGTTCATAAATGCTGTGTGCCATTTTTGGTAGACTTAAGCTTCCCTCTGAGTAAGGCTTGTAGAGGTTTTCCTGCACGCTCATCTCATCAGTCAGATTGCAACAGTGGTGACCTGCAGTCTCACAGACCAAATTTCAAACATCTCCATTCTTTGATAATGGCGATGAGTGGAAGAACCTGTCAAATTATTGTACTTCATTGAGAGTCACGTTAAGCCAACCAGCAGTATAAACACTGCAAAAGGAACAGACACTTCAGAGGTTTCTTTTAAAAGGACTGTTACAAATGGTTTAAGGCCTAAAGCATGAGTCCTAAATGGCAGTTGAGTTGTGCCTCACTGTTTCTTAAACTCTTTACAATGCTTTCTTTTACAGGTGACATGGCTGTGTTGCTGTTTTGTCCTAGCAATACTGTACATCATTTGTTGTTTCACTATATTGTATCTACTTGAGGTATCACAATAAAAGCTTTCAATTGTTTTGTTGAGTTACTTGTTATTTTTGTGCTGTCTTTTTTTGCTAATTTAGATTCTCATGCTTTATTCTCTGGTAAGGCCAGAGAGAAAAGCCAGTGCTCTTGGTTGCTCTTAAACTTTTAAATGTGGGTTGAATCTGATTTTTACATGGTTTTAAGAATGTCACTAAACATTTTTTTTTCCTTTCACTAATCTTTCCAAAATACAGAAGGTTGTGTTACTGCTTTTAGAGCTTTTGCTCAATTTGAGCCAATCATAGAAACCCAGCGAAATGCTTTCAAAAGGAGAGTCAATCTGTGCATACCCCAAAACTAACTTCCAGAGAAAGTGTAGGAAGTGTGGGTGTGCTTTCTGTTGCGTTATCTTGGTCATCCCTAGACCAGAGGAGCACTGTGAGCACCGGCACTTGAACTGTTACTTCTGCTTTGGTCGGGAGAAACTTTTCTCTAGTTCCTCTAATCAGATTAATGGTCTTCTCATGTGTTAGTGGAGTTAAAGTCCCCACTGTGAGTCAGTAACAAGGGTGTGAAGATTGGTCTTCTCCATTCAAGAGCCCAGGTCATAGTGGGCTTCGTATTGACTCAGATTTATTCTACCTGTCTATTTGCAGGAGGCACAGTGTGCTGTGTGTGTAACGGAAGGGCTCCCACCAACATTCGAATAGGAACTTTTCCCTAAAGATCATGTCAGGACCTCACCAGCTGTCTGTAGCAGCAGGCGTGACAGTGGCTCTCGGATTCTCCAGTGGAAAATCTCTGTGCAAAACAGCAAGTTTGGATAAGAAGGGATGATTGTTTAGGAGGGAGAGGATTAAGCTGGCTACTTCCCTTCTGTAGCCCCAGTATGTGGTTTGCTCATTTACAGTGAGAGGACACTTGGCTCACGTTCTGCCTGGATCCTCGTAACCCCCAGGTCCATTCTGGTTTGAAAATCCAGCCTATGGCACTCGTTGATGGTTTAGTAAATTGTTAGGCCAAGCAAAGCGGTGTTTTCTCCTGAAGATTAATCTGAAGATGGTCTTATTGATCTTAATGGTTATGATTACAAGAGCAAAGGTAAACTAGGACTTTGTTAGGAAAGGCTTCGTATTGTTAATTTGAAAGACTTCAACCGATACCTCAGTTTGAACAAATCCCCAAAAAAGCTGTTTACTGGTAGCAAAAATATCCTTTTAGAGCTCTTGAAGTTGTAGCAAGTGACTATTGCAGTGATTTAGTTTACTCTTCTATATAATAACAGGTGTAGGATTATCCTTAATCACATTAAACCATGTGAAATAAATAATTTTCAAGGATATGCTTCACATCAGACTTGCTTGCTATTACAAGATGTAGGTGCTTGCTAGGTAATATTAAAGTGTTAATGAAATTTTTCTGGAAATTCTCCTAACTTCAGGGTAGGCTAAATTATGTCATTGATGATTTGATTATTTTTAGCATGATAAACCAGTAGGGTACATAGAATTCAGATACAAAACAGCAGTTGTTTGCATTTGAACACTTTGAGTGAAGTAAGAAATGGGGAGCAAGGACTCGTAGGATTTTGGGGCAGGGGTTGGTTTTCACTTGGTGTAGTTGGATGTTCAATTACTGGACATTGGCAACAGTGCATCAAGTATCACCCCTTTGGGTTGCCTGAGGCTGAGAATGAAGTCATTCAGTGTAGGTTTATTCAGTGTCTCTTCAATAATCCATCATTTCATCTCACAAAGGGATGGGGGTGCTCTACATATGAGATCAAACATAGTATTTCCATCTTGAGAAAAATGGAAGATAGCCTGCTACCCTTTCTTTTATTCATGCGCTTAGAAGCTGTCATCTCAGATAGACTCTTTTTTTTTTTTTAACCTTTTCTTGGCTTTACTCTCTTAGGGTATGAAAAAAGGATCTTTCCAGACCTGAAAAAAAAATAATTAAGGATAAAAATGGCATTTTGTGAGAGATGTATAGTATTCGTTCAGTAAAAACCAATTTTTTGACAAGGATATAATCGAAGGAATAACGATTCAAATAATGCAGAAGTATCTTCATATTCAAGATATTCATAGTAAGATCCCATTAAATTTTGATGTAGCGAAAGGACTGTAAAAACACCAACTGTCAGCACTTGGATTAACAGAATAATTTTGGAAATGTGGACTCCGGAAATGTGGACTCCGGTGTTCTGTCTTACCAGCTAGAAAATACCTGGAGGATCTCTGACTTCCAGGAGACAGAGATAGGCAGGTGCCTCATCTAAACATTGGGAATCTTCCATTTGATGTCTTTTTGCCCCTGTTTAAATAACTGGACAGTGGTCTCAGCTGAGGGTTCTCCCCCACGCATGAAACACCATAGCTGTAAGGTTAAGCTGTAGTGGGACAGCAGTAGGGCTCTATTTACAAAATCCAGTTAGCCTAAGCAGGAAAACAGTTGTGACTAAAGCTTAGTTTAACCTCCAAAAAGGGCTCCAGTCAGGTCACTCTGCCCACGTGAGGTTTTTTCTTCCATTTTTGTCTCTTCCTCTGCACCCTCCCCTTGGCTCTTCCTGGCTGGGTCCAACCCAGGACTGGAGCAGAGCACTGGCGCTGCCGCTGGCAGCCACACCTTGGGCAAGCGAAGCCGCTGTGGATTAACTGAGGCTGGACAAGGTAATTCCTTGGCTGTGAAGCAGCACTGCTGAGCCATGTAATGAATGAGCATTAACTGTTTCTCCTCTCGTACAGGCTGAGCTAATCTGAGGGTTTGGCTCATTCTTTTCTATAGCATTGCTGAGTAAGACGTGAGCTGAGGTCAGTAACTGCAGAGCTGGGGGTCTGAGATGCTCTATGATCCTGGCAGCAGTTTAATCTATACTTGCGTTATGTATAAACATGATTGCCCAAAGATTTTACTTAGTAAAGATCACTCTAGAAAACAGACGATACAGTTTTTTCAGTATTTAACGAAATAATAGGCAGGTTTTGCATGGTTTGATTTCTGTATTTTTCTGGTAAATAGTGTAGCTTAACTTCCCTTCTTGCCCAAATAGACTTTAGAGGTTTCTAGCTCAAGCAAAGGCAATAGCAGGACCAAACTAGCCCTTTATTCGAAATGGAGTTTGCATCCTGGCATTAAAATATATACATGTATGCAAGTTCCATCACAGCATGGGACATCATAGCTCACCCTTTACCTGCAAGAAGACTTGCAGATATTATTTAATCTTCAGAACATCTGTAGGACATGATTAGCAATGATCATCTGCTTTATTTTACACTTGCTAAAAGTTCAGTTAGTTTTACAAAATCATTTATGAGCAAAAGCCTCCAGTTTGGGACCCGGAGCTGATGACGGTGCAGCAATGGTGTATGGGCATCTGAAGAAATTTTCTTGCTCTTATGTTTCAAGTGTTGCAGAATTAAAACTTCAGTGAATTAAACAGCAGCCTGATCGCTACTGATTTTGCTAACCTTTCTATTCTGTGCATATCTGCACAATATATATGTCAAAGCCAGTAGCCTTGTACCTTATTGCATAAGGCAGACTGTTACGGTCATAGGAGATTACAACCAATAGCATCTTTGAGTTTGGCTACATCCATTTCTGACCACACATGGGATTTCTTCAAGTTTCTTTGTCCCTAGAAGCAAGAGCTCCCTGCACGGCACCCGCAGTGCCTGTGTGTTCAGGCTGAAAGCTCACCGTGTTGGTCTGAGAACAGGGAAGGTATGTTACTGAATGGGGTAGAAGTTTTAATGTTTTTGAGCTTTGGTTTGAGTGGCATTAATAGTCAGTTGTGTTTGAATTGTGATTCAGGCTATTTGTTCATTGAAAAGTGAAATCAAATAAGCTTTATTCTGCAGGAAAAGGTTATTTAAAATGGGTTGATACTGAATCATATAAAACTGCTGTCACAGAGGTGCAACACTAAAAGTGAAAAAAAAAAACCCAAACCCAATTGCAGGAGCTCGGTGCACTGTCTGTGCGCACAAACTTTTTCCCAAAACTTTCTGTAAAAGCTCGCTGAAAGCCAGGGATCTTGTGACAGGGCGCAGGGCTGCCAAGGGCGAGAGGCGCTTGTTTTGCAGCTGGGCTCGGGGGGATTGCTACATCTGGGAGCCGGGTTGCAGATGTAAAACACGTGCTTTTGAGGGTTGGGGGGGGCTCTCCTAAACAAATGTATTTCCTAAGCAAATATAAATAGATTGTCTGCCATGGTGCAGGGGAAACCTGCTGATATTTGTCGCAGTGAACCTTCGATCTGTTGATCTGGAGGTGCTGAACACTGTGAAACCACTTTGAGAGGCCCATGCCAAGTGCCATAAATCTGGAGTTTGGAAGGTCTGTCGGGCACCTGGACGGGGGCACCGCGCTCTGCAGTGCCGGGAGGGCGGATCTGCCTCTTAGGAAAAAGCTGAATCTGTAAAAGAGAGGTCTCTCACAGCAGAAAGAGTGCAAGTGCAAATCAATGGGAAAAGATGAAATTTGGTGACAATTTGGGTCATAGAATCATAGAATCATAGAATTAGTGAGGTTGGAAGGGACCCTTAAGATCATCAAGTCCCCCAAAGCTATCCATCACCGTGCCCTGTGTTAAATGGCAAATGAAGCTGCTGTGTGCGCCCTGCGGAGGAGGCCGTGGCCCTGCCCCAGTGCCCGGGGCTCAGCGCGGTGGGAGGGCACTGCCCGATGCCCGGCACGGCTGGGAAACCCACAGCTCTTTGGGGCAAGAGGCTGTTTCTCGCCATAATCTCCTTAGAGGCCTGAATTAATCACCTCTTTCCCTCTGATGGTCAAACAAGCACTAGTGCACTGAGTGGCACGCTCCGTTCCCTAGTATACCTAAGACTGTAAATCTGCTTTGCTTGTCCAGTTAAATCATCTTCCCTCCCTTTCTTCCTCTTTTAGCGTCATCCTTCCTCCATTCCCCGCTTTTTTATGATACCCATAACAGTCCAAAGTCTGCAGCATTTTGCTTTTTGTTGTTCCTCTTCTTGCCCATCTGAAATGTATCACCCCCGGGGCAGCATTAACATCTCGCGGTCCGGCGGGAGACTGATGCTCGTGGCTTTTGATTCACGGCCGCTGTGTTTCGGGCCTGCCCCGGCTGGATGCGCAGCCCTGCGCTGGGGAGCCACCACGGCCAGTCCCCGAATCGCGCTGCTTTGCTGCTAACCTAATGCTGCTTTACTGATTAAGCTCCTGCAGCAGGTTTGAGGCCTAAATACCATTTCTCTGTCACGATAAATGGACAGAAAATGCGCATGTATGAACTACAGCCCCAGAGCCTTCCAGCGATGCTGTGCTTTATCGCCTCTGCTCCCAGGCTGACGAAGCCAATGGATTGTTTCTTTTAGCAGCAATTTTTTTCCCCTTTCCCCCTCCCTTCTACAGTGAAAAGTTTCTCACAGCATAGAGGCTGGAGACTCAAATTAATGCCCTTTAATTACCTACCCATAATATACAAAAACAAAAGGTCTCTCACGTCATTCTCTCAATGTTTACTAAAATAGAGACTTTGCTCTGGCAGACCTCTCCTTCACCGGCCAAAACTCACGCTGAAGGTTAACAGCTCCCGAAGTTAATGATTATCTTCTCTTGTTTGCTCAGTGTTTCAGAGTTAAAACATGTAAATATGACTCCCCCGTGTAATCGCTGTGGTCAGCCAGCGACGAGCTCTGCGGAAAACATAAACACATCTATTAGCAGAGAGAAATGTTACTCCCTTGCTTGGCCTCCCCGGGCTCCACTCGCCCAGAAAACAGCCAGTGCGGGATAACGCTGTCCCGCTCCGGCTGGCGATTACACGGAGCCTGCTATGAAAACCCCCTCTCAAAATAGCAATTTCTAATCTCCCCCGAGGCCGTTAATCAGGTTTCTAATCCAGCAAAGCTGTCGGTACTGTAACATGCTGCGATTCCCGGGCCTTTATTAGAAACCCCTCTCGGTTACAGCGTTTACTGGGTCAGGGGACTGATGGCACCATTTGCCTGGGCAGAAATAGCTGCAAAACAAATAGTCCGTGAGGCAGATCTGACATAGTGGTTGATGCCACAGTGGCTGTGCCTTACCTGTGAGAGGCGAGCATTACAGAAGGACTGTCTGCGCAGAAATACAATGCACCGCCATCTCCTAATTTGAGATTTTCTGAGGACTGAAAGCAATCTCTGCTTTCCTGAAGACAAACACGATGATACCTGGTAGGATCGCTTTCAAATTACATAGAAATGTCCTGAAGACATGCGACAGTCAAAGATCTGTGGGCACCTTCACAGGACCAGAGGTTTTACCCCTGTACCTTCGCTAAATTCCAGCTGGGCTAATTGAGTCTGCCTCTTGCCTGTCTTTCCCTGGCTGGTTCTGACTGTCTTGGAGGACCTGATGTATTGCAGCTGGGGGGGGGGGTGGTGACATGACTGATGTGGGTTGCTTGCACACATGTATGTGATATTTGCAGTATAAATGGGCACCCTCTGGCAAAAGGCGCTATATAAATGTAAACGCATCTCTCACAAGGCGATTCAGCATCCTCGTGCACAGCTGTATTAGTGAGGCAATGAGCTGTTAAATCTCCTTGTGCTGCAGGAGCGTTAAGAGGCTCCCTGCCTCCCAGGATGCCATTTTGGAGGCTCTGGTTGAAGAGATACAGGCTCCCAAAGGGGCTCAGCTGGTGGGTGCTGCAGGGACAGTGGGGGCACCGTGACAGGGGCTGACTGGGTGCTATTGGGGGAGGAAGGATGCTGTGGCCGAGATCCATCTGGGGATTTGCCGTGGTTATTCCCGGTCCGTACGGTCGTACCGTGCAGCCCAGTGTCCCTGCCCGGCGGCGGCAGGATGGGGCGGCAGCGGGGGAGCTCAGGCTGGTGGGCAGCGCTTTCTGTGCTCCAGGGCTTGTGGTCCCGCTTGCACGTGGCGGGGAGGGAAAACCGCCTCGCTCCTCATGTCTGCAAAGGCATTTTAAGCAGAACCACCAGTCCCAGGCTCACAAGAACCAATAGGAAGGTTTAAAGGCACTGTGTACTGAGACTACCGGGGGAACAGCAGCGTGTTGCACCGAGACACCTCCCTCACACCAAACCCAGGATGGGAAAAAAAGTTTACTAACGCTTGGGAAATGAATGGAGATGTGTGAGAGCCCCGGATAACCAGGCACTCTAACATCGGTGGGATGTGCACCCTCCAGGAAAAGCCCCCGCTGCCGCCTCTCCCCTCGCCATCCCCCAGCGCAGCCACACGTGCTGCGGCAGCCTGTCTGTAACGCGTGTTCCTGGGGAAGACAATACAGCATGTTTTGTTTCTTTATTTAGCATGTTCCTCCCAGGAGGCTCCAAGGTCTTGCACTCGGGGTTTTACTGAGCTTGCTGTTCATCCGCCTGTGCCCATGTGTGCATGTGCGCGCGTAGGGGCCAGTTCAGTGGCCAGTGGCTTCCTCCCTGCCGGGCGAGTGCCTGGGGGCCGAGGGGTCCGGAGCAGCCCCGTCCTGCAGCAGCCTCTGCGCCCGCCGGCCCACAGCCAGCTCCTGGCGGTGCCCACATCGTGACCGGATCATCTGTCCTCCTCTGGGGCTTTGCTTTGGCGTTTCATTGTTGATGTTTGGCCATATATTTTAGCCTCGTTGTGCTGTTCCTTTTCCACCCCCATCCCTCTCCCCTTATTAACACCGTTCAGCCAGTGCTCGGGATGTCTCCCACACCCCGTGAAGCCCAGAGCCCCTGCAGCCTCCCCAGGCTCTCCCCTCCACGCCTGGTGGCTCCCTGCCCCATCTCCCGATGCCAACCTGTGCCCTGTCCCATCCTGAAGCCTGTCCAGCTCCGGACTGCACACGGGAGAGGTGGAATGGAAACAAAAATGTTATCCAAAGGTTAACGCGGGGCCCTGCGCAGGGCAGGCATGGGGCTGGCATCATGCTCCTGCCTCACACCATGGGTCCTGCCAGCTGTAGCCAAAATGGGAGCCCCCACCTCGCTCAGCTGCCCACCCCTGGCCTGGGAAGACCCCATGGGGGTGCAGGGCTGGTGTGTCCCCCCGTGCTGGATGCTGCCGGCACCGGGCAGTGACTCATTTTGCCGCTCAGGGCTCTGGGTGTGGATGTCTCACTTGTTTCTCGCCGTGGCGGCAGCAGCTTCGCCTGGTCAAGGGCTTTTGCTGCCTGCCCAGCGCGGCACGGGGAGGCCGGTGCTCGTGGTCCCTGTCCCCCGCACAGTGTCTGATCACATCAGGCCACAAACTTGCAGCAAAACATCCTGCCCCGTCCTTTGGTTTCCTAGAAATCCAGTGGCCAGCTTGGCAAGCAGAAAGCCAGTCCACGGGATTTCTTAAATCAACACAGCAGGGACCATTACGCCGTGTTGCATGACGAAGTGTTTGCAGCTGTGCTGGGGGGGGCCGGAGGGGGGGGGTTAATCTTTGCTTTTTCCATTTGAGCTATAGAGGCAAAGCAGCCCTTCGCAATGCCACAGAGGGACACAGCCTGGGGGCAAAGCGGGTCTTTGAGCTGTGTCTGGCCGCTGGAGCCCCCGAGGTCGCCCTGCCTGCGTGTGGGCACGGCTCCTCCGCTGCCCGCCCCGGCGCGGGGCAGCCCGGAGGAAGGGGCAGCTCTGGTGCCCGCGGCTGCCTGGGAGGGAGCCTGGCCAGTTCAAGGTGCAACATCCGAGCCCTCTGACCGTACGAGCTCTCGTTCTGGCGCCTGTTAGTGAGCATTAACACGCTGTGGTTTTGCCACTCAAAAATCCCAAGACTTGTAACAAGAGCTGGGGCTTTACCCAGCGCTGTCGGTGCGAAGGGCTTTACGGAAACTTCTCTGGTTTCTGTGGATGTCGGCTCTGAAAACCAAGCTTATCTTCTCTGAGCCACGCAGTGGGTGCCTAATTTGAATTATGGACAGGAGGCGAGGGCAGCAGCCCGGCTGTGTGAGCATCTCCAGCTTTCACATCCAGGCTGGGTGAAATCTGCCCCCGGGCTGCCCCAGCCGGGCTTCCCGGGCACCAGCAGTCAGCAGCAATATCAGTAGAGCTGGTGCTTACCCCTCTTCTGCATTTTTTTTTTCATTTTCCTCTCTTTTTCCCATTTTTACATGAAGCTGAGCTGCAGAAGTGTTTGATCCCTGAGGCAGTGGACCGAGAAGCAGAGTTGGGCTCTGTCATCCTGAGGGGGGTCTCCCTGCGGTCAGCACCGCCTGGCTCCAACGCTGCCTAAAACCTGCCTGCAAATGCCTGTGCCTGGGCTGCCTGCAGCCCTGCCAGGGCGTGGGGTGCCGGGCAGGGACCTGCCTGCCTCTGCACAGGTTACGGGACAGATGCTGAAGCCACCTGACGGGCAGTGACATGGACCTGAGGACCGTCCCCTTCCGCTCCCCCTCACTCAGCACCCCGCCACCGCCCCGCACAACGTCCCCTTGGTACGAGCTCTGAGTGGCATCTGGTTTGGCTTCGCTGTTGCTCCCTGCGGCCTCGTTGCACTACAGGATTGATTTTAATGGAAGGTGAAAGCGCGGCAGGCGCGCAGGCGGCAGAGCCGGCCCTGTGCTGAGCGGAGCTCGGGCTGGCGCCGATTCCTCGAGAGAGTGAGTAGCGCTGCCGCTGCGAGCGGGGCGCTTGCAAGCCCTCACCGGCAGAAAAAATACATACACGCTAAAAAAAAAAAAATCAGGCCAAGCTTTAGCAACGTGTAACTTGTTTTGTTATAGATTAACTGCTGCAGTACACCCCGGGCACTGCGCTGAACTGGCCGTTTAACCTACTCTTCTAATACTTTTGGTTTTTTTAAGACAGGCGCACTACAAATTGCCATCTGCGCTTTTATGGGGATGTCACAGGCTGCAAAGATGGTTTTCCTGCCTCTGCGCATCTCTGGCTGGGAGGGAGTGGAAGACAGAGGGGGTCCACATCTAAGCACCCCAGCCCCGGGGCCGGGGTACACGGCCGTAGCTGGCAGCCAAGACCCTTAATTTCAGTGCGGAGTAGAAATGCTGCATATCGACTAATTAATTTTTCCCCGAGCATCTGCCATCTCCTGGCAGGGGCTGCCGGAGCCTCTGTGTCCCAGCTGCCGGGAGGGCCCTTTGCCGGGCGCAGCGGCGCTCAGACGGGTGTTTTCCTTTCTGGACGGGTTTCAGGTGCCGCCCGGAGCGCCAGAGGGTTTTGCTGACCCCGCAGCACATCAGCTTACTGCTGGGCTTGAGACACCTCCCGAAGCCGCTCTTGGCCCCGTTCCCAACTCCTCCGTCCCCAGGATGGGCTGTAATCATCTCTTGGCAGGACAGCCGGGACCTGAGCGCTCCGGCTCCCAGCAGATTTCCCCAGCCTCGCTGAGCGTTTGCAAAAAAAACCCCAATGATTTATTCTCGACAGCTCAGCTGGGCGGAGAAAAAAACATGTTGCTCTTTACGTCTATTCTTAATTTTCTTTTCTTTTTTTTTATAACAGAGGTTGCCAATAATAATACAGCAGGAACAGCTCCCAGCCCCATAACCGCCTGTTCTCTACCCTTTTCTGTAGCAAATGCCAGCCTGGTTTCTCGCCAGGCTGATGTCTGCTGATGAAGCGTCCGGCAGCGATGCAGCCGGGGATTAGCGATGGTGTGAGCCAGGCGTGCTCCCTCAGCCCTGGACGGTGATGGGGACAGGGGGTGACACCCGGCCCTTTGCTGCCATTTGCAGTCACTGGGAGGTGACAACAGCCCCTCCCTCCCAAATAGCTGATTATGGAAATATGTCCGGATGAAATGCAGAAACAACACAGACAGATAGGGTTTACAGGCCAATGCTTCAGGATGGGAATTTTCCAGGAATACATTCAGTCTGGAAATATGAAGAGGGTTCCCAGCCTTTCTGTCCCCGGGGGGGGCACCTGCTGCACCCCTGCGGGAAAGGCCCCGCTGCGATGGGCAGAGGAGGGGCCGGGGTAGTTTGACTCAGCCCCGGTGAGGTGAGGTTGGTTTATGTTCACTGGTTTCCTTGTTTGTGCTGGGTGCGGGGCCGGCGAAGGAGCCGCACTCTGCCCCGACTGTCCTCACCCCGCAGCCGATGCCGCCCGGTGTCCCCACAGAGCCAGTGTGGATAAGCATGCTGTTTGCCTTAGGGGGGGGAGAATAAATACACCTGTGTCTTAAAATGTGACCCTCCAGGTTATTCACTATGTAAATATATGTTCTTAAATAATCAAAGCTGTAAAAGTTAATTAACATCTCCCTTATGTCTCTGCCTGCCTCCTTGCAGGGTTCCGCAAGGTCTGTGGCCACAAAGCACAACCAGAAATGAGCTTAATCAGCTGATGACCTGGGAACGATGGAGACCAAGAGACAGCCCAGGTCTGGGGGAGATGGAGCAGGATGGAGAAAGCAGGATTATCACCTGGGGTGAGGCTGGCATTGCCCAAACTGGGCCAGCATCCAGCCACGTTCCAGCTAGCTGGGATCCCCACAGGACCTGGACACAATGTCGCTGTCTCTGGGCAAGGACAAGCCACATCCCTTTGACCACTGAAGCTTGGGAGTCCCGTTGGCCACCAGCCCCTTTCGCCAGCAGCTCCAGCTCCCCCTGCCCTCCCCGGAGGTGGTCACAGGGCTTGACTCCCATGTCGGTGCTGCCTGGGGTGCCCGGCAGTGGGAGCAGGAGGGGAGAGGGCAGCGGGCTGACCCCCCCGCACCCCGGCGCTGGGATGGCCGAGCCATCCTCCCCCGCCAGCCCTGGGCTCCCCCCTCCCTGCTGTGGCACTGGCCCACAGACCCAGCTGCAAACCCGGGCCCTGCAACAGCTAAACACTGGGAAACTGGGCGGGCGCCAAGGACTTTGATCCCCAGCCATAAAAACCTCCTCCACGAGCCGACCTCTCTTGCGAAACAACCTCCTGGGGGGGGTGGGGGGGGCTGAGCTGACGCGTGCTGCCCCCGTGGCCTCTGCGGCCCCAGAAAAGGTGGATCTGGCTGGTAAAGAGGTGGTGTCGCCCACAGCCTCGTCCCGTAGAGGTGCGGTGCTGGTGCCGGGCAGACGCGCGTTGCACCAGATATGCACCTTTACCTTGGACTGCACCCAAGTGCCGTTCTGCTCCTCCACAGTATATTCCCAGTACGTACCAGCCCTGGCAAGGCCAGCCGAAAACCTTCCCAGTTGGGACACGCCAAACAGAGGGCACGTGCCCGTCCCAGCACCGGGGACACTGGTGCAGCTCCGCGCAGGGGTGGCCACAGCTGCCGTGCTGACAGCTGCATTACCAGAAGTGTCTGCCTTAAAAAACCTTAAAAAAGGGTGGTTTTTTTTTCTTTCCTGGGGAGTGCTCAGCAGCCGCAGCACACCCCGACTTGGGATGGGTGACGCTGAGCTGTTGGGTGGGAGCCCTGCACTGTGCTGGACGTGCAGCATCAGCCTGGACGGGTATGAAAGGGCCAGAGGTGCCCTCTGCTAAAAAGCTCAATGAGCCATTGATGAACAACTTCTTTTTCCCATTTTTATTATCTTTATTTTAATGCAACAGCACGCAGCATGCTGGTGGAGCGGGGCCTTAAATGTTATTTAGAGGCAAAAATGGGAAACAAAGGGATTTTTTTGTGAAGGCCAGATTGCAGCTTGATCAAATCAAGGCAAAATGGGGTCTGCACAAACACGGATGTGTAAAAACACAGCAGAAGAGCATCTGGGGCTTCTCGTACCAAGAAACCTCCCACTGAGGCAAACACAAACCCTATCCAACGGTCCGAAACGCTGCCAGATCCTCAGAGAAGGTGATGGTCCACCCTGAGCCGCTGTTGCAAATACCCCGGGCTTCCAGGCAGACACAGAAGGCGCAGGACCAAGGCTCCTGCAGTCACGGCCAGCCCTGCTGGGAGCTGCTTTTATTTCTCCATTCTGTGGTTAAATCCCGATTTTTCCCCTTCTTGCTTGTCACTTTTATTAACGTTTCTGTTCCTTTCTTTCTAACTGCAGGCTTGTCTCTCACACCCACTGACACACGTGTCAGCGAGATGCCTCTGCGCCGGTGGCTGATGGTCCTGGGGATGCGCCTCAATCTGCCACCACGTCCCCGATGGCCCCCGGGGTCGAGAAGTTTAGGGCAACAGTGCCATAAAGCCTTTAACATCACTCCGGTGTCACCTCACCGTGGCTCCCCAAGCACAGCAATAACTCGAGAGTGTTTTTCCACTCTGCCAAGTGACCTGAGTGACTTCCAGCGCTCCCCTCCCTGTCTCCCCGCAGTTGGGCTCCAGCGTAGGCACTCGCGGTCACGCCTGGATTTTATGATTTTGCAGCGCAGAGCTGCTCCCCTCCCGGGCAAGCGCTCCCCCCGCAGCACCCAGCGGGGTCCCCCTGTGTCTCGTGTCCATCCGGCTGCTGCGGCTCCCAGTGCTGGCTGGGACCGAGCGAAACTCGGTGCACTGGTGCCCAGCAGTGGAGCTTGCCGCAGGGCTGGGGCTGCCACAGCTCGGCCATGTGGGAGAGATTCCTCAGCGAGCGTGCTGAACTCTTCTGTACCCGCCACGAGATTCCCACGGATCGGGGTGAAATCGGGGTTTGGCTCTGCGTCCGCCCATGTGCAGCGCCTGGGAGAGAGACCGACCCAGTTGTGGTCCCAGCGGAGGGGATGGAGGCAGCGTGGACGGCCCTTTCTCCGGAGAAGGGATATTATTTTAACAAACAAAAAACCAAACCAAAACAGAAAGTCCGAAAACAAACAAACAAAAAGAATCCCAACCCTAAACATGTTATTAAGGAGAAACACAGATTAGAAATACTGTAAGCGGTGGAGACAAAGCACCAAAAATAGCATCCAAAGTTTCCTCCGTGCGCTGTCCCTGCAGGCAGCCTGCACTATATTTGTCTTCACTTGCCATTTCTGCTGCAATCAGTTTGCAATTGCTGCTGGCGAGGAACCCATCTATTAAAAGCTCAACTGAGATCTGTGGCAAAGATGTCTGTAATAAAAAAATCTGGCCACTCGTTAAAAAAAATAATAAATAGTGTCCTTCTCTACAGATCCTCCCGGCCCCAACAAAATCCACTAAAATCGTCACTGGCCACGTTGTCCGGGCTCGGGAGCAGCTGTGGAAGCCCAGCGCGGGTTTCCTTCTACATGGGGAGGGATTTGCTCTGCAGCGCTTGGCGTTTGCTGCGTGTCAGTGCCTTATCTCCGTGATTTGCTGCAGGCCACCCTGGGGAGGCGGATTCCTCCCGGGTCAATTGCTTTTATCATAAAAACAAATGTTTTCTATCATCCCTTTCATCCCGGGATGAAAGCACAGATAGAAATCACGCGACTCCCCGCGCTGCCTTGGTGGGCCACGCTGCTGGGCGCTAACCCTCCCCCAAAGAAATGGGATAGGAGGGACAGGGAAAGCCAATGGGAGCCTGGAGCAGTCACTGCCTTTGCCTAAAAAATGGGATGCCCATGGGGATGCCTAAAAAAATAACCACACGGGGGTCTACGGGGGCATGCAGCTCTGCCCCTGGCTGTCTGCCCCAAAGCGTCACGGCCAGGGCTGCCACCTGCCTGGTTCCTGCCGGACCCGGGGTCCGGCTGGGCGCCCGTCTGCCCCCCCCGCGGGAGCAGGGGGATGCCGAGGGAGGCAGGAGGGCGACGGGTCGTTCTGGGGAGGCTGGAGGCACGCAGCCTGCGTAGCCAAGCAAAACAGTGGCTGCGGGGGGATACAATTGCTGCCTATAAATAGCGCCGGGAAGCAAGCATTAGGGAGGGAAAAAAGCTATTCAAGCTGAAGGACAATGTTGGCACAAAAGCAAATAGATATAATTAGCCATTATAAAATGAAGGCCAAAGATTAGAGAAAGTATCTAATGTCAGAAAAGTGAGAGCTCGGAAGGCTTTCCGGGGGGAGGGCTAGGGGAGAACTTGACCTGCGTTTAAAACAGGCTGTGGCTATTTTTCAAAAGCCATTAAGTTATGAGCTATCAAATGCAGCCTGCTGTGATTGCAGATGAGCCTTTTTTTCTGTGTAAAAGGGAAGATTTGGCCTCTCCGTGACGTCAGGAACTGCAGAGGGGCCTGGGAAGCTGCCCCGTGCACAGCCTCATGGGTACAACCCCGATCCCCATCTCTTTCTCGGCCAGGCCCATTGATCCCAGCCCCTCCTGGAACCCTCTGCCCACTCTGCCCTTCACAGCCCTGTCCGGGGACCAAACCCGCCCAGAGGGATGCTTTAATCCCCAAAGCTTCCCGGCAATGCTGGGAGGGGGCGGCAGGCACTGGCCCCTTGCCACAGCCCTGCCCCAGCCTGGGGACAAGGGGTTGGGAGGGTTTCTTTCTCACCACGGTCGAGGCACCGTGCTGGCGGCAGCAGCTCTGGCCATCCCATCCCGCAGTGGCCAGCAAAGGGCTGCTCCAGCGGGCCACATTGTGCACCGTGGTCAGCAAGGCATGATGCCCCTGTGCCGCCCCAACACCAGAAAATGTCAAAGCAATCAGCCTGGCACCATGCAGAGAAGAAAACCCTGCAGAGATATAACCCCCAGGCCAGTGACATGGAAGAGCCCCAGCGGAGGGAGCGGAGGGGTCTGGGAAAGGTAGTTGGTTTTCTTCCCTTTTTACATAAGCAGACCTGGACAAACAAGCACTCATGGGACGAGTGGCAGCGAGCTTTGAGCTTGCTTGCTTCAGCCCTACTGACCTTTAAACATTGACCAGCAGGAGCAAAGTTGGTGCTGGCATTGCAGCAGCCCCAAGACTTTGCAAAACCCTCGCTCCCGCCCCAAGCAATGGAGGGACGGACACCTGTCATGCCGTACATGCCCTCCTACATGCCCCAGGCCAGAGCCCTCAAGGCAGGTGGCACAGCCCTGTGCGGGACACAGGGACCGGTGCCTGTAGGACACCCCTGACTTGTGCCCACATCAGCCCTTCACCCCGACCCTGGCTCCAGGGCCCCTGTCCCCGCACCGTCCCAGTGGGAAAGACCAGGGTGGAGACCCACAGGTGTCCCCATGGCAGCTGGAGCACCCCTGGCCTTCATGGCAGGACAGTGGTCAAGCTGTCCGGTCGTTGCTGTGAGCAGCCCGGCAGAGCTTTGCCCATACAAACCCCCGGCAGCTCTCCTCACCCAGGGGGGAGCAGGTGGAGGAGCCCCCTTATCTGCTGCAGTCACTGCAGGCCACTGCGATGGCTTTGCTTTGCTGCCAGGGGAACCGCGGGATTAATTTTCCCTTGAAGCCTTTGCAGAGAGCCTGGTGCCCTTCTGGAAGACGTGTTTTAGCTGAGTGCAAATTGTCCTGTCAGTGCTGTACGAGCAGGTGGGGTAAAAGCCATGAACTCTCTGGCCTTGAAAGCCTTTGACTCTACCCCCTCCGGCAGCAGCATCCCGTGCTGTCCCTCGCGGGGCTGGCAGCGCCTCAGCTGTCAAATGCCATCGGCCCCGTGCAGCCCCTGGGCCCCGTCCTGCCCCATCCCGTGCCGAGCAGCTCCAGCCTGTGCCTGGGCTGGGGGCGAGACCGGGGGCTGCTCCTGCTGTGGGGGCAGACAGCTTCCACAGCTGGGGCTGGGGTGCAGGCAGCGGTGCAGGCAGCGGTGCAGGCAGCCGTGAGTGCCTGTGTGTCTATACGGGTATGGTGGGGACAGAGAGACAGTTCCTCCTCGGTTGCTATTTCCAGTGGATGAAGTCACCGGGCTGCAGCGCCTGAGCTCAGCGGAGGGTGAGTCAGTGCCGCCCTGGCCGAGGCGCCGTGCGCAGCCCCCGCAGCGCAGCAGCCTGCCGAGCCCCCCGCAAGGCACGGGAGCCGAGCTCAGCGGGGTTCGGGCTTTGCAGCAGAGCGGTGCCAGGGCCTCCGGCCCCACCGTGGCACTGCAGAGTGGCCCGCGGGCTCAGCTCTCCCCCTGGGTCCTACCACCAGCTCCAGGCAGCACTGAGGAGAGGCTGTTCAGAGCCACCTTGGAGTTTGCCCCAAATTGCTGCACGGCCATTCTGTGGAAACGTCCCTCCCAGGGCCATGGGATGCCCCAGCCCATGATCACAAACGTTTAAAAAGCATGCTTTCACACACGCTCTTGGCTGCAAATGGCCGTGCTGTGGCCATCGGCCCCAGTGCAGCACTGCAGGTCACCAGCTGTCTCCCAAGGAAGGTGTCCAGCATGGGGCATGCACGCTGTGGTTGGCCATGGCACTGCATGGCCACAACCACAGCACACTGGGCACCAGCATCCATGGCTGGAGCCCGCCAAAACCCACTGGGGCTGCCCAAAGGGTGTGCAGGAGGTTGGGGCTGTGGGGTGGGGAAGGGGCTGAGCTGTGACAGTGGCTTTCACCCCAGCACTGGGTAGGGCCGATGCCACCAGGAGCCTCTCTCCTCTCTGATCCACCCAACGAGCTCCTTTTGCTTTTTTAGAGGTGTTTCCTCCTGTGGGGTTTAAGGCCCAAGAAGCAAACCCGCTGCTGGTGCTGGACATGTGAGCTAAAGCCGCCTGTGGAGTGGACAGTGGCAGCAGCGTGGCAGGGCAGGAGGGTGTGATGCCACCCCGATGTCCCCCCAGCACCGCAGCCTGGTCACAGCCTTGCACTGCAGTGGAGGTCCTGGTCCCTGTGGGTGGCAGTGATGGGGACACCTGGGTCTGAGCCGATGGGGTTGGATGTCACTGCTGCGGAGGTGGGTGTCCTGGAGCGGAGGGGCTGTGCACAGCCTCAGCTCTGGCCCCTTCCCCACAGTCATGGCACAGGGTGGTTAAATCCTCTGCCACAGCCGCGATAACAAATTCGCTTTCTGAAGAAAGAGAGGAAGCGAGAACTCCCTGGCCGCGCAGTGGGGCGTAACCCGTTGCTGGCCGGGGCGGGCAGCTGCCGCCTCCTTCCTGCGCCGACCGATTTAGTTTGTTTGCCTTCGCTGGAGCGAACAGTGAGGAAACCTGGGGGGTGTTTGGCAAATCCCCCATTGCTGACAAAAGCTGCTTCCCGGCACAAGGTTTCCGGCATCCTGTTCCTTCCAAAGAGGGCTCGGCTGCGTTCAGCACTTGAGCCCTTCGCTGCATTTGCTTAAGCCCTGGCCACAGAGTGGGCATCTGCCACCTCGACGCACTAGTGTAGGCAGTGTTAAACCAAGACGGTGCTGCTTTTGAGCCCAAACCCCGTACTTCCCTGCGAGCCCATCCACACGCAACCTACAGCTGCCCTGAACAATTTCTGTAGCTCCAGAGACAGCCTTTACCTCACTGCCCTTAAAGCCTCAGCTCCAGTGGCACAAACCGCGTCGACTCAGAGCAGACCCCCCAGGCAGCCACACCGCACGGCCACGCCGGACACATTTCCTACGGGACCATAGGCTCTTCCAAAGGGAATTGGGCAGATGAACAGCAGCTTTTGCTGCTATTATTTCTGTTATTAATGCTGCTTTTCCTGCTAGGTGAGGGACACAAAGCCTTAGCACACTCCCTTCGTTTCAACAAGCCGTCCTTCGGTGCGCAGCCGCGTGCCAGGGCAGCTCACCCGGGGGATGCCCACCACCTGCAGGAGCCACACCACCACCCGAGAAGTGGATTTTTGTTTTCTGCTGGCAGCTTTGCAGCCAGCTGAGGGGTGGTGACCATCGCTCTTCAACAGAAGCTGCATCAAAGCTCAGACCGTGGACATTGGGCCAAGGCCCAGGGGACCAAATGGGTGTAAATGCCCCCTCACCTGGGCAGGGAAGCGGGTGCTCATCCTGGCTTCTTACCCTGAGGTCTCTGGGGCCAAGTTGGGTTGAAAAAATGCAGAACCCGAGCTCAACAGCCCCAGCTGTCAGTAGGTCTGTGCTGGACCAACACACAAGCACATGCCACCCCTTGGCCCACGAGGACAGGCACAACCCCGTGGCAGGAGCACACAGAGACACTAAGTGTTAAGAAATGTCTGCAAAAAACTGCCAGGAATTGGCCAGGAAGGACCCAGAGAGCAAAACGGATCCCTTCAGGTATTTGACTCCCCTCTGTGAGGTTCCCAAGGACACCTGTGCAAGGTGGAGGCACCCGGCGTGGGCAGCTGCCTCGGGGCAGGGATGTGCCCCCTCAGTGATGTGCCCCATGAGATCCCTGAGCCCCGGAGGCAGGGAGCGCCCCAGGCGCTTCTCACCTCCTCTGCCCCACCGGTACGGCAGCCGGCTCAGGGGTCTGGTAGCTGCAACCCGCACGCCGGACTCCGGCCACGAGTCCTGGCACACCCAGCAGCCCTTCCTCCCCCATCCCCATCTTACCAAACACCACAGCCTCCTCCGGGTTGTCCGTCCATTCGTCTCTGCCCGTGCTCTTCTCCACTTCTGGTACCAACAGCATCCCAACAGTGGCTGGTCCAGGGCCTGAACATCTTCCCTGTGCCCACCATTCAGGCTCAAGAGCACATAACAGACAAATCCTGACAGAGGCACGTTGTCTGTGGTTTTCAATTCACAGTAAGTAGTAAATTGGAGTAAACGTAGCACAGATGGGAAGTGAGCCAAGCTGTGCTGGACTGAATTCTGCACGTGCTTCTCTGCTCCACCCCACGGAGCCCCTCACCCTCAAAGCCGTGGGTGGCTGGGGCTCTGGAGAACACTCATTGCCTGGTCCCCCCTGGTCCCCATCTTGAAAGGAGCTGGAGGGAGAAGCAGGATTTTCTTGGGAGACCTTGAAACACAGTTTGACGACTCACAATTCGTGGCCCCACACGAGATGGGTACCACTACAATCTACCACGCGATGCTGAAACAGAGCCATTGCTTGTACGAGCTCCTGCTTCCAAGACAGTGGGCTGTAGCAATTCAAACCAGTAGGGAACAGGCAAAATTAAACTGAACAACAATATTTTGGGCTTTTTCTCTTGATAAATAAGGAAACAGAGTTGCAGCTATTTAGCTTGAAAACTATTCAGTCAGAGCTGTTTCCCAGAGACAATACTATGGTCCTTGCGGGGCCAGGCTGAACTCACACCAGAAGAAGCCGAGGTGAAGAGCTGTCTCCTGCGAGCCCCACGTCTCTGTGCGGCTGTATGGAAATAAGCGGTCACAGCTGCCGGCCCCACTGTGCACCACCACCTTCTCAAGGGAGTTTTGTGCTCGTGGTGTTTGCTGCTACAGTGCCAGATCTCAGGAAACGATTAATTTGCTGGTCACCCAGTGCCTCTGCCTTTCAGTAAAATGACTCAGGTATTGAGCAATGCAAAGAGAGCGCCCGTGTTATTCTAGTCAAGGCCAGACAAAAGCTACTTCAGCCTCTGGTTAAAATTCTACTTTTTCTCTCTAAGCGCATTTACTGGAAAAGTGTCAAAGACACAGAATATAAAAATGTGCTTACAAATAGCACAGAAGTTCCCAGAAGTGAGTTTCCGTAGCAAGGCTGCACAATTCCTGCCTATCCCTCCGGCCACGGCAGGAGCTGCTTTGGGTATTCCTTTAAGACATTATCCCTGCTGGAGAACCAAGCGATGAAAGGGGGAGAAAAGGTTTCAGCAAAGCCTCCTTCCTCCCCCTTCCCGACTCAGGTAGTGGCAACTCTGCGAGTTGCCCAGCAAAGAGACAGGTTTTGTAAAAACAGGGGCTACACCACACTGCCCTGCTCACTGGGCACCCACCTTCTGCCCCCGTCAGTACAGTTCACCATTTCCCCTCATCTTTTTGAGAAGAGCTTGTATCCCGTTGTCCCAGTGGGAGCACCAGCGGACCAGCCTGGATTCAGGTCGAGTGGTGAATGGAGGCCGAAGAGCTTCACCCCGCTTAGACCAAAACTCAAAGGGTTACGCTCAGCCCTTCCTCGAAGCCAGGAAATTGCTCTTTCTTTTGTGTCTGAGGTTATGGTGGGAAATTGTACCGACACGGGCAGTGCTTGGACGCGCAGCAGTCCCGCCTGCACTTGGCGCGGCCGTGGTACTTCATGGACCGCAGTGAGCGCTGCCAAAAAGCTGGAGTAGAAAGGGAAAGCGCGTAGTTATCTCTGCAGCCTGCTGCCGCAAAAGGAAACTGTCCCTTCCATCAATCTGTAAGGAGGACTCTTGCTGAAATAGGAGTCCTTGCCACACCTCTGTTGCCTTCCTTGTAATCAAAAGCTCCTTTCTTTCATAATAATCTCCGTTTTAATCTAATCACAAAAAGCATTTTACTCTTACGGATTTCATTAAACTGCCTATTCCAGCTCTGGCAATACTGTGAACTTGCCGACTCAAAAATGGGCTGAAGTAGAAGTTCTGTAGGAGGGATCAACAACAATTTCTCAGGAAAAGGCCAGCCCAGGAGAAGCAAGAGGTTTCAATAAGATACAAGAAACTCAACTTGAAGAAGGTACGATCATATCCCCTGTTCCAAGAATCAAACACATGTTATTTCAAACTTATACACTGCAAAGTGTTACAAAACAAAAACCCCCTATTATTCTTTCAGATTAGTTTGAACTTCCTATGATTTAACAAAGATGTAATCATATCCGCAAAGATCCCAGAGTTCCTTATGAGCATCTTAAAAAGTAGGAATGAATCATTTCCTTGTACGACAATCAGCTTTGCAATACCATGATCTTGGAAGTGACAGTTGAACAGTCAAAGGCAAGCACTCAAAAGAAAATAAAAGCATTTAATGCAAAACATTTTACCAAAAGTTTTTACAGCAATTTCATATAAACGGAATCTTCTCTTAAAACATGAAACCACCAATATAAATGTCTTGTTACAAAGCTGATTACAAAACTATCTCCTCAGCCACATAGAGAGGTAGGGAAGGTATTTCTGTCATCTGAAAACAGCTAAGATGAACCAAAAAGTAAAGTTCAGGATCTAGCCTGCTACGTCTAAGTGATGGTAACACACGTACGTTTTTGGATTAAAACATTAAAACTTCACAGGCTGATACATCTTTACCCCATAAGGCCTTTACTGAGCTTCTAAATAATTTGTGGCTATGCAACGGAAATATCTGAGATGCCTGTCAGCTATATTATATGGTTTTCCCTAACGATGGGAAGACTGATGCTGGGGCAGCGTGATACTGTGTGTGTTCTCCTGCAAGGAGCAGGCTCTGGGGATGGTTAAAAAAAAAAAAAAAAAAAAAAAAAAAAGTTTCTATTCCTGCTCATTTGCTGCAGGCTTTAGTTCCTGAGACCCAAGGGCAGGTTTGAACTGGTGCATCCTGGCTCCACTGGCTTCCCAGTGGCTCAGGGAAGGGCAGCCACTGGGAGGAAGAAGTGGTGCAGCTAGTCCAGGCTCCCCATCTAGATTCGCTGCTTCCCAGGCCGTCAGAGACTAAAACGGGTCCAAAGAGAGCTCATTTTGGAGTGAGCGAGGCCCTGGGGAGACTGACAGCAGCCAGTCCAGCCCGGAGGCAGGTCTGCAGAGAGGAGACAGAACTGGTCCTTGTTGCGAACAAGCAAAAGGCAGCGGGAAGGGAAGGGCAGGACAGGCTGGAGCCCTCTCCTCCCCTCCACAAAGCGCTACAGCGGCATGGGCGCTTACCCAGCACATTCATTCATTCCTTCGTTTGGCAGACTTGGCTCGTCTGGGAACGATTACCTGTAAAAGGAGCTCTTTCACCACCGTAGCTGTTCCCTGCAGCAGCGTCCTGCACGGCTGGGCTCTGCCTGGTCTGCTGCCAGCCCAGCAGAGAAAGGCTCCGGCTAATCCCCAGCGGAGCAGGGCTGCCCGCTCCCCGCTTAGCAAAACAACAACAAAAAGGCCTTCGAGGAAGATGCAGTGGGGGGAACGCGGCCCTCTAGAAAACAAAGCCACATTAACCAGCCTTAACAAAGCCACAGTTTTCTTCCGCAGTGGAAGGGCAGGCTGGTGCCTTCCCTCCCCAGGACAGGCTGTCTTTCGGGCTCTTTGGGGACACGTGGGAGGCCGCCTTTTCTCCTCTGCTGTGCTGCTCCAGTGCTAGGCTCCCCACGCTGCTACCAGGAGCTGAAGTCCCCGAAGCCTGTGCTCTTTTTCTCTTTCTTCGCAGCTGTGCTGGTTGAGGGCCCGTCATCTTCCACACTGCGCTTCCTGGAGCCAAAATGAAAACAACTCTCAGGGACTATTTACTGTTTGGAGGGACCAGGGTAGCTGGGTGCCTTCCCTCTCCCAGCAGCAGCTCCATCCCTTGTCAGTCAGAGAGGAGTACAAGCTCTGTGCCAGCACTGGGACCACAGGGGGTGTGGACGGGGGCCTCTGGCATACCCAAACGCAGGGAGAGCGTGTCAGCCCGTGGGGACGGTTTGAGTCAGGTTCAGAACACTTCCAGGAAAGTGTTCAAAAATCAACAAGTTCTCCAGGCCAGAGCTGAAGATTTAACAGCTGTACTTTTTTGGCACAGTCACGTTGAAAACGCGAGCCACAAGTTCTCTCCCCGACTTCTCACCTGCATTTGTGGCAGCAAAAGGATTTATGGGGAATTAGGTGTAAAGCAGCTGGGCAAGTTTTTCAGATCCTTTCCTGCTTGTTGAGCACGGCCTGTTGCAGTGGCTGCTGCTGTTCTCAGCCTCTCTTGAGCGGAGTTTGCAACTCCATCAAAACACCACGCAGCCAGCTCGGGTACCTGCCAAAGGGCTGCTACGGACCAAACTCCCAGTTTGCAGGCAGGCTGCACCAGGAAAGAAAAGTCCTTTCTATACTACTTGGCCCTTTCCACAGCACGGCAAACTCTGCCCGGGTTTCCTCTGTAAATACAGCGCAGAATGGCAGCAACTTTAAGCTGAACATAATATTTCAAGGGACAAGCAATACTTTGTAACTGAAACTTTTAACTGACACACCAAACCGGCTCACATGGGCTAACATGTTCTCAGTTATGCAAATGCCTGTAAGTCACACAGGCACATACAAGCTGATTAAATAGCTGTCCAAATCTGTGTGTATGGATAAATACAGGCTTTCATGCGGCAGACAGACAGACAGACAACAGCATTTTTGCAAATGCTTTTAGAGAAGTCTGTGAAAAATCAAGTGGAGGGCATTTATTTTAATTTATCCAAAACTCATGCAAAGCTGCCACTCAGGTGGGATTCTGTACTGTCCTTAGGAAAGCAAGCAATGCTGCCAATCCCAACGGGTGTACAAATGGTGTCTGGGAGAGGATGCTTTAGGACAAGCCTGTACAACCAGCCAGGCACCCTGGAGCTACTTGCCACACGCCCTGTGCTCCCACAGCAAGCCTGGGAACCTGCTCCCCTTTCCGGCCATTTCAGTTGTGCCGGTACAACTGTTTGTGCGGCTGAACAGGGAACCAGATCAGCAGACTGACAGGGGCTTAAGGCAGGAGAGAAGCTGCTAAAAGAGAAACATCTGTGGGACCATGGCCTTCAGAAATAGCTGCAGAAGAGGAAGAGAATACAAGATGGTGTAGGAAGTGACACAGTACAGTTCCTCAAGGACTTCTGAGTTGTGAAAATGCATCTACAGTTCTGAAGTCAGCACACGCTGTTAAAGACCAACTTGGTCATGTTCAACTGCTAAAAGAAAAGCTCAGTGAACTTGTAATCTTGAAAAAGAACAGGAGCAGAGGGAACTCTTGACTGTTAGGGCTGCACAAAGGTGTCTTTCCAAACCCTACTGGCACACACCAAACACCTGAGCAATGGCACTGGACAGGGTCAGGACCCCACAGGAAAGGCCACTAAAACACTCAACAAAGATCAGATGGGCAGGGAACTCACGTTGCAGCCATGTTAATGTATTTTCCAATCCCCTGCCGGTAAGTTTTAGGAGTCTCGACCTCTTTCTTTGGTTGGACCACCTCAGCTTTTGTTTTGGCTGCTTCTTCTTCTAGCCGGGCCTTCTCTCTTTCTGCAGCAACCTGCGGGAAGCAGAGTGCAGTCTGTTGCAAGAGCTAGTCCAGAGTAAGGAGAAAATGTCTACAATGCTTTGAAGCTGTAAAGGACTCTAAATCGGCAATCAGCACCACTATGATTACAGGGCAGGCTTTCGGAGACAGACCTCAAGGGCCCCTACGAACAGGCTGTCTGCAGCCATTATAACACAACTCCTCTCTCCCCACCTGCAGCTGCCCATAGCTACTGTGGGCATTTGGAAAGGAAACCATCGTAAGCGTGATGGGCTGGGAGCCGTGCCAGACTCAGTTACAAGACCTCTCTGCTGAAAGAGCAGCCATGACCCTGGCACACAAGGCAATGCTGAATGGCAGCTGTTTAATCTTAGCTCGCAACCATATGGGCTGGGGGCTATCCATGTTCGAAAAAAGGCATTAAGTTACAAAGTTTTCCAAAGAAAAGCTGTGACCTTTCAAAAAAACCAGCCAACCAGCCATCCTCACCTGGGCATCTGCCTCTTCATACGGATCAACAAAAACAGTTGTTGTCTGAATTCGTATTTCCTCCTGGGAGCAGAAGAGAAGAACCGCAAATCAATCTCATGATTAAGTTGCACCATCTCCCCCAAGCTCGGCTTTCAGAAAAGCATCAGTGGGGCGAGCCGCAGTGCCACACGAGGCCACAGGTGTTCGCTCCCTCCTGCACAGCCGTGGTGCTTCACACGTACCTTGGGACGGTCTGTTTTTGGGTCACTTTCCACATTTTCCATAGCAGTCAGAGTCTCAAAGCCACCAACCACCCTAAAAGAGGAAGGACACAATTTTCAGCTGTCACAACATACTCAATATCTTCCTGCAGCCTTACATCTAATATATCTAATTTATGCCCATTACTCTAGCAGATTTTTAAACCATCATGTTGGGGGAAGGAGAATCAGCAACCGTATTTGGAAGACCTAAGATAATGTCATTCGGTGTGGAAGGTAAGAATTTTTTCTCAAGTCTGGGATTTGAATTTAAAATTAAAAAGAACATAGAAAAGTCAAACATGTAGAAGCAAAGCAAAGCCATTTGTCCAAAAAGCTGGTAGCCACACAAACCAGCAAGATGGAGGATGAGTGACTGTGGACAGCTGTCTGTGCAAGAAGACACAAACCCATTTAAAAATTGGTTCACTTGCTAATGCTACATCCAGAAATTTGGAGCTCATTTGTTACTCCCATGAGCTTTAAAAAAACCCAACAGACTTGCTCAAGAAAGCAAATGTTTTCATTAACTTCTGATTTTTTCCAGACCGAATATATATGCAGACTGTATATCAGACCAAAGAGTGACAGAGCTGTCCATAATAACACCAGTACCGCAGAGAGCGCAGGACTGCTCCCGGAGGACATCATGACTGTGAGCTCGTGAGGGTTCTGGGAAAGCGGCAGAGCATCGAGTCACAGCCACAAGATAACGCCGGGACACTTTTCACCAGTGTTTCTATTTAGGAGGATGTTAGATCCCTGGCCTCTCCCTTTCCAGGGCAATATACCCAAATACTTTCTTCAAAATGTTAGAAAGGCTGAAGACTTTCTGGACTGCTGTATGCTCATTTTCAAAAAAAAGCATGGAACAATGGGAAAGTTCCAGAAAAGGATATTTAGAAAGGATAAATGGGGTGACCCAGATAATTATAAGCCTGTCATCCTGGCATCTATCCCAGCAAAATAATGGAATAGCGGAGACAGGACATGATTAAGAAAGAAAGGAAATAAGTAACGGCAATCAACAAGGTTTTGTGGAAAACAGGGTCTGTCAAACAACCTTCTATCTTTGAGACAACAGATGTGGTTAACAGGGATAACAGTGTCCGTGGAACAGACTTCTGGAAGGCGGCTGATATTTTGATTGAGAAACCAGAACAATATGAAGTGAACACAGCACACGTTAAATAAAAAATTGGCTGACAGGTGTCAAAATCTAATTTTAAATAGAAACCACTGAGTCAGTATGTTTCCAGAGGCATCCTGCTGCGATCAGATCTTGGTCCCAGGGTATTTAACACTTTTATCCACATCATCATCCCCAATTAAATTTGAAAACAGCTATACTTAGAAGAGCAGTAAATAAAGATGAAGACAGGCCATTGATGCCGAGCGATCCAGATCCCTTAGAAAAGCAGACTGTAGCTGGACAACATCTGTTTTAATAGAGCCAAGCCACATGGCCAGGAACCAAAAATACAGCCCCTATTAATGGCTGTGGGACAATGTGAAGCAGCCGTAATTCTCAAAAGCACTGCTCCTGGAGCCAGAGGAATCTGGGGCCAGGAGCTTGGCAGCGGTGCAGGATCCGGCCATCGAGGAGCCCAGGGCTGTAAACTCGCAAGCCAGCAATCCCCCATCCTTCGTAGGGTGGCAACTGCTTTGAAACTTGATTGCTGGGATTACTGGGACTCCAGTACTCGCACAGGTAGGCTGTCAAGGGCTGGGCAGATGAAATGGAAGAAAATCAAATTAAATGAAACTGGTGGGGGGAAAAAAAAAAATCAAATGGTGGAGTATATGGAGTGTTTTATCACCTAACTCTTCTTTCATATCAGAGAAATGAGCCATACTTCAACCAAAAGACACACCATATTCGCAGGTATTTGACACACTCACTTCTACTAAGGTATCTCACTCTTGCAGGCGTTTCGCAGCAGGCAGTCCTCTCCCGTCCCGGCATGGCAGTCTGCCCGGCCAGCTCCAGGAGAGGACCCTGGCCATCACTGCGATGGTCTCAGCTGATCCAACAGAGAAACACACCTTCTGCTACCCCTCCACACCACGCTATTTACCCACCTGACACACTCCTCCAAGAGCCACGTTAACTAAAGGAAACAGGCTGACCACCATGGTTCGAGAGGCAAGCGGGTCCCTCTCCTTCAACCCCCCTGTGCTCAGTGCAGCACCACTGCCCTCTGCACCACCCCACGGGCTGGGACGGGCACTGAATGCCACCCAAAAGTCAGACCCCATCACAGAAAATAAAACTACACAAGTGAGAGAGGCAAGATGCTACTCAGCACCTGCCCTGAGCAGAGCTATGCTTGCTGACATTGCGTTGCCGCTGCACCGCTCCAAACTTCTGCCCATTACTCCCCAAGGGCCTGCCGATATTCTGTAATCAGGTTGTGACTGAGCAACTAAAAAACATGTATGCAGGCTAGAACAGCCTCATTCATTTGCAACTGGAGGTAGTGCACTGGGGAAAGCGGCACAGGGCTTGAAGACCCCACATGAACTTTGGAAAGTTCATAACAAAAACTCAATTTTAAAATCCTCCTCCAGGCCAATATCAGATTCACTTCTAATACTGATGATTAACACACAGCCTAAGATACATTCACTGTATTTTAATTGCCCCTAAAGGAAACTTCTGATTTAATATTGGAGGATTTTCTAGCCAACAGCTCCGTTCATTATCTGCTCGTACGTTTTCATTTAATTAGGTTCTGATAATTTGAAATAGCCAGATCAGCTATGCACTGGTAATCTCAACTGAGTAATCCCTTAGCCCATAGCTAGACCTCCCACAACATTAGCCCTAATGCATTTTGGTGATGCTCACGAAGCTTCAGTCGCTATGCTAATTAAACTTTATTGGGAATACTTTGTCACTTGAACATTTTAAAAGGCTGTGATAAACATGGCATTCACAGGTCATCAGTAAATGACCTAAATAGTCTATTTTGACATGATTATAAAGGGCTAAGGGGGAAGAAGACAAAGTTGTTATGCCTGCAGAGCATGGCATTCTCTTTTCTTCTTAGCTTGTCTCTAAAATGGAAAATTGCTTTCCTTTTCACCCCTGCATTGCACAGAGAGTATCTCTATGCATATTACACTGCCAGCACAGTGAGCTCTCAATATAGGTTAATGTCTTTAGACCCTGCCATAATGCCAATAAAAAATAAAAACGAATTTGAATACAAACCACCAGCTCACAGAAGAGAGCTCTGACTGGAGGAACTGGAAATAATTTACTAGTCATTTTTGTTCAGGGAGAACTTGGAAGCTTGGTCAAGGATCAGGCCCAGCTGAGGCTGGTGTTTCATCACTAAAAATCAAAATCCAAAAAGGACAATATCTGACTGCAAACAACACCCATCCAGTGAAAAACGAACTATGCACTAATCAGGGCAGTCATGGCAGGATGCAAAAAAAAAAAGAATATTCCAACTTAAGGTCTCAAACCATAAAGGATTTTGCAAACTTTCCTCTGATTTGTCTACCTAGAGAGACAACATATGTGCAGGCTCTCGAAACTTTACATGTTATTGTCAGATCACAGGATGGTACATTGCAGCACTAAAATCAGTTTCATGAGCTATAACATGCCTAAGCCCATGTACTGGCATCCGTTACAGCAATTGCTCCTCACAGAATGAGGAAATCCGCACGCCAGAGTAGTTCTGGGGGTTCTCAGCCGGTCCCACAACACATACTCTGGGTGTAAGAAAAGCTCACAGACATCTTGTCAAGAAAAAAGCCCATACAAGTTACATGTAGAAAAGACCATCAGTTCAGTACATTAAAGCATTAAAAAAACCTCAAAAGAGAGCACCGCTATTTAATATTACTCTAATATCCACTAACTTTGAACAAAAAGAGATAAAACCTGTTCTATGAATAAATCTGAGTCAGCATAAAGAACTCTGTACCGCATTTTCACTGAACCAAAATGCAAACTCCAGAAGTTCTGACCAATATCCCTTTATACCCCTTGGTCGCAGTATGTTCGTTACATAGGGCGACAGGCCACGCCGCGTTAGCCTTTCTCACTCGGTGTCAGTCGTGACAAGTTGGGAGCATGGCAGAGAAGGGAGAGGGGCTGAAGCAAGTTTAACCTTTTCCACTGTTTCTGGCTCTATTCCTTTTATAAGGTGCCCCGCATGCTTTGTTCTAAATTGACCAAGTGAGGCTTAAGCAGATGTTCAGATGACACTCTGCAGTGAAAAGGGCGATACCTTCAAGATACCATTTATGTTAGAAGAACCAGCGAAACCGAGGGTTTGCTGTGCGCTTCCAAGTAGATGTTGAACAGAGAAACGATGATCTCAACTACAGATTTAGCTCAGCATCCCTGAGACAGCTTGTTGTATTTTTAGAGGAGCTTGATAAATGTTGCATTACATTTAAGCATGGACGACAAGGTAGGTACATTTAGGTTTTTGCCTGTTAACATAGTAATGAAAACAAAAATGTGCCCTTAACTCGTGCGATTCTGTTTTCTTGAAAACTGAGCTATGTTATCACTGGAAATCTTTGCATTTGAAATTTAGAGACGTTATTTAAAATTCTACTTCCTGTTAAGGCTCCTTTATGCAAACTAGTAACCTTGCTTCATAACCGCTGCCAATGTCTTTGCATGAACTGTAAGTGAAATATCTGGAGCAAGCTCCATCCGTTTGCAATATGCCAATGAAAGCCTCGCTGCTACAACAGTTAGCGCTGCTCCCAAGGAAAACTGCAGCTCCCTAGCAGTCTCACAGACATTCACACATGGACTTCCTATTTCTCATATTTTTGTTTGGAAGAATTATAGGAATTAAGCCTTATGCAATGCTGGGAATGGCAGCGGTCCAAGACGATAGAGTTTCCTGGTCAGCAGACGATACAAGAACAATGTCTGGACTTTTTCAAAAAAATACTTTAAACTAGCAACAGAAACCAGAAAGAAACATTGTTGTCTTGTAAACACATTCTGCCCTCAAGGTTATTTTTATAAAAAGGAGAACACACATTTATATACACACACAGACAGAACAATATATACATGCACGAACATGTACACCCAGGACAAAATGTTTTCTATGTAGGCACCCAATCTGAAACGGAGCGAGCAATTCAAACCTGCAACAAGGACACAGTCAAAACATCTCAATCTCTCATAAGGGCTTAATCTAGCAGGTGAGACACAGCGATGAAGGGCGCTGAAAAAATAAAACAACTTGGAAAAAAAAAAGCGTTTTGAAACTAGACTCAACAGAAGAACCTGGCGCATAAGGATTTCTCCGCTTTGGCATGGGTTCCCCTTCAGAGATCACACAACCGTTTTGGAAACGCCACCAGCCCTCGTGCAGCTCCTGGGCTCCAGCCCAGTCCTCGTGTGCTACAGGACACCGCGGCCACGGCTTCCACAGGGAGGTCTGGTTTATTTTCCCACCTTGCCCTTCACTCCTCTCCAGCTGCCTGGGGAGCAGACTCCGCAGTGCAAAATTAGGCCACTCTCCCTACATAGAGTCAGTAACAAAATCAGCTCTCTTCTGCTGTCACACCGTTTCTCTGGTCTTCAGATGTGCCAAAGCAGAACAGCAACAAGAACAGGAGTTTCCCAGCTTAGAAGCCATCGGGGTTCACGGATTCAAATCCTACCGGGAATGTTATAAGTGGAAAGAGACACTGTGCATTATTTAACCGAACCCGGACAGCTGAAAATGCCTTGTAGTCAATACAGAGCGATGCTTATCCAAGGAAAGAAAAACCTTCTTCCACAAAAGCATCTGGCAAGGAGAGGAGGGAAGAAAAGAGAAGACTAAGCTGGGTGCAAGTCAGCTACTGAACGATGCCTCCAATTTGACTAAGTCTGAGGTTTCCCAAACCACCTTGTTAATTATTTCTGGGAACAAGAGAATTGAAGACTGAACAGCAGAGACCTCGAGAGACAGTTAACAGATCTGCGTAAGCATATACGCGCAGCCATGTACAAAGGAGAAAACTGACCTCCGTATACTCATCTCCTGTCTCAGTTGCCACATCCTTTTCTCAATTCTTGATGAACACAAGTGATCCTCTAACAAACAGACAGAACTGCTGCACACATCATTTCCAGCTTTGCCACTCTGACCACAACACTTTTCTCACTGCTCCCTCTATTGCCTTTCTTTTTATCCCATCCCACCCCTGCAACCTGCCCTCACTTTCAAGCCCACCATGCTCTGCTTGTCCTAAATCACACCCAAAACTCACGGAGAGCATTTCTCCCCTTTGGCTGACCAGCATGGCTCAATCACTTTCCACTATTATTTTAAACATGCACTTCTTCATGTGTCCCTTCCGCTTTGGAACAGGCTCCCCCAGAATACCCACAAAGCCTTTTCATTTTTTCCTGGGGCTTTCTTTTTCCTTGGTTCTGAAGAAAGTGCAAAGTGTCAGTGGAAGGTAAGCTGAAAGGGGTCACTATTGTGACTTCCCTGTATCTATATGCAGTCTCTTTTCTACTTATAATCTCTGTCCCAGAGAGCTGTGTGTTTCTACTTCTGCTTTTAAAGGGCAAATGTACCAGGTCCCTGATCCACCGGAGCTGTGAATCATCGAAGTAATAGAAAATATAAAAACAACACGGATGGGATGCACTTGCATCTAAATTTCCTGAAGCACACCAGACAGGAACGTGAGCCTATACTAGTGTTTTGGCTGTAACATGCCCGTAGCCCATGCAGCTCATGCAGCAGTTGAACTCCCAGTGGCAGGGTGGATAAGAGGGAGCCCCTCGCACAGCCCACGGCAGCAGCAGATGGGACATTCCCCATGCAGCCGTCCCCTGAAAATGCTTCTCACCCACTCTGTGCAGAGCAAACGCACGTCAGTTGGTTTACATTACTTGAGTTTCTAAATTAAACCTCTTACCAGCCAGCTACAAGGCAACAAAAGCCACCAGTTAGTTTTCACATGAATTACAGCATTCTCTAAGTCAGGAGAAATGGTAATTACTAGAAATGGTAATTACTAATTAAATCTAGGCAGCTCTGCTGGAGCAGGAAATCTGTGCAGCCTGCAACACACCTCCAAGGGAACGATTCTTCTCTCACTCTCTGCCTTTGTTTTTGCTCCCCATCCATGCCAAATTATTTCCTTTATTTTCAGTAACATCCATCCTCATTATTGCCACAGTGGGCAGCACAATCACAACAAGATGCCCTCCCTGTCCTCCAGCTGAAGCCTTCTCCGGAGACTTGAAAATTCCAGTGCACCAAGCCAGACAGGTGCCACCTGGTCAAAATCCCACTGCCTGCAGCTGCTGTGTTTTCCAAACATACTTAACAGCCAAACATCCAGCTCCTAATAGCTGCTACTATGCAAAAATTGTGTTCTGCACCAGTGGGGACATGAATAAGATGCAGCTTTCCAGAGAAGGAACTTTGCAATGTTCATCCCACACAGGACCAAAAAAGAATAAAGGGGTGGGGTGGGGAATGGTTGCTCCTCCGCTCTTTTTTGGTGCCCAAAATATGGAAAGCCTGCTGAAAAGTTCTATACGTGTGAAGTTCTGCTCTCAAACTACATATGTGACACTCATTACCATGAACTAGAGCCACAGCGAAATAGCTGAGGGTACAGATGAGATCAGAGTATTTAGGTTTTAATATTAACTGAAATAAGTAATCCTCAAATCTATATAAGTCACAACAGGCCAGTAAGCATCCAATTAAGACAATCCAATTTAAGAATTCTTTGTTTCCATGAAGGTTATTTCATGGGTTCATTCTATTCTTAAACTTAGATATTATTCCCAGATATGCTTCCCAGATATTATTCTGCCATACAGTCTAAGATCAGATACAGTCAGCAAACCCTGGAAACACCCAGAATCTAAAATAGCGAACTGAAGCTGGAGTTTCACTAGAGGTACAATCTCTTGAATCTTTTGGCTTTTAAAAACAAATGCAGGTAAAAACAGCCGAAGGATTTTGATGACAGATCTTGAGAGCTGCACACATTAGCCTTTTATATTAAATTTGTAGATAAACTCAATTATTCAAGTATTCAATTTTTACATAAATACAGAGTGATGGAATGCATCTATTCCAGCATCTTCATTTTCAGCATTCTTCAAATTAATCTTCATTTACATGCAAGAAAGTCCAGAGTAAAATTCACCTGCTGTGTGTTCAGCTGAAGATGTTGCTCAGTTTTCATGCAGGGAGCCAAACGCGATTCTAAAGCAATATTTTTTAATAAAGCTGTTCCTTTGTATTTCACCTAAGAATATTTGCAGTGCTCAGAAAGCAGCATCACTTCTTTACTCTGGTAGCCAAGTTCAGATTTCTGTAGTAGCAAGGACAATTCAAAAGTTAAGACAGCCTTTCCTAAAACTGCCACTGCATAAATCTCTGCTATAGACTTAACCAGAGTTACCTGGACTAAAGCAAGTCCTCTCTAAAGGGCAACATACAGTGTCAAACACCATTTGAGCTATTTTTGAGGTGTCATGCATGGCGCGAAGGCTTCTGGGAGAACACTTGCTGCACCGCAGTAAGCCCAGCCATTCTCCAAATTCTTTCCTGGTGAATTATGGTAAAACTGGAGCACACTGGGGAAATAGCAAAGACACTGGAGGACTATACAGGATGCTCACTGAAGGCAGGTTGCATCCAGAACTGAAGAGCAGTGACGTTTTCAGCTGAGCTGTCCTAACCCAAATACTATTTGATGAGGTGGTAAGCTCAGGTCAACAGCATTACTGTATGGGATTTAATGGGATTTTTGCAAGGAGGACTCAAATTGTAGCTTAAGTGAAATAGTCTTAAGATACAGGTAACATAACTCCTCCGAGAGTATACTTCCTCTCAACTTTCAGTATTAGAATTTGCTTTATTTATTTGCTTTCACCAAACAACAAGGGAGCTTTAACTTTTTCTAGGACAGACCTGAGAAAAAAAAAGAATTATATTTCAAAGGGTGCAATTATGGCAGAATCAGTATCAGAACTAACAGCACTAAAATAATTGTTTAAAATGAAGCCAGCTTCTGCGTCAAGAACTCACAGGCAGAGAACGTGGATTAGATTTTAAATACACTTTCATTGTACAGCACTATTGTATGGCATCCAATCAAAGCAAACAGCACACACATTTATTTTCAATTGCTGCCTTTCAAACGGATAAAACTATGAAAAGAATAAAAAACAAATCTTAATTTAAAAAAGACTGTAAATTCCTTGGGAACTACCAGTGAAGCAGGCTAGTATAATTCCCCTTCCTGCCATTTGCACTGAGGCATTTGTTAGAATGGCTACGCATGACTGGGTAAATACCATGTACCTGCAGCAGAGGAAGCAAAGAACAAACCATAACATAGATTTTGTAATATCTTCTGTAATACCTACCTTGATCTTTATCATGTGAGGGATTGACTGGCAAAGACTTTTGGAAGAGACTTCTTTACAAAGAGTGAAGTTCCCTTGCTGTGCTGGCATTGTTAATATCTTTGTAGATACACTCATAAACATGTATGTATGTGTACGTGCACACAAACATACAGATTTTATCGTGATGATAATTGTCAGGAATAAAATAAAAGAATAGAATACAAAAAAGAACAAAAGGGGCCAAAAGACCTCACCTATGCAGAAGCTCTATGTTCTATGCCATGATGAAGAGCAGCCCTGTCATGACTAATTTCCTAGTTGACAGCTCATAAGAGGATGAAAATAATATTGAAAAGGTAATCTCTTGTGTCCCAGCAATCAACATGCACAAATATTAACATGGTTGGTTACAGGACGACGATTAGTTTGTTCATGACTCCCTGGAGGGCCACCCACAGAAGGGAAGTAAGGCAACGTACAGTGATGGAAGGAGAAAAAAAGGCAGAGCCTGATGACTGGCACTGATATGATGTTGGCCACCTACTCATGACAAGGAGAACGGGATTGTGAGCTAAGATTTTGCTCCAGTTCCATTTCAAGAGTCACTAGATGCTTCTCTTTAGGCTTCAGACACAGAGGAGAGCATGTCTGCTATAGTGCTGCTCATAATAACCTTCACTTACCTTCCAAAAACTGTATGCTTCTTGTCCAGATATGCACAAGAGCGGAACGTGATGAAGCTGGAAGGAATAAAGACGTAACAGTTAGCCTATTATCTCACTGACACTCAACAACAGTCAGTAATGCTTAAAAACAGAAAGGGCATGCAAAAGCTGTCCAAGGGAAGACAAACCCCTCTCAGTCTCTGGCTCCTCTCTGGGAGGCCCACTGGCCAAACTTCCTTTAAGTCCTCTGTTTTGTGGGTTTCATCTTGGATTTCTGGAGTTTTGACTTCTCATTTTTACACCTTACTAACATCCCTAAACAGTACTCCAGGCACAGTGACTTGCACAAAGTCCAAAATTATTCTGAGCATCTGCCTCCTTGGCCAGGCAGGCCCTGGGACGCTCATGCAGGACGGAGACGTGCATCCTGCTTGAGAAGTACAGTGCAGGATTGGGAGCTCGTATCCTGCTAATACAGCCACAGAACTCTGTGGGAACAGTCGCTGCCAGTGTAAACTTCTGCCTTTTAGGATATTTACTTTTTGCATTTCTCTTCCATTAAATTGGCCGTTGGTGATCCATTTCTCCTCTGGACAGAGCAAATTTGTGCTTCAGATACAAACATGGCAGAAGAATACTTCAAAGTGGCAAACATAATGAAAACCTGTGAAACTTGGATTTTTAAATTTTAATTAACCGGACTTTTAATTCGGGGGGTTATATTTTTAAACTTAAACATGGGAACCAAAAGACCAAATCCAAAGCAACCTTTACTACTAAAACTTTTCTCTAAAGCTTAATGCTTCTTTGGAAGACTTGGACTACAAGCATATGAAACAGAGGGTTCCACACTGTGGTCTGCAGACCACGATGGCCCGTCTTGGCTGGACACGCAGTGCTGGCTCTCCTCCCTGTCTCCATCTGTTACACTACATTAGAGACAGCTAAAAATATATAAGCATTCCGAAAGCACTTTTCCATATAAGCAACTGCCTCAGGAAGTTATATGATTGCAAATAGGAGGGGCTGCAATCTGCCAGACAATCTATTAAGACGTAACTAGCCCCAGGAAAGCTTTGAGAGGCTGGGCAGAATGCGAACTTCTACACAGGGCAAACATCATGACTTAGCCTTGTGCATGGGCTCTTTGCACCACTTTATTTGCAGATATCCAATACTTAAGATTATCAAGTGGTCAGTTATGTAGCATTGTAATAAAAAAAAAAAAATCTAAGCAGTAGCAAACATACAGACAAAGCTTCTCTTCCATCACTGCAGTCAAAATAAATTAAGGACAATGGAATTAACATAACTCAGGATGATCCCAGAGGAGAAGCCCTGAGCATTATTCGAGCATTCCTTACACAGGGCACCCAGCTCACTCTGCACTGCAAGTGCCTACCACCTATGGGGAGAGCTATTCACCCAGTTCCTGACGTCACAACAGTTGCCAAAAGCATCTGACCACTGCTTAGGAAGCTTTACAAATATGGGCAGCTGGAGCCTCTCAAGGACTTCACAGATAAAGGAATTTCATTTTTCATTTGCAAATTTTAAGGAAACATAAGACCACCTTTACAGCAGCAGATGATGTGACTCAATATGGCACACCACTCATGAACTGTCTCTATAACTTCTGTTTCTAGAATCCCTTTTTTTTTTAGAAAAAAAAAAAAAAAAAAGAATAGGGCCTCTACTCTCCCCTAATTTAGCACCTGAGTGCTGGCAATAACATTCAGATCAAAAATAAGCTCTACAGCAACTCGATCCTGCAAACTGCCCAACATGTGCTTAGCCTTAAGTATGTGAGTAAGCCTATTAAAGGTCCTGAAAGAAGCGCTTGCGTTTCATTACAGCTAACCACACTACTGCATAGTTTACAAGCCACAATAATACTTAGCATCACGAAGACCAACACCAAGAACCCCTTCCCTCCCTCCCCAGTCCCAACACGTAGTACTGTACACACACGCGCGCGCTCACTCTCTTTCCCGGGGCTCCCAATAAAGGCACAATTCTATTGCAGTCCTTAGAGAGCAACCAACAAACAGTCGGCTCAAAGCGACAGAACATTTTCAAAAGGCTGCAGGCAAACACCCGTATTAATGTTACACATAAAGGAGGTTATTACAACTTCAATAGCTTTAAATTTCATTTGTTGTTCTTCCCGCTTCTTCATTAATTTTTTTCTTCATTCTGTTTTTGTACATTCAAACCCGAGTCATTCTCAGCCCCAGACTCTGCACACTGCCACGTCTGGGTTCTACACGTTTCAATAGTGCAGAACTGTTCTCATTTATTTAAAATTAGGTGAGTAAAAAGAAGCAACATTTCCATAGACTATATGTTTCATTTCATTAAGCCCTTTCAAAAAGTTCAATACGGGACTAAATTTAAACAGATTATAGAGGTGTAATGATCTTACAGAGATAACAGTGGGGGAACAATGACAAAAATGAATAAAAACTTCACATCATAAACACAGAAAAGAGAAATTAATGATGGTATTATAAACCTACAGGTCTTCGTGCCATGCTTCACTTTACTCTTAGATTGGGTAACAGCAGCTGTAGCTATCCTGATTTCAATATGCAGCACTCGACAGACTATTTCACTTGACTGAACTTTAAAGAGTAGCTTGTAAAATGTCATTTGTTTTCTTAACAGAGTAAGACACAATGTCTAGAGGGAAACAATAAAACACAAAAAGCAAATGACTACTTACAACTGTGATTTGTTTGTGTTAGGTCCCGAATTGGCCATACTAAGAACACCACGTCCCGTGTGGGACAAATTGGGCTTAAATTCATCTTTGAAAGGTTTTCCCCAGTAAGATTCTCCTCCTTAAAAGAAAAAAGATGATAGAAGAAATGTTTGTTTTCATTAGTTTCCCACTACATTTTATAACAGGCACTGACATCAAATTCAAGGTTTCTGACACTTCTGATCACTATGTGTATAATATATTCTTACCTCACCCCTATCACTAGGCTAGTATTTGAGCAGACCCGTGAAATCAGATGTTTGTAACTGGCAACACAATTCCGTGTCCCCGCACTATCAACTGTTTATCAACAGCATTATATATTGTGTGCTGAAGAACTGTCAAGGATTTAATTTTTTACTGCTGGTCCACCATAATTTTTCTTTTTTGAGACATTAAATCTTTAAAAGTGGCTTCCTGACAAATCACAGAGCAAAGAATTACTAGTTTAATCGCACTCTGGATATAGCGTTGCTTCTAGAAATAAAATATCAGGGAGATGAAAGACGTTCATAGAATCAACTAAGAATAAGAGCTATAAGCTCAAAAGCTTAATTCGTGGGTAAACAGTGAAGAATGACAGTATATATTCCTCCAAAATAGAAGGCAAAAATTAGATATTTGGCTTAGATACATGGATGATGTAAACACTTAAATGCAATGAAGTCAAAAGGATGATAAAAAACTTTGTACAAACCACAGACCCAGCCCTCCAAAACTCATTTCTTTCCTGAGTCTGTGGATAGAAAGAGGGTCTGGGAGACCTCTCCTCCTGGCTGTCATTTTTACATTATTTATGACAGATCTGACGTTTTCATTTGCGCTTTCCTCCAGGATCACTCTTAATAAGAAAAACGAAGGCTGAGATGAGTCACAGTTTTACAGTCAAATCCATAATCTTGTTTGACAAACCATGAAAAAATATTTCACCTTAGGATAGTATTAAAAATAAAGCAAACAAAACTATCCAAACAGGCAGCAAGCCTGGTCCTTCTGCACAACTGGCTCGAGAATCCTCTAGAGGAACTGCATCCCTCGCGAAGCAGGAGGTCAGTAAAGGATCTGTAGTGCTCGACAGCTATTTGCACATGCAATACAGAACAGCAATTTGATGACGCGGCTGCACAGGCAAGCAGCAAGTAAAACTGAGGAATAAACCAGACTCCAATTAAAAACCTGATGCAGAAAATCACAAGAGTGCATCAGATGAGAAGAGAGTTTCAGGTGATACCATGAAAACGAAGCATCACAGGTGGACAGCTGCAAGTGCAAGTGGAACTAAGTAAGCAAGAAATTTTGGAAGAAACTGACCCACTTAAAAACCCAATTAATCATGTTCAAAAGAGATATTAATAGAGTTGATTGTTGCCTGCTCTGCAATTTGACAAGAGGCAGCAAAAGGGGACAAACCCTGTAGGGATTTTCTGTAATCAGGAGTAGAGGAAAAGTGATTACTTCAGCAATCTTTGGCTATTGAATATTTTAAGATCAGCTGAATTACATCAGCTTGATCCCATATACCAATCTCTTCCAGTACTGGGCGAAAGGGGTATGGTACAGCTGCAGCCAGCTTTACTGCCTTGACAAAGATGGATCCAAACCCCAGCTAGTGTTCAACCCATTAGAAAAAGCCTTACCAGAAGCCATCCGTTTTCTTTGCTAATGAACCTCCCTGCGTGTTCCTGTTTGCTATGAGAGGTTGCTTGTGCAGTGTCTTAGTTATCCACCTCGTTCAGAAAACCAAATTCTTCTAGACCAGTAAATACACAAGTTACCCTCAGAATCAGTGAGGCTGCATGCCATCGGGTGCTGCCTGAAGCCAGAAATACACCTGCAAAGCCTGCAGCGCAGACAGCACCACTTTCTGCGCACTGCTGCTCTTTCCCTCTTTCCCAGTTTTCGCCATTCCGCTTCACTTGGTCCTGCGGTGCCACAGCTGCAGGACCTGCATGTCTGTTCCCTGGCATGGCCTCAGTAACAAACCTCACTTGGACCTTCCTTAGGAAAATACATCATTTTGCTTCAAAGGACCTCTTGAAGGAAATCCTAATTATCTGTAAAGCAGATGCACTTAGAATCATAGACAGGTTTGAGTTGGAAGAGACCTTAAAGATCATCTAGTTCCACCCTCCTGCCCTGGACAGGGACACCTTCCACCAGACCGAGTTGCTCAAAGCCCCATCCAACCTGGCCTTGAACACCTCCAGGGATGGGGCAGCCACAGCTTTACTTACTGAGTCCTAACCTAGAGGAGTGTTTGCTGTCTAGAAATTTTCAGATGATATACAAACACATTCCGTTGGGATGGTACACAGCAGCAAGTGGCCAAACTCTTGGGTCCGTTATACCCTTTGTGTGCTGGAACCACAGCGCTGCCAAACTGCTGAAAGAGAGTGGAATCAACCCTGAAGCCTCCGTTGGGCGGAAAAATAATTCAAAAGGGAAGAAGAAAATTGGGACTGACAGAGAGACTCTCTATTTCTGGCACAACGAGCACCCAGACCCAAGAGCTTGCAGACAGGAACAACGAGCCACAACCTTTAGCTTTTGGAGTATTTATTTTTGTATGATTTCATTTCAGACCATACACTGCAGGTCAGAATTAATCTCATATGTACGAAGGCTAACTTTGGTTCATTCTACTTCTCTGGAAGTAAGTGCTAATATTTTGGTAGATAGTTACAGGATGAGACCCAGTCCCTGCTTCCCTCTCTGTCTGCCGTACAGCTGTTCCAAGGCTCACGCTGTCTGCCCGGGAGCTGCAGGCAAGAACAGGGAACGGCCTGGGCAGCGCTTGCCTAACAGCCAGGCGCCCTGCAAAGGACAGAGCTGAAGTGTCTGCGGAGCCCCGGCAGCACCGACTGGCCAGGGGCGGTGGGGACGCTGCAAAGGCAGCAAGACAGCAGCCCAGGAACATTTTGGGGGGGTTGTTGTTTTGTTTGTTTTTTTTTTTTTTTTTTTTTAAAGAAAAACCCCACAGTTTTAATTTAAGAATACTTTAAAAAAACAAAACAAAACAAAACAAAACAAACAAAACCCAAAGAAGAAAAACCCAACTGTATTCCCCTTAAGTTAAAAATAGCCTGAATGTGCTGTTTGTCAAACTCCTGCTAACCTCTGGAATCATTCCAGGCTTCAAGTATCTGCTTGAAGCAGGACTAGACAGAGCAAGCCAGAAGATGGCGAGTTAAATGTATACATTTTTTTAATTACTGAAACCCAGAATCACTTTCTCACCAGAGATTAAGTACAGATCCCTCGTTAGTCTACTGCCATGGCAGCACAGTGCCTAATGCTCAGCCAGGGCGGTCTGGAACAGGGATTTTAGATCCTTACACCCTACTCTCTATGGTAGAGCTCAATGTAAACTTGGGAAAACAACTCACAGAGTCCAAACCTACTACTAATAATTATGAAGCACTCCAAAGTATCTAGCAGGTTTTACTGTGTGTATCATGTTCCTCATTTTCTGAGAGCAGAACAGAGGCAGAAAGGGGAGGTGGGAGCGTCGTGCAGTCTAGCTCTAGCCTGCATGTTGCACTCCCAGTAGATGCCATAAGAAGAGAAGGCTCCTCCTTATATTCTCCAAGTCTTCCTCTGAGAGCACACAGATCACCGCTGGCTATATATGGAGTCACGATGATGCAAAAACCTCACCCAGAAGCTGACATACCAGCCTACCAGCAAAGCCCATGGAAAACAAGAGCTGCCTCTGGGTGTTCGACTCGCGGCGGGCAGCGCTGCCTGCCACCTCACCTTCCTCTCAGCTTACTCCCTGATAAGGTTATCTCCTGTCACAGGGAGCTGTGTGCCTACTGGACTTGCAAATGTTTCTCAGATCCTATTACAAAAGGTGCCAGAAAAAAATGCTGGGAGCTTCTGCGCTAAAAATCAGAGGGGTTCACACGGCAACAGAGATGGTGCTGGACTGGTGCAGGAGCGCGAGAGGGAGCAGGACTGGGAACCCTGCACACCGGGGTCTCCTGTTTGACAAAGCTGGGAAGGTACTTGGCATCAGCCAGGGAAATACACTGGCTGCCTTCTAACAGCAGCATCAGTCCCGTGCAAGGTCAAAGCCTTCAGGAGCTGGAAGGGGGTTTTGCACTATTCTATAAAATAAAAATCACATGCCTACCCAGATACCCACGATCCAAAGCTGAAAGCAGCTGGGAGCCGCTTCCCCACATTTTTAATACAAGAGAAAATTTCTCTTACATTAAAGAGGTGTTTACCTAATTCTCACACAGACATGAAACCAAACAGACCACACAGCTCATAGAAAAAATTAGACTGTATTCATCATTTCCATGGCTATCCAGAGTGGGAAGATATATTTAGCTTGTAACTGAAGCGCAGTTAGTTACTCAGTCTCGTATCTGCATCTTGTGCTGATAGTGAAAAGGTGAATAGATCCAAGGTGACATGTGAAGCAACCACACGTTAGCAGCTATACAGAAAAAAGCCGCATTTTCAGATTGTCTTTCGAACTAAAGCAGCTTACTCTTCGGTAATCTTTGTTCCTTCTAAAGGCATTTTTTGAAAGAAAGTAATTTTTTGGGTGAAATTACAGAAGTTGTACAACTTTCTTGCAAAGAGCTGAGAGATGCACCTAAAGCTTCAGAAATGTAGCATTCCAAAAGCCAGGTGTGGGCTGGGAATCATCATTCATGACAGTTGTGATTTTAAATAAATCCTTCCTTTTTCTGGCATAAAAATTGCTAAGCAGTGGTAAGGAAGTGGGAGGGCTCTGATTCACAAAAATGACGGCTTACTTTCTGTAATTTTCTTCTTGTCATTTGGAACAACGAGGTACATAATAACATCTGACACTTCTATAGAGCTTTCCAAGTGGGATTCTTGAATCATTTTGCAAATATGAAAGCTTTAGCTCAGTCAGTAAGTGGTTCTCTCCTTGCAGATGAGAGGGCACTGCACTTTTAACCCCACATACCAGCGGCTGGATTTTCCGCGGGGCTGCAATCTAAAAGGAGTATATCGCTAGATAAAACAGTCTTGCTCTTGTCCTTTTGCTGAGCTTCAATCATGCAAGAAAAGGGGCTCTAAAACTGGCTACATTTTAGGAACTTGCCTTGTTAGGAAATCGCATTGCAGAACTGACCAAGTTTGTCCACAGCCCTTTGCTATTGACAGTTCAGAGGAGCTCTGCTCATTGCCAACCAAAACGCAATTCCTATCTACCAGTGGTATTTTATCTTGGACTTTTACAGCAACTATATGCCTCTGTGTCCTCCAGGATTCATAAATGGACAGAGGCACATACAAGCCGATTCAGGACCTTCCAACAGGTTGCAAGTAAGGGTAGCTGAAAAATGCCTGTGCCGCTTTGAAAATGTAATCCTTTGTATAGTTTTCCCTTTTTCATACAAAAGGGGTTAGGATATTAAACCTATTTTTCCTACATGCAAATTTTCTTATATTATTTGGAACACTGAAAATACAGAGCAGCTGCTCCACTTGCACTAGCATGAGTTAGACAGAATTACTCACAATGTTCAACCACTTAGTTGTTATGAACAGCAGGAAAAGAGATACATCACAAATCTAAAATTCATTTTCAAATAATTAATCATTACAAAGAATGACCATGACTCAGCTTATTGCTCCGAATACTGACTCTATGGGTGGTTATTTTGTTAGAAAAGAAATAAGCTGCTGCAGCACAATAAAATTTCTCCCAGTAGTCTTATGGAACATTAACTTGAAGGCTGTAGAAAATGAGTTTGGTCCTCTAAATCAGTGTCAGCCTTACAGGAGCGTATATCTAACCGCTTTGGCAATGCAGGTCTGCCAGCTAAGCCAAGGTAAAACTCAATTCCCCATTCTTTTCCGAGTATGGTATCTCAACTTCTAGATGCCACATGCTAATTTCCGCCCTCCTCCCTCTCAAGGTTAACCGAGTACCAGAAATCAGTTGCCCTTCACATGGCTGCTGGGTCACAATTACTTTCATGACAGCCTAACAAGAGACTCATAAAAGCCACATTGGGGTGCTGCATAACGAAAAAAAAGAAATAAGGATCAGTGCTGCTGATAGGACTGTTCAGCCATGGAAGCGACAACCAGCTTGGCATTTTACACCTGTGAAATGCCTCCAGAACACAGGCACGCTTATCTAGGTGAGCCGAGAGCACAGCTGCAGTCTATGTACGTATGACACCTTACATCCCGTTGTACTGAATGTGCCCAAATCCACCCATAAGCCAAACAGTCCTGGGCTTAGTTAGCAGTGGAGCGGGTGATCATCTAAGCATTTGGGAGTTGCAACCATAAACCTGACACCTGTTGCTGAACACGGGATGAATGTCAGATGGCAGAAACCAAATCATGGGAAGATTTTTGAACAAGTCTGTTCTAGTTCCTGAGCTGATGAACAGGAATAACTAAATAAACATAACAAACCAAAACTATATGCAGGCTTATTGCACCTTCCACCTATCAGATAGGAAAAGGTGTGGGTTTTTTTAAACAAACAAAAACCCATCCCAAACTTCTTAGCCAGAAAATTTTAGTTAAAGCATAAGTTTCTATGTGGAAAAGGAAACAAAGGATGTTCTTTTTTTCTGAAGTCTTCCTACAAAAGGCTCTAACAAAAACAATTCTGGCAGTTTAAAATACCGATGTTTAAAAGATAACCTCCAAAGAGTCTTCCCTATTGCCAGATGAAATACCTGGGAAAAAAGCCCTGTTCTACTCTCATATGCTTCTCTGATATTACAGAATCACAGAATCACAGAATTATCAGAGTTGGAAGGGACCTCTAGAGATCATCTAGTCCAACTCCCCTGCTAAAGCAGGATTGCCCAGAGCACATTACTCAGGACTGCATCCAGGCGGGTCTTGAAAATCTCCAGGGAAGGGGACTCCACAACCTCCCTGGGCAGCCTGTGCCAGTGCTCTGTCACCCTCACCGTAAAGAACTGTTTCCGTGTATTTGAACGGAACTTCCTGTGTTCTAACTTGTGCCCATTGCCCCTCGTCCTGTCACTGGGAACCAATGAAAAGAGCCTGGCTCCATCCTTCTTCAACCCACCCTTTAGATACTTGTATGCCATAATAAGGTCTCCCCTCAGCCTTCTCTTCTCCAGGCTAAAGAGTCCCAGCTCTTTCAGCCTTTCCTCATAAGGGAGGTGCTCCAAGCCCTTAATCATCTTAGTTGCCCTTCGCTGGACTCGCTCCAGCAGTTCCCTGTCCCTCTTGAACTGGGGAGCCCAAAACTGGACACAGTATTCCAGTTGTGGCCTCACCAGTGCCGAGTAGAGGGGGAGAATGACCTCCCTCGACCTACTGGCCACACTCTTCCCTATGCAGCCCAGGATTCCATTGGCCTTTTTGGCGACAAGGGCACATTGCTGGGCCATGGATAATTTACTGTCTACCACAACCCCCAGATCCTTCTCCTCCAAGCTATCTCCCAGCAGGTCAGCCCCTAACCTGTACTGGTGCCTAGCATTCTTCCTCCCCAGGTGCAGGACCTTGCACTTGGTTTTGTTGAACCTCATTAGGTTCTTCTCTGCCCAGCTCTCCAGCCTGTCCAGGTCACGCTGGATGGCAGCACAGCCCTCTGGGGTGTCAGCCACCCCACCCAGTTTGGTATCATCAGCAAACTTGCTGAGGATACACTCTGTCCCCTCATCCAGGTCATTAATGAATATATTAAACAAAATAGGACCAAGTATTGACCCCTGGGGGACACCACTGGTTACAGGCCTCCAACTAGACTCTGTGCCACTGATCACAACCCTCTGAGTCCTGTCCCGCAGCCAACTCTCAATCCACCTCACTGTCACCTCATCTAGCCCATACTTCCTCAGCTTCCTAATGAGGATGTCATGGGAGACAGTGTCAAAAGCCTTGCTAAAGTCAAGGTAGATGACATCCACGACTTTCCCCTCATCCAGCCAACCAGTTATAACATCATAGAAAGCTATCAGATTGGTCAAGCACGATTTACCCTTGGTAAATCCATGTTGACCACTTCCAATAACTTCCTGTTCCTCAACGTGATTGGAGATGACATCCAGAATGAGTCGCTCCAATACCTTCCCAGGGACAGAGGTGAGACTAACCGGTCTGTAGTTCCCTGGGTCCTCCTTCTTGCCTTTTTTGAAGATTGGAGTGATGTCGGCCTTCCTCCAGTCCTCAGGCACCTCTCCTGTTCTCCATGACCGTTCAAAGACGATGGAGAGTGGTCTAGCAATAACATCCGCCAGCTCTCTCAGCACTCGCGGATGCATGCCATCAGGGCCCATGGACTTATGAATGTCCAGCTTGGCCAAGTGGTCTCTGACCCGGTCCTCCTCAACTGAGGGAAAATCTTCCACTCTCCAGACCTCCCCCTTTGCCTTCAGAGGGTGGGATTCATGAGGGACAGCTTTAGCAGTGAAGACCGAAGAAAAGAAGGCATTCAGTAACTCTGCCTTCTCTGCGTCCTCCACCACTAGGGCACCTGTCTCATTCACCAGCGGGCCTACATTTTCCCTAGTCTTCCTTTTTCTATTGATATATTCAAAGAACCTTTTCTTATTGTCTTTGACTGCAGTGGCCAAGCTGAGTTCTGATTGAGCTTTGGCCCTTCTCATTTTCCCCCTACATAGCTTTGTTATATCTTGATAATCCTCATAAGTTGCCAACCCCCTTTTCCAGAGAATGTAAACTTTTCTTTTTTTCCTGAGGTCCAGCCAAAGTTCTCTATTTAGCCAGGCTGGTCGTCTTCCCCGTCTGCTCGTTTTTCGAGACAAGGGGATGGCCTTCTCCTGAGCTTTTAAGAGCACCTGCTTGAAGTATGCCCAGCCTTCCTGGGCACCTTTGCTCTTCAAAACTGCCTCCCAAGGGACACTCTCGACCATGCTCCTAAACAGGCTAAAGTCTGCCCTTCGGAAATCCAAGGTGGCAGTTCTGCTGGCTCCCCGCCTTACGTGATCAAGAATTGAAAATTCTATCATTTCGTGATCACTGTGCCCAAGGCGACCTCCAACCTTTATATCCCCCACAAGACCTTCTCTGTTAACAAACAGTAGGTCCAGTAGGGCACTTCCCCTAGTTGGTTCCTTCACCAGCTGTGTTAGGAAGTTGTCTTCCACACGCTCCAGGAACCTCCATGACTGTTCCCTCTCTGCTGCATTGTATTTCCAGCAGACGTCTGGGAAGTTGAAGTCCCCCACAAGAACAAGGGCAGATGATTGTGAGACCTCTGCCAGCTGCTTGTAGAATACTTCATCGACTTCTACATCCTGATTAGGAGGTCTATAACAAACTCCCATCACGATGTCTGCCTTATTAGCCTTCCCCTTAATTTTTATCCATACACACTCAGTGTTGTCATCCACACTGTTAAGTTCCTGGCATTCAAAACTGCCCCTAACATAGAGGGCCACCCCACCACCTCTTCTTCCTTGCCTATCCTTTTTGAAGAGTTGGTAGCCATCCATTACAGCACTCCACTTGTCAAGCACTCCACAGAAGTCAAGTTATTTACTCCCCCAGTAAACCTCTAAGGACCATTAAATTTTATGGACTTTTTAGCTTTCAAAGATGCATCTGTTTTTTTTTTCCTAAGAAGCAGTGACTCAAAGAAATACAGGAATTCCTTCCAGCTGCCAGAAAAAATGAAAAAGAGAATTTATACTGCAAATAACATACAAGATCCAGGTAAAAAAGGTACAAACTACTGAATCCCAGTGCTTTACTCCAAAGCTTTCCTAACATGAATGCTTGAGATCACATTAATAACACGCAAACCAACAGACCAAAACGTTTACACCATGGGAGCCTGGGAAAGCATCACTACGTTTGCCACGTCCCTACACTGCTGCTGTGCTGTACCCGGCCCCTGGCTGCGCTACTGCCGACAGAAGATAAAGCCAGATGGGCACCTTAGGTCTGGCCACCTTCTTACAGCATGTGGCTTGAGATACGCAAGGGAAATTTCTGCCTCACATTCAAGTGCCCAGGATCTATCAGGTAGTCAGGAACAAATCCTGACAGACTACTTGCACTCTCTAAACCATCTAAGCGGCTTCATTTAAGTAAGTATTAAACACACAGGCATGACAGTTCAAGAGAAATCTATCAGCCCACCAGGCTGTCCATTTCCAACATTTTCTTGCGATATTATCATATTCAATAAGTGATTAAGTAAGGATATCTAAAATTCAGCTGTCTTCAAAAAATAAAACCCATTCAGTTGCAAAGAAGATAGCTGTGTTGCTTGGACTCTACGATAGTTGCAAACAGTCTCTAAAAATCTGCAATGCTCATATCTGTTTGAGTGTACATGGTCCATTTTATGAGAACTTTAGTAGTCTTAACAGATGTTTGCAAGACAACTCTCCTGACATATATTCATATTTAATTAAGAATGACAAGGAGGAAAAGACAGAAAAGACTAGTGGTCATTAGACTCCTCTTTTTAAATGAAAGACTATACATAGGAGTTTTTCTCTCCTATGGGCTTATTTGCATTTTACTTCCTACTTGCTTTGCCGGTAGAGCTGAGTCTTGACCTTCAGCGCAGCTGCACTGCCAGTTCTCTGCCAACTGTTAATTGTGCTGTCTTACAATACTTTTACCATTTGCACAAATAGAGCCAAGAATGACACCAGCAAGTTAATTTTCATTCCACAGCAGGATCTGAACTCCACCCTACAAGGGTGAAAGGTGTCTCAGTCAACCCATTAAATTTCTCCCATCTCCTGACACCTCTTTAATTTCTCATTTTAAAAGATGTTCCTAATTATGTCTTTTGGGATTCGAACCGAAACTTTCCTTATAACAAAATCAAATCACAGTTCTTTTGACAGTCCAAGCACATACATACGGTAACAAATCTTGTTCATGGGATTTTGCCGTCAAAACACAGAACCTTTAACTAGTCCCAAATCTTAGAGTATGCAGCTGTTGACTACTGCATACAGTAGAAGAAAAGCTCTTGGGCAACTCATATGAACATTATTTAGAAAGTAAATAGAGCTAAAGTATTTAACAACTACAAAGACATTTTTTTGGATGACCCATGAGCACACACAGAAGAATACAGTGCTTGCATATGCAAGTGACACATACACGAACTAGAATAAAGATGCACAGAACCCCAAAGGACCAGGCAAGGAGGAGCTGTGGAGGCTGGTGACATATGCAAGTGGGTAGATAAAAAGCGCAGGTGGAAAATGAGCAAATTTACAGCAGCAACTACAGATATTACAAGACACATCTACTGTGGTGGGGAATGCTCTGAGGACCCTTCAGCTGCTATGTCCCCTGACCATTTCTGATACAGCTATTATGCAGATCTCCACCTAAGGGAGAAAGAACAGGCAGAAGAATTTAGCAAGTGATCCTTAAAAGTTAGAAAAAGAGCAGCTTGGGCTTTATAAGGCAACTAGCTGGGAGAACAGATGGTATCTGGCCATTCACCAATTCCGAGGCAGGTCTCAAGTATTTCATTAACACCAAATTTGAAAGGAACTTTGCATGAATGTGTTTCTTCCTTTGTTCTCTGCCCTGGAAGGCCAGCTGTAAAATCATTATAATTTTTATTTATTTATTTTCTGGAAGAAAAAGGAAGCAAAGACCCGACAAGATTTCTACGTGGAAGAGTGCCCAAGTTTTAGACTGAGAATATATCACAGCATAGTTAAAATCATCATAAAAATACAGTGATAAAACCTCTGCTTTAAAGTAGAAATACTCACAGTGCACCACATATCGTCATTTAAAGAATTTCAATCTACAAGGTGTCTGGAAATAAATGTAACAACACAGTGCATGAAGTGAAAATAATTTACTTGATTCAAACTCAACCTTACCTGTTCCTGTTCCAGTTGGATCACCTCCTTGGATCTGCAGAATTTAAATAAAATCAATAGGTTATACATATATCTGTGTGAAAGACATTAAATACAAGTCATAAAAGCCAATTCTGCTCAATTTTCTTCCTTCCATACTGTGTCATGTTGACAAGTTAGCAACAAGGAAACCATTACTACTTATTTGGAGTTTCTTTTATCAGCTGGCTGTCATCTCCTACATTACTTATCCAAGAGCAGAATGACAGTTTTATAAAAATAATAGGTCTCTTGTGGGTAAATAGGGAAAATAAATGGGTTAACCAGATCATCCTTTCTATTATGTGCTGGGTTATAACCTGCTTTTTACCTGATGATGCATTGCTTTTAGAAACATTTACATTTTAGAAACATTTTACATTTTGCTACCAATCCTCCACAAGATGGGAAGGCAAGAAATGAGGGAATATGGAATATTTTCTGTATCTGAATCTGTATTTCCCAGTATCCCCCTCACTATCTGCAGTAGGAAAAACCCCCATGTGAAACCAGTCTTTCAGCAACATAATTAATCACTGTATTTATAGAATATTATTTCTGTAGATCCTGCGTATATATATTGCAATGCCAGTAGAGGGACTGTGCCATGACTAGCTTCATGGTAATAGCACACAAGCACAATTTTAATTATGAGTTTAAATATGAACTGAGATATACAGTGCTGTCAAAAGAAAAAAAGGGTTTTTTAGGATGACAGGATGGAATGTAACATTCAGTGATGTCCCCCAAAAGATATGCACTGCCTTCGGGATCAGGTTGTTAATTCTTCTGAAAGGAAATTAGAGGACAGCTACGATATCCTAAGCTGCCTGGACTGTACCCACATAAATAAAGATCTTTGACTACCAAAGTCAACTTTAAGGTTGACGAGGTGCTCTTTAACTCCTTCACAAAGAAAGCCTGGGCACCCGGTCCTGGAGCACGCTCAGCAAAGGAGGATCTGACAGTATCCAAATACCACAACCTGAAACAAAAATCAGCTGCTTTCTAAAGTTTCATCTGAATGGGATTTCAACAGGACACAGTATCACTTATCTAAATTAGCATTCCCCTCTCTCTCTCTCTCTCTCCTTCTGTTCATTAACCACCCACCCACAGCTTCGGGAAGATAACAAGAGCCTTGCCAAGGCAATGACTCTCGAAGGCTTTGTCTGGAATGCCAGCAAAAGCACTACTAAATGCAGCGATGCTCCAAGGGACAATATTAGTCAGAAACAGTTGTTGGTAAGACTAGTAAGCACAAATTTAGTAAGTTAGGACAATCCTAGTTCTGATGGTATATTTAATAAACATCTATTGCGAGTTGCCATGCATGGAAGAAACTAAAACTGAATTAAGATAAATAAATATTTTGAGGACATTACATATTGTGCGTTACACAGGATTTGTTCAATACTCACCACAAAATTACGAATTGATCTGTGAAAAATTGTTCCATCATAATAGTTCTTCTTGCACAATTTGATAAAGTTTTCACATGTTCGGGGTGTCTGAAAGACAAACGGAAGTTTTAATTAAGCAATGGCTTGAGACAATCAAATTGGTCACTACACTGTTTACAAGAATCACTTTCATTTGTGTCTCACAAACAATCATGCAGGACTCTTGAAGGAGTCTCTGTCTACAGAAAAAAGATATAATATATGCTCTTTTAAAGTACACTGCAGAGACACACACTGTGTTAAATAAATTAAACACAGACCTTCCAATTAGCACAAAGAAGTGTTGAACACTAGCTCAGATAACATGAGCTCCCAGGAGACATAGCGATGGTGAAAGCAGGTAAGCTCAGAGACTTTCAAGTAACTTACTTCCAGCAGTGTATCATAATCCTGTTCCAAAGGGGGGACTTCTAGTACTGAAAAAAATTAATTTCCTAGAGTAAGAAAGAACCTGACTTCTCTGCTCCACTATTTCAAAGTGAGCACATTGAAGGTAACTGGGAGAGATGCATTTTGTCCTCTTTACCACTTCGAACTCAAAACAGGACTGACCCCACAAGTCACCAAACCACAGGAAAGAAAAGAGATAACTTGTTTTCAAAAATCTAAAAAAAAAAAAGCTAAATATATTGCCAACTTCTAATTTGCTTTTACAGTGCAAATTAAAGCTATTTATTTGAATTTATGAGCCCTGGCATTCAAACAGTACCTTCTGAAACACTTTACTGTCTACCCAATTATCCTTCCACTCTAATTATACGGATTCTTTTTTCTGCAATACTAAAATACCCTCACATGTACAAATGCTAGTACAGAAACAGCCCGTTTTCTATACTTGGACATGTTTTCCAGCCCCGCTCTGGATTATGTACATAAATATATTCCAGTTTTACAAAAGAATACATCTAAGTAATCTGAGTTGTTACAGGCCTTGAAAATATCCTTATTGTTGTATGTGCCTGCAAGGAAAGCACCAGCATGAGTCGCAGTGCCTGTAAATGAACACACACAAGACTTTAAGCCTCTTTCTGAAAGACAGTGATTCCCTTTGCGGTGGCCTGACATCATTCCTGGTCTGAGAGCTCCACAGAGACAGAGTGAGACTGAGCTGTGCAACCTGAAGTGACTCAAGGGCAAAAAACCCACGGCAAGCCCAATTCCAATCGTTTAAGGATGAAATAATCTCCATCTTTTTAAAAGCAGATCCCTACAAATATTCATCTGGAACCACACAGAACTTCAGTTGTCTGTATTTTCTCATCTGAAACACAATCATTCTCACCTCTCTTTATTGACACTGAAATGTCTCTTACAGTATCCCAACAAAGTCTACCTGCAATTATAAATTCTTTATAAGGATTCCTTCTTAATTACTCTACACAGATACAGATGACAGTTGTCAGCAGGGCCATAATTGGAAAAATAAACAAATTTTAATGCAATCTTACACCAGATACTATCTCAGATTTCCTATATAATTCATTACTGGGTTAAAATGGTAATGGTACCATAATGGGTTTACGGTTGAATGCCACTAGGATGTGTATTTTGGTAGCATCCGGAGGGCAACTCATAAGTAAATATATTCCATGAAAATAGTTTCAAGCAACAGGAGGGTTTCCTACAGTTTCAGTGTTTATAGCAAATTTGAAAATTCTTCTTGGAACTGGTCATATATGCTTGAAAATAATCTTTGTACATAACCTTCCAAGTAAAATTCAACCCCTGAAGAATCATTTCTGTAGCATACGCTTCCTTTATAAGACTATATCGTAACAGCCTTGATCCTAACATAGTGCTATTAGTTATCACTCATGGAAAATGTCACTAAGGATAAAAATAAGTTTAAAAAATTTCTTTATGAATCAGAAATGGAATCAGCAGCTTTTAGCCTAAGGCACTTTATCTCATGAGAACTAAGCACTCTTTGGAGAGTGAGACATAGTTAATAAGTTCTCTGGGGGGAATACAGGAACCTGTAATTAATTTTTTAAGAAAAATGAAATCAGGCGAAAGACTGAGTCCCCTAGGAATAGATACCAAACTGTTTTAAATTTGCACAACGCTGATAACCCAATGCAGATTTCCTATTTATTTTCAAAACATTATTTGTAAAATATACATCAAAAAAACTGGCTCCAGTAATGTATTTTTTATGTAGGACCTATGCTGACCCTTCTCTCCAAATGGATTTCTAGTTATTATCTCTTTTCCTCGTAAAAAGCTTTTCAAATGCATCCGCAGAAATATTTAGTATACATGCAATAATCATTTCACTGCAAGGTTTTCTTTAAAAAATTGCCACCAAATTGGTTCCCATGGTCACCTCATGCATCATACAGACACATTTGGCAGGTAAATAGTTCCTTAGCAACATTACCATTACCTTTTACAGTGCTTTTTAGTAGACACAAATATAAAGGTTTGCATTCGATCAGTAATAAACCCCAGTTTCAGTCATGCAGTTCATTTAGAATATCTGGCTCAGATTATCTGATTTATTCAAAGCAGTTAAAGTTCTTGCCAAATCTCACACTGCCAAGCACATTTCAGGGACTTTTTTAAGCAGCATCCTGTCCAAAACAGGAGAAGGCGGCTTGAGGTTTACGGGGAAAGTGTAGGTCCTAAGTAATGAAGTTAAATTCTGCACTGCCCATACAAACATAGCCAGTCTTTGAAGTCTTTGTTCCAACTACAAAGACTGATGAGAAATATATATAAACAAACCTGACTTTGTTATTTGAGTGTAAGATCTTATGGAAGGTGTCAGACTGGCAGTCTTGGGATGCAAAACTGTCTACTTCTTCAGAAACTTCCTCCACACCACTTGCCTCACACCATTTCTGAAGGAGGAAGGGATGGTCAAGGCACCTGGAAAAGCAGAAGTGCAGGATGCAATGCCGATTTCTTGTTGCCTCATCACTGACAATGGACTCCAGGCTCTTTGTACTTCTGGCTGTTCTTGACTCAAACAGACCTCAACAGCAGCAGCTAACTTTTCCTTCTTTATTCCTTTTACATTAAGCAGGAAAGGATTTAAATTATTTTAATCTGCTGACTATGACTTAGACATATATATAAGAAAGTGAAGGGGAAAACGCCACCTTAATTTGTCAGCCTGTTGATCTGAAAGCCACCAACAGAGAAAAGGTTATGTTTTAAATCTACCGCAATATCTTCTGAGAAGCATGCAGTGACAGTCCTAAGAAGTCCAACTTAAAAATTGTGGAAGGCTTTTCTCTCCGAAGTGTGGTAGGACAGCCCTGAGAAATCCTCCTTTTCTTCAGTCAAGTTGGGACCATGTAAGCGAACGCCGTGTGTGTGTATCATGTCCTTCAATTTAAAGACACTTCCCTCTGAATGACAAACAGTAAGAAAAAAAACCCTTATTTATAACAAAATGAGTTTCCTGCTCCAAGTATGCTCCCCTTTTATTTTACAGATGCCAGACAACTTGTCTTTCAACTGTTGAAAATTCACACCAAAGACAAGTGGTAAAACTTTAATAAATAGTTTGAGACAGGAATGCAGAAGAATATTTAAGATGACACAAATGCTTTGCTTGGCTCACAGACATGTATATTTAATGGAGAAACAGTCCAATGGTTTTCTAATTATGTTTAAGTCTCCTTCTAGCTAACACACTTAGTAGGTAATTCTACATGCAAATACCAGCCTAGTTACTAGGCACGGACAAATTTCAGAATTGAAAAGAGATTGCTACTATGACCATGCAGACAAGACAAGAGGCTGATTGTGAAGTCACGGATACTGGGAAAACACTAAAGAAAGGAATATAGAATTAAAAAAAACCCAAAGCAAATCAGAAAAAAAAACCAACAAAACTGAGTCCTTACTATAAAGCTCTAGAAGAGATGCATATTTTACTTTGTTCCCCTTTTAGGTATTAACTGAGCCAATTTTAGTTTCCTTTTTGTCAGCAAGGGTGGCTCCAAACCAGACAGAATTAATCTCTCTTGTGGCATCCCGAGACCTGCGGGGTAATACTAACCAAGCCAGGTCACTACCTGCTTTCTCAGCTTGCAGCTCTCCTTTCTCATCAGTTAAAATGGGTCATTACATTTGTAAAAGTTACCTTAACTCAGAATTTGTATTGTGCAGCCCAAGAGCAGCTGAAGAGCCAACCAGAAGTAGATTAAAAACCTGTGGCACTCCTGTTGCCAAGGTGAGGGAGATGGGAAACGAGAGGAGCTTCTGAGTCGTTGCCATGACTGCAAGGAAGAAGGCTTTACTATGTGAAGAGCTAATCATTTCAAAATGCTCCATCCCTTGAGGATCTGCATGAACCTTGAAGAGAAATTTCACACTAAGCATTCAGAAGCTGTCATTCACACATCTGTATAATTTCCTTGTGCTAATTCCACTTCCCTTTTATTTCTTTGTGTCTCTTTAAATTGGATGAACTGTAGTAGTTGAACTAAACTACAGAGTCTTGATATATGCTGATTAACCCTATGTTTCAAAGCAGAAATAATCTGAAATAATGAAAAGCTTGTTCCTCACACATTAAAATTGCATTCTACAGCCTTCATCTTATCACACAAATGCCAGAATCCCGCTACTAAAAGGCATGAACTAGTGATGGAAATTTCTAAAGCTTCAAATGAAGCCTGCAATTTTTTTAACATAGATCTCCTTTAAAATGCAAGATGCATTTTGTTTTGCTTTAGTCTATTTACTTTTTTTTTTTTTGGGTTTTTTTTTGGTTTTTTTTTTTTTTTTTTTTTTACACAGCGCATTTTCAGTCTTGTAATTGTTCACTCTAGCAACTCTTGTAATGTGTGAGCCCATAAAGAGGTGATTTGGTAAGGTTTAAGTTCAGTTCACCCTATCCCTGTCAATCTGCAATCCTTGTAACCTACTCATCCCGCAGAAAAGAACTCGCCCTAATAAAAGCTTGACTTTATTTAGGGCTTAGTCAGAGGCAAACGTAATAGAGCAGTTTCAGGAATCACCATCTACCAGGTCCAAACATCTGTTCCCTCCACTAAGTCATGGAAAGAAACTGGACATATAAATGCTTCTAGTGCATTTCAATGCATAATACTGTATTGGAAGGCAATTTAAGCTGCCCTACTTCACTTTGCACCATTGGACCAGGAGCATCCTCCACTTGTTTCAGAGCAAGAGGGACAAGAAAACCAAAACTCCACAAAGACCACTGCAAAGCATGGGGAGGATTTCATCGCGTGAAGTCCATGACATTTTCTGCAGGAGAAATGTTTACCATAGACCCGAACATCCCCCCTGCCAGCTCCACTGTCCTGCTAAAGGTTCCCCTGCGTGCGAGAGGGGCAGAGCCGGTGCCAGGTTATGGTGGTAAACAGCAGCCGCCTAAGGTTCTGTTCAAAAAAGACACAGTTCATATGGGGGACACCATTCTCAGTCTGGTCATACCGTCAGCAACCGCGTTCAGGTCAGGTTGTGATCTGCAATCAAAAGAGCACAGCTCCAGCGAGAGAGTGCTGGGAGAGATGAAAGCATCAGGGCACCGTGGGGTAAAACACTTGGCCAGACTCTTACTGATATTAAAAAAGAATCAGAACAAGCAAACTATGCCTCAGGTAATAGATTGCTGACTTGATAGCAAACATTTGCCTATTTTGCTACCTCAAAGCCTCAAAGTTTGCTTAGAACAAAGAGCAGAATTATTGCATTCTCATTACACAGAAACTCACTATAATTTAATAAGCTATTTAGCAGAGATTCCAGCAGATAGCTAAATTTCAATTTTCAAAGGCATTTCTTCCACAGTACTGACATTAATGATGCTATCAAAAACTTTTTCAAAGTCTAAGCAAGATGCTCAGCTTAGAGAAGATGCCGATAAAAAAATTACGTACTCCAGTTTTATTTTTCACTTTTTTGCAAATACGGGGCAAATCAATCAGTTTAGCTGAGCATAACTCAAGTTAAACAAGGCACCGAATTCACTCATTTAATTTGTCAATGTTAACTACTAGCTCTCCAGAGGCAGAATCGTCTCATCCCTAGCCACAGTCATTACTTCTCCTCTTTTATTTATCGCAGTGGTAGAAAAGAAAACAACCCTCTCCCTCCCTGCAATGTGTCGGTCACACGGGGCTGAGGAGCCTGTCCGAGCGTGCGGAGCAGGGCTGGGTGCTGAGGTACAGTCTACATGAAGATGCAGCTTGAACTGCTGGAGCCAGCTCCAGCAGCCGTAAAGCCCAGGCAGGGCAGGTCCCATGGCGGGTCCCGCGGCAGCTCCCTGGCATCTTGGTCATCTGCAACTGTCACATCAACTCCACCTCTTCCCAAGACGCAACCTGTAAGTGCTTCTACACCGAAGAGCGAAGCTCTGGTCTCTGTCAGCCTCCCAAGGTCACCCTGCTCTCATCAGAGGAGCCAAGGGACAGACAAGAAGCGCGTCAGAGGAAGATGAAGAGCAGCAGCTGTGTAACTCCAAACCGCCCGCTCGTCCTGGGGACAGCTAAGTGGCAGACGCAGCTGGTATGGGATGCCTGCACTGCCAAATGTCAAAAACCAAGCAACACAATCCAGTAACAACCGATTCCCTCCCCAGATCCAGCTTGTCAGGGGGGCTGGGGAGGGGGAAAGGCCCAAATGTGCACAGTACCTTCCCTGGCCAGCCAAAGCCAAGGGCTGCCAGGAAACCGCAGAGCCAGACAGGGCAGGGAGGCCGTGGCGCAGGCAGAGCTTCACGGGGAGATGGCCGAGCACCTCTCCCAACCCCACACTGCGTGTCCCATCCAGGCACGGGCAGCGGGGACATCGGGGACTCCCACTGCCCCGTCACTGCTGCACAATGGTGCTGAGGACAAGCATGTGATGACAGCATCCAGATAAAGCGCTTCCTACTAACATCTCGCGTGAAAACGTGTCTCCTCTCTCAAGCAGGGGTGCTATGCCCCCAAAGTTAAAAACAGATTAAATATTAGCTTCTAGTCACTTAAGAGCAGCAACCTGTTTATCAGTACAGCTGCACAGAGCCATTCCACTCCCAGCCACAAAGAAAAGCGATAGATCTGCCTGCCACTGTAGTGCTTTGAGATAAAAACACACCAGGAACAACAAACACTTTCATCCAGCTGCTCTATTGGAAAAGGACAGTTTCATTTGTTTGTTTTTAGTTTCTGTTGACAAGAACTTTCAAAGTTGAAAGTTGCAGGTCTTCCTACAATGACCTACTTTGATGAAAAAAGTACAAAATAAGCCATTTATAACCATGCCAAGACCACTGTACTTCATCCCTACAACCATATTACTGAGTGAACAAGACACTGGTAAATCATCAGCCAGTTATTTGCCGGACAGTGCCCCAGTGACGCTGAAAGAAAGTAAGTAGAACGGACGTGTAAATCAAAAAGAAAATGGGAGATTTGGGAAGACTGGGGAACCTCATCATGCCAGGAGGTCAAAGGATTTTTTCAGCAACTCACTTCTTTCCCACTGGAAATGGATAAGAAGTTTACAGGCTTCTGATCTTCAGAACAGTCCCTCACACAAAAGGCGAGATGATTTCAAAGACCAGGGGCTGGATTACACATTTATAGATCACAGGCATATTTAACAGGTCAGAGGGCCTCAAAAGATTAAAACATCCGTGTTTGTAGAATAATGGCTTCTTCAGATAGTTATGCCAAGACATCATCATTAAGCAGAGTTTGCCAGGTCCTAAAACCTCAAAAAGCATTTGTGGAGTGCTGGATGGAGCTTTGAAATCTATCTCACATTCTTCTTTGTTATGCCAACTTGCCCTTAAACCTTAAAGTATTAAGCCTGAAAGAGACAGGCAAACTTACAAAAACTGCCATGGCAGTTACGGATTAGTATTCAATTACTGCTATCGGCATGTGTTTAACCACCAGATCATTACCCCACAGTGACCACTTGTATGAGGAGAACTCGCAAAGGAGAGAAAGGAGATAGCACACCAAACCCCCCTGTTCGTCATTTTGACAGGGTCTTCTGGAGTGTTTAATTTTTACATATATTTCCATGACAGAATGAAAATAAAAAACTGCAAGCACTAAACACTAAAGCCTCAAAGCAACCTAGAGGCAAAAGTAGGAATTTTTATTCCCTTTTACAGGTGCAGAGATGAGGAGTATGCTACTCTGTCTAGCCTTACGCAGGGCTGCTGATTTCAACAGGCAGCCTAGGTTATTTGCACAGATGCACTCCAGCAATCAGGCATCTATGATACATGTTACTGCCTGGGAATTCAAAATTTTGCCCGTATTTATTGCTCATTGCAGAACAAAAAATGGGATGCCACTGATTTATAAAGACACTCATAATCAAATGACATAGCCACATCATGCAGCAAGTCCATGGCAAAGGCACAGAAGTCAGGGTTTACCAGCTCCTCGTTCTCCACTCTATCCATTACACCAGACTGCTTTTCGACTTCCACATCCAAGTCAATTTGACTTGGTGCACAGGGTAAAGCCTCCACCCTGCCTTAAGAGGCTGCTCCACCACCTACAAGGTATAACTTTACCGCTACAGTCACTAATACAGCAGAATACACACGGATGACACAGACAGTTGTTCCCAGCAGCATCCTGATTAAAGCAGCTAAAAGAACTTGAGGAAACTAGAAAAATCACAGTAAATAAAATACAAGAAATCCAGTGACATTCATTGCCTTTCATCAGTTATTTTTTCATAACTTATTTGTTTGGCGATGCATAAGACTAGAGCTGAAGGAATAACACTTGTTGGATGCTGTTAAATCTTCTGTACTCGCCAGAATTACTTCTGGCAAGTAGAATTTTTGTAAATTTGTTTCCAATTGGTATATACAACAAATGTTGCTTATGCCCAGCTGAACTCAGCTTCCTGGAAAATGTCCCCAGCAAACGGCCATCTGATTAGTCCCCATCAGGAGGAACATACTGTGTCTGAATAAGAATACTGGCAGAAAAATAAATGGCAACAAAGAGCAGTAGGCACACCGCTACGACGCAAAGAGAGAACAGTAGTGTACCTTTGCTCATTTGAGGCACAAATTCAAGAGAGTTGAAAAAAATCCAGCTTATCTTCCAAGGTCTTTTTACTGCCTTTTCTCAGGTCAATGACTTACACCACATATCATCTTTCTGGAATCTAAGTGAAGTTTTGTGGTGCTCTGAACGAGTTATCTCAAACACAGAAAATACCTGGATTCTAGCCTTATTTCATGCTCTCTTTCTGAATCCTGTCATAAAGTAACCGATGACTTCAATCACACTGCAGCACTGATTTCCTCCCCTGGATCAATACAAAATGTTTCTTGATTAGGTTTTTGGTGCTAGGAAGAAACTCATCACTATCAGTCTTATTGATTGGCACCTTAAAGTACTAGTATATGAAGATCCCTAGATTTATTTTTAAACAAAAGTTTCCATGCATACATATAGACTGAACTCCAAACAATCCGAACTGCCAGATAGCTCACAAAAAACAGGGGAAAGTAAGCACAGGAGACAGAAGAGCTGCGAAGGGAGAGAAGTAAGAACCCAAGGGGGGTACTGAAGCCAAAAAGATAGCGGATAGGCTTCAGAAGCAGTGCAGGCTGCTGAGAGCACAACTGCAAGAATATTTTGCTTAAACACAACCCACAGGCGTGAAAATACAATTGAAGACTCCATAGACATACACTCTTAAGACAGCAAGCGTGTCACTTGCTGTTCTCTATTCAGCACGAAGATTTCACCTGAAAGCATATATTGAAATCTAACCCATAAGACTATTTTAAAATGTAATTTGAATGTTGCAAGTCCTGCCTCCGGACACAGGTACTCATTTGTCATATTTATATAGCAACTTCATCCTCAGGCTTTCTAAAGCATTTTGCAATTGTGTTTTTGCAGTACTGTGCAAATACAACCACTGCTAGGGTGGCTTCCACAATAACCAGAGCACAGGATATCGCTCAGCAATTAAAAAAGGAGCCTCTGGTCAGGTCAAGACAACAACCAGGCAGGCAGCGTTAACTCTTTAAAAAGAGAAGCTAAGCACTACTGCAATATGGCTTATAAACCAAATACTTGCTCCTGCAGTTGCACTGCTTGAGATAGTAGAATCATAGAATTATTTTGGTTGGACGAGACCTTTAAGATCATCGAGTCCAACCATTAACCTAACGCTGACAAGTTACCACTAAACCATGTCCCTCAGCACCATGTCTACCTATCTTTTAAGTACCTCCAGGGACTGAGATTCCACCACTTCCCCGGGCAGCCTGTTCCAGTGCTTGACAACCCTTTTGGTGAAGAAATTTTCCTAATATCCAATATAAACCTCCCCTGGCACAACTCGAGGCCGTTTCCTCTTGTCAATTGCCTGTTACTTGGGAGAAGAGACCAACCCCCACCTTGCTACAACCTCCTTTCAGAAGTAGATTATGAATTCCCCAAATCACACATATTTCACCCGAATTCAAACAGCAATGGCAATGTAATACATCTAGCAGCTCTCTCATTCACTTAAGTCGCACAGAACTGTGCGTTGAACCCAGGGGTCCCAAATCTGCTGGTGATCTCAGTGTGCATCAATAGTGCTTTGGGCTGAAATTTGTTTCTCCATTTCTTTCTGAAAAGCCGGGGTACTACCCGTGCCAACCACATTAAAAAATCATGAAGGCTGAAAAGTCAGGCAGCAAAAAGCCTGTGAAACAGTAATTTGGGTGAGCATTACAATACAGTCCAGCTCCCCCTGACTGCATTCAAGGGCCTTACCCACATTCTACACTTTTGCAGGAAAAACAAATCCTGCGTATAAATCATTTCACTACACAGTTCCAAATAGCTCCCAGAACCGGTTCAGCTTGTGCACTGAATAAGCCAGGAGAGCTGACAAAAAACCTCTGCATAAGATTAATTAAGACTATTACCATGCATATTCACAAGCAGGGTGAACTGGATGCGTTTAGAAAGGCTTGATTTTGGCATTTCCCCATTTTCTAGGTCTGTCTTTGCAATCTCAATAGAACCATTGCAGCTGATCTATGTATATGTTTGTGACCTACATAGTCGTTAGATGTTTGCAAGATGTTTGCTCTCGCCTGCACTGAGCTACCTTATGTGCCTAACCTCAGTGTAATTCAGGAAAACCAAAGTTAGAAGCACAAACTCCTTATATAGTAAAGAGAGAAAAACAAGTGCCTCCCGGAAGAAGTGATTTAATAGAGCCAGGATGATGACCTAAAGTGGATGTTGTGAAAACCTCCCTAAAGCAGCAAGTTTTTCCTACTTATTCTAAATATATATCTTTTTCCCCTCTGCAGTGCCAAAGGTCTGCTTAATTCACACAGATTTAATCGACACAAAGAAATGAAAGGAACAGATGGTGAGAGGCCGGTGTTCAAGCCGGTCTGGTCGTGTAAAACAGTGCACACTTCCAAAGCGTACATGAGGAAGCAGTGCGCGTGAAAGGGAGGTGAATAGGGATCCATCTGGAAAATAGGAAACACAGTGCGTATCATACAGGAAGTTTATAATGGGCAATCGAGACTGGGTCCTCAGGACTGGGTGATGGTGGTCACACACGTGGCCAAAAAACCCACGCTGGTAAGACTAGCTGCAGTCAGCCTGCGCTAGCCAGGAGCCACTTGGAGAACATATGGCAAAACAAATGATTCAATGCAATCTGCTCATTCCGCTGCTTCCCCCAAATATTGCTGTACTAACATCCTCTGCTTTTTGCCTTATTACATAGCGTTACTATTTCAGAGCATGGAAAACACCTGTAGGGATTATTAGCATGATAAGCTGCTGTGGAGATTCCCATACTGTTTCCATAGATCAGCTTGAGATCTTCACGCACATCTTGTTCCTTACTCGTGTGAGAGAAAGAAAGAAAAGGGAAAGCTAGCAGGCTTGTCCAGTTTGCTCCTTTTTCTTTCTCCCGGAAAAAAAAAAAAAAAAAATATTCTTCCAGTGCATCTCTGGATTTCACACCAAGCACCCCAGCTAGCTCCTAGCTAGCACCACTGTCCTTAAATTCTGAGGTTCACAACAAGCAAAAGTTTTACCATTTTAACCCCTATTCACATCCTTCAACTTCCTAAACCATCTACCTTCAGGCCTCTAATCTCCTGAAATAAAAATCTCAGTAAACAACGGAAGGTTTGGGCTTTTTACATTGAAAACTCTTTTCCTTTTATAGATGTGGTTGTACAAATAAATAAGCAAGCACACTAGCAAGCAGTGACGTCTGAGACATCAGTGTCACCACAACTCATCTGTCTGTCCTAAGTCTTGCCATGTTTATTATTTTAAGTGCCACAGATTTCCCCCAGAATCAGACTGTATTGCTATAAAAAACCCCTCTAGTCTGTTGTTTTTTTAAAATGAATGTCTACCTTTTAATGGCAAAGGGAAGATGTTTGAAAACTCGAACCTTAAAAACTAAGACAGCAAGAAGTAAAAAACATATTCTAAGGTTTTCATTTAGGTTTGTTCCATAAAGCATAGGATTTAGAAGCAAATCCAACCATTTCTGGGGATCTTAACTACACGTACGCTGGCTGACAGACTGCCCTCAGTTTCACTGAGGTTCTTTTCCCGGTTCTGCCAGTAGCCTACTGTGTGACCTTGGGTTATTCTCTCTTCTCTGTGCTCTTCCTTCCTTTTTCTCTCTATCTTCCTTGTCATTGTTTGGGTCACTATAACCCTGACCCTTTGAAGCTCTAAACATGCACCTTGACATGTAAGTAGTCCAATAAAATATGTGGGACTACTCACAGAGAGTATTTGTACATATAACAGTATAATATATAAAATAATATATATACATTTTACAATGGAGTTTTGTGTATGTATGAAAACACACCAAAACAACTGAAACGTAGTTATTTTCTGTATCTGTTACAACCACACAGTATTCCTTTCTGTGGACATTTCCATTATCAGCTCCTATTCGGTTTGTTATCTAGAAAGATTCATCTGATGGGGCACACAGTACCATATCACAGTGCAGCTCCAAGTTTAGGTCTCCTTTGTTAGTGTGAAGTCGTACATAGCCCTTCTTCTTCACATATTTGTATCTCACAACATCTTCTTCAATAGCAGCTGTATCGAAGCAAAAGACAATAATTAGCACTCTGAAAGCTTACTCATTGATCTTTAGAAATTGCCAGAAAACAAATTGCTAGATTCTTCTGTCTGACCTCTTCCCCTGGGGCCCTGGGTCTTCAGAGACTGTACTCTGCAATTCGTCTATGATAACCTCACATTAATCCCTGCACAAAACACTTTCCGTTATAGAAAACCACCAACTCCTCGAGAGCCAACAATATCATCTATATTTTTAAGTCACAGAAGCATTCAATATTACAAACTATAATTCTCAAGTAACGTCTACCAATCACAAACGTTACTTTGAAACCAAATTGTTTCTTGTCAAACGTGGAAGCCAAGCAGGTAGTCATCAGTCAACCACAAATTGCTGACATACGAGGACCTACCCAGTTCTGAAAACAAATGAAGCTAAGTTACTGGAAACGTTACTGGAAAGTCAAACCAAAGGATCAATTTCGGATGTTTCCACTTCCATTTTGTCAAAATGTCCAGTTACTCAGATATCTTCAACACTCAAAGATCCACCGGCAAATCACTGTAATCCACCAACTGAAGGAACTGAACTTGGCAAACGCAGTTTTAGCAGCGTATTCAATCTTTGCATAAGCGTGTGACTTACTTCTGAATTTTAATGCCACAAGCCAGACCTTTCTCTTCAACTGGGAATAATAATCGCTCAGATTTGAATCAATACTCAAACCAAATAAATTCTATAAATTTGTGTTTAGGCTGGAGAATAAAAGGAAAACTTTATTGTACTAAAATGCATTTTTGTGTAACCTTGAAAAGCAGTAAATCCAGTGTTATCATCACAAAATCTGCTGTCACTCTAGCCAATACCAGGTCACGCCAAAAAGGTGGTAAAGATTTTGTATGCTATTTGAGGAGACATTATACTTCATTCCTATCTTACGTAAGTGGATATCCCATTTTGTGGTTCCCAAGCATAGAAAATACCTCATTAATTTCAGTTCAACATAAGTAACTGCCATTCAAAGCCAAAGCTAATTCATAATTGCTCCATTATTTTCAGAATGAGCTCACTGGAAAGTATGGCTATATCTGCCCAGGGAATACATTTCCAAGGCATCATTACTGACCAATTATCAATGCATCTCTTCAGTCCCCATATATGTACGAGTGCTAGGGAGCACGCTCTAAAACTGGAAAGTAAATAAACAGCTTGTAGCGAGGCAGTTCCGGTACCTGCTTCATGGGTAGTTTCAGGCACCATTGCAGTGGAGGTGAAGGAAGCGCTTACTGCTCCAGTGGAATAGTGAGCCTGTTCGTGGAGGAAAGGCAAGAGAAAAAGACATTAGATCTTAGAATTTATCTACTAAAGATACTATATAAGCCCTATAAACACACAAATGTCATCCTTCTGAAGGCAGACTTTCCGCTCTAGCTCCTATAAAAAGAAACAAATGCACGATGCAGCGATAATTCTCCATCTGTTACCCATAACATCAGCTCTGATGAAACTCCAGTTAAGGCTGCCCATGCGCTCAGCTGAAGGGGTTTATTGCTTCCACAACAGTTTAATACATTGGTATGCGAAGATTCTATCATCAGAATTTGTGTGTCCACAGGTGGAAATATGAAACGGGTACTGCTGGCAAGACATCAGTAAAATTCTCCAACGCTGCTGAGTAAGTGGAAGGAAAATCCAGCAAAGCACTGAGATAGCGTGGAGGAAAGCAAACCACCCCCTCCCACACGGCCCTTCTGCGGGCAGAGACACTGCCCCATGGTTCCCAATGTCTATTTTGAGCTTTGTAATTCTGCAGAAATGAAATGTGAACATCACACATGGATTTTGTAGTAAATGACAAAGATCTAATAAATCTGAAGATAAGTTTAGGGGCTCTGGGGCAATGCCTGTAAAGAACACAGGTCAGGCCAATGCTCTGTCCATAAGGTGTCACTCCATCCTATGCCAGTTTATGGTTATGCTCATCCACATGAGGAGCTGACAATCTGACTCTCCAACATGTGTAGAGCTCGTCATTGCCTCTCAACTCTTTTTCCCTCTCTACATCCTTTTTTTTCTTATAACAGTATGATGCCCTGAAAAAGGGGCAAATGTGATCCTACTCCTTGGTCACACGCACTCCCTAACCTGTCACTAAGCCTCCTCATTAAAAGCCATATGACGCATTGCTATTCATTTTTCTATGTGTAATCAAAGCACGAAGACACATACATCCCAGAATTATTAAAGGAAAGAAGACTACTCTGTCTTGCCCATTTATCACAGCCTTTGATGTAGGAAATCTAAATGCAGATGAATTGTTTCTCTTGACAACCATGAACACACAGTAACATGCACCTGGAAGAACATCCTTTAAAATTTTCTGCTAAAAGTCCTGCATTCCAGTGGAAATAAATGGAGAAGCAGCTGTGGATCATTTATACATTTGCCCACACCAGAAATTATTCGCTTGCACTGCCCTTAAGGGGTGTTCTCTCTGCCAATAACTGCAGGAAGCAATGATAAACAAATTCAAAGCAAGAGATTACGATGTGGGAAAAAAGGTTCTGCCAACATATACATCATAACCACATCATAAAGATTCCATCTTCTTATTGTGCTCCATTTCTAGAATGTTTAGGTTCATTTACAATGATTTAACAAAGAGAAACTCACTGACACAGTACAATGTATTTCTAAGGAGTGCCAATATGATTCTCATACTCTCATCTATGACAAATTTCCATGTAACAGAAAACATAAGGAGTAGTGTCTGTTTATACTGCAATATGGGCCTCTAAGTTGAAAAACATCTATTACCATTCTTGAAGAAGTCAATCAGTGCCAAACTACAAATTAAGTCAACTTACTGCATTCAGCTTATCCACCTTCTTCTTTTCAGGAGCCTTCATAGTAGCAGCTAGAATATCATCGCCTTTGAATTCCTTATAAAGCTCCAGTAAAGTCTCTCGGGTCTCTGTATTTGTATTTTTCAAATAGTAAGATGGATCTAATTTTGCTTTTTCTTCATCTAGATAAGACAAAGTCAAATCATTCAGAGTTAAAAGAAAAATTCTATATTGTTCTTCAGTTTATTACATATCTAGTTACATAAAAATCTTTCAGGTATTTTTTCTACATTTTTTTAATTAAAAAGGTCTAGTAACTATGTTACTGTTTCTGCAGGAATAAATAAACAGCAATGCATAACAGTATAACTTGAAATATAGCACTATAAATACCATTGTGATGAAGCATAACAGCAGCAAAAAGCAACTTCAAATCACCTATGGCAAAAATTTCTTTGAAACCACTAGAAATTATCTAGTTTCATGCAAGTCTTGTAAAATTTTTACAGAACAATAAAGACAAGATACAGTTGGATACAATAGAAAATTCTGTCCTTTGTTTTCTCACTGAATGGCCAGGCCTGTGGTACAAAAATCCCAAGATCAGATCCTTAATGTGATACCAGGGGGAGGAGGCTGGTGAACTGCACTGTAGAATTTTTTTTTTTTAAATTTTTATTATTTTTACAAGTTTCACTTGTTCTCTCTCTTGTTATGCCTACCATTTGCTGGATATTAAATATTCCATCTCTGAGATAATACCCACTTATTTTTAGCAAGTAAATAGAATGAGATGCTTGCTTGCACAACTAGTAGCTTTAAAAAATATATATATAAGCATAATAAGACCCAGACAAACACACCATGCTTAGAATCAGCAATTAGACCTCATTAGAAACAGTTCTAAAGGAAACCAGAAGGGCAAAAGAGAGAATTTTTTTCCTTCAGCAATTTAATATTAGCAGGTTTTGCTAAGCATTTAGCTATCAAAAAAATCACAAAAGAATTGAGAAGCAAATTTCTTAGTTTTGATATCTAGAAAGAAAAAAGAGGCATTTTATTTTTTATTATTGAAATAATTTGGGGATTATTTTAGGAAAAAATGTATCAGTCTGTAACTGGGAAGATGTCCACTGTTATCCAGACAGAAGGATGGGCAATACCTTGCTGATACACACAAAAGACAGCCTAGCAGACAGGTATGAGAAGATGTAAGTTTCCCTGTCCTGGTTCTGGTACAAGGCTAATGGACCTCCTGGCAAATTATTGTTCCTCCTCTCTCACTTGTCTCTCATCTGCCTACTCCTAAAGGATATGGAAAGCTTTCTGTGTTTGCACAGCACTCAATAGAGTCAGTTAATGATTTCTCAAAGAATCATGTCTTTGCTTCAAAATTTGTTAACACCTTTTGATGTGAAAGGGACAGTTTCAACAAGTTTTTCATGTTTCCAAGAAGCTTTCAAAGCTATCACTAGCCACTGAGGGATGCTGTCCAGAAAAGTGTCAATTCCATAACATTGTCTTTACAGTTTGCATAGTTGGGTTGCTGCTTTCTCAGCCTACCTGCAATTCATCCTTACCTGGATCAACTACTTTTATGTTGTTCTTAACATGAAAGAAGTTCGAGACATTGAACTTATCCAGGTTTGTTGGATCCTGAAAATAATAATTAAAAAAACAAATTACAGAGAACTTGGTAGGCACCCATTCCGTGCGACAGACTAGTTTGAAGGGCTGATACCACCACGATAAACGAATAGGGAGAGACAGAATAACTTCCATACTCCCCAAACCACAGAAAGATGGCAAAAATACAAAGCAATCAACCCCAACCAACATCTGCCTGTTCACAATAGGCTCCTTCGGGATCTGGAATTTAGTCCCAAACGTAATATTGCACATATTTTGCCTACAGAAGTTACTAACAGAACTAAGCTGAGTCCACCCTATCCTAGTGAGAAGGAAGAATGAGGAGCTGTAATCCCTTGATTCTTTCCTTTGTTCTGTGGTTTGGTCTAAGCTTAATCTATGCAAATCCACATTAGCCTCTCCTCCTATTTATAACAGTGTGCCTGATTTGCATATGCTCTCTCAACTTTTGTAATGCATTTCAAAATACAAATAAACCTCAGCACGAGTCTTTGCAGTCAGAACTGTTTTGATTGGTTTTTCTTTTTAATAAATCTGTGCTTACAGAATTACATTTAAAAATAAAAAATAGTAACAAAAAGACAACAAAAAGTTGTATTATGAAAACGCTACTGAGTGACCACTCAGGGAAAACAGCAAAAATACACAGTCCATTAACTGTGAGTCTTTATACTATCTCTAGGCAACTTTCTGCATAACTTTGACCTTTTGTTAGAGAGAGTAAGACAAGGAATGGCTACTGGTGATCTAGGTTACATTATACTGTTATTAAACAGTCCTTCTTCCTTTCCTCTTCTTACAATGACTTCAAGGTTTTCTCCTCAAGCTCCTCTGCAGCACAAAAAGGTCAAAACATCAGCCGAGGACACACAGTAATTTCTGGAAATTCTATCTTACAGAAAACAATTCAAAATCTAAAATACCAAAACATAAAAACAATGCAACATGTTATGCAGAGAACTATGATACTGACATAAATAGTATAATCCCAAATACATTTAACAAAGCTTCACAGATCACCACTGTTGGTAAGGAGTTCCGACAATTCCATTGCTGCTAAAAGTAGTGAGTAATACAAGCAGAGCTGGTAACTCCATCAGTTATTAAATGATCTAATTATGCCTTTCATTCATCCCTGAAATGGTATGCTTCCACCACAGAGTGCATTTTTAGTTTTACTGCTGGCAGTAAAACCAAAACACTTTATGAAATCGAGGTGTGTGATTCTGCACCCTAAGGATGACCTCTTGGCTTTCTGCTGTCCCCTTCCCCAACTACCATGTAATTAATAATTTTCTATTGTTTCCTGCCCTACTATACACCTCCGACAGATCTTCATCAAGGCATGGACTGTCAAAAAAAATAGATAATTTATCTTTAAGATCTTGCGTTAGAAACAGATCATCTTTAAATAAAAATGCTAAGGAATAGGAAACTTGGACCTGTTTTTTTAACCATTTTTGTATCCTCTGACACTGGCACTCAGGTGTATTTATTATTTATTACCTCACATACATATTTATGTATGTATGAATAGAGATAATTTCAGCCTTGCTTTCTGACAGCCAACAATACGCATGGAGAAAGTCTGGAGAAAAGGCTCAGTGTGTTTCCAGAAGACGCAGGCTGCCTCCTCCCAAACACTCTTCAGTAATCGTGAGCTGCAGCTTTCCCAGACAGAAATCATCATCTTGCACATAAATGTACCACCTCAAAAGGTAAAGGATGTAAGACTGCTTACCCTTTCCAGAAAAGGAAAAAAAATAATCTGTGTATTAATATTAATAGAGACAAATGGATTTGCAGCAACCCACGTGTCTGCTGTTCATGGCAAAGCTGAAGGGCAAGACTGACTCCCGAAACTGACTTTTCATGGACGGGAGGGAGGGAGGGCGGGCAGGAGGCAGCAGTGAAGATGAACCAGAAAACACCTTCACTGTATTCCTCTAAAGAAAACTTCTTGATTTTCTGATTTATTGATTGTTTAAAAATAAAAAGGACATCACAACTGCCAGTGCTTTATGAAACCAACTGGTTTGTGCTCAGGGTACCTCGAATCAGATCAGTTCAAACTGTTCCACAGCCATAGTTCATTCACTTGTTTACCTGACTTAACGAGCCTAATTGCTGGCCTTGAGCATCTCCAGGGAAAATGTTTGCAGTCTCCTTCCCTGCAAAGGATTTCTCCAAATCGCCGCTAGCCCAGCCGTAGGCGACGCACCCGATATGGTACGAAGGGCAGCAGAGGCCACAGGGCATCTCCCTCTCCTTGCAGGCCACAGCTGCTCCTCTGCTTTCTGAGAGACCCCAGACTACCCCAAACCCCAGAACTGAGACCAAGGTCCTCCGCGCAAGGCCCTTCATCCCATTCAGGTGGGCCATTTATTCAAACAGAAACCTCGACAAAGGTTTGATTTACAGTGTTTTCCCTTGTGTTCCCGACTCTGCAAGCAGAAGCCTCAAGTCTCAGCACGCACCAAGAGGGCAGACAACCCCCACACCTCCTCCAAAACCAGTTTCCCTCTGTCAGTGGAAAAAACCCTCAACAAATGGTTCCCCAAGTTGAAATGTGAGTGTCACCTTACACAGGACACCTAGGACAAGCAGTCGACTGATTGATTCCTCCCTCTCAAATACAGCATCGTGATACTCTAGGAGATGTTTGATTAGAACTGGTTCGATTAGAATTAGACAAACGTGCATACTAAGTGTGACAGTACTGCAGTGAATATTAACTTAAACACAAGAGACCATTCGCTTCTACCATCCCGGAGAGCAGGAACACATCCAACCAGTCCAACCTCTGCTGCAGAGGGCACGAACCATTTCCTTACTGATGGAAATGGGTCCTACAACACAAAATACACATTTTTTTTTAAGGTAGGTCTATGTAAATCAAAAAAGTGTGCATGTTCTTCAGACATATCACTTCAGGAAGAAAATTGTCTAAACATTAACAACCAGCCTGCCAAGTTCCTCTTGTTGCATCCGTGACAGTTATTGGGCACAGAATCGCAGCAGTCCGACCCAGACACCGCAGGGACAGGCAGATGGACATACCCACATCATCAAATCCTTCAGCCCTAATGAGTTAATGGCCACTCCTGGTCAGAGAACGGCCGGACTTCCATTCCTGTTGAGATCAGGGCCTAAAGCCCAAAGGCCTAAAGAAATAAGTTCTGTGTAAGCACACAGAAACCAGAAAGGAAGATGAACCATGAAGAGTAAATTGGCCTATTTTTGTTTGTCTTCGCGTGTTTAAAAATATGTATTCAAATTATCATGGGTAGCAGTTTCAGGGCCTTTCTTATTAAGGTTACAAACCATAAACTAAAGTTTAGCAAATTGCTAACACAGATAACAGACTTCAAAGGGTTGCTAACTATCACAACTATTAAAAAATCTTGTATTTGATGTTTTCCTGAAAGCCGAGCTCTGAAAACAATTAATCTCAAGTTTTATTCCACTTCCCCCCCTCCGGCCCCCCATAATTTTGCTATTTCACCTACTTAGGGAAACAGGTTAACCTCCGTTAATCTTAAGCACCATGCACACACCCCCCAAAAGAGCAGGTTAAAAACAGTGCAGTGTTAGACGGTGTGAATTCTCCGAGGCCGGAGGCCTCTCAGACCGTTTGGTCGGCCGTGCTGCATCCCTTCACACGCCGGCCACCTCCCGGCACACCACCGCGCGACCAGCCACTCTGCAGCGCGTCGGCGCAGGATTCCCCCTCAAAGAGCCCTCACCCACAGCCAGGAGGAAATCTGCTCTGACCTTCTGTCATGCAAAGAGCAAACGAGAAATAGCCAAGGAGCAAAATATCAATTAACAGCATGCAGCTCGGCTACCTCCAACTTCGCTCATTAGTTATGCTTCCTGCCACCAGTGCCAGTGGTGTTTAACAGCTTGTCGGGAACCATGTCTTGTCCACGGCTGATTAGTTTTACAGAAACAATAAAACTGACATAAGGAAGCACATTACAGTATGAGCCTTTTTTTCCCTTTAATGGCAGCAAACCCGTCTGCATTCTACCCAGACTTTTTTTTGGTCCCGAACCCCCCCCCTATTTCTGCGGTGAAAGCAGATGCATGTGTCAGTGCGTGTCTACCAGGGAGGGCTGCCATCGTGGGACTGTGCCTACAACCACTGGCACAAGAGGCTTCAGGGTTTATCGCAATTCTTGGGATGAAGAAGAACAGACACCTCTGCTGTGCTCCACCTCCGAGCAGAGCCATGCTTCTCGCCAGCTCCCCTCCCCTGCCCGCACACAGCCCAGCGAGCGCTGCTAGGGGTTTCTAGAGCAGCAATAATTTCTGCTGTATCTTCACAAATGTGGGAGCCGCGGTTCCTGGTTTGTGCATGAAGACACAGTGGAGGACGAAGAATTGACAGGGGGCTAAAGGGGAAACTGTTCTTAGTTCCTCCAAACACCTTCTACCCAGTGGGATGTGAAAGCAGGGAATTGCAGCGTTCTTACTTTGTTCTCCTCAGCACCCCTCATGCTTGCTGTGACGGGAAGAAGTCCAGAGGACTGTCAGAGCCCACCACCATGCCCAGCAAGGCACGGCCCGACCCTGTTCATCTCTGTGCATCTTCAGCTGGAGCAGGCGCTTGCTTCAGCCTGCCTGTCCTTATACAAGGGAATCCAGATTACACTTATTTATGTGCTTGCTGTTAAGTTCCACGTCATTACACAAAGAATAATTTGCAAAACATGAGATTGAAACACACACGGAATTTACAGTAACACTAATTAACGATAATTTCTACCAGACTGTTGACCAGATTTTGTCATGAAGATTAAAAGGTGGACAGCAGACCTTGAGATCTAACACTGAATTACAGCCCCAAAAATATTTACTTGGAAGATAACTTCAAATTAGATTAAACACTTAGATTGAAAACTAGCTGAAAACCTGTAAAACGTAAGACTGAAAGAACCACCTGGTTCTCAATGGCAGTCTAATGCAATCTTATTATGTCAAAACTCTTCCAAAGCTATCCTGCGTCCTGCCCTTAAAACAATTGCAAAGGGAAACGACGAACAGCAGAACGGGAAGCAGAAAAGGGAGGGAAGAACACTGCAAACAAGCTTCAACAATACCAGCCTTGCTATTACAGATACCCCTGTACCCACAGATCTCCAAGTGCTTTACATCATACCTTACCCATTAAGCATAACTAATAAATCTCGAGGTACTCGAGCTGCCTGTCAGCTGGTAGCACATTCACGACATTTGCAAGGGATGCTAAGTGAGGCTGAGCTGATCAACTTCAAGATAAAAGAATACAAGTGGGTTTAGAGTTATGAGAAACACAGACAAAATACAACAGTAATATTCCATGTAGAAGACATACGAACCGGTATAGTTGAGAGAAAAATGATCTGAAATAATGATAAACTGTAAGGAGAGAGAAACTAGGAAAAAAGTAACACCTGTACTGTAGAAGATGGAAAGCTTGACTCGAGTTTGTGGCAGGATCACACAGCTAAGAAAAGGAAATTTCAACTTCGGGGTGAAGAGCTACAGTCTACAAAATCCAGTCATACTATGACTGTTGATGTCTAGCAAGGGTTTCACATGGAATATTGTCATATGCATTTCTGTCTTCATCACCAAGATACTAAACCAAAATCCATGACATCTTTTGCCTGAATAACTACATTCCAGTTTGGTAATGTATCTTACACACCAGGATATGGCATTAGTCTTTACCTCCTGCCCTGAGGGGCTGGATAATATCACCATATGTTGACGAAAACCTGCCATGCTCTACCCCAGGACATTTGCATGTTAACAGGGAAAAAAGCAATTTCTGTATATGTAAGTGCAGGAAACACTGTGGATGCCTTTACAAAGAGCAGCACATCATAGATCTAAGATAGTGTTGTGATTTTGCTTTTTTTTAGTTCCAGATCCAAAATAATTTGTCCTTTTTAACAATTAAACTTAATAGCAATAAGTGACAAATAACTATCGCTAAAATCAAAGCGACCGGCTGAGATGGTGCCCACCAGAAAAGATAACAGGCATGGATTATGATTAGTGCTTGAATAATATTTAGCATTAAGAACAGAATAAAGAATTTTATGCAATTCTCTCTCTTCTGGAAAGAGCAAATTTTTTTGGTTTTGTTTTTAATCATATACATTTAGGTCAAATTTGAGGTCAATTGCTATTCTGGTAAAAGAACATCCCTAGCAGCTGTAGCAGCATCCCTAACAGCCCTTTATGTGTCAATAAGGAAAAAATGTGAACATACAAATACTCTGTAACCATACATTATTCAAATTTTCCATTTATCATGTTGTATTTCACTACCAAACACACAGGTACCCCATCTGCTTCCTAGAACACTCAGAGTCGGACTCTGGAAATGCTATTTTCTATTGATAAACACAGCTACTACAGACAGTCCTATTCAGCTGTTATTTGCAAAGCAAAGAATGTTTTTTATAGCAACTTCCTGTATATCTACCTTTTTGCCAAACAGCAGGGTCGGCGTTACCAACTCACTCTCAATTCCAGCTCTCTCAGATACCACAGGACTCAATTTACACGGGGGAATGGGAAAACAACAAAGTGATAAATTTCAACACAGAATTGAAAGGTTTTTAAGAGAAGCGGGATTTGGGATAGAGCTCTAGGGGCACAAATTGAAACACAACAGATTGCAGTCATGAACGCTGGCTAAGAAACAAAGCCACAGGTGGCAGAGCTTGGCAGTGTGAAGCCACCACGCTGCCTGCAGTGCTGTCAACAAGAGAGCTTGTGGAGGAGACACTGGTCTGTCCTTCAACGATTTACATAAAGAAAATACTATGACAAAACAACAACAGATTCCTATACCACATATACATAAGTAATGTTAATAGCCAGGCTAGTCATACCACTTTAGGTTGCGTTCTGGCCTCAACAGAGTAGGTCAGGACAGGGCAGCCGCCGAACGGGATAAATCAAGGTACACCCGCGAGTTTGCCGTGGGTGTTGTGCAGCGCATCGAATGGCTCTTACCTCTCATTCAACACCCCGAAGCCATTTTAGCCTGTTGGTTGAAAATCCTTTTTCGAAAAAAATATTTAAAAACTAATTGGGTGAAGGGCTAAACATGAGCTGGTTAACAGCATTCAGACAGTCAAAGTCTCTTCCCGTCCAGTCCCAAGATGGGGGTGGCTTTGCTATTTCCAAACTTATTTGAGAAGAGTATACCACAAGATCGTACGCTACAGAAGTTCAGTTGACACCAATCCATAATGAGTTGCTTATTTAAGAAGAGCAAATCTGCTCGCGCATTATGAACGTCATCCTAAATGACCTGAGCGAGGTACAGGCCACGTATGGCTGTGACCTCCACCTAGCTGGCAGGACGGCTGTACCACTGACTGGACAACTACCACCACCTACTTAGTTTCTGTTAATGAACATAGCCCTCCAAGCAAGATAGAAACCAATTATGTCAAGAACAGAGTGAAGGTGAAAATTATTGATGAAAATCCACATAGGGAACATCTAAATTGCTATCTGTTGCATTTTGAGATTTACGGAACTTTAGCATCTGTTTGCTTTTATGAAAAATCAAAGCTAGGCATGCAACAGGAATACACTCTTTACACATACGTTCAACTCTAAACCTACAAAACATAGCAAAATATTTTTAAATGATTGCACATTTCAATTATTTGTTAAAAATAATTTGTTTTTCCATACTGATGCACAGAAACACTTTTAGTCACTCCTGTTGTCTTTTTTTACCGTTCCAAATCCATTAGCAACTGTGCAGTTACATTCAAATAACATTCTGCTGGGAGCTTTCACTCTGAAAAAGCTATGTTTTTTGCTTCCATTGGATTAAAAACATTTTACTGTGTTACATTAGCTTGAACAACCATAAGCCCAAAGGAATAGAGGAAAAATATTTATAAACACGCTGTTCAGGACTAGAGAGCAGGGAAGAAGGGATACGTTTCATTTAAATTTAGACATAAATGAAAAATATTTTTCTATTCAAATTAGACAGTATTAGTCTTGCTTAGTGGCAATTAACTGTTCATGTGATGCATACTAAACTCATGACTCCAATCATAATGATCCTTGAATCTTTTTTCCCCTATTTTGAAATCACGCAAGCTTAAAAATGCCTACTTTCAAAAAAAAGTTTTAGATCTTTCGATATGAAACTTCACCTGTAAATAAGCATCTTTCACACTCTGAAATTTACAATGCTGCTTTAACATAGGTTTTAATTTTGTAAAAATCTGTAAAATACCAACATTGGAATCTATTCAGAAGAAAACCATTCTAAGCAAGCACTTGAAGAAAATTCCCTGGTTCGCTACTTATTTTACTCTACATTTAGAGAAACAACCTATGGAAAACGACTTCCCGAAGCTTTGGCTCTTTTAGGCACCTTCAAAAGAGTAAGATGGACAATCAACTTCAGTCTTAACGTAGCATGTCAACTTCCTAAAAATTGATATACTTTACATTCTAAACCACATTTCTTTTGAAAACAGAACTCTTACTGTTGGCTGCCTAGAGCTGAAGGGGATTCTGGACATATCTTTCCCTTTCCTCTACCCAGTCTTTTTCCAATGCACTTCTGTTAAGTTTCACATTAAATCAGAGGTGTCACAGCAATTTTTCAGGTAAGATTAAAAAATCTTATGTGTAGTTTCATATCTAAAATTTAAGATTACGCACAAGATCTTACATTCAGTGTGATACACTGAAATAGTGAGCAACTGCTAATAGGTTTGTCAAAATCCACATTTTTACATGGCATCCCCGACTTTGTGCACCTTTTTTTTTTCCTCCTTCAATTTACAATGTTGAACAATCTGCTTGTCTACAGGGCATTCAATAATCACCCTACAGATGTGTCAAACTAAGTTCTATGGCATCCTTGTGGCTCATCTGGATAACAAAGAAAAACCAGCAGTTCTGCTTCTACCCATCTTCAACACACACAGACAAACAATGTTTCTCTGTTCAATTATTCTAGATTCCTGTTATAATAGTGTACATAGCAACACTTCATCCTCTGCAAAAAAGCTGTATTATAAGACGTGTAATAGAGAGAAAAGTTTACCTGCAGTGTCACAATGTCTTGCCGAGTGAAGGGCTCATCTGTCAAAAGATCCTTGTAGCTCTTAGGTTTTATGTTCAGCTGCTCAACTGCCTAACAGCCAGGCAAAAGGCACAGGTATTAAAAATTGGATTCTAATGTATAAATATTACCAGGAAATGTGATACAAATAAAACCTTAAAGTGCAAATGATAAAGAAAACAATTTCACCCTTCATTCTCAACTGGCAGCTGCAGTATTTTCATTGTGTGCTTTAACAGACGAGAAGCTTTTGTCTTTCATCCCTGCAAAACTTTACAGTTTTGTGTGGTTTGTTTTTCTTTTTTTTTTTTTAAAAAAGAACCTTGCAGTCTCCATTCCATAGTTACGCAGTCCATTTTAACTAAATTCATCATAAAAATATTGCCAAAATAAAAAAATAATCTTGCCTGCAGTTTTCTAAGTGAAGTATTTTACAGATGGTATGAGACAGGCAGCTTTAATAAGGGGTCCATATCTCCCCCACCATCAATCAGCATCCCTCGGAGGGACATGCCCGTCCCAGGCCAGCTCGCCCAAGAGCAGAGATGCATTAGCCCCCCACACTCTGTCCACCCCAAATGCTGCACCTAGCCTGCAGCAACACTTCTGTTCACCTGAGAAAATTAAATGACGCTCAACAAAGCAGCAGCATGTTATTTCAAAGCAAGAATCAACGTGGAATAAATGCTTTGTTGTTACAAACAATTATATCGCACAGAGAGATGACTATGAAGGGCTCCTGCAAAGAAACTGAATCTCACTTATTCACCCAAATGTCCTCTGTTCTCCTCATATGAAAGTGATAGTATTTTTCTAGCACCTCCAGAAGCCTGTAAATTAATTCTGTGCTTTTAACAAACCAATAAAAGCTATTGCTACAAGTGGTATACCATACGAGAAACAGACCCTGTTGGCACAGCTTGTTTAGGAAGCCTGATATTATAAATTGTAGCAAGCTGAGCAATAGTTTTACAGTATCAACAAGCATTTAATGAAGACTACTCTTAAAATCATTCTTGTATTTTAACCACAGCAATCAAAGCATCAGGCTTCCATAAGGAACAGAAAATATGGTTTATTTTAACAACAAATTCCACCTGGGTTCACACAAACATTCACAAAACACAAATAAAAAATGCAGTTCAAGTATACATTAAGGCATTATCTCTGCTTTTTCCCCAGCTCCAGTTAAAATACTCTTTTTTATTTATTGATATGAATAGAAATGAAGTAATTTGTGTTTTGGTGATGACTCTGTATCAGAAAGAAGACAATAGAAGATTTTTCTATTAATTCAACTGAGGAGCATATAAAAGCTACTCATTTTGGTCTACAAGATTCAGTGCCCACAGATTAACTTAGGAAAAGGTTTTAAAAATATCTTTTAAATCACATTCTAGGGTTGTTCATATTTTTGAAGGCAAAAATTGGACAGCAATTTGTGAAGTCAGTTCATCCCCTTGTACTTTAATTTTCCTGGGCTGTAGAACAAGAATAAGAATAAAACGTACCTCCTTCCAAAGCGTTTTGTAATCTTGAATGAAATACATCAAGTATAAAATATTAATAATAAAATGCAACAGAGAACCTACCTCATAGGCAAACACATTTCCAGTTGTCTTGATGGCCACAATATGGGAGTTATTGGTGAATACAGTAAACAGCACCGGACAGTGGTATTTACCTGACAGAGAGGAAAAAAGTTTAAATTTGGCATGAAGTCCCTGCAACTGTGTTGAAATAGATAGTTTCTATTACCTCTTTGAAGGATATTTACATTAATTTTTAATATAAAGTGTAACTTCAGTGGGTATTTAATGGTGTTTTAATTATGCTTTGATTCTTCAGTGCCAAATAGAAAAAGTAACACCGAAGAGAATTATAAAGCAAGCAATGAAAATGCAGGTTTGAAGTCTACTGCCTTCAATCCCCCAACACAGAACTTTGTCCAACTTGCTTCATATCGATGAAGTACCACAATATAATTGTTATTATTGAAATCAAAGCTCTATTGATAGCATAAGCCTGTACCCTGTAACGCGCCCAGTGCTCTATTTGCAGGGTTGTTCTCAGGAAGAAAAGTTTAGCTTATAACCAACAAAAAAGTTCACGGAAGCTGTTGTGCTTTTAGGAGAGGAGAGCATTTTGTATTCAAATGTGGCAAGCAGAATGCCATTAAATCTGAACACGTTATTCAATAAGGAACCCAGCTTCTGCTCTAATCAAGCTGAGAATTTTCCCAGGAGGGTCAGCATAAATATTAAGCATGTCAACAACAAGTAAACTGATGGAAGGCAATGCACGAGGAAAAAGAAAAATATCTGGATGATCTCAGCAGAAAGCAATTAAAAGAAGGTTATTAATACTTGATCAGTTTGCTAGAGCTGGGGGTCTGGGTGAGATTTTTGAAGCAGGTTGGGCCTATTTGGTTCTTTTTTTCCTAATTACCATCTGACAAGCAAAACCAGCAGGGAGACCAGGACAGAGACTGCTCACAGCACCTGCAAAGACAGGAGAGGCGAGCACCCACAGCGCATTTACCGATAACGGATCAGGCAGCGGAGGCACTCGGACCCCCGGCGCGCAGCTGCAAGGAAAAGCCGAGGACTGGTTCTGTTCATGCCCCCAGCGCTGAAGGGAAGCCATTCCCACAAGGGTCTGAAATTCAGGAGAGAGCTCAGAAAGGGATTTCTAGAAGCAGCATCGGGGTATGGCCCAACTGATGGACACAGAAACATGCTGGTAAAATGCGAGGCCTCGCTCAGCTACTTCAAAAAGAGCAAATCACCACGCTCTCACTTCCAGCAAAAGCAGAGCTGCTGAGGGCACGCACTTATTGGTCTGGATAGAAGATACTCAGCTAAGGAGGGATCATTAAATGGAAAAAAATACAGTATCTGAAGACCTTTTTTACTGAACAGGTGTGAACAGAGAAGATCCCACATACATAGCAACCCTGCTACACGTTAGGATTTAAAGAAAAGTTTGCTGATAGACAGAAATGCAACAGTTTACTCTTTGTCTTTTGTTGCATTTTCCCTTGATCAGTTGATGACACAGCATGCACCCTTTTAAGGAAAAGGCTTGTGAGACTGCGTGGCTGCCGTCATTCCACCCCAGCACTACAAACTGGACTTCTTTAAGGAAAGCACAATATCGCAATATCTTTCAAAAACCTTGGCCACAGGGACTATTGACCATTTTTTAACACCCTGCTCTTGAGACAGATGGAACACAAAATGCCAAAGAAATCCATCAGCTAGAGAAAAGAGCTTGTAGTCTATGGACTATTGGTAAGATAAGAAGACAGACACTCCAGAATTTCATTCCCACCTAACCCTTGCCACTCTTGTTTCAAAGAAATCATTATCTGCCTTGTAAAAGATGAATTCATCTCCACTCTTCTCTTTTATTCCTCTCCGATTTTATTTTATATTTATTTTATTCTCTCTCCGATGGTAGATTTTATGTCTTTAACCCTGCAGAAATAAAACTCAAGGCTGCTTTCTTGTGTGCTGCTATTCATAAAATCCCACGTGTTCATTTAAGTCTAATTCATTTTATAAACAAAAAGTTGCTCAAAACCAAGTGAATAGCAAATAATGCCATAGGCAAGTTAGAGAAAAAGGTAACATATTACAGAAGTTTAGCCTTTTCTGAAAATTTTCCCTAAAGTAAGTAGCACCTTACTGCAGTAGTAGCTACAGTAAAGTGAAACGGCTGAATAATTTACAGCTCCTCAGTGTAAAGAAAAACAGAAAGGGAACTTTAAAGGCAAACATGTCACTCACAAGAAGCAGTTATTCTACTCAGAAAGTAAAAACCATGACAGAAAACACAAACTATGTAACTTTAGCATGAGTAAGTCAAACCAGGATTTATTAAAGCATTCAAGGAAAAAAAAAAAAAACCACAGAAAATTACTGCACTTACCTTCACTGTTTTTAGCAAAATTCAGCTTTATAAGTGATTTGGCATCTAGTTTCTAAAGAAAACGAAACATTGAAAAATTAATCACAACAGAATCTAACTGTGGAAATAAAAGGAAACTAACATCAGTGTTAGGATTTTAATAGCACATAATTTATTAATAATATATTGCTAGTTGTCTGAATCATCAGAACCCTGGGAATTTAAGTCACAGACAGCCCACAAAAACAAGGCTCACCGAGCCTGAGAACTGGGATACAGTTTATTTCCAGTGTTGGAGTTTGACACAGTACAGTGCTACCCAGAGCGAACAGGCTCGAGAAGTTGCACAATTCTGCCTTAGCACAAACTGAAAAGGGAGTCTGCATGAAAAGCTGAGACAAGGACCACTGCTGCTGATCAGAAGTGACAATTCCGAAGGGGCCTCTGCTGAAAGTCCCAAAGCCAGCAAACCATTCTGGCAATCAAGCTGGCTACCTTTTCTGAAATAACTGCAATTTTTCTTTTACTTGAGGAAATGTATAGCAGAGCCCACACGGTAACTAGCAATAACGAAGAGAAATGGAGGTGCAAGTTCTCCAGCGATGCACCTGGGGTCACAAAGGGAGTCCCAGGAGGGATCTTTGGCCACTGAATGCCCAGGCAGCAACTCCACGAAGGGGGAGCCGAGACGGCAGCCAAGGCTGGAGTAATGTTTTCGAACTCCAGAGAGGCTGTCGCAAGTGAAGCTAGCTCCATCTCTGCCGCGCTTCCTCAGAAGAATGCCTACAGCATTGTCTGCTGCCCTCTCTCCGGAGGGGCCTGCTGACATGGGCTGCCAAACTCCCTGAGAGGCCAAAGCTGCAAGCACACCCCAAAACCAGCGAGCCTTTGGTAACGTGCCAGGGCAGGCCTGTCTCCGCCAGGCATTTCAGAGGGCCAGCATGGGACCGTCAGGTCACACCGTAACCGGGCCACCGCACCGGGAGACAACGGCCGGCCCAGCTAGCTGCGAGGCTGAGCCAGGACCTCAGACCTACATAACCCAACAAACCCTTTGATTGTATCAGCTGTCAGAGACAGGTCCACTGCCAAATTGATCCTTAAAAGCACACACAGCCCAGGCTTTTTAAAAGAAACAATCAGTTCTTTTCTCGAAACGCACACCTGAACAGATTAGGGAGGTTTTTATAACCCAGACAGATCTTTATAAACAGCTCTGAGTGGAGACCTGCCAGCCATGGTGCCGACGCTGCTAGTTCAATCATTATGGCAAAGAGCGACTACAAAGTCATCTGAAACTAAGTCAGTGGGCTTTTCCTGCCTAATCAAAATTCATATTCTTGGTTGGGAGAGAAAACGTTATGACAGCTGGACTCATTCATTGATAGGAAGGCATTTCTCAAATTGTTTTCAGCCAAATGGCAGGCTCTTTTGCTGCCAGAAAGGTAACCGTCTCTCCAATTTATCAGCAAGAAGAGCAATGAGGGCTAGCAGGAATAAAATAGGGAAGGGAAGAAAGAGTCCAGGTTAGGTTATATTTAGTTAGGTGACAGAAGACCAGTGCCGCTGTTTTTCCTTAAGTGGATTCTCAAAAAAAAAAAAAAAAAAAAAACACAACAAAACCAAAACCCAAACCCCAACATCTGCACACTGCTCGGGTACAAAGAAAGACATCAAAGGCAAAGGCAGCTTCTGAAATGACTAAGTGAATGCAGAGCTTTATTCATTTATTTATCTTTTTACTAGAACAAAATTGTCAAAGAAGTAGTAGGGGAACAGCAGAGTTGCCAAAATGAGCATATGATCCTCGACAGATCTGTTCAACCTAAACAACTTACTAACACAAAGCAGCATCCATCTGTGCACATGTTGTGCAACAGCCTAAAAACTATGTTCCAGAAAAAGCTTCTTTAGAAATGTGACCACTGGAAACACAGGTAATTTGAAGGAAGGCCTTTAAATTATCTTCCTGGCAGACTTGAGCTATCCCCAAAACATACGAGCAGTTCATCTTTAAACAAAAACGGAAACAGTTCCTAAGAAACAGTTTAGCATGAGATTCAGATTTATACCTTGACAGAAATTTAGTGGAAAAGACAGACTAAACTGCTATACAGACTTTAAAGGTAGCAAAAGCTTCAGTGCACTGTTTCATCTGTCAACGTATGATGTATCGTTAGAAGTGCTGCCAAGCCCTCAGACTCTTACTCCACACCCAGGAAAATAGTATGGTATTTCAGGTCACATCTTTCCATAACATGGAAAAAGGTTAGTTTTCAGCATCGGTTACTCATGGTGCATCAGCTGCTCATGCTGGCATCTGCTCCCCACTGAGACCAGCACTCATACAGCCTTATGTGTCAACAGCAAATTAAGAAATAGTGATTTTCATATAGGAGTTGAAACACATGTACTGCCTGGAGTGTTCTTCCAGGATGAGAACTCTGTACTGAAGTGCTGTATGAACATTATGAACTTATATCGCCACAGACTGGCCTCCTATCAAGGTCGGGCTGAAGTGAATTTGGCAGGTCAGCTCACGCCCTTTGGAGCAGCTCTGTGCCGCGGCTCAGCTGGCAACAGCTTTGACCCCAAGCACTCCCACGTCGGATCATGGGGGAACTTCCTGATAAGGGATGCTGTTTGTGCAATGTATTTATGAAACGGGGTGGAAACCAACCGAGAGTTGTACATGAGAAAACACGTGGGGGAAACACAACTAGGGCAGCATCTCAGAAATATTTTGAGAAGTTGATTAACATGTCTTAATGCATGGAAAGACATGAGGGGGATTTAGTGTTTTGTCAAAGGAAATCTCTGGAGTGCCAGAACTGCAAAACCAGGTGATGATCTGCTCCAAAGGATTGCCATGGCCTACAGAGGCAGCTCAGTGCCCACGACCAGGCTGCAGCATCGACTAACTGCACACAGAGCAGCCGCAAAGGAGGGAGTCCAGTCCGCACGCCAGGACTTCCACCAGTTCCCGTTTTAAGAGACATACACGGTACACAGGAAACTATGAAAGAACATGATATAGAAAACTTGTATCTTTTTTTTTTTTTTCCCCTCTCAAGTTCTCCCTTTCACATGAAAACAGGGTTATCTTGCATGTGGGTGAATCTGCTTTTATTTATTCTCCATCAAAAGTCAAAGCTTTCCAAGCACCATCACGCAGTTTGTTGCCATGGAAATGGCCACTATGCCACAAACAGGTGCCAGTCTTCACAGGAAGAGACAGCGGGAGTGAATGAGTCCTAAAATGAATTAAAGTACTTGTTTTCATATATTTCTTATTACTAATAAACCGTAACAGAGCTCAAATATTGCATACACAGCTCAAGTTCAAGACTATTTCCAACCTGAGTTTCCCTGTCACACACCTACCATCCAGTTGCAGCCAATCTCCAGTGAAGAAAGCAAGGAAAAAAAAAAAATCAATGTTTATTAAAAACACTGATCTAATTAGAATTTTAACTTCTTAATGAAAACGAAAGGCCACAAGCACGCACCACTTCCCCTAAGCAGAAATAAGAGCTGCATATTGACTTCTAAAAATATTTTATGCAAGAATACTGGAAAGCAGACGCATTTCACAGCACGTAGCACCAGCTGCTCCACAGCGAGGAAGGGCTAAAAAAACAGCCCCCAAAACCATGCAAGCTCTTTTCTCAGCTGACTCCTCTCTTGCAGGCACACTCCCACAAGGCAGCCAAGGCTACTTTTGGCCATGACCTACTTTCCCGCAGCAGCAAGAAGCCCCACCGCCCCACGCGCTCCTCTGCCAGCTGACAGCACTCCTCCTTCCCGTGGGGTCCCAAAGGGCAGCGTCCTCTATTGATACCCAAAGCAGAGGTTATTACGACGCCTAGGTTAGTGGGGCACTGTGGCAGCTCGCGGATGAAGCACGCCGATTGTTTTGAATTAAATCATTCTCTGTCATCTCCGTGTGCCTCATGAAGATATGACCTACAATCCCTGCGCATCAATTAGTTACACCCTCTGAATCTCTTTGGTCTGTGGCTGCATGTTCTTCTTGTTAATGAGGCTCTGACCCTGTTGGATACCCACCAGCCTGAAAAGCAATCAAAATGGGCTCATTTGATTGTCTACCCACACATGGGTAGAGTTGGTGACGTGCGGCAAGAGTTGTATGCAGTAAATACAGACTTTCCTGCTCTATCAGCAGTAATTGAGGTAGTGTTAAGATGCTCAGCTCTTGGGGATTGGACACCCTTCTGAATGGCCTCTGACAGGAACACACAACAATCCAGTGAAGCTATCATGGGGAAAAACGAACGTGTCACTTCTGAACTGGTTGACAACACGAGGACAAAACCATCCAGTGCTGACGTGGCCATTTGGTCGATTCTCATCCCACCAAAACAAGCAACACAGAGTTATCTCAAATAGAAGAGAAAGCCAAACCAAATACTACTATTAAAACACAACGTTGCCTACCAAACTTAGCTTAAGAACAGCAAATGAATTTTGTATTAAAGTTTTTGGTTCCTTTAAAGATGAGACCTGTTATTCTTTGCATACAACTTCACATTTTCAGAAGCCCTCTTACAATTTCCCCTGCTATAAAACCTTCAAGAAATATGGGGATATGAACTGAATGAATAGTATTGGAATAACTCCTTGTATAATGTCACTTAATTCAGATCTTGTAAATGGATTTAATGACAATAAAAGGCACTGGAAATCCTCAGCCAGTCTACACATTATGGGAATGTGATTGCAAACAGCAGCACCGTTTTAACAAGATATGCCATCTTCATGTAGTTTAATATTTCATGAAAAATTTGAGGTCAGCAGCCAGGAGGCCAGAATAGTCTCATGATTCAAGGCATGGTTTCCACGTTCAGTTCAACAGCAAAAACGCTAGATATTTATGACGTGGACAACTGCCCACCAAACGCTAAAATGACACCTTCAATTCACATTCTTGGAGGAAGCTGCTGTTTAACTGCAGCTTTCATCTACTACTGAACTGGTATGGAAATGGACACAAAAGATCCTTTGTTACCCACTTCCAGACCACTGTTTTTCCATGTTGAAATATTAATTAAACTGACACCATATGGTCACCAAAGTCTTGTCCAGAGAATCATAAGGATATGCTTGATAACACACGGCTCACAGATACCAGCAATAATGTTGCTCTATCAAAGAGCACATTAACAGAAATTACCATGAGAAAAAAATGAGTAGTTTCATGTGCAAGATTAAACCTGCAGTCTTAATGCAGTCAGAATTCTATCAATCCAGAGACCCACAGCCAAATACAACATGGTTCATGGAAAATAAAGCTTTGCAGAAGCATCAAAAAGCTAGTCTCCAATTTTACTGAAAAACAGGCGGGTAAGAATCTGTGGGAAACCTCAGGCTGCATCTCATTTAAGGCTAGAGCATTTCACAGCTGCTAGTTTTTCAAGTGTCACAATCACAAAACCCCATCCAATGTGCACACTTCCACCAAAACACGGAAAAGGAAAAAAAAGAGGCCATCTGTTTGGTCTATAAAACCTAGATGTAAATAATTTTTTGCTGTAAGGGAAATAATGCATTAGGAATTAGGCTAGACACACTTATCCGCCTCTCTCCAGAGCTGGCTTACTGGATAAAACACTGCCCATCACCAGCACGATCCCATCAGCAAGGTGTGGCGGAGGCACAGCGGCTTGGACAATGACTCACGAAACTGGAGGGTTTTAATCGTCTCCTTTTGATAAAGTACCTGAACGGTAAGTCTAGGAAAATCTCATCTTCACCCTCACTGTTTCCCAAAGATACAGGGAATCGAAAAATAAATCCCCCTTTTAGTACAGATAAAGGCTAACTCTTTGTGGTGCTGGGTACACTACTGTGAAACACAGACACAACTTTGAGAGAGAAACAACCAACTACCCACGTGTTTGTCAGTAACAAAGGAAAGTGGGAAAGTTTCAGAAAACCCAACAAAAAAGGAGTCATCTTCCCAGTCATCTGCCTCACCGGGACCTTCATCGCCTTAACACCTCCCCTGTGTTTTATGACCATTTCCAGTTACAACACACGACTTTCTGGTCGTTCCTCCAGGCAGGAATCATGTCCTTATATGTTCTGTCCAGGGGCCTTGACAATTTATGGTCGCTAGTCAAATATTAACTCATTTAGACTGTTGACTAAAAGCTAATAATTTCTGAAGTAAATGAGGTAAGACGACACGGTTCAGCTGCTGCATATTGAAGAGTTCGTCTCGTTCAAAGTGGATTCTAGGCATCTGAGCAGCAGCCCGTGTCTGCTGCCCCCAGATAAAAATGCACCTGGAAAGAGATGCTTAATGATGGTGGCTGTAACCACTCGTGCCTGAAATACCGATACAGGCCACCGAAATACAGGCAGCAATATTCAACTGGAAACAAAACAACGAAAAAAGGAAGAACCACTGCTCATCCGGGCTAACTCTTATTTATAAATAAGTACCTGTTTCTGAAATGACCCAAGCTATCAAGAGAAAATGCAACAAATTATCATATTCTGACAGTACCCTTGGTGTCTCAACACATACACTGAAGCTCTTTTCTGCCTTATACTATCATGTGTAATATATTTCACAAAAAGATTAGAAAATATTCCCACCACTGTACCAGGCATTCACCCAGCACTTACTGTGTATGATTAAGATTAACTCTGTTCAAAGAAGACAAATTAAAACTAAACAGATGCAGAGAAGGACAACTGTGACCATTTAGGGTATAGAGAACTTAAAGGCAAGAACATCTGACAGGAAAATACAAGTCTCAACCAGAAAATGTCAAGAAAGCATTAAATTCCTCTGTACCAAATACACAGCTGTAAGCACTAACAGAGAGAAGCACAGTTTTGGCACAAATACAAACAAGACTAAGCTGGTCAAACTCAAAATTTACAGAAGATATCTATCAGATGAAAAACCATCAGAAGAACCTCTCGGCAGTCACAGCAGGAAGAAAGCAAACACCGGTTCAAGACAGAGCACGCAGTTCACAAAGCAGATTGCGAGAGCTGAAGACCGCAGAGAGTATTCCAGTTTTCTGTTCCTGATCATTTCTCCCTTCTTTCTGCAACACATGAAAACCAACTAAGCTGGATTTGTCTGAATCATTTTTCAACAACAAAGCTTGGCTTTATTTCTGTAAGCTTTGTTCTCTGCTATTACTCATCCAGAACAAAACTGTATTCCCACCCCCCACTGAAACTTTTCTTACAAACAAACAAGCTAAAAACCTCCCTCCTTCACTTCAAACGTACAGGAAAAAAAATAAGTTTAACAAAAGGAAGAAAAAGGGGTAACTCACATTTATACTTATGCAATATCTGAAGACTTCACTGAACTGCATCAGACAAATTAAGAAATATACTTTGAATTTCAAAGCTGAAGATGTACTGACTTCTGAGACGTACATGAAAAGTGTCCTCTAGAGAAGAATTAAAATTCTCGTTTATACATCAGTTATGCTACAGCCAAACGAGACATGAAGTTACTGATCCACCTAAATGATCACTCACTTCCAAAGTCCCAAGGAGAAAATGTAGCAGACTACTTGGATTTCAGGTGCTGTGCTCTGATGTTGAGGGAAAATAAAACCAAACAATTAAAGGGGGATGTCTCACTTCTGAATTTTTCTACATAATGAAAAGTATGTCAATTGGTGAAACTATTTTCCTCTTAATTAGACAGTGTGAGCACTCTAGATATGGAGATAGCCTGCCTATGGAGGGCTGCGCAGCACTTTCCTATCAATATTTTATATCTAGACAAAGAACGAGAATGCTCAGAGTAAGCACAATCTGTTGGAAACTAAGAATGAAGAAAACTTTTCAAGAGGACAAAAAATGAAAAGTCACAAGAAAAATCTGACTCCTGCTGCAGTGTGCCGTCTTTAGAAGACCATCAAAATCCTAAGATCGTATTACCAGCATGTGCAGAAAGATCTAGGCAAGTGCTCTGAAAGCGCATCGCACTAAACATTATCTAAAGCTATTACATTTTCCTGACAACGTATTCCAACAGCAGCTACTGCTAGGCTGGCATGAAAGAGGTCACCTTCAAACCACAGATCCTTGTCTGATGACATCCATTATTTACTGCTCATTATCTAGAAACACACCTGGAATAACACAATTAAAGCAGCAATCTGCAGTAAATTACCACACGGACCATACGAATGGAGTTAAAATCCATAGTCACTGTTGATTTAGCCAATATGGGTCACATGAAACTTGAACTTGTCCTCTCCCCCCTTCAGGCCAGAGACCCATTCTACTCGACTCATTGCTGGATGAGGTTTGTTTGCAATCTTGATCTCAACACCTCTGACTCAGCAACGTGTGCAGCTCACGCAACCCACTTACCAGAATCCATTTCTGAAACACACGGGCTCTGCGCTGATTATTTGATAGAGGTGGAGAGCAATTTGCAGTGAACTATAAAGCCTTGGCTGGAATTTAACCCGTACTTTAACACCTGTTCCTATAGTACTTGATATTTCTCACACCCCTGACACGCTACAGTTTCTTTATTCAGAATATTGCAAAAGAAGAAAAAAATATTCAAGCCCTTTTTCTCATTACATTCACTTCTCAGGTGAAGGAACAATTATCAGTGCTTTCTGTTTCTGTATCTATGCTTTCAAAATACATACATGGTAAAAACACTTTTATGTTTAAGGAAGTTTCACCTTTGGTCTAATTTCTGCATCCTTTTCAGGCAGGATTTCCCTTATTTAGACAGCCAAAGACCTTTTTTCGTGCATTAAAAAAAAAAAAAGTGCTGTGGGATTGTTTGTTCATTTTTCAAGTGGGATTAATACATGCAGCAGTAAAAAAAGTAATCTTCTCCATATCCTCTCCATTAACCTGGTCAGCAAGCTCCTTTCAAGTCAAGATCAGCAACTGATTTCCATGAGATTGACTGAAATCCAGTTGACGAAATTGGAAAGAAACCATGCTTTCACAAAAAAATCAAGTAACAGTAGCCACCAGCATTTGGGAAAAGAATTACCTAATAAACATATTTAAGGAATGTATTTGAGAAGGACTTTTCCAAAGCTTTGAAATAACAGACTTGGTTGCAATTTTTTCTTTTGAGGGTAAGAAGTTATTGGCTTTCAAAGCGCCTGTAATTATTCAGGCAAGCATCATCCTACCAATCTTATTTCCAACAAATGATTAAAAAAACCCAAAGGGCACCGTGTATGTTCCTAGGTGAGCAGTGCTGGAGCGAGGAGGTGTCAGCTACAGGCTCTGCCATTGCTGCAGGGCACTGCAGGTACAAGCTGTGCATCTCCGGGTGCTTTCAAAGCATGGATCAGACAGGCTTACTCCATGAGGCAGGCACCTGTACTGCTGCAATTATTTGATCGTATTAGTCATAATCTCACCTCAAGTTGGTTTTATTTGGTAAATACAGGATTAAGAGTCTGGGAAAATAATAACAAATATTTATATTGCACACAGAGCAAAACTGTGGGTACAGCTCTCTCTTTTAAGGCGGCAGATGTCCTACTGGGAAAAGTCAGAGATTTTCAGCCTTCCCACTCCAAAGTTAGTCCCCATTTTCCATGTCAGTGGCTTTGCCTTCTACTACATTTTTATATGCCCCAGACTCCTTTTTATGGTTATCTTCAGAAGCAGCCCAAGCAAAAAAGGCTTTCCCAACCCTAAAAACAAAAATTATATATCCTCAGAATTTTCCTATTTAACCTATTAAGAAGCTAAAACCTTATGACACTTAAGAAAAAGCTCTCTCTGGCCTGTAGGTCTGGATCCTAACCCTGTGTTGTGCCCTGTCTCGTGCAAATTGTGCTCTGCCTCATTCAGACCAGAAATGTGACCCCTAGACTCAACCATTCACCACGCAGCATCTTCAGGTCTCTTAACCTGGCTCTTGGGCATATGTTAAGCCCAAGCTAAATTAACGCAGCTGAATCCTGTTCGCCCTTCAAGACATATACGTGCAACAACCACACAGCCGCACGTGGCCCTTAACATGAGGATTGCTTCTCCGGGTTATGCAGGATCAGCAGACACAGGGATTTTCGCTTGCTCTGAGCACTGCGGAAAGAATTCACATAGGTGAGCCCTCTATATGAATTTAAAAGTAGATGCACTTGAAACAGTCACAAAATTGAGTTTGGACCAAAGCCTTAGTAGCAAACACCAGAGATGAACTGACTTTTAACTGTCCAAAAGAACTAAATTCCCACAGAACAGGGGGAACGAGGGACAAAGACCTTAGCTACTTCTGATACAGGGGAAGAGAGATATTTGCCCAAGGTTACAGAGCCCTGAATGGGGCTGAAGTACAACCACAATAATCTGCCCTGCCCACACGCAGTTAGAACGTCACTGAACCAGAGTGGAGAAATAGGTATTTACATCAGAAACATTACAACTCAAAGGAGAAAAAATAGCTTAGCCCACATATAAACATATCCACGGAACAAAGAACAATTTCCTTGGAATTCCTGTCAAAAGACACGCTGATCTTTCGTCTGTTCATATCTGAGATTCCAAGGAACCAGACAGGCTCTGACCAATCTCACTTCTTGGAAGCAGGTATTCCCAAGCCCAGCTGGCCAACTTGTGTGGGCATGCTGGTCACTGCTGTCACATCGCCGCTACATGAAACCTTCTGGCAAGCTTGCAACTATCTGCAAGCCCAAGAAGCCAAATTGCTGTTCTCAGTAAAAAGGAATGAGCTAACTATGACTTTTCTCTTTATTTTATGCAATTCTAGTGTAAACATAAGCTAGGGCAGTGTCATGGCAAAGCTGACAAAAAAAGTAAGTGAGCCAATGCCATCTGACAGGCGGTACTTCAGCTGCAAGAGATGCACTGTTTCGTCCAAAATTACTGGTGTAGTAACAGAAGTATTTTTTACTGCAATACATTATTAAAAATGGGAAAAAAAATAATCTAAAGCTACTTTCTGGAATAGCTCATGGGAAACTAGGCAAAGGCCAATGATGATTTATTTCTCCTAAACGGATATTGGTGTCCATACTCCACCTCAGGAAAACGTTCAGAAAAGCAAGAAAAAATAAACCATAAACCATGAGGAACCATAGGGAAGGAAAAGCAAAAAAAAAAAATAAATTAAACAAATCAAGAATAACTGTCATCTTGGCATTGCAAAATTTCTTTAAAGAGGAAGGCTGGTCCAATAGTTTAGGTCTTGGAAAAATCAGAGAAGTCACTTGGAGATCAGTTCACAAACACCCAACTAATAAAAGACTAGCACAGTCCTACCCCCCGGGAGCACTATGAAGATAAATATAGGATTGCAAGGCTCTCCAATTCTCCACTGAGGGGTCCACTTCAGAAATAAGACAGCTAGACGGAATTAGTGAGTACCAAGAGTGCATCATTAACAGCGCCATTCCCAAGTAGCCTATTGACTTCTCTAAAACATTTGGCCTGTAGCAAACCACAATAACAGTAGTCCAAGCCACAAAGGATTTCATTATAATTTTTAACTTCAGGACAAAAAAATGGAAAAATCCTCCAGAGCCTCATCACCAATGACAAATCTTCAATCTGTGCAAAGTAACTTCATAAGTCACTGCACAAAAGATGGCACTGCAGCTAATCTGGCTCAATTCCTTTTGAAACAAACCCGGAGTCTTAAGTGTCTGCAAGTCACCAACTCATTACAGAAAATATTTTCTGGTTTCCACAATGAGCAAGCTGTACAGGTACAGAAGGTGCACACACAACGACAGATTAAATAGAGGGCAGTACAGTCGAGAGATGCACGAGCTCGGCTCACTGACTTCCTCCGCCACCTACCCGCTTTGTCCCAGCACCCCTTCCCCTTCCTGCCCAACACCATCTTCCCTTTCCAAAAGCCAGAGCTGGCCCTCTGGGAAATAAGGGCTAAACTATGACACTTCCTCCAACCCCACGCTTCAACGTGTAGCTCCACAGGGCTGGATTCAGCAGGACTGTGTGCTGTTCTGGACAGCAAGCATCTCCTTTTTCTTCCAAGCAGCCTGGATCACCCTCGTCCTCTGGAGGACAGAGCTGTAAAGCACAAGTCCACCACTGAACACACAACATACAGAGAGATGCAGAGGGAAAGAGGACATGTGGGAGGAAGGCTGGAGGTGCACTGCAGATCAACTACAGAAGCACAGGTCTGGGTGAACTAACAGATCTCAGTCAGACTTCATTTGAGCATTTATGGCTCACCAAGGATATTCTGCACAATCTCCCCTTCTCTGTGTTACACAAGAGCACTAGACATGTTACACTTCTTGCTTAGCATCTACCCAAAGTAATTTTAAACCACACCACAGTTCACAGTCTGAAATGAGAACAGGTGTCATGGAGCTGCTCCGAGTGAAAAAATTGATCTGGCAACACCCCAAAACCGCCAACAAATGCACAAGAGCAGCAAGGTGGTTGGAGGCTGGTGAAAACATGTGAAATAGCTGTAATTCCATTCCTTCCAAACAATACATTGGCCTCTTCATGTGTGAAGAAAGACCTTCAATCATCTCTCCATCACCCAAACACACCTGCAGTTTGCTGTAACTGAAGATACCGAGCCTCAGACAGCCTGCTCACGTTTAGTGCTTGGAATGCTGTGTCTGTATTTAGCTTCTCCTCCTGTCTGTCTGCTGGGAAAATCTTTAATCAAACACAAGATGTTTCAAACGTGTCTCATACCACAAAGCCATCTGCAAACCAAACAACAATCCTGTGTGATGGCTGCCACCTAATGCTCGGGAAAGTAACTGCACTCACTGAAGGAAAAGACTAGTTACAGTAGACCAAGCAATAATTTCAGTTTAAAATTTTCTTCTATGCCCTTACAAACAATGGACTCTCTTTAAACGCACTAGAAAAAAAAAAGAGAATTCTGACAAGGAAATATTTCCAGTATTTCTTATTTATCTGGTGCTTCACAACTTCATACTACTACAGAAAGTAATCCCTGCATAATTACCATTTACGCAGAAAAAGCAGGGAGAAAACTCACTAAGGCACTGATCATAGTGTAAAATCCCAGTCTTGCGGTGAACTATCACGACAGAGGCAGGTCAGAAGATTTCTGAAATATATTGTCAAGATAACTCAAAAGATTTTATAGCTTAATCTTATCATTCATAGTATCACCTACTAATCTCTTTACTCTGCATAAAGCCAAATACCCTTTGATTAGGAAACATCACTGCAAGTTTGACCACATATGGAGCGGTGAGCTTGCCAGCCCCTTGCCCCGTACAGACTAGAATCCTGTTTGTACAAGGCAGCGGCACAGAGCCTTTTCCATCACCAGCCAGTCCGGCTTTCCGGGCATCATCAGCAGGAACAAAGGAGCTTGTATTTTCATCTGTAAGATTTTAATTACGCCATACCTGTAAGAAAGGCAAGGTACCCTGGGATTTTATATAAATGAAGCACACATTTCCTCCACCATATTATTTACAATCCAATGTGAAAAAAAAAATTAAAAAAAATGCTTTCCTCTTTCTTCCACACACACAGTCCAAGTCTGATTATTTTGTACTACAAAGATCACTAGCAGGATGACAGTGAGGGGGTACCAGGTCTCAAATCTAGAAGCCCTTTTGGGTTTTTTAAGCTAAAAAGAGAACCCTAACAAATCTCTCCGCTAATTTCAGCAAAGCTGATCTCACAAATATGGTACTTCAAAACAGCACTCCATTCAATTTCTTTTGCTTTCATTACATTTTTGTTTCTCCTACACATGAAATAGGAAACTGAACATAACAAAAGGAAACGCATTGTGTGACTATACCCATCATTACTTACTTCTCCTGTGATTGGATTAGTTCCATATTTCTTTATCCATGGAACAATGCTCCTGAAAAGAGAAGGGATAAAGTAATAAGAGACAACAAGCACCATCAGAAATCTCTATTGATAGGCATGATTATTTTTGCCAACTTGCTAAGATCAAATGATGATTACACAGCTGTAGCCAAGCAGTTCAGCAACACAAAAACGAAGTTAAGTACAGACAGTAACTTACAGTATGTCAAAGACTGTCCCATCTGGTGTGCAAACTGGGTATTCAAATGGCTGCAGGGACAAACTAGGAAAAAAGTACACATTCTTTTTAGCAAAATCAGCTGGAAATCATGATGACATAAGCAAATAACGCTTTGCTGATTCACTCGCACGTTAAAGCAAGGTCTATACCAATGAAACTACTGAGTGGCTGCCAATAACCTAGTTTACATAGAATCAGGTACCGGGTAATAACAAAATCCACGAAAGGAACAGGTACAGTTCAGTAACTTGTAGCTGCCAGCACTCAGTGCCACAGGATGCTGTAATAGTCCCCAACCTGCTTCCACTGCCATGCTGGGCCCCACCAGCAGAAAAGATGGTTCAAGCAGACACGCTGTCTGTGCACTGAAATGGGCTAGGGAGTAACTGGCAACCACATTCAGCATCCCCTCTTAGGGATGCTTCCACAATCCAGCCAGCTTTTAGCCAGGCAGCAGTAGTTTGTAGCTGTGGATAGTAACTTCTTTAACTATTCAATTTACAAGAGAATTTCTAACGCACCTCTACTAACTCCTCTCTTTCACTCCAACACTTCAAGCAGTAAACTCTAAATACAAAAATTTAGCGTAAATGTTACTTCCATCTATCTAATCACTGCCTCAGAAAGAGGAGTGACTGACCAAGCATATTCGGAGCAGGGAAAAGTAGATTCACGCCCCAAATACACACATTTGAAAGACTGGAACATATACGATAGTTGTTCTGAATTATTTTATCACATCCTATCTCAGCAGACACTAATCATGGAAAGTATAGGTACTGTTTCAGTTCTTATTGAATTTTTTCTTGCTGCATTACTATCGTAGCAGACACAAGTCAATGAAAGTCACTACCTTGGAAGAACAGGGCTTCAGTAATAGTACAAGGTCAACAGCCTGCTGAACAGATGTGTCATTTAATAATGGTAATGTAAATTTATTGTCTTACCTGCAGTGATCAAATGATAAACGCCTAAAATTAGTTCGCGGAAGGTCTGTTTATGGAAAAAGAAAAGCAGGATTTTAATAAATACACAGTATTCTATGTAACAAAGAAAGACGTGAAAGTTACATTTTGCTATATACGTGGGTAGCTAGCAATTTACTGACTACCAGGATAAACACACTAAACCTTGCAAAACTGTAACTAAAATCAGACTTCTGCAGATCACAAGCATGCTCCTCAACTGAAATTACACACTCAGAAAAAAATCAAAACAGAGCTCTGATAGCACTGAGTTTAAATTTGATGATTAACACCTCCAAGCTCTGCCTTCCCAGTGGGCACAGCACTGGCTGAAGGCCAGGAGGGCTCATCTGGGCATTAAACTTCGACACCAAGCTGAGTGGTGCAGTGACACACCTGAGGGATGGGATGCCATTCAGAGGGACCTGGACAGGCTCGAGAGGTGGGCCAAGTGCAAGGTCCTGCACATGGGTCGGGGCAATCCCTGGCATCAGCACAGGCTGGGGGATGAAGGGATGGAGAGCAGCCCTGCCAAGAAGGGCTTGGGAATACCAGGGGGTGAAAAGCTGGACATGAGCTGGCAATGTGTGCTGGCAGCCCAGAAAGCCAACTGCATCCTGGGCTGCATCCCCAGCACTGCGGCCAGCAGGGTGAGGGAAGGGATTCTGCCCCTCTAGTCCCCTCTAATGAGACCCCACCTGGAGTACCACATCAAGCTCTGGGGCCCCCAACATAAGGAGGACAAGGACCTGCTGGAGCAAGTCCAGAGGAGAGCCATGAAGATGCTTAGAGGGCTGGGGTTGCTCAGCCTGGAGAAGGGAAGGCTCCGGGGAGACCTTCTAGCCACTTCCAATAGCTAAAGGGGGCTACAGGAAAGCCGGGGAGGGACTCTTGATCAGAGAGTGCAGTGATAGGACGAGAGGTAACAGTTTTAAACTGAAAGAGGAGAGATTCAAACTAGATCTAATAAAGAAACGGTTTGTGCTGAGGATGATGAGACACTGGCCCAGGTTGCCCCGAGAGGCGGTGGACACGCCATCCCTGGAAACATTCCAGGTGAGGTCAGATGGTGGTCTGAGCAACCCGGTCTGGTTGAGGATGTCCCTGCTCACGGCAGGGGGTCGGACTAGTCGCTCCCTTCCCACCCAAACCCTTCTGTGACGGTCCGAATTTCTGCCGGTTTCCCGCCGACCAGCCCCACCGCTGCGGAGCCGCGGGCTGGGCGGGGGGGCGCGGGGCCGGACGGGCTGCAGCGGGGGTCGCCTCAGCTGCCGCCCCGGGCGAAACGGCCCCGCTAGAGTCGATGAGGGGGAGGGGGACACCCCTCACCCCGTCCTCCCTTACCTGCTTTCTTGCCCCCGTAGAACTGCGTGTACTCTGCGCAGGTGATGTACCTGCAAAGAGAGGCGGTCGGTCAGTACCCGGCGGCCGCGGCCCCTCACGCCCCGCCGCCCCCACCCCGGCCCCGGCCCCGGCCCCACTCACATCTTGTCCTTCTGGTGCTGCCTTTTCCCCATGGCGGCGGCTTGGCCCGGCCCGGCCCGGCGGCTCAGGCCCTTGGGGATGCAGCTCGCTGGGCCCAGCCGCGCCGCCCGCGCACCGGAAGCCGGGGCTGGTTCCGGTGGGTGCGGCGGGGAAAGGCCGCCCCCGGAAACGGGGCCGGGGCGGGGTCGGCCCGGAGCTCACACAGACCGGCCGGAGCTCGCACAGGCCGTCCGGAGGCCGCTCCGTGCCCCCGCCCCCGGCTCAGTCTCATTTTATTCCGGTTTTTGCTGCGGCCGCGGTGGGGTCCTCCCACCCCCGGCGCCGGGGGAGGCCCGAGGGAGTTTCGGCGGGTGCGGGGGTGTCTGATGTCCCGTGGCCTTCCCCGTCCAAACCACCCGTTAGTAGGGGCTCCTTGGCTGGTCGGAGCAGCCCGCCCCGGCCCCCCAGCGAAGGCCTACCTCGCTGGCTCTGCCGCAGGGTTCCTCCGGTGGGGTAACACCGCCTCAACCCGAGTATCGCAGCCCTCCTCTGGCACAGAGGCAGTGCTCCGTGTAAACAGAAAATGCTAAAATAGCCAATTCAAGAAAAACGTTTGCCTTCATTTAAAAATGGCTGGCTGCATGGAATTTAAACTCATAATACTCCTGGTCTGTCAGACAGTGACAGAACTGCCAAAGAAAAAATGGGTAGAAAAACCTACAGTGTCTAATATGGAGACAGCTCTTCATAAAAAGTATTTCAGCATCTCTTCAAAGACTTAATGACAAAGAACCTGCTTTCCCTTAGCTAATTACCTCTAAATCCTATTAAACAGCACTCATTACAAGACTGGTACAAAGAGCACAAGGCTGAACAGAGGATGGCCACAATCCAAACATCTTGCGGGAGGAAAGAGCCACCTGTCCCAGAGCTTTCACTTACCAAACACCTCCAGAACTATCCCTACTCGTTTGTCCTTTCCTCGTTAAACCACTGTCCTGGCGGCTGACCACACAGAACGGTCGAGAGTCAAAATCCAGGGAGGCTGGTGGCTGGACTCCCACTGACTGCAGCAGGCTGCTCAGTCAGTTGTTTTTACTGCTCTTCAGTCAGTGCACACATGGGATTGCTGTACAGGAAAGTAATCCTGTGTCTGTCATGCCTGGCAGTTGAATACAGGAGGCAACAAAACCCTCTACATGTGGGGTGGTGTTGCCTTAAAGAACATATCCCTCCTGCCTCGAATCCCAACAACCACATCACTGCAGAGCCACCCGCCTCAAGAGGGTTAATCCCCACAGCAGCACCATGGTCCTTGGCCCGGCTGAGGGCAACAGATGGTGTTTGTTTCTGCTAGAAGTTTAGGGGAGAAACTGCCCTTTTACAAGGATTTAAATATACTTACTCCAGTACTGATTTTCTTACTCAAAACCATCTCAAACTAAGGCAATAAACTGGGGCACACCCAAAAAGAACCAACACATACACTTGCTTCTTTCCCAGCACCAAGCATACTCTGGGGAAGAAAACAAGTTGATTGATTTGGTTTCAGTGGAATTCCAAAACTGCTCCACAAGTGCTGACAGGACACCAGCACTATTTTGTTATTACAAAATGCCACGCAAAGAACACAGCCATTACTGCATGAAGCTCATTCCTCGTGGCAGCGCTGACCGCTTTCGGCAGTGGTTGGGGAGCCCGAATTGCTTTGTGCTGCTCGAGACACTGAGTGCTCCTGCACAGCTCCTGCTCCCTCGGCTGAGACGTGGCTCCAAGAAAAAATGTTGTAGCTGCTCTAGGGAGACTGTGAGTACTTGTCTGATCACGCTTTCAAAGAAAGATCACCCAGGCAATATTATTTATTTCTAGACATGTTCACATGATTCAGCCTGCATTGACATTTCTGGAGATGCCTGTGCCCTTTGTAATAATTCAAGACCACGTTTTTGATTTTTGTTTTTTAAACCAATGCAATGTTCATTTATTTTTGTACTTACAAAAAGAGCCACCCCATTGTATCCCTCCCCCTCCCCCCAAAATGCCTTTTACAAACATTTAAAAATTAAAAACCAGATGATGACATGTTAATTTGGTAGAATTATTTTGAAACATAGCTTTTGTAATTAGAGTTAAATTTCCTACAAGGTGACTTTGTAGACACAGCCTGATTATCGGCCAAATAAAATTCCATATTACAAGTTAGCAAATTCTAGTACAAAAATAGTCCATGTGTTAGAACAGCCTTATTATTATTATTATTATTATATTCACAGGAAAGAGTCTATTGGCTGCATAATACCTTAATATTTATGAAATTTCTTTTTATGTGGCTCATTCATCTAATTTAATATAGTGTTGAGCCTCAATAAATCCTCAGGCAAAAAACCCTAAACAGGGTTAAATATGCTGTTCAGTGTACTCTGAAGTACTGTGCTTTTCACAGGACATCCAAGAAACCCCACAAACAGTTCTCAGCTAGTTTTGATATTAAAATGAGATCCAGATCCAAAAGGACCCCCTGAAGTACATATCCACGACTTCCCACAGAAACAGAGGCCACAGCTTCGATGGTTAAGTTTCACTTGGAAACGGTCTAGCTCATCCACTCATCATTTTCACGAATCCACTTGTGAGCTTCTTTAAAAACTAGAGCAGGTCACTCCTGAAGCATCTGGGACCCTCACGGCACTGCTCTCTTCAGGAGTGTCCCTACCGACCGGGCTCTCGCTCCTCTTCTGCCTCTGGTTAATGCTGTTCAGCAGTTTCTCTCGGACCAGGCCCCGCAGGGAAAATCTGGGGAAATGCTACTTGTCTCTCAAGATGTCTAGCTGCTCTTGATATTCTGTGAAAAGCCTCTGGAAGCGGAGGTTCTGTCCAATAACAGGAAGAAGCTCTTTCAATAGTTCTCTCTTTCGTAAACCCTGCACAAAAAACCACAAAAGCATCCTCAGAATGTATTACCTGATAGCATGAATATATTTGACAGCTGTTTAAGATGCGTGCCTTTTTTCCTGCCTGGAGAGGGCTGTGTATTTTATGTTCTTAGTCTGCTTACATGACTCCCAGAATAAAAACAGTCTTTACATTTACGTACACTCATGAAGCTGGTGCAGCCTCTGCGGTTACAGACTCCAGACACGCTCGGAGAAGGGAAGACATTTCACTGACATGTCGCTATATCAAAGTTGCTGTCTGAAGAACGTGGAGACTGGAACACACAACTCTGCTCCATCTGCATGACAGAGGCAGGCACCAGAGCTGGGGGGGCTGTGGCACTCAGCATTTGTCTAAGGTTTCACATGAAATAAATCCAAATGCCACGGGAGGAAGCCTGGTTATGAGATCAGAGCAGGGTATGGAAAGGGTTCCAGGGTCAGCAAAAAGAATTTGTGATTGCTTTTTTGCTGCAAAGTTTAATCATATTTCAAGTTCTTTTATCTCTCCACGTTCTGCAGTTTTCATAGGACACTCTTCCTCGTTCTTTGTTAAACTATTATCAGGACTTACCATAACTGTTGATTCCCACTGACTTCCAGCTGAGTAATGGACTGGACCCAGTAAATCCTTGCATAATTCTCGCAAACGATATTCAAACCCTGTGTATTATCAGAAAATAAAAACACATTCATAAGCATTTCACTACATAAAACCCCTCCACAATGTAACTGACAACATTCAGGAAAGAGTTACAAGTATTTACAATAAAATAAAGCCAAAAACATTGATTTCTGAAAAAGTATATTATTCTTCCAACAGCAAATCTTTGGAAATGTAAGATAATTTGTAAAGGATTTATTTTAGAGTTCTGAAGGTTTTTATTTTAAGTTCTCAAAAACAAAAACACTACTAAAGATGATCTACAATAGGGAGAAAAACTGAAGTAGTTACTCTAGTTTGTTTTAAGAGCTGCCCTGATCTCAACCTCAGTTCCCCCTCCTACATAAATATACCAGCTTTTAAAAAAAAAAAAAAAAAAAAACAAAACACACAAAACACAAAACACACTGGAAAACTGACAGACTTCAACAGCCAGAGAACTAATACAAAAGAGCTTTCAGAAGAGTTGGAAAGCCACAAGATGAAAACCAGTGAAAAGTTGGTAGGTTGTGTTTAATGGCAATATATGAACTTGGAAAAATGAAGTCAGTAGTAATAAATAAATAAATAAATAAATCAGACATCCTTCTCAAACATTAAAATGTTACTAAACTAGAAGAGATCTCAAACCCTTAACAAAAGAGCTTATAACAAAATTAAAATGGATCCAATTAATGTGCACAACAGTTAAAAATAATAAAAAAAAGGCTCAAAGAAAACCTTTAATAAAACCACACAGTTTCCAGGCCAGATTTATTCACCCAAAAAAATCTGAGGAGGGAATTCCCTTGCAAGTAACAAAGTCATCTGTTCAAAAGCAACTTGCCAATCAAGGTATAATAGATTGAGTATTTTAATGGATTAGAACTCATTAAATGTTGAAATCATCATGGAAAGAAAGGGTAAATAATAGGATGTGCAATTCTCAAAATTTAGCAGACCTAGAAACCTAGAGAAAGAGTAACACATGTATGGCAAAGCAGAATTTGCAGCGACATCCCATGTGTATGCCCACGCAAGGCAGAGACATCTGCGCAGTGCAGGATGAACCCCGCGCACACGATAGAGAGTTCTCAATTAGTGAAGACTTTTCCAAGTGTAACTGTCTCTTTACCATATCACCCAAGATGAACATTTTAATCTCAACTGAGGAAGGACAGGCAGAATCATATGCAGTTCATTAACCTCTCATTAAATAAGGTAGGGGTCAAAACGCAAGAATTAACGAGCTCAATTTTAATTCTGCCAACACCTATTAGGTGGCCTAACACAAACCATTTTGCTTCCCTCTGTGTAAACTGATGATGCATGGTGAGGAAAAGGGCTGAATTAATACAATGGGAACCACTAAATGTGGAATGCAGACAAGCAGAGATACAACAGAGATCTTTAGAATCCATGAAGCATAAAGTCAGTTGGTTAGCCTTATTTAACAGAACAGCATGGAGATATAGTGTATTCAAATATAAAATAGACACAAGCAACCTTTCTTATGGGCTTCTTTCCTCACAGAATGTAACTTGTGGAGCTTACCAGTACAGGCTGCCCAAATTTTAGAATATAAAAAAGTATAAAGTGCAAGTAACACATGCAAATGCTCTGCAGTTTTACATGCTCTGGTACAAAGTGTCAGAGACCAAACAACTCTTCTATTTCACATTGAGCAGTGATTGTCAGTTGGCTGAGGGATGTTACGTATTTTACAAGGTGCTGCTGGTCCCTCTGGATGGTCTGTAGTTGCTGCCAGATAATACATATGATTTGTCACACAGACCACTGGACTTTTTCACAATGCAACCCCTATTACTGAAGTCCACAGATGGCACTGTTTCCCCAGACCATGAGCTGTTCACAGTCCGTGTGTTAAAATAGGATTCCTCAGCACTGAGCACCAGAGGAAGCAAATGCGCTTCAGCAGTTTGTTTTGGTTTTACATAGAACCTGAGTCCAGAAGCCAAGTGCTAAAAGGAGAACATTAAATGCAATCATACATATAAATGACGTGAATAGACCGTTTCTTAAAAATCCATCAAGTAAGAGAGCATGGCAGGTCTCACCTTCATTAACTAGGTACCGTGCATAGATAAGGAGCCAGTGGCGATATTCATGACTGGATTGTAAGGTAAGTGCTGCTGCTATCTGGTTCTCCAGGTACGCAAGCGTTGTTTCTTGTTGCACCAAATGAGGCATGGAGAACAATCTTGCAGCTTGCCTTCCTGAACTACAAAACCAAAAAAAAAAAATCAACATGCCAGCCATAAAATCAGATAGTAGTTTAAGGAATATATATTTTTGTAGTACACTTATCTTTCAGAGGCACCTAGTGCTTCCAGAGTTCAAGCTTCTAATGACAAAGGCAGCACTTCATAGCAAACTGCCTTCCCCCCACAGGGCCATTTACAAGTATCAAGGTCCACGGAGGGGTTTCTGCCTCCTATTTTTTTTCCTCTTCCTTTCACCTCTTTTCTCTTTAAAACACACATGCTTTTCAGTGACCAAGTGCTCCTGAACGTTTACAAGAAATTAAGGTGACTGCCTTTACCTTTCTTTGCCCCTCACAGGTGAAAGTCACAAAACAAACACAAGATATAAATTTAGTCCAAAGCATTTAAAGGTTTTCTTGCAAATAAATGTATTGTCATAAGAAGGCTAATTTGAAGAGTAACCAATTATTTTCTTTTTGGAAAAAGACCAAAACAAACTGCTAATTTTTCAGTCCAATATTTTCTCTCTCTTAAAAAGAGAGTGTTGTTTGGACTTCGAATATTTTTCCCAATTAATTCCCCCTCCTCCCCAAGAGAACAGCAATAAAATCATACAACTCTACACAGTGTCTCTCACCAAAAAAATAGAATAGAAATCTGCCGAGGAAATCCAATTCAAATCCAGGTGAGGATGGGCTATTAAATTACCTACAGGAGTCTGCTCTGGCTCACACAATTCCCTGGTGATATTTTCAGATGTTAAAAATATGCATTAGATGACTAATCCCTCAACTTTCTCAAAGACTTCATTAAACAGATCCCTTGAGGACAACTGATCCACTCAAAATTTGTAGGCCTATTCCAGAAAGCTGGTAAACTAAAAATTAAAAATAAACCATCAGAAATTCAGTTTAGCTAATCAAAATATTAGATCTATGGAATTGTCAAATACTTTACCCATCCCATAAAAAGGAGCCTTAAAACGATTAAGTTTAGAACATGCTTTCCTGCCCCCCTAACAATCTGAAAATAACATCACAATAGCAGACTATAAATCTGCAAAGGATTAAAAAAAAAAAAAACAACCCACTCTATGAGCTACTGGTAATTTTCAGTGTATCCTGGTTTCAGCTGGGAAAGAGTTAATTTTCTTTCCAGTGATTGCTGTGAATGTCAATAATGCATATTGTTTTAGTTGCTGCTAATCACTGTTTATGCTTTTCAAAGACTCTTTTCAGCTTCCCACAGAAGCTGAGAAGGAGCACAGATAGAACAATGGAATGGCCATTGGAATATTCCGTATCATAGATGTTATGCTCAGTATAGAAATGGAGGTTGGCGAAGGGGGAAGAAGAATCCATGATCACTGCTCAGGACAGTGCCAATTCACCGGGTGGTGATTACTATAATATTATTATTGTTGTTGTTATTTTCCTTTTCCATTATTGTTATATTAAACTGTCTCTATCTCCACCCACCAGTTTTTTCCTTTCCCCTCTTTTGCTTTCTCCCTCTTCTCCCCACCCTTCTGGGGGAAGGAGGCTGAGCGAGCGGCTGCCTGGTCCCAGTTGCTGGCTGGGGTTAAAGCACAACACAGTGCTATTAGAATTTTAAGAGTTTACTCACTGATACAAGCACATGAATAAATAATAGGGGAAAAAGAGACAAACATGATGATGAAATGAAGCAATTAAGTGCATACTTTGATGTTCGTCCCTGTATTACAGCTAAGGGCCCAGAACACAGCATGGCTTCTTGGGACGGTAAACTATTCCTGAAGTCTGCGCATTGTGCTAGAGAGTCCTGTTTGTCAGAAACAAGATTCCTGAAAAAAAAGCAAACAAACAAAAGCCAAGTTTGAGGAGAGTAGACAGCGGTATCAGGGGATCCAGCTCTGTTCTGCCTCAAAGCTGAACCTATATTTTCACACATAACCAAAAAAACCATCACCAAGGTGCTCAGGAATTCCATGGACCCCAACTGTTCCCCACTCCATGCCCAAATTCTGCTTGTGCTGCCATGGAAATGGCCCTCCCACCCACAAAGTTGACAACATTAATTGCATAATATGATTTAGCATTAATTTTGAAGGAAATGAACTTTTACTTGTCATTTTACATCTAATAAGAAGTCATGCCCCAGAACAAAGACTGGAGTGAGCACAGGTAATGACTTTCTCATTAAGAACTTTATTTTACCGCAGGTCAGGTCCCCCCGCCCACCAGACACACGAGTCATCACAGACCACCCGCCCCAACAGTCTTTCCCACACAATGGCTATCCCTTCAGATGGAGGGAGCTGACAGTTACAGCTGGCATCTCCACAGCGAACCAGGGATATCATCTTCACTGGTTTGAGATGCCAAGGGAATCAGTGGCTCAAACCACTGCTAAGTTTAGACCTCCAGACAGCTCAGAGGTAAAACGGCACAAATATTTAAAATACCTTTTACTGTTTTATCGGGTTTAAATTTGTATGATCACTAAAAGGATTGCTCTTTTATATGTTTCCAAAGCTACCGTACCAACTAAAAAATGACAGTAAATTCAGAATTATGCTCCTTATTGACTAGGAAAATTTCTGCATGATTTCCCAGTTTATCTGAAGAACAAATACGGTGTTTTTTCCTTTCCAAAGGATTCACATCAAGCAGTTGACTAATAACAATTATTCTGAGGAGGAATTAAAACAATAAACCCCATCATCAGCTTGCTCATTACACTAAGTACAACAATTATATTAAGACTGCAACATGTTTTTTCCTCTTAGAAAGACAATAAAGAATCTGTTTTGGAAAGACACTGTAAACAATTTAACCATGCAAATTTTTTTTTTTCATGGGAACTTACGCCTTGACAGAAATAAGAGAATCCATGGGGAAAGCCTTTGACTGAAGCCTGATACCCAGTGAGGCACAGATTCTTCTGTAGACTTTCTTTGTGGTTAAGACATCGGTACTGACTCTTCTTCCATGGGAATTCTCTGAGGTATAATGATTTCTTCCCTCCTCCACTACCTGACTGACTGACCTCTCCATTAAACTTTTGAGTCTTGGAGACAAAAAGCTCTCTTCAAACTTGACTGGTTATCAGATCCAAAAAAATATTAAGAAGTGATGGGGACTGACAACATCAGGCACATACACATTCAGGATTGGAGTGCATAGGTCTTATTTTCTCTGGGAACTGGGCAAAGTCATTTTGACATGTCTAAACTTCCAGCCAAACCCTGAAAATCGTTTTGACAAATTTTCTAGAACTGCCTTCTTTTACATATAAAAAAAAAGTAAAAGTGAGTTGTAAGGCTAGATTATCTTCAATCATTGCCAACTACTTGACAGATTCAAGCAATGTACATCAGCAAAAGTACACATAGGTGTATGTTAATAAATTGTATGTTAATAAACAAAAGAGTATACACCGCGTAGGAAAGAGTGATAAAGTAAGCTGTGGTTTAACTTTTTCTTTTTCAGAATTTATTTTAAACGTAAGAAACCATAACAATATAATAAAGCCTCAACATACACTGGTGAACTAAAGCAAAGCTAAGGCTGGAGTGGGATCCTACTCAGACTAACCTTGAAAACATGGAGTGAAACAATGAATCAGTCAACAGTGAAACAATACATGTCAGTTCAGTTAAATTATAAAAGCAGGAAATAATATATAACTTACCATGTAGAAAGAGAAGGATTAAAACAGTATGCCTTTCCATCAGACATGCTCATTACAGGTATACCATGCTGAGTCAGCAAGATCTGAGAGACAGTTGCATCACTTCCTACAAGTCAAGTCAGACCAAGATATTTCTTTTGGGAGTCTTGCATAACATTCATAAGGGTAAAAAATGCTATCCACCATTAATTATCAGTGATAGCAACCAACAGAAAAAAGTTCGGTAAATGTTATTCTCAAGCACTGAGAGGAAGGTCAAAACACAAGATAACGATAGTGAGCAGCATTAGGCTCAGTGCAGCAGCATTAAAATCACTCTTCTGCAAAATACATTACCAATCCTGATGCTGCTATTTATACAGAACATTGGCTTAATTGGAAACGTTCTCCATATCTAGGGGCAATCTTCAGCAATTCTACCATGTCTCACCCAAGAAGCCTTTTATCTTTCTTCTTCCCATTAAGTTAAAATTCTAAAATCCAGCATACTTACAAGAGTGTGCTCTCTAAGAAGGTAGTATCAGGAGGATAGCTGGAGTCTCTTATTTCCCAGCATATCCCAGGCCCAGGGTTTGTGCATGTAACTTCTAATGAAGAGGTTTGCAAACTGCTAGTACAACTACTTCTCTAGCTAGTTTTGATTAGTACTATATGGATTAAAGCTAAAATAAAAGCCAATACGCTCTGAGACACCGCTTTTTTGATCATCTGTTTCAGGCCAGATAATGGCAATGATAGAAACTAGAGTTGTTCATCATTAAGGTAATATACATGCAAAGTACACACAAATTGCTGTAATAGCAGATTTACATAAAATATTTGGTTTGTGATCTTCACAACACTGAATTTTCACATTCAGAAGCAAGCCAGAATATAATAAGCCACAGAATCTTGTACAAGTCTGTTACCTGCTGATATTCTCACCTCAGTTATTTCTACTGTATTTCAACACTGCCAACAACTTCTGTTTATTACACAGTAACAAAGGAAAATTATTTGTTTAGACTATTTAGGTTTCATAAAATTTCAGAGCATTCATAAGTGGCACTAAATAGCACAGGTGGGCTCAAAGGTTGGTAACTAAATGACCCTTTTTATTACCTGAAAATATTGTTTGCAAAGACTCATCTCTAACAATGGCTGTCTGCTTGTGAACATCCCTGAAAAAGACAAAAGAAGTTTGCAGTTTACAAACAACTGAATGCACAAAATCATTTAACAAACACACTTCTTCAACGTTCATGACAAAGTGGGGGGTGGGGGGTTTGGAGTTTGGTTTTGACATTTTCTTCATTGCTTTGACAAAATTATTTTGGCAAACTCAACCCCCTTACATCAAGACAGAAGTCAATAGCATTGAACAGCTTTTATGGCTTTTATCAGGAAAACTCATTACATCTGAGCAAACACTAAGGATCCAAATAACTCCTTTAGGAGCTCTAACTTGCATGAGACATTAGGTTAAATTCAACAACTGTAAACAAGTACCGCAGTTTTTATCTTGGTATCTTGAAGATGGCTAGAGTACTTCTAACACTGAAACTCATCTACTTTATTGGCTAAATATGATGAAAGTTGGAAATATCCATATTTTTCCTTTTTCCCTCCTCAATCCATTCCACATGCACGACAAGTCTATCCTAGGGAGGCTGTTTAAACTACCAACTTCTAGCTGATCATCTGTCTTCCTTCTAGAATCGAATTCAGTATTACGGACAACCCTACAACAGAGAAGAAACAGGATTCAAGTCCTGCCCAATTAATTCTTCATATTGTATCTAAAAACAGAGTTGTGTTCAGATCTGATTTAGTTTAAGCCTCAGTTTCAGCAGCAATGCATTGACACAACCTCTAAAAACGAGCCCAGCCAGCTGCTGCAGCCTGATACGGTACTCACCAAACAGAGAGCGTAGCAGCAGTGGTGAGAGCCATGATATAAGAACCTGTGCAATGTAGGGTGGAAATGGGTGTATTCAATATTATAGGAGGAAGAAGGCGACGACCACAAGCTGAAAATACTGACAATGTTCGCTTCTCACAGGCTACACTTACAATCTCACTGAAAACAAACAAGCAAAAAAATAATTACATTTTGTCACATGCAAGTAGCATAAAACCAGACTGATTTCCTAAGTTTTCATACAACTTGGGCTAATACCCCAAAAGGTAACTATTACAGCTTTTAAAAAAAGTCTTGGATACCAAAAGGGGAGGCCAAAACCTAGGTGGATTTTATATATATATATATATATATATATATATATATATATATATATAGGTGCATTCCATGCCTCCTTAATTTGGTTATAACTAGGATGGTCTAAGAGAAGGTGGCAAGAGAAGGTTTGCAGGCAGAGACAGTATCTTTTATTAGACCAAGGGGTATAGTTGGAAACATCAGTAAAGCTTTTAGGTATACACAAGCTCTTCTTCAGCCCTGTACTTGTATTTAGTTTTAAAATCTGCTGCTTTGTTTTCAGACCTGGACATGGCCTGGGCTTCAGAAATATAATTTCAATTTAAACTCTGAGGTTGGAAATAAGCAAAGTTGAAAAAAAGTAAGGAATAAGATAGCAAAAGACTCAGGAAAATACTTCTGCATCACAAAACATCCTGTTTCAAATTTTTCATTCTTTAGTAGTTAGCACTTGAACAACTGTCACTTACCATGATTTAGTCAACTTTAATGAAGAAATTCAAAGGAGAAAATGTAAATATACAGGAAAATGGTTGCAACTGGCTAATGAGAATTTGTGACTACATAGAGCTAATACTTGGAGTGAAACTGGTCTTAAGACTAAGAGCAGTACATATTTTTATCCATAAAATATCTATTAGTGTGTAAAAATTACAATAGAATCATAGAATTGCTGAGGTTGGAAGGGACCTTTAAGATCAAGTCCAACCATTAACCTACCCTGACAAAACCTCTTCTAAACAATGTCCCTAAGTACCACATCTACCCTTTTTTAAATATCTCCAGAGATGGTGAATCCACCACCTCCCTGGGCAGCCTACTCCAATGTTTAATAACCCTTTCAGTGAAAAAATGTTTCCTAATATCCAATCTAAACCTCCCTGACATAACTTGAACCCATTTCCTCTCGTCCTATCACTTGTCACCAGGGAGAAGAGGTCAGCCCCCACCTCTCTGCAACCTCCTTTCAGGTACTTGTAGAGGGTGATAAGATCTCCCCTCAGCCTCCTCTTCTCCAGGCTAAACAAACCCAGTTCCCACAGTAGTTCCTCATAAGACTTGTCCTCCAGACCCTTCACCAGCTTTGTAGCCCTTCTCTGGACACGCTCCAACACCTCAATGTCCTTCTTGTAGTGGGTGATAAAACCAGCAAATAGCACGAGTCAACAAAAATAAGTCAGAATCCCTACAAAAAACTCCACAGGATAAGAGTTTAAGAGCATCAATGTATTAGAGCAGGTTAGCAGGAAGAGAAGTACAACTTGAGCCAAGACCAAAGAATCAAAATCCCTAACAGAAGTAACACGGTTAATCAACTTTTTTAAGTAAGTAGATAAAAATACTTACAAATAAGTAGAGGTTTTAAAGGTATGTGGGTTTAGACATAATTAAGTTTCTGTAAAGTGTACTTTTGTACCCCTAAAAATGTTTTCTGGCCTTCAGGATCTTCCTCCTCCAAAATACACTCTTACCAGCTTCCCGCTGCAGTGAGAATTCGACTGGTGAGGACTGTCTCCCATTCCTTTCCTTCTCGATTACACTTTAACCTGCTCAACTTTGAACCTCCCACCGTGGTCATTTCATTCTCCACTTCAAGGTACATTGATGGATCTGAACTTACCTAAAATACAAAAAATAAAATACTTTTTGGAAGAGGAAAAGAACTACTCAAAAAACCAGCAACAATTAGCTCCAAAACAATTCCATCTTTAAGAATAGATTTAAGCATGGCATTCTCTGTTTAAAGTGGCTTCAAAATATACTGTGGTACTTCAAAAGAAGCAGACCTCTAAAAAAATCAGTCTTGGCTAGAACAGAAATAATTTCTTTGCATTCAGAGCATAAGAATAAAGAAAGGTTGTGCTAGTCTGTGCCTCCTAATTCAGGGCACCAGATCAAATCTAGATGTGTCCAGTCTCCCTACAATCTTCCAATTAGAACCAGACTACCACAACCTAAACAAGCAGAAAAATGATTTCATAAATACCTAAAGTAATACTATTTGCCCGTCTCTTCAGATGTAGAGCAACCCCAGAGAGCTCTCAGAAAATACTTGTTTTTTCTCTTCAGCAGTGTACTACCACCACAACTCTAATAACAACGCAGCAGTTACTCCCGTCACAGACTCTGATCTTTACAACACACTTTGGTTAACCAGGAGGAGGGACTGTCAAACTAGACGTATTCTTCTTTGAAGTTCAGCTAGTTCAGTAGTGTCCTATTTTTAGCTGATCTACCATTAACTTTTCTAACATAGACATATTCTTAGAAGCTGAAATATACCATCTTGCTTGCTTGAACAAATACACATATTAAACCATTAATTTATCAAAGGACCTGAATAATCTAAGAATATAAAAAAGCAGGATTTTTTTTTAAGTATTAAGCTTTTTTTCCCTTATAGTCCACTTACTTGCAAAGTAAATGATTTCTGTGGGATTGGGGTTGGCAGTTTAAGTGCTAATGCTGGTGCAGAGATGCAAGCAGCATCCTTCTCGGAGGCCAGTGTAGCTGGGGACTAGAAAAAAAAAATTACAAAAATCGTTAAATTTTTCCATTAAAAAAAGTTAAAAACAATACTATTCTATAATATAGATTGATTTGAAAGAGATTTTTTTTTTAAGTTTCACATAACACCAATTGCAAATATTAGTATTTTTCCAAGTAGCTGTATAAATACAATTTTTTTAATATAGCTTCTAAGAATTAAAAAAACAAACCAATGTAGGTGTGGTCTCTTTTTTTTATACCCCCTCTCCTTTTCAGCTGCAACTAATTACTGGAAATTCAGGTATACTGCACAGCAAAGCTAAGCTCTGAATACTGAACAAAGGGATCTATATGCTGGAATGATGGATAATGATGGAAAACACTGCAATGGTGGAAACTGTCCTGCGCCTTACTTCTTCACAGTTCCTAGGAAATTCATAACCATGTAAGTTATAATTCATAACCATTTAACCATATCCAAGTCACACTCTTGTGCTTGGGCCACCCTCCAACAAAGAACACCAGAAACCGATGGCATTTCGTTTTATTCTATACAGTCACTTGGCAGGCTATCACCACTTAGCGTGCCAGTACCATCTAGTTGGTAGGTGCGTATTTATATAAAGGCCAGACACATTTGCCACACCACGTGCATCTGCTTTTTATAATCTGAAATTTTAAAAAGAATAAGTTTCAAGGCAAGGAAGGGGGATGACTAAAAATTCTGAGGGACTGATACTGTTTGTGTTTCCCTGACTTGATGGAACAAGCCAACATGGGACTGACTTTATTAAATGAACACCAAAAGCCACAACGAATCTTATTTATTTCACCTGAACAGTTAAAGTTACTGGTACAAGTCTGGAGTCTTTCCGAGGCCTTCCTTTTTTCTTCTTTTCTACTGTTTCTCCCTCAAGTTCCAGTTTCCGTTTGGGTGCACTGAGTGGTTTAGCAGCTGGAACCTTCTCTTCACTGTCACTGCTGCTCTCCAGAATATCCTTGGGCTTATTGTCTTTAATTAAATTCTGATCTTTCAGTCTGAGCAAGTAAAAAAAAATAAAATTCACATTTTATATAAGCTGATACCAACAGCTGCCACCTACCCTATGCACTGCATTCTTGCAGGTAAGAAGTTAACATTCTTAGCCTTGTTTAAGTGTATTTCAAAAGGCATAAAGGCAAGAAGAGGAAGCCAAAAAGGTAAGGCAAATCCTCTGCAAAAGTACAATGTGCAATATATGTGTGTAAACTGATCAGACATATTCTCTCCTTTAAAAAAAATAATCAAACTACCAATGGGATAAAGCTGTAAATAACAACTTTATTTTAGCATTCAGTTCCAATTAAAATCAGATCTCTGTCCCTGGGTTGAAACAAACAATTCAACACTCTGTAAGATGCAAGAGTTGTTTATCTTTTCCCCTCCAACGGACATTACACTTTCTGCTTGCTCATGCAGAACTTCATTTGTCATTCTGTTGTCTATCCCCAAAATTTTTCCTATTCAGTTCTCACTACTGTAAGTAAGATGCATATCTGCAAACCATACAAATGACCTCACTGATCCATTTCAGGAATACAATATAACGAAAGACGACAGAGTATGAATCCCTGTGAACTCTCTTGTTAACTATTATACACTAAAATAGGTCATTTAATCATACTCTTCCCATTCCCTCCAATAGCTAGTTATTAACTCACAACGTTTTGCCACTTATTCCATAACCACTCAGCTTCCTAGAATTATCTTGCATAATCCAAACCTTTTTTTTTGGCATCTGAATTATGGCAAACAATACACTTTTATCTACACTTTACTGACAAATTAGAAGCAATTATGAGAGTAATTTAATACATCTTTCTTCTGCACCATATGGTTAAACCCTTTAACATAAAAATATTGAGGTATTTAGTGAAAACACATTTTACTGATAATAAGCTAGGGAACTACATACTTCTTTCTCAAGACTGCTATTTTTTCTGTCCTTTGTTTTGGTGAAGCAGGAATACTTATGCCATAACACACTATGTCACAAAACCAAAGGCTTTCTTCTTTTTCTTTAAAATAATGTTGATCCAGAGCCAAAACCCCTTAAAATCAAAGCATCCTCTCTGCATGCCTTCAAGGGATAAAACTGAAATACAAGGGCGGCTTTTATGGTGATAGGCTGTCTGCAGACATGCATGGTGATTTATCTTGAAGTAAATCTCACTCTTGTACAGAGATGCAGGCTGTCTATTTTTGTCTTCTAAGGAGCGCAGATGCATGCAGCTACACATGGAGGCATGCACACACACAGCCTCTTGGAACAATAGCTTCAGAATATTTTGAGGAGTCTGCTTGATCCCAAATGCCAGAGACAAATGCACAAAGGGATAACGCCAGCAAAGAATTTACCTATTCACTGCCGTCTCCTTCCTTCCGACTGTGGAAGAGACCCAGGACAATTTCTAGAGTGCCAGCACCATGACATCCTCACCACAGAGAATCAGCATTTTAAATCTCTACATTACTATCCTCCTTTTTCTTTTGCCCTGACCCTAGCTATGTCTTACCTGTCCACAACAGTCTGATTTGTATTTGTTACAACAGCAGTCCCTGAGGTGGCTTTGGATCGTTCTGTAAATCTAGAATCAAATGCTTTCATGGGTTCGATCTTGGATGGAGTTGTCAACACAGAGGAAGACGATGCAGGAGGAGCAGTTGAGGCAGAGGTAGCATTTACACTGTTAATAGAAGGGACCGGAAAACAAGGATTGAAAGAAATTTAGTATTGGCAACCTACATTGTTCATAACAACTAGCTACCATTCATTACACTGGCTAGAAACCATACTGAAAACCTTTCACTCAAGTACATACATGAATTAGGATATGCTTTTTCCCCTTTCATGCATCAGCATCCTGCAAGCTTTGCCTATTCTCAAAAGCTGTTTATGACACGTATCAGAGCTAAGAGCTTCATATAGGTATATTCACATAGGTATACCTAGATTAAAAGACCCTAATTCTTTCATTATGTATTTTTAATTCAGGAATTAAATGATACTTTCAGGTGGTACTTACGGACCCAAAGGGAAAGGATCACTATTTTAAATGATGACCGGGGTTCCCAGTTTTACCCCTTGGTTCAGGTTACCAAATACATTCCGTTACAAGATCATATTCCACTGTTTATCAATCAAACAATTTGGGCTGCAACAATTCAAGCCAGATTTTGATTTTGTTATTGAAGAATCCAAACTAATTATTAGGCCTTCCCAAGCATAACTCTAAGGGAAAAGAATGTGTTTTCCCCACACTAAAGCATTCTAGGGATCTGCTATTTGAATAGCTGTTTACTTTAGAGATTTTTCAATTAATTCAGAGAATGAATTGGAAGAAAGAATGGCTCTAAGATAACTGATGTTTGTACTAAAAAGCAGTTAGAAGTCCGATTTCCAAAGAAAAGGAGACTTAACAGCTTCATCTGTCATTCATTTATCAGTCTACCCACTAATTTTTATTTAATCTGTGGCCAATTTCAACTAGATTTGATGGCATGGTAGGGGTTCCAATGACATTGTGCTCTTACAAATGCTATAAAAACACACTGAGAAGAAGAAACCGAGTCAGTGTTACCATGGAGGGAAACGCAAGTAAAATTTTGTTGTTCCATAATTAATTTGAAAGACACACCAGCTAATCAGCATATGTGCACTGACAAGTCAAGGTCACTGTGGTCGCTCTCATCTGATGGGGCCGCTACACAGAGAAGAAGTATTACCATGTTTAAAAAGAGGAGATCTACAGGACACAGGACAAGATTTGATGGAAAACAGGCTTCATTACTCCCACTGCTGGAAAACCTTCTATTATTTACTAATAACAAGCCAGTAATCTATAGCAAGTCAATTTGTTAGAGCATTAGCAATTAACTGTGTACCTCATTGCACTGAAGTTCATTTCTAGAACTATGTATATGGATTTATTCATTACTGATTTATCACTATTTAAAGTAACTAAATACTAATAAAATCTTGATGTTTTCAGGAATATTAGATTCTTGAAGTTTTGCGGTAAGGAAACCACTTTAAAAAAATCTTGATTACAGAAGTGTAAACAAGAATTAAAAACTAAAAGTCATATAAGTGAAAAACAAAACTACAAATACTGACCCATCTTTATTGGCTCCATCATCTGTTGGTTTTATACTGGCTGCTGTTGGCTCTACAGAAGGCTTTGAAGTATTAAGGGAATTCACAGCATTAGAATCTAATGACATGAGCTGCTGGTTACTTTGAGAAGACATCATTGAGCCAGAGAGAGATCCAGATATTGGGATGCTATTGAAAAATGCTGTAGAAAAATCCCTAAGCAAAAAGACAAACAACAAATATATTTCTTGAAAATACTTAAAAAATAATTTTTAAAAGTAATTAAAAAGAAATAATTTTAACTAAACTATTTATTCTTCCCTTTTCCACATGCGGATACTTATATACAACCCAAATAAACCACCACCACCTAACTTTGCAGAGTCGCTTCTCATACGAAGGACATGACAGTCAGAATGAATGTAGCTACGAACCTGCAGTACACTCGAGTATTGTTCACTCACCTATAATGGTAGATACTGAGAATTAGCCTTATCTATTAGAAGTGAGATCTTATAGCTCAGAGAACATAGGTTGAAACTATATTTTGTAAGTATACACAAGGTATTTCCAGCAAGTGCTTCAAGATGCCATAGGATTAAAATAAATCAGAATTCTGAGTTTGCATCAGGGGAAAAAAGAAAAAAAGGTAAAGAAGAATTTTAAAGACAACTTCCAAACGTACCCAGTGTCCAGCTGAGCTATGCAGAGAGGCGTGATCCTTCTCCGACCATCTGCTGTTCGTGTTTCAACTTGTTTTTTTAACAGATTCTGTTGGGAAACATATTTTGTCATCGCTTCTGATAAATACGAAATGCTTTTTTTCTTTTTCTTTTTTTTTTTTTCCAACTGACAAGAATAGGTGTATTAGGTGAAAGATATTCCTCAATTAAAAATCTGTTAACAAAGATTTTTTCTCCATATTGTCTTTGAACCATGCTATTACAGCATAAATAGAATCAATCTACATTTTTATTAATACAAGTGTGTTTTAATACCACAACATTTTTTGACCAACAGTACATGTTTTTTAAGTAGAAGTTCATATAGTACGAAGTACAACAGAATTCTGATTCTCTCCCCATGAAAGTCAAGTCCAAAACATTCTCATCCGTGTGCCTTGAATCCTTCATTAAAAGTTGTCTTCTATGTTTAGGGGAGAATTAAATAATGCTTTCAACCTCCTTCACTGAGAAACCGAAGCACAGTTCTACTGCCGGACTGTTATTAGCTAACTTCGGTTTCCTTTCTGCACACATCATAGAAATATCCACAAGCCTTTTTGGACATAGTGTTACTTCTGCTTAAAAGCATTTTAACTTTTCAACAAGTCCGAGTAATGCTAACGGGACCATTCACAGGCTGAAAGGTGCCGTTCAACATGAATAACGAAACAGAAATTGGTTTTATCATAAGCAGTTTGATATTTATGGGCTTAGCCCCTGTCACTATACAGTGACTATCCAGAACACCTACCTTTCTAATGTCCTCCAAACTCTCCCCATTAACCATGCTTGCCACTTTGGGAGCCGCTGTCGCAGTCCCAGACGCTTCCCTAATGGACGCGTTCTTCTGCTCCACCTGCTGCTGTTGCTGTCTCTGTTGATACTTGAGCATCTCTGGATTCTCAATAATGGTGGTAGACAACTGAGCTTCAGTCATTATAGCTAGGCTTTTACCATAGGTGGACTGATGAATGTTGCTCTGTGGGCGTTAAAAATGTATCGCACAAAAAGAGTGACTACAACTGCTAGCATGACATCACTTGTTATAATGCAATGGAATCACACAACTGTAATGGAATCCATAAAATGCAAATGCCCTATGTATCGTTTATACACTACAGATTATTTTTTTCTTTATATTTTCAGCTAACTCTAAATCAGTATGTAAAATAATTGGAATTCAAAGCTTTAGTTGCCAATAGCAATGAGAGGAAAAAACAGCCAACAGCAATCAGTTTAAAAAGACTTGCATATATGCAAGTCAAAGAGTAATTTTAAAGTGTTTTGAAGCACCCACTCCTTGTTTCCTTGGCCAAATAATTACTTAAAATGTATAATGATGTGTAAGCAAGTGGATGTTTTCCAAATAGACTTTCTTCCCAGAATAGAAACTAATTTCACAGATTTGTTTCTTGACTACTCTTTTTTTAATGATTTATAAAGTAGACAAGAACACATTTTTCTGTAATACGGAAATCAGTCACTACATACTTCTATAAATAGTCCAATATTTTAATTGAATCAAGACATGCCTTAAATATGATCACAGATTCTCTGAGTGCTTACTGTACCTTTTCCTCCTCACTGAGTGGATCTCCAAGTTCATCCTGGGAAAAGTCCAAAAACGCCACTGATCCATCCATGGAACACACCAGGATACCAAGTCCATTAAGGGTCCTGAAGGAAATAAAGGTCCATCTTCGTTTCCAATCTCTTTCATTGATGTGAAGGGGCTATACAGTAAATTGCTCAATACAAATCTTAGCATAAGATTTATTATCACAGCAACTACCGATGGAACCAGAGAAGTGGGACAGCAAGGAAACAGGGTGATGGACAGCAGGAGTCCACGTGCCAATATTTCTTCGGAGACTGCACACATGAATGTGCCATTAGAACAATACATCTACCCATGGCATGATCAGCACCATGAAAACCTTTCTGCAGGGGTAAAACACAATAGCGTTCACAACAATGAGAGAAAGTTATAAATGTATTTCCTTCAAAAGACGTAAAAAATGTGTGTGCGAATGGAACTGGGTGAAGAAAGGAGCCTTCAGCAGATAAGCAATCAATACACTTCTTTTAAGACCATATAAAACACTGTTTGGGGGCCATGGAAGATGAAGCTTCATCACACATGGAAAACAACTAACAGATAGTCATTCCTAGCAAGAGCTTACAGTCCAAATAAAAAGATAGGAAGGAGAAGGGACGAGACTCTTAAGAGTGAAGCTCTACATGTTGGGTAAATGCCCCTTCCCTATCATTATTATTTGAAGCGACAGCCATAAAAAGAAAGCCAGATGTGCATCTGAGCAGTCCAAAAATCTTTGTACTAGGCAAGAACATATGTTTGATTTTGTTATTGTTCATTATTTGGTTTTTTTTTTAAGCAAACTGCACATGTTCTTATACGTGCAGCCCTCTTCTGGAGGTCTCAAAAGGTTTTCTTGGTGGAAGAGAGACAGAGGAGAAACTATACATTCTAGTCTTAATAGAATGATAACCTTCCATATATACCCTATTATTGCACATTTGAAAAAAAATAACATTCAATGAGTTTTGACCGCTAACCCAGTAACTTCCAATTATAGACCTCACAGAGACAGCGACATAGTGGTTTACAGATGACTTGTTACAGAGAACAGAAGAGAAAGGCAAGCAGGCAGAACTCTGAAGTCCTATCCAAATTAGTTCAGCAACGTTTAACAATGTATTACACGCATCATGGCTACAGGTTTTTGAAAACGTCTTTTTTCATGGTGGCTGGTGCCCTGATAGCATTACATTCCAGAGAAATTAGCCCCAGCACCGTGTAACTAGGTTAACCAACACTACTCCAAGTTAGAAAATGATAAAATCTCGCTTAGCAGAAAAAATTGCTGAGCTCCTATTGACGGCTGGATCCAAGCAATTGTTCGATGAAAACATAATTATGTTCAGATATCATGATGATGGATCTAAGCCTAAAACTCTAAAATAGAAATGAGACAACAATATAATAGTATCAGATTTCTCAGAATTTACTCAGTCTGTTTTCAGAATGGAGCATGTTTCTGGAAACATTCCATATTATTGACATTTAGCCATACATTTCAATTTGTAAACAGGATATAAAATAACAAGCTTCCTGATGATCCTTTGTCTCTCAAATATCCCACAAAACCATTTCCTCAGAAATTGCGAAATGTTAACCAGCTATTATTCCCAATAACTTTATGCCATGAAAAATGCACAAATTGCAGATGGAGAAATAAAAAACACTACAGGAAAACAGAACTATTCAAAGCTATTGTACTACAACAATAGCAGCAGTCCTCATGAAATATTCTACTTACTGGCTTCCTAGCCTTCATCTATTAATGAAAGCAAAATGTTTTGGTTTTGAAAACTTTTTATTGTATTTCACCCAGTTTCATGGCAAAATCCACATGACACAGAAAAAAAAGGAAGTTAAAGAATTGTAAGTTTTAAAATTTACAGTGTAAAACCACCAAGAGTGTTATAGCTATTAAGGCAGAATTTCAACAGTTAGGAAACACTAGAATTAAGATAGCCTATGTAATTAGCTGTGTGCCTATCACGAGAAAGTATTAATCTTTTCTTGTACAGAACCCTTAACTCTGTAAATCACCTGATGCATAAGTGGAAAGTATTTTTTTTAATACCATTTACTGAGTGGACTCACAGTTATTCCTACCTTGTTATTTAAGTCCTGTAGTAAATAAAGAAATATTAACGTCTGCATTTTTATGACCAGGCCTTACAAAAAAAGGAGGAGAAGAGAGCACACCGCTAACTGCAGAAAGAGGAAAACAAGATTTGGGACAGTAGACTGCTGAGAAAGTGGGTTCTGCAACCCAACCCAATCACTAGAGATGTCCTGCAGCCTCCTGTGGAAGCTCAACACTTGCCCTTCTGCTGTGCCCTGTGGTTGGTGGTGGGGTGTGGTTCGTTATCCCTTCTCTGAGACTTGCTACATAATCAGCCTCTGCCACTCTTCAACACAAAGCAATTTACACCTTTCACATGGCGCTGCAAGAACACTGTCTCACTATATTTTTACTAAAACCAAAAGCTATTGCATTTACTCTTTTATACATGAAAATCCTTCAGGCAATTCAAATGATGAGTAATGTGTGTATATAAATAAGTGAGTGTATGCGTAAAACATTAAAAAAAAAAAAAAGAAAAAGACTTTCTTCTGGTATATTGTGTCCTTAGGCATGGAGGAAAGATTGCCCTAGAAGGCTCACCTGAATTTGTCATAACTGTATAGTGCAATAACTTTTCATAGACATGTCTAGACTGTGCTTTGCCAAGAGAGGTTGGACCAGATGATCCTTGAGGTCCCTTCCAACCTGACATTCTATGATTCTATGATAATGCATGTAAAACTTATCAGGTCCACCGTGTCATGTTATAAAATACATATTCTATGAAAAAAAAAATAATCTGAGAATCATAACAAGTAGGAACTCATTCCACAGGTATTTTACTGCATCATGTTCTAAATACATTAGTTTTTATTCAATTTTAATGTTACACAATCTCAAGTGACCATGTGCTAGTTGCTAATGTTACTACCAAAGATGTTGCAGCAGAATCAAAAACTTCAGGAACCGATTACTTGTGTTCCAACGGCTACAATCTGTACTGTTTTAAGGAATTTCCAGTTAATGTGCATACCTAAAGTTGATACCAACACTTTGGCTTTTGTAATGAGCAGCAGAAATCAACTTACCAGGAGATGTCCATGATAGACTTGTCAAACAGCTCATGTATGACAACTAAAGGTCGTTTCAGACACGTGAGCTTAAAACAGAAGAAACAACACTCAGAAATTTAGAGATTCTATGGTACCACAAATATTACCACATTAATTCTCTCCCAGAGTCTAACAATATTCAACAAACAACAGCCAGCCAGGAGAGAGCTGGTGGTGAATCTAAGCACCTAGCTACCCACTCCACTACTAGCACAGAAAAGCTTTGGAGAAGAAGAGCTGACGTTCAACCCTCCTTTCTGAAACAGACTGAATTTCTTAACCAACTTTGCCTTTACATCACAGTCGTAGAACGCTCTCTACCACTCAAAAAGTAATTCCACAGACGCTAAAGACAGCTTCTATTCTAAGCATTACTGAGATAAGGACATTGCAGACTGCCAGCACAAAAGGAAGACAGAAAACAGATTAGGTTTCCATGTCCTCACTCAGACTACTTGTCTAAGTAAGTGACGCCTATCAAAAGCAAAGGGAATTTGACTCACAATTATTCTTAAAGAGGATTCCTCTATACTTATAAATCAGCTTAGTAATAAAGAAATAAATATGAAAATTCCCAGTAATATGTTCTAAATGACACATTCTAAGCTCTTTAATGTTAAACCAATGGACTGAAATGAAGCGGGAAAAGTCAATGTGGTCTAGGATGTTTCATGCTCATAGGTTCCCAGATGTAGTGTAGTAGCCATCTTCAGTAGTTCTTTCTTTTATGTTTCCATAGGTCTGTGTTGTATACATATCTATCAAGCTCTTCAGGGCAAAGACTGCCTATAACTTTGCATCTCCGTAACACCTAGTATAACCTCAACAGGCACCCTAAATGAAATCATAGTATAAATAGAAAGTAAAATATAGTGAGAGTGATACTTTGATATGGGTATGCACTGGTAGCATTGCCAGAAACAGATTTAGTGTTATGCATTTAGCGATTGATGGATAAATATCACACTGGAATCTATAAATAGTAGATTGCATTTAGCAATTGGTGTGTTCTGGCACATGTTCTCATCACAAAGCTTTACAAACCAGTTAAATTTATTCCCTGCCCTTTGCAGTTGCCAAACAACCTGTCTTGCATTTATAAAAATGAGAATAGCTACTCTTCTCTTAGCCAGAATAACAATTTTAGTGTAGATTTTAAAGTAAAACCCAAACTAGATGTTGAAACCTTGAAAGTCTACTTAAAAGCTCATTCGCTTTCACATTCCTTTCCATAGCAAAGAGGAAAAGCCAGGGATTGAGACCAGAACAAAGCAGAAAGATGAGCTGTGTATATGCTCAGAAACAGCTACCCTGGGCCTGCTATATTCTCGTACCCATAAAAGCAAGACTAACAAAGCTAGACTCTAAGAGTGATTAACAGATAGGTGGGCTAAACATGGAGAAACAGTGAAGTCGTCTTCTTAAGAGACTCACATGGACAACGAGTAAAAGGCATAGGAAGAAAATAGGGCTGAATTATCCTTATTAACTATGCTAACAGGTTATTTCCCTTAACAGTTTCTCCCTCTTACCAGGGCAAAATACTCTGCCCCTGGCTTCTAGCTGCTCTTGGCTTTAGACAAATGAACTAATACCAATCCACTTCCTTTGCCCCAGCTAATCCTCTAACAACAGAGAGAGAAAAAAAAAAAAAAACATGAATCCAAATATAAGACCTAATGCTGTACGCATTACCTTTGTGCTAAACCCCCAAGTTATCCAAATGACCACATTAGCTCAAAGGCAGTAAAAAAAAAAAACACTTACCCAGACAGAAAGAGATCGATCCTTACTACCAACAGCACAACAGCAGTAGGGACAACTTGACTTGGTGGAGCTCCCATTCTTTTGTTTCTTCTTGAAGATTTTTGGATTGAATTTCTGAACAAATGAGATACCCCAAATTGTATTCAGTAATTACATTTTAGTAGATCTGCTTTAAAAGCAAGTTTTCCACTTAAGAGCAAAAAAGAAACATCTCATAGAAACAAAGTCCTTAACCAGACTCTGTACGAGCACTGACAAAAGCCGAATATGCTTTCTTAAGGGTCTTTCTGAAGCTTAACGGGAATGGCAAATAATTTTAATTTTACTAGCGATCAGAAAGCCACTAGAAACCTAAGTCACTTTAATCAAGTGACTGAACAGCTAACAAAGCTAGTGTTTGGCTTTCCTAACACGCTCCTGTACTCCCCCTTCTTATCATGGTCATCTATATCCAGTTCTCTTATCACAAGAGAAAGCTGATTACTTCCAACATGTAAAGTTGATGTTTTTTAAACACCGCCATCTGTCCGCTTTACTAATCTTGACAACTATCTCCACCTCTTGTCCCATTTATGCATAAAATTATCAAAAAGCATATATTAGAAGTTTTACATCAAGGATAAATTACTATCACTCACTCACCACTACTGTAACTGCTTTCCGATGCCCTACAAAATCCATGTTGGTTTTCCATCCATCTCTCTCAATGATCTGAGCAGTAGGTCCAGAATTATTCATGGCATGAGCAGAAACAAGATAGTGACCATCAGGTGACCAGCTAAGACGCAACACATGAGTTGTCCCTCCACACTGAGAAAAAGAATCAAAAAAAAAAAAAACATACTAGAGCTTTAAAAGTGTTTGGCAAAGAAAGGATTTTTAACACAAACTATTTAAATTTTAGATTTAGGGAACATGATTACAAAGTCAGTCTTTTCTGAATATAAAAGAATGACATTACATACACCAACAACTTCAGCCATGTTTATACAGGTGATGTATACTTATGAAGCCCTACCAAAAAGGGGAAAAAGGAACTTGGGAGAACGTTTTTTAAAGGAAACAAAATGTAAGCCTCTTTGGATACCGTATACTCGGTGTACACCATAGTCCTAGTTAGTGACAGGGCTGCAGCACACCACCTGCTAATAATGAAACCTCAGCTTGCAACACCATCTCACACATGAATTCAGGCGTTTACAGCCTGTTAAGAAGAGTAATTGCACTAATCATGATACCTTACGATCACTGCAAAACACGCCGCTCACTAAGCACCACCTTCTGTCCCCAGAAATTTGATCTCTTGATCAACATCGTCATGTAACAGCCCTGTGATGCCAGACCAAAGATCCCTCCTAAGTACTTATCTCGTTTCTGATAATGGCCAACAGAAGATGCATAGGGAAGAACACAAGAGCAATGTAAGTAGTGTGCCAATACTTCCTTGGAATAATCTCTGCATTTCCAGGAATTTACTTAATTGTTTACATAACCTATGTAAACCTTTGGCACCAACAACATCCAATGGCAATGACAGTCTCAATTTAATCACGTTCTGTGAAAAAGCAACTCTTTTTTCCCCCCCTTTTGAATCTGCCATCTGATAGTTTAATTTGATTTATTAAATTAACTAACGTTTGTGCAGAATCAGAGTTATTCTTACAATTTTCATTCATTCTATAGGAATTCACTTTGAATGGTCACACATTCCCACGTACCTCATCAAAGGGTTTTGTGATGCTGGTTTCCAACTGCCAGTCCATGGTCCGCCACACCTTCAAACTTCGATCATCAGCCTGAGAGGCAATATATTTTCCAACAGGATCCCAGGTCAGCCCCTTCACCAAGCCAGAATGACCCTTCAAAGTGGCAAGAATTTCTGTGCAGAGAAAATTGAGAGTAGAGAGGACTTACTGACATCTTCTTTAGGACAGACTGTTGAGGAGATTTACAAGATCTTTTTGAAACAGCGTATTAAATATAACCTCTTTTAATGTACAAACAACAACATAGCAACCAAACTGGAACCTGTACTTAAGCTAAGAATGATATAAAGAAAGCGGGAAAGAGAACTCTGGACAGAATAAGGGGTGCAAAACTCTTTATAAGAAATAGATCAGAGCATGAAGACCCACAGGGTCTGGGCAGTTCAGAATAGCACTTTCAAGCTATGGAAAGCAGCTGTTTAACTGGAACTTCCTTAAACATTCACCCTTTCCTCTGTACCCAAAGATTATCACAACAAATTCAGCTTTGTGCAGCAAACATGAACTAAGCCAAAGTTGCACCTGAACAGACACACAAGCCTGGCAGACCTGGTAACCTACTTTCAGTCAACCTCTTGCTTATCAGACTGTGAGAGAAGAGGCTGAGGGCACTGCGCAGGCTACACAGCTAGGCTGGAAGTCTAAAACCTCTGATATCAGGATTGGAAGCAACCCTGAAATAAATGGCAGTGACTGGGCACCACACAATGGGAGGTTTAGCCTATATCAAGTTAGGTGGTGAGAAGCAGCCAGATAAAAGCATGTGCTCCCTAACTGCCACGCAGCCTCGCAGGTCGGCTAAAGCTCTCCATTGCACCGGCTGCACCTGGCAGCGCGGTCCCTGAGAAACAGAGGACTCGGGACTGTGTGAATTGCCAGCACCGCAGCAATGGAAGAAGGAAAACGGCCATCAAACGTAAGGCTTCAGAGCTTCTGCTACCATGAGGCTCCCCTGGTCTGTCCTTCCTGCCCTTCAGCATGTGAAGTCACACTGCTTAGTAAGCAGCAGCATTTAAAATGGGGTAAATAAGATAATGCCCCCCCTCCGAAGGCAAATTAATGGAAAGTCCTGTAGGTACAAATGCAACAGGGAAAAAAAATACGCATATATAGATATAACATCAAGTTGAAGTTCTATCTATTTGGGATTTTGCGCAGAAGGTGAAAAAGAACATACATGTAATAATGACCCACATGTAAAATTAGCAGCACAACCTGAATGTAGCTGTTGTGTACAGCAGAGTGGAATCCACGGCTCACTGCCATCCGAACTTGGAAGAAGGACTTACTCGCCACATTGCAAGCGTGTCATCTCAAAAGACAGACAACCCATTCCCTTGCAGAGATTTTCAGTCAGTGAAATACAGCTGTGGAGGGAAGAATTTGTCACAAACCTTTACGTTCTTGTACATCTGAAATGTAAGAATTCTCACCTGGAAATTTGACAGCATTCCAGATGACAACAGTGTTATCCACACTACAGGATGCCAGCCAGGCATCGTGCGGAGACCATGCTACATCCATGACATCTGTTTTTAAAAAAAAAGTTTCCATTTAAGATGTTGATGGTAATCAGAGAATCCAAAAATCTTTTTAAAAAGAACCTGTGTCACAACATTTTTTCTATCACCAATAAATGATTATCATCTCACTAGAGGGGAAGGCAATAAAGAACATAGCAACACTCATGGGGAGTAAGGATATCCAACTTACCAGTTCAATGGGGAACAAAAAAAAAAAATACAAGGCAGAGAACGCAATGTTTAGTGATTACAGGAAGTACTAATGCCTGTATAAAGTACTTTGTCTTGTTTTGAATGAAAAAAGCAACAACAGCTATTGCAATGCACTTGCTTTATTCCAATACACTTGGAGTGATCAGAGAGATTTCAATATTGATTTTAAACATAGCTCATCTCAGCAGGTGCAAAATGCATTTGAAACTATCTGGTTTATTCATCTTTTGCATTGCTCTTTAGTTATTTTTTCTAAATAAACATTAATATTCTCTGGTTTACAAAAACTTTATCTTTTGCCAAGCAGGAGATTATTCACTGCAAGTGTGAACATTTATTTAAATAAAAATACAATTTAGCTTCCTTTATTCAGATTAATTTTTAAGCTAGCAAATAGGAAAATACAACTCTCTTAGTTGCCAATTTTTCTACTACACAGTTGCCAGAAGTTTTCTACTACATTGCCAGAAGTTACTTGTATGAAAATTTGGTTAAAAATTACATTTTCTTTTAGATTTTCATTGCTGCTTTTAAAAGTAATAACTGACTTCCCACCAAATATATGTTTTGAGCAAGAAAATGTGACTCTGAAGACCAATTTTTTTTTCCAGATACATGCAAATTATGTTCGTTCAATATTTTTTAAACTTACCCCCTGAATGGCTTCTGAGTATCGATACACACCTCCACTGCTCAACATTAGTAAGTTTGCTACTAGAACCAAACACAGTGCTAGGTCCAATGTACCTAATTAAAACAGAAACAGTTATCAACAGAACCACCTCAAGTTCTTCAAGCACTCTTTCTAAAGAAAATCAGCTGTACAGTACATTTCTATTCTATAGTCAGTGATTCCTGGAATGAAAACTGAAGCAAAAAAAAGTACTTTCTAGAGAAAGTAATTCCAGTTATTAAAAAATATCTACAATAAAATGTACCATTTCTATGGATAGAAAAAATGGCAACATCTAAGATAACTCTTTAAATCTGATCAGGAAGCTTTCTTCAAGGACAGAAGGAAATGCCTCAGCTCCTCAAAAGGAGAGAGACTGTCCAGGCAGACACACACTCCACCCATGAGACAGAGACCAAATCTCCAACACCAGCGATGTCGCGGCACAAGTGTCAGCCCCTTACGCACCAAAAGGCAAGGCTGTGAGCTTACAGAAGGCCAGCAGAGGGAAGGAACACTAAGAGACGTGACAGAGTAACCCACTTGAAATAAAATATAAAATTGAGAAGAAAGAAACATGCTTACGCAGCTCGTTTCCACACCATAATCAACTTGTCATCTCCCCCTGAAGCCAAGTAAACACCATTGTTTGACCATCGCACACAGTTCACACAAGCTGAAATGCAGAAGAGAGAGTTTGTATGATGAAATATGAGAATAAGTGGTTCTGGACTGGGGACAGAATTTATAATAAGCAAAACCTGACAGGCGATGTGTAGGATTTAAGTGTGCTTTTTCCACTTAAAGCAGTTACTCTGTCTGCTTTAGATAAATGAATTGGTACTTATCTTTCAGTAGCAGTTAAGGAACTTCTTACTCTAAAAAAAACCTATTCCTTATTTAAAAAAGCTTCACCAAAAGCAGCTCAAAGAAGAAAGATTAATATTAATTTAACAAAGGAAACTGCTTGTGGTAAATGAGGTGGGATTAAGAAGGCAAAAAAGAAAGATACACCTTGAAGAAAAGAAAGGGGACAACTTGTTCAGGTAACTATACATTCAAATGTAATGTGCAATAATTCCAGAATAATTTAGAACTATAACCAATATACTTCCCATGATGTTTCCTTTATACTTATTTCTTCTCTTGCCCTTTCCTTCAGAGCTCCTCAGTTTCTCAGAATGTGCATTATCAATTAGTTTGTGGACAGCTGGAAAAAGTTCATAGGGAGATTTCCAAAGGTATCTGTATTTCTCTGTACATTTTCCCCACATTTTAACAACATTCTCTGCTGAATATCTAAAAGAGTATAGAGCCCAAGTATGAGATCACTCTGCTGTATTCATTGATTCCTCACCACTGGAGAGGGCATGATTTTTGTAATTACAAACATAATTTTAAAGCTTTGGCAAATTAACAACATTCAGGGAAAATAAAAACCCCAAAATCTTTGTTACCTAAGTGATTGTCCATCTGACAAAGCATCTTGGGAATATTTTCATTCTTTTCATCTTCCTCTTTCAGGACAGGAGCCATATTCCAGATCACAACTTTCCCAGAATCCTGACCTATAAGAGAACAAAAAGCCCCCCCATTATAAAAAAAAAAAAAAGCAGAAGAGCTTTTCAACCTAGAACAGATGCTGAAATGTAGGCATTACTGCAGGGGGAACTCTGGAAACATTTGAATACAGTGCCATTCTGATATAATTACAGCAAGTCAGAAGTGTTTTATTTTTCTTGACACTATTAAAAATAAAGTTATACAGCCTTGTTAAAAAAATCATACTGTACATAATGACACCGACTACAAGGATGAACTATTTATAATAAAATTGTATTTTAAAAGAGAAAATATACATTCAAATCCTAAATGGAAATTACTATATTCAACAAAATTATTCACTATTGTACTCCAAATAATATTTTTGCACATATTTCTTGAGCTATTCCATTTATATAATTGGATTTTTTTTTGTCCCAATAACTCTACTATTTAGCAGGTCAAAAAGCCCAACTTCACATTCAGTTCCTCTTCAAATAAAAAAATAAATTTGGCCAGTATGGCCACAACTCAATTATTGCAGCTACTGTCTCAATGATGTCCAAGAGCAGGAGTGCAACAGAAAACGTAACCCTGCCTTCTGCAGTAACAGCAGCACTTTTTGGTACATTTTCATGACTTCCATAATTATCTGTTCCTTAGAGATATGTGATGTGTCTTTAAAAGGGTCAAACCAATTAAAGTGTTGTGAAGGCACAAGATTAGTATTATTATAGCCCAAAATTCTGCCTTCTATCAGTACGCAGACATACCTTGTCCTCCTGTTGCAAACTTGGTCCCATCTGGGTGAATGTCCACTGAAAATATTGGCTTTCCTGGAATTAGAGAACAAGACATACTGAATTGTTTTACAGTCAAGAGAATGCAGTAACACCAAAAGAACCGTAACTCTTCTGGCTGGCAAATAACTTTCCTCTTCTAAAACTTAAGGGTTGTAAGAATTAGAGCGGGCTACAAGAGTTGAAAGCAATGTGACAAAAATGACAGTCTATTAAAAGTATATATGGAAGCTATCATGCCGTAACAAACCAGTGATAACTAAGGACACTTAATCCAGCAGGATATGCCAAATGCCTCAAAGCAAAATAATACCACAAAGCAAGTGCCAACGAGGCAAAACTCTGTTTGAGTAAGGAATTTCTTCCAGGTTTCTACAGTTCATTAGCTGATGACCTGAAGCAAGTTTTGTTTTGGTTTCTGTTTTGTTTTGGTTTGTTTTTTTTTTTAAATCCTCCCTAATCTCAACCTGCATCTGTTGGTCACACAATTACCTCTCTCAAATTTAAATTCTTTTGTTATGAAACTCTTCTACCCAAAGACTATTTTTTCTTTTTATGGCTTCCATATAGAAAAAGGAAGACTAACCAACTCTAATATTACGCTTAAATCTTTCAGTTCTCCACATGCTACACCTTTCAGAAGAAAACTAACAGTTTTATGAACACGTAAACCCTATAACAAATAACTAACAGAGTTGGGGAACAGCTTTGGAGACCAGACAACCCTCACTCTCAGCCTATTCTGCTCTGACCCTTGGATCACATACAAGAACTGTGAACCTGTAGGAGAGTGTAACCTTTGCAGAAGGAGGAGAGGAGAAGTCAACTTACTGCCTTTCAATGACGCTCAAAGAGCTACCACTAACGATTACTTGAATGAACACGCACGCGATTTCCACATTCAAGTAATTTTTGGCAGCAGTCTGAACCATTTCAAACTGGAATGCTTCTAAAATCAAGATCACACACATGCCAGTATAAAATAAGGCAATTTACCCTAACAGCCAAAAGAACTAGTACCCACGTACCAGGATTACTCGATGCATTTCCCATGAATGTCAATTCTTGCACTGTATATTCATTATATGTTAAGACATAAACGATAAAACCTGGAGAATTTACCCAGTGATCGGTTTTATGTTGCAACTATAGCATCCAAATTCCTTGACACTAAACCACTAACAAACCCCTCATCCAAATATCGAGCATTTCTTACTTTTTGAAGGATAAGCATTTTGCTTCATGTCAACTTTTATCTTCTTTACGTTGACTTGTTTTAAGGTTTATTTTATTTGGATTTATACTGCAACTCTGACGTGATTCCCCTTAAAATTTTTACAGGCAGCCAAGCAAAGACCTTAAGTACAGTAAGACGGCACTCAACTCACATTCCTTCCAAGTCCTTTAGATTGCATAAAACAAACTGACACTTAGCTGTGGCTTTTCTTCAAATTGTTGTGCCTGATTCTATCTGTTATTCTGTTAACTTGAATGTAACATACAGGGCTAAGCTGAGTATTTTGAGAAGCACAGGCAAGAAGCAAACATTTATTTTGTCCTTCCCAGATAGGGAAGTTCCCTTAAATTAAACCAGTGCATCATTTGAAATAGTTTAACCCACTGACACTTAGGGAAACGGGTCATTCTGTAGACCTTTAGAGGTGGAAGAGGTTCCACCTTTTCAATCTGCATCCACAGTCTTGGGCAAGACGACTTACTGTACTCTCAAATGTGGCATTAGGCATGAAGAGGAGAGCGCTCTTTCCAGGAAGCCAGTTATCAAAGACCTTTTAATTGTACTAACTTGGCTCCTTCTGCCTATGTTATCATTCGCACTAACAGGAAACAGATCCCCAGAAAATCAGAAGGAACAGTAACCTCTAACACAGGGGCATCAATAATCAGGAGGAATTATGGCTTCCAGAGCCAGCATGGCACCTATGAACAAGGCTTCAGAGTTTAGGCAGGTTTTAGTTTAACAATACTGTATTTAAAATTGGTTTAATAGATGCAGCCATCTCATACAGGAAGACTCATTCCTCCTCTGCTCCAATTCCCCCACTCTTCCTTCCCCAAAACGTGCACCAAAAAGTAGCCATGACCAAAGCATGCACTGGAAAATTTGTCTGACAGACACATTGGCTTCTCATTTTTCAGGCAATGCAAATATGCTGTACATGCTGGAAAATTGTGAAATAAGTCATTGCACTATGATGTAATTTTCCTTTCCTTTACTAGGCGTTTAAAACTATCATAGCATCTCCTACCTTATCTTAAGAGCACAACTCTATGGGAGCAGTAACATCAGCTCCCTTCCTCCTTCTGGGCAAAGTTTTTGCACAGATCCACAAATGGAGTTGAAGAAATTTCACAAATTATTTTACTTATGGAGCCAGAGGTAACTTAGCTACAAATTCACCGTAAAGGCTTAAAACAAGCCACATCACAGCAGGGAAAACGTCCAACTAGCCCAGTAGTCCGTTCAGAAAACAGCACTAGATACCTCCCTAAGGATCTGTACAACAGTAAGCACACGATGCTTCTTCCTAGGATAATCTTCCAGCTCCAAAACTTTCCAACTCTGACTTCTTGAATCAGAGACCCTCAACAGATTTTTCTTCTATAAATTCAATCAGCCGTTTCTCAGATCCATAATTAACATTGACAGCCCCTAATGCAAAGAGATCCACTGCTCAACCATGGACTCAGTGAAGAACTACTGACTTTGTGTATCCTGCACCTGCTGTTACTTCAACAGCTCCTTAATTCTTGTACAGAACAATGAACAAAAATCACTTCATGTTCACCTCTCTTCTGCCACTCACAACTCTACAGGTGTTCATCACGTCTCCACTCAGTCCTCCCATTCCTAACCCAAAGAGCCCTACTCACTCATTCCTTGTACAAAAGTTGTCCCACACTTTTAATCATTCTGCTCACTCCTCTAAGAGTTTCTTTCAGTTCTCATTAATTTTATGACATGGAGAGGAACTGGCATTGAAGACGGTGTTCAAATGCAAATGATCCACGTATTTATATAGTAAGATAATGTTTTCTTTTTAGTTCTTTTCCTAGCATAAAACTGGCTTTTGGTCTAATGAGCACTGAGCAGGTATTTTCATAAATTATTATAATCCTAAAAACTCAGAACTCCATCGAAGTTGTCGGGTCACAGAGCATTATCTTATAAGAGAAGTTTAAAAAGGATATGGACTTTGCGCTCAGCAAAGATGGTGGTAATAAATGAAGCCCTTAACAACAAACAAAGTTTCCTACGTGGCTCAACTGTGATCCAGGAAGGGAACTTATTCCACAGATCATACACAATGATCAGCCCAGTAAACTTGGGCTTTTCAGCAGAATTTGCCAATGAGCTTAAAGCACGATGACTTGCGAACACGAGGCCCATTAAATTAATCTATCAGAGCCAAGGAAATATCGTTTCCATCTGATGGATAACTCCTCGTAAATTGGACTAGTTTCATACGTCTCAATCGCACCAGCAATGTCCAGATGCATCCAGTGGTTAACCTTTAGACATGCTTTTTCTCCCTAGAAACATTCGTTTACTAAATCAAGTTCCAGACTTCTAGAAGTTTGTACAGATCAGTCTTCCGTTTTCCATACACAGGAAATTTGTCAAAATAGACCCAGCCACAACCTGTGACACCCTTTTCTTAACAGACATTCTGCATTCTCCAAAATATAAGCAACAACTGCAAAACACCATGTTATACTGGCAGAGCAGAAAACTTACAAGCCAACCTGGATGAAACACTTTTTATGGATTAGTCTGGATTTTATCTCAAAGGGCTGTGGATATTATTCCAAGATCTGAGGGTAATATGGTTAAACATGGACCATTCAGTTGTATAAAGCCCACAGTTTTCAGTTCACGACACTTTCACTGCACTCTTCAACTATAAATTGAAGTAATTTTATTAGCGGAGGAAAGTATAAATTTAAGCTGACAAGAGCCACCCAAAGAGTGAAGCAACTACTTACAGAGTAGCTCAGGACCACAGGGCATCAGGATTGCATTCCTGGCTCTGGCTTGCAATGACCTGTTGGCGAAGCCACGCGTAGCAGCAGCCCTTTTTGGATGCCTGCAGGAAACAGTAACTACTGGATACAGGAACCTGAGCTGCTACCACTTCAGCTAAAAAGATCGCTCACATCCATTTTTCAGGCAGTAGTAGAGCTGCTGCGTGTTTCAACACCAGAAAGCTCAGAGACTCACGGTGGTGTAATCCAGACTAGAGAGCACCTAATTTGGACCCTTTGGCCAGTCCTCAGAAAGGAGCTGCAGCCTTCACTATTTATTAGAAAGCAGCCTATCAAGGTCACAAACAATTCAGTTCCTACCTAGCACAAACACTACATGCAGTTTCAAGTCAGTTTTGTTACACACTCATATTCAGGAGCACAGAAATAGGTGAAACACAGGAAGAGTTCACAGCAGCATGTTCCAAATTTCAGCGATAGTGGTAAGAGGCATTAGAACGCAATGCACCGGCTTGGAAAGGAAAATCTTCCCAGTGTCCTGCTCCAAAGCGGCACATGCTTTTCTCGGCTATTGAGAAACACGAGGCTTGTCATGATTAAACTAGATTACTTAGATTTGAAAAAAGGAACCACTAGTAAAGCTACTTGCTTATGAACGTATATTAACTCTTTCACTATCTAGAAGGAAATTCGTTATTTTTTTTAATAAGTTTGCTCTCTATACTTTTATGTCTATTCCTTAAAATATAGAACAGGTTCAATAATCATTAGATTGTCCACCCAAGTAAACCAACACTTTTGGTGTTGGTTTCCAGTTTTATCAGTCTAATGATTAAAAAAAAAAAAAAAAAAAAGACAAGAGATTAAGTGATCACAGGACAGAAATTCAGCAAGACAAAGTCATTACCAGAGCGCTCTTTCCTCCAGGGCACCATTATCAAGGGAATACCATTTACAACGGTGGATAACTGTCACAAGTTAAAGCTACAAGACTTGTTCCATACTACTTGTGGTTTATAAACTGATCACAGATACTGGGTTTTTCCTCACTTCCTTCATTTCCTCAAAGTAATGAAGAAGGAGCCATTATTTCATAGCGACTGCTTCCTTCCCTGGGTCCATGTCTTTATCTGATTATGTTGTTAGATCCTGTCAAAACGAGCCAAAAGGCACAAGGTCCCTGTTTCAAAGTGACTGAATGCTTTCCCGTGCTCCTAACTGGAGAAGTGTTGAATTTCCCAACAGTAATCATGCATCAAAACAAAATGTAAGTGATACTTAAGCAGTAACATTAAAATCTAACAGTGTGTTTTAAGACATTTTGCCCTCTCATAATAATTTCTAAAAAAACCTAAGTTTAAATTATTGAAGCTCACAGCATCACATTGCATAAGGAAGCAAACCGGGTTCATTAAAAACAGAACATCTTATGACAGACCAGATGCCTTGCTGGATTATTTGTTTAAAGAACCCAAATATACATTACTGATATATATACATTACTGATACATATATATATACTGATAATGTGACAAGCTTGGAACAAAAAGTTCCAAGTAAGATAATTCAAACCCAAGGAGAAAGACCCACCTTTAAAAAAATACAGCAGCTGAAGAAAAAAGCTGTTTTAAATATTGTGTAATTTTTGGTTATTATTTAACTTTAGGCAATAATCAATGAAATATAAAGACAATTTTTGGTGAATTTCTACAATATGGTCAAGTTTACATTCATTTTGCTTCCAGCCCACCTGATATGTAGTATCCAACATGACTCACAAATCAATTCAAATATTTACATTCCACCATTACAGCTTGAGAGATAATAAACTTTGTGCCTATATTTAAACAAAAGCAGGCTCCCATTTCTACCAGCTGTTATACACGAACAGCACCTTGGGGTTTGCACGGGTTTCTCAGAATGGCAAGGGACCTCCTTTCCTGCAGGGCTCAGCATTCGCCTGCATTAGCCATCGTTAAGCTCCAGGGATCTCAAAACCTCATGTGCCAGATGTGTATGTACAACTGCTGGATGCAGGATGCATCTATATAGAGGTAATGAATGGAAAACTGGGAAGGAGAAGCAAAACACACCACCTGTATCTTACAGTCATCCGATCCTGCCCCCACCATTAGATCGCACTTTTTAATATTCTTCCTTGCTCTACACCAAAGAAACATGGAAAAGAAGAACACAACAATAATGAGAATAAAATGCAAAATCTAATAAACCCACTTAAGAGCGTGAAAAGCTTACAGAAAATGCATCTGAAGAAGTATTTCCAATCAGTACTCAGATAAAGCGACATTAAGAACTCCAAGACAAAAAACTGTAGAGCCAAAATGTGCTAAAGTGCTTTTACCGTAAATGCACAGCATCTCTGCTGAGCAGGATATGATTCCCAGGTGTATTGAATTTCCCTGCTACAATACTAACTTCTAATGTCTGTTATCTCATAGAGAACCTATGCCTGTAAGCATCATTAAACTCATTCTAGTCCATACAGTAAAGTACGGATCCCAAAACTGAGCGGGGAGAGGGAATGCCAGGAACGACAGCACCTTGATCTGGTGTGTGGACCAGCCAGTCTGGCTATCGGGACTCTCAAACCAACAACAGCGAAGCAGCCTCTTGTGCCCGGGAGGAAAACAAAAGGAGTAAAAATTCCACAACGAGTCTCCAGTACACACAGTATAAATTATCTTTACCCTGTTTCTGGAGAGGTTTCAGAGCAAACAGGTAGGCCCTTAATGGGCCTACCATCACTTTTAATAAGTGATGGAGATGACTTGCGTGCAGCGACGTCTGCAGGATCCGGAACCTGGGTATGTTAAAAGAGGCCGACTAAACTCACCAGTTTTTACCCTGCACTCCTTGCCCCAAGGATAAGAACACATGAATGTTATATATTCCTGTATACGTTAGCAGACCTTAAAGCACTTTACAAATGAAGCCATTGATGAATGCCTGTTTTGCAGGTGGTAAAACTATGACAATGTGAATCGCCCAAACTCATCCCAGCAGGACAGCGGCAGAAATGGGAATAAAATTTGGGACTACTGAGGCCCTGCGTAGTGCATTATCCACTAGGTAAAGTATCGCAGGGCTTTATAAATGGAGCCTCGCTGCAAACTGCTTGGCTGAAAACTGTCTTCTGCAATGGTTAGACGTATTTTAAATTGCTAGAGATTTCAAACACGTACCCATACCAAAAGGTGCACCCATTAAAGAAGTAAGGAAAGAAGCTACAGATCTAATCTCTGTGATCTGCCAAGATTTAGGCCAAAAGTTTTTATTCAGCAGCCCGTAAGCGGGCTCCCACTGAAGATCCAAAGAGGCACAGGACAGTCTGCCAACAGGCAGCCAGAGATGAAGATGTAAATGATACATTTGTCTAGATTAACCAAGCAGAAATGTAAAAAAACATCTCAAATAAAGTACTTCCGCGTTTTTTCAGTACACTACAACCTTTCGTTAAAAGCCTAGGTCCATCTGCTGACTATACGGCCCCTGGAGAGTAGTTCAAGTAAAGACGCATGCGAATTTCAACTTGAGGCTTAAGTTCTTAAAACCTACAGCATGATTACAAAGACAACAACGCAGGCAGAAAGGCGGCTGTAAAGTTGCATCTGTGTTTCTAACTCAAAGCACACCTCTCCAACTTGACTAAGGTGGTCTCCAGCTTGGTTTTATTCTGGATACCGATCAGCTAGATGAGTTCAACTACCGACATTTATACCAGGGTATAAAATTTGCAGTTGAAATAAAGCTGTATGCATGAATTTGAGGACAAAACTTGCATAAACAGTAGTGAGCTCTTCACATTAGATTTCTTCTCACTGCTTCGCCAGGAGCGGTACAGGTATTACTCTGGCAATTCATCCCAAGCGGTGTAAATACGTAACAGTGATGCTATCCTGTACTCGCCACATTAGGAAGGGACACAGCTTTCTATCAATATCGACACTTCATTCTGCAAGCATTATACCTCGCAAACCCCTCCAAAATCACCAGAAGCGTGGCAGGGGTACACTATATAACTTCAGGGAGTTGTTTTCAAAGTACTACCAGAAGAACGCTTTCCCCCCATGGCCAACGACAGCACAGACGACCAGCGCTGAAGCTTACAGCGTTTGGGGACATTACTACTGGACCCGGCGAGTAACCCCCGGCGCCGCGGTCGGCGCAGCGCCGGCCAGAGGGGTCCCCCCTCCCTTCCCACCGACTGCCCTTGGCTCAAACCATCCCTTCCCGCTCCCACCAGCCCGGAGCCACCCAGTTCGCGCCCGGCAGGTACGGGCGGCCCCGCCGGCGGCCCGCACCGCCCCCCCCCACCCCCCCAGGCCCGGCGGAGAGCGGCCCGCGGAACCGCCAGCGCGGCCCCCGCCCTTCAGCCATCTTCTGGGGCCGAGCCCGCTCGCCAGGCAAACTCCGCGCTTTGCAAACCCCCTCCTTTTCCAGAAACCCCCCCGGGCTCGTGGTCGCCGCTCCGTCCCCCCGCCAGCCCGCTCCTCCGCGCCGGACACCCGGGGGAGGTGGGGGGAACTCCCCGCTCCCGCCGCACCTGCCCGCCGCCGGGGCCCCGAGCAGGCTGCCAGGCGGCGGCTGCGAACGGCTCCGGCGGCCCCGGCTCCCCCCCGCCCTAGAGGCCCCGCCGGCCGCTCCCCGCCGGTGCCCCGCCGCACCTGCCCGCCCGGCCGCCGGCACCTGCTGCCCGGCGGCGCGGCCGGCCGGCCCTCACTCACCATTGTGGTTGACCCAGGTCGGCTTCAGGAGCTTCATTGTTCCCCGCCCGGGGCCCCCGCCGGCCTCCGCCCTCGGGACCCCAGGGCGGCTCCGCCCGGGCTGCCTCCGCGGCCGAGCGTGCGGCGGAGCTCAGCAGCCGCCGGCCACCATGGGCCCCCGCCGCGCACCGCTCTGTCCACCCCCTCCGCCGGCCGGAGCCGCCTCAGCGCCGCTCCATGCCCCTGCGCCGCCCCTGCCACAGCCCCCGCTGCCCGGCCGCATCCCCCGCTCGGCTCCCGGCGGCTCCCGGCAACGCCGGAACTCGGCGCCTGGCAACCGCCTAACCGGCCCGGCGGGAAACAGCCACCCCAGAGCCCCGGCGTTCCCCCGCCTCGGCCGGCGGGGCGGGGCGCGGGCGGGGCCTACCCCTCAGGCCTCGGAACGGGGGAGGCGGGAGTGGGAGCGCGGCCGGCGGGGAGCGCGGGGACACCGCCGTCACTTCAGGGCGCCATGTTGGCGGCGGCGGGCCGGGGGCTCTGCGGGGCCCGGCTCAGGTAAGGCTGGGGCGGTGTTCCGGGACCGGCCCTTGCTCGGGGTTGCCGTTTCGCCCGCCCGGAGGGGGGCCTGGTCTCCCCCCGGGGCGGGCCCGGGCCCGGGATCTGCTTCAGTGGAGCCCAAATGTTGGGTTTAGTTACCCCGCTGAAGAGGTTGAGGGTGTCATCTGTGGGCAGACGCTGCACGCTGTCATGAATTAAGTAGACAAAAGTGATTCAGAACTGTGATTCGTGGCTAGTAAATAGCGCCTGTATTTCTCAGAATCAATGTCGTCGTTGTGTTTCTCTTCTTTCTCCAGTTCCTGGCTGCCCCAGACGGTCCCGTGCCGAGGGAGTCACTGGCAGACTTCGCTGCTGGCGTGCCGGGCATCTCTTCCCGCCAGGTGAGCGCAACTCCACCGCCATAGTGAGGAGTGTTTTCATCCTCAGGGGAACGCAGATTTCCCCAAGTCTGAATTAACTTTTGACTATAGATGTTTGCTTTTAAGTCGCTATATGTAAAAGCAGTTGAGATCTGTCAGCCTCTTGAGGACACTTTAATGATAACCTATACAATTGTCGCTTTATGCTTGTGTGTAGTTGTAGTTGTACTTGCTTCCTCAGCCACAGAAAATTTGGATTCCCTTTTGAGTGACAATGGAAATCAGAGCCTAGACAAATGGAAAATGCTTCACTATAAAGTGGTATACTTATAGTATACCCACATTTACGTGTATGTTACATTTTGGTATCCTTGTTTTGTTTTGATGTAACTAGACTTATCCTGGAAGCTGTTAGGTACTATTGGGGGGACTGTTTCATGCCATAAAGGTCATTTGTCCAAACGATATCCCACAGGTCCACTGTGAGAATTCGTTTGTGGAGTGTGGCATACGTTATCTTGGGTATAGTGGATCTGCGTGGAGAAGTATAATAAGAGAGGAAGGTCTGCACCTTGAATTTCATTCCAAACGTGGAAATTTTAAAAGCATGTGTAAAACCACTCACTCTCTTCTTTAACGTGAGATGGCAGGAATATTGCAGATAAACTTGTTACCTGCTCTGCTGCACCCTAAGCTAGTGCAAACCAATTCCAATTAAATTTTTGTGGAACTTCCTCGGGTCATTCTGATGTTCAGCACAAAATTGGAGGTTGCTTTTCTTGGGTAGATAGTTTTCTCTGCAGAAAAACTCATGAGACATATTGCTGTCTCCTGGAAATTACGTTACTTGAATAAAGCTAATGGCTGGAACTTCTATAAGGGACCAAATTGGGAAGGAATGTTCTTAGAAAAGTAAAGTGGAAGTTGCTGGTGTTGAATTAAATGACAAAATATCTTATTTCATTCATGTAATTATTTCCTTTGTAGAGCACAACCAAAGAAGAAGAAGAAAGTGGATGTAAGGAAGGAGCAAGCGCAGAAGGATCGCATGAAAAAGAAGATTAGAAAGTTGGAAAAAGCTGCCCTGGAAATGATTCCAATTGAGGATTTTATAACACCGCTTAAGTACTCAGATAGCAACAGGTAGGTAAGACTGACTGTCACCATGCGCTTGCATTCCTGGTAGAAACACTTCTAATTTATTTCTCTGCAAAACTGCAATATAGTGCTGGCCTTGGTACAAAACCTTATCTACTTCTACCAGGACAAAAACATGGAAAGTAAATTTTATTTGCTCCTGCTAAAAGCAGTGAAAAAATAGTAACATGAATTTCCTGTTAGGATGACGGTGGAAACCTCACAGACGTTGCATGAATGAAATGTATTCTTTGGGTTTGGTGATGGTGTTTTGTGGTTTTTTTTTTCTTTAAATTTGCTCTTTGGGGTGCAGGCTATTTCTCTGTTACAATGTTATTTTGTTCTTTATCAGGGTGCGAAGTCTTCCCCCTCTGTCATTTGAGGAATCTGAAAGAAGAGTTTTACTTATGAAAAAGTGGTGTTTGTTTAAGCAGAAACAAGATGAGGCAGAAAAGAAAGCAATTCAGAGCCTTGTAGAAGCTCAGCAAGAGGCACTAAAGGAACTGCGCCTGGAATCGGAGGAGCTGTACCAGGCAGCAATCAGACGAGATGAGGGGCTTTTCCCCTTTGAGAGAGATGGACCTAATTATACCCCACCACTTCCTGGTTACGATCCTCCCGAAGGAAAATGCGTTGATATCACCAAAGTGTATACGCAGTGATGGAGGGATTTGTTGTTCATTGGGCATGAGCTACTCGATCAACTGAGGGAGGAAAGAATCAAATAGGAATAAACAATTTCTTCTACAGGTTAAAATCCTGTAGGTGCTTGACTGTAAAAAACCCCACAACATTAACGAAGTATCTTTTGTTTGGGTTTTTAAATGGTTCTCTAGATAGTAAGACACCCAATAAAACTATACTACCTTATACTTGTGCCATGCTCGAATAAGACAAAGTAGTATTTCACAGAGTATTTTGACAGATACAAGCCCAGAAAGATATTCTTCCACACAATCCAGAGCATTTTTTTTTTCCTGCATAAACCATAACATGGAAGAGTCCTATGCTATGAGAAAGGAATGTCACTGTTATCACATCAGAGTCTCTACTGTAAGGGAGGTAGCAGCTGACTCTACTGCCTTTCTTTTCAGACTTCAGTGAAGTAGTTTTGACTCTTAAGAGGGAAAACATACTGTGACAAAGCCAAAATTAAGTTTTGGGGGTTTTATATTGCCATGTAAGCATTGTAACTACACTTCTGAAGGTTTGCCCTAAAACAAAACAGATCGTCTTAATTCATTTAAACCTTTATTTTTGTAGTAATTTTGAATACTTCCATTGACACACACCACTGTTTGACAGGAGGTCCACGCAAGGGCAGGGTTGCAGTTTCAGGTTCTGCAGCACCGTCCCACCAGGTGAGAAGCTCTTAACCTGTGACAATCCAGAACCTGGGAAATGCCTTTTGAATGCCGGTGGTTGTGATTGTCCTGAACTGGCAGGGAGGAGGCCCATCATGCTTGTGTTTTCCCGTCTGGCACGCCTGGGGTGGGCACCTTGTTCCAGAAATGCGCAACATCGGCTGGTAGGGGAAGAGGTCCTCATCTAGGAAGAGGAGCTAGATCTTGTATGCACCAATTTAGGAGTTGCCTGCTCAGTTGCTAAGATGAAATCCTAAAGTGTAAGACAGGAGTAAGAGACCACAATCAAATTAAGCACCTTAGTTCTCCCTTTAAAAAATACCAGGTGCTTAAATAAACTCTCAGTATTTTTGAATGAATACTAAAGTATCGCAGACCTACAGTTGTATAATTTCAAGATGACACAGAAGGAAAAAAACTCCAGCATAGCTGTGCTTTGTGTATTACATTACTGACCAAACAGCAAAACAGCCTCGCTAGTTTGGTTTGTCTTGGTCAAGCGGGAGATACCAGTCAGGGGGTGGGTTCTTCCTCAGCGTCCACACTGGAGCATATTTCTGTTTTTCCATAACTCGAGCTCTTTCACTCTTGCACAAAGCTTCCTGAAATACAGGAAAAAAATATTGCCAGGATAGTGTTGGATGTTCCAGTCCTACAGAGCTTATTACCTGCTGTCGGTATTTGAGATAAAACAAGGAACAGAAGTTTATTATGCTTAAATAGAAGAGCCGAATGCTAAGTAAGCCAGAATACAACTTTTAACTGTGTCATGTTTATATTTTGCCTCTGACTGCTTTGTTACAAAGAAAACCACCACTTCGGCGTTACCCTCCCTGCCAGAAGTCGCCTTCACTGGCTGGAAGGATGAGTTACGCTGCAGCCTGTGCCGAAGGGCTCTCATCTTCCAGTCTCCACGGGGCTGCAGCCAGGAGCGTTTCTGCACACCCCGGGAATACTTTTTGCCTGTAAGGCGGCAGCTTTTCGCAGTAGGAAGGGAATCTCGGAGTATCTGCAATCAACAGCTTTTACTGCAGAACCCTGAACACGCTCCCGCTGGACGTTAAGGGCACCCTGCCCCACCCCGAGCCCCTTCCTGCAGTGGGACCGCGGGTCGGTCTCCCACCAGCCCCAGCCCGAGCCCGCAGAGACCCGGGTGGTACCTGGGCGGCGGCGTCGCGGCCCCTCTCCCAGGCGCGGCAGGCCTCGTAGTCGTCCCGCCAGCGGCCGCAGGCCGGCAGCTCCCCGTGGGCGTAGTAGTGGTGGAAGGCGTACCGCAACCCGCGGCAGTGCTTCCACTCCCACCAGTAGTCCTCGCACGACCGCGGCGGCTGCGGGCGAACAGAAAGGCCGAGCTGAGCTGCTGCTGCTGCCGCCGGCCCTGCCCGGCCCGGCGCCCTCAAACCCCGCCGCCCCACTCACCCGCCAGGTCTCGCCGTCCGCCATGCTGACCCCGCCTAAGGGCCGCCTCCCCGCCGCCAATCCCCGCCCTGCTTGCGGGGACAGCCGCACTTCCGGCCAATGGCAGCCGGCGGCACAAACCGGCTGCCTCGTCGCCCCACCCCCGTGCCTGCGAGCCAATGGCTGCCCGTGGGGCGGAGCCTCCGGACACCACGTGATGCCCACTACAAGCCATTAACTCCAACCGCCCCAAAACCTCCCGTTTTCCCCTCACCCCCCCCCCCGCGGGGCGGGAGCACGGCGGGAGGAAGCGCCGACGACAGCCGGCGGCCCCCGCTCCTTTGGCTTTTCCCCGAAATGACGACACGAGGGACTCGGGCGGTTCACCAAGCAGCATTTACTCGGCCCGGCGGGGGCGCGGCCGCTCAGGGCCCGCAACGGCCCCCGGAGAGGGCCCCGGTCACTGCCCAACCCCCGGTAGGGCGCTCGAATGCCCGTTCCCTCCCCGGCACCAGGCAGGGAACCTCCCCCTCCATGTGCCATTAGATCGCGGCAGTTCATTACCGTAGCTGAACTACTAAAAGTCATATTAGTAATTATAAATACAAAAAGCAATTACAGGGGGGGTTGCGTAGAATGATTTATAACCAACACCTGAAGCTAAGAAAGATCAAAGAGACTCTCTACACAAAAATTCCTAAACCCCAAAGTGTTAGCCTTCATTTGCACCCCACTAAAAAGCTTCCCTGAAATTGTGGCAAAATACATAGAGAGGGGGGGAAATACCAAGCCCAGAGCGACACGAGCCATGGTCACTCGTGAGGTAAGAGGGGAGGATATAGTCCAAGAGCCGGACCTTTTAGTAAGGGAGACCTCGTTAGGTTTACTTCTTAGGTCTAGCGGAGATACACTTTCCCTCTTTACAACACACACAAAAAACTCCTTCAGAATTCCTGGAACTTAATTTTCAACTGAAAATTTAGAGAGTCTGACAGGTCTGGTTTTAAATGCAAAACCAAAACCAGTAGAAGCGTTCCTGTGTTGCAAAACGATCTCTCCTCTCAACTGCAATAACTAAGATCCAATATGCTGCAACTGTTATTTTATTTTCCTCCTAACTGTCTAAAGGTACCACAACTTAGGGTTTTCTTCCCTTTTTGCGCAGGGACTGGCCTTCTCCGGAAAAGGCAATAAACCGGCTTCCAGATTCATCCTGGAAAAAGGAAAGAGGGGAAAAAAGGCTGTTACATCTTTGCTCACTGCTCGTGTGTGATGAAACTGAACGATCGTTAGAAAGAATATTCCATCAGAACAGAAACTGACTGCAGACATTTCACATCCTTAACCTACATAATAACCACCTTCTTCCTGAAAATAAAATACGAGTAGTTCAATGACTTTTCAGCCAACTGGACCAAGTAGGCACTGGCTTATTAAATTTATATCAGGCCAATCTTTTTACATCAGCAAGCAAGGACATCAGAGGCTGTTTTCACCTAATTCAAACCACTGTTTAATAGAAGGGTGCTGTGAAAAATCAAGTATGGAGAGGGAAATCACAAACTTGGACAGTACTTCTAACATTCTAATCCTGTCCAAAATTGGGAAGGATCCAACTTCATTTACCTCTTCGACTTTCTTAACTAGTGGACGCGAGTTTCTAATGAATGTGATTCTACCAATCTTGAAGTCATAATTGGGTATTCCTCTGGAAAAGAAGCATAAAAATATTATGAAAGACGTTTTATAGGCACCATCCAATTGAACACAGTGAGACCTATTTGTCTGCCAGTGTTGCACCAAAAACTGGCTGCAAATTTTCATTACCAAATGATTCTAGAGTTAAACCACTGGATTGTTTTCCGAAGGTACGCGTACACTGCATGAAGTAAATAATCAGACACCGGAGCTGCTGCAGAAGCTTGGCTGTGGGCACGTTTCCATGTAGCCTGTGGTTTCCACAGCGCCATGGACACGCTTTTCCACAAGGGCTCAAGTTTTACTGTGACAGGCATAAATGACAGAACACCAGAGGAACCACATCCTTAAGTCTGAATGTTCTACATTTCCTTCTAAGAAAAAGAAAAAAAACCAACAAACCCACACATGGCTTTGGTTATCCACCCAACTCAAAAAGGTTTCACTCTACATCAAATTTCGCTTTAGAAAATTGGCGGGGCACTGTGCATCACTCCACCCAGCCCAGTCTAGCCCTGCTGCCTCTCCCTACTTGTCTGCTGTAGAACCAGAACTGATTTGAGTTTTGGCAACATTAACTTAGGATCTGCATCCAAAGTAGTCAGGGATGTCAGAGTCCATCTAGAAGAATAGACTATTTTCTAAATGCAAACTTATGACAAAATTAGCGTGTTTATATTGCAGGACATCAAACAAAATTAAACTCCACTCACACGCTGATCCTTCACTTGCTGACAACTGAATGAAACAGACATACCTTCGAATGTCTCCTGGTTTAATTGGCGATGGACTAGGCTCAACACCTTTCTTCTTGCCATCCAATCTGTTCCCAGAACCAGAGAATGCCTATGTATACATAACGAGTTTTAATTTAACCGTACATTGTATTTGAAAGCACACTGCACAGAGATATTATATTCTGTAAAATCTTACTGTCATTTTTATTTAATTATTTGATTCAGTATGTTTCTTTTTGGTATGCATAAGCTGATGAACCCTGGGTGTAGGAGTATGTTTTGGTCTCCCATTCACAGACTGCCCTCTAAGGACAGCAAGTCATACTGTTCCTGGCCGTAAACATCACAGAACATTCGCAGATAGTTGCCAGTTAAACCTCTAAGAACAGGTACTACTATTTTGCAGTTGTTTGGAACAACTTCCCTCCCCATTTCACAACATTCAGAAACCAGCAGAAATAGGGGACTTACACGAAATCCTATATCACTCACATATCCGCTATGGTCTGCTTCAACATCCTGTCAGGGAGAAAACAAGTTAGTTCATTGTGTTCACATTGTGATATGCAGAATGCACGAAAACATATTTCTACATATTTCTGACCAAACAAAACTTCAGAATAATCCTTTTCCAAAATCAACAGTTGGTAAACAATCATCTCCTAAGTAACACAAGGAAAAGCGTGTGGTAAGTTTTGTCTTAAGAAATTGCCTCAGGAAAAAAAAAAAAAAAAAAAAAAAAAAATCTATGTTGGTGCTCACTGCCCCATCACAAGCCAGGCTGACTTCCAGGGAATACATTTTTGAAAAACAGAAGCTTAACCTACTGTGGTCTCCTCGTGTTGTGCACTTCTTTCTGGTTCTTTGTACCCCAAAGGAGCATCAAAATCCACCTATTTACACAAGAAGCATGAAAGTAAGCATGACTCATATATTTCTTTTAATCATAAACTTTGTACTGCTATTCCTCAAAAGTCCACAAACTATCGCTCTGTTTTGATCTAGAAAGAACTGAGCTTTGCTTATTAAATATTTTAACTCAGAACTAATAAGACCAAGCCTCCCACGAATGATTCTTAGCATGTAATTGAAACAGAGCAGTAAAACAGCACCCCACAACATCACTGGAGTTTGAATGAAGGCAAGGCTATTAAATAAAACTCAGATTATAAAACCCGTTGAAGCCAAACATCACATTCTAGGCACTACAGTCACCTGATGGTACATGAAGTGCAGCTCGAGCCCACAGATGTGGTTACAAAGTACGTGGGGTACTCTCAAATGAGTCATCTTCCCTATCCCATCCCTCTGCAGCATCAGAGGTGGTTGGTGGACAGCGCTGTCACTGAACGAGATGCCCTCTCCTTTTGGGAGGACACAGTAAAATCAGACTTTCCACATCTGCTTTAACTTACATTCATATCACATTCTATGATGGACACAGCCTTATCCGGTTTGGTCTCCATTACCCGAAGCTCATAAATCTGAAACAGTAACAATTATTTTAAGATTGTGTATTAAAGTGTTCGACTTACATATAAGAAAAGTGTATCTAAACCTTTCCCTTCAGACCGCTTCGAGAAAATTGAAGTAAGTGCTCTTTAGGTTAAGGGCTGGATACTGCAGGGTCTCTACAGAACTTGAGAGCCAAGATTTTTAACTTAGAAGATTGCTATGTACTGGAGCTAGAGAACCTACTTTTTACTGTACCTTGCTGCACTCTTACTGTACCTTAATCTGCATTTTTGAAAACAAATTATGAATTTAGGATAAATTCTGTCCTTTGACTTGTAAAAACATCAACAGCACAAAAAAGTATTTTCTCATGAGCCAGAAAACAGTCTAAACAGCAGCTCAGGAGAAGACTTAACTGACCCCTTTTCTCCTCCAACAGAAAACCGATTGTGAAATCTACCATCTGGGATTACTTGTCAACGATACTGCAGATTACTTGTCAACAATACTGTGTGTACTTTTGTACAAGGAGCAGAATTTATTTCCTCAAATCGATGGCATACAAACAAAACTTGCACGGACTGGTGTTGTATACTGTACCTTTTCATTGTAGTTGATGGCAATAACATCCCCAGTAGTTAGACAAGCAAAGTTTCTCAATGCATTTTCTAATCTTTGGAGTATGTTAAGATGAAACATTTGTTTTCAATGCAACACAAAAGCTTTAAAGTTACTATGTTATAAACTCTGATCCTTGATCTCCCAAATGTGGCTTAAAAGTCATCAGTACTGTAGATTGCCTTTTAGTAAACGTTAGGGTATACAAGTTCTTCTAAGGGACATTCAAACTCACTCAACTTTAAGCCAAGATTCATGCTTCTTTGCTCCAGGCTACACTTTGTGCCAGCAGCTGGAAACATCTCTGTACATAAACTCTCCATCCTTTCTGTCTTCAGAAGGAACAGTAGTAGTTAGCTACTACTGGAAGAGTATAAGCCACACCTGAAAAGCTAGTTCTGCTTCAGCATTTCAATTTGGGAGAAGACTTTTGTCCCCTGCTCCATACTTGAATAGGAAGGATACACAGCTTTGGGATTGGTGATGTCTAGAAAATCTGGACTCTGTGGCTGAAATTTTGAGTAAGTAGCAACTTGAAGATTAACACTCTCCACTTGTACCAGGCCTCCCTCTTCCAGCAGCAAGTTCTGCATCATCTGGAAGAATAAAAACAAAGATAGAAACCACTATCAACACGACTGATGTTTTTAATTCTCTTTCCTTGCATATACCTATTTTTGCTGGGGCCACCATCTTCCTTGAAAAGCACCAGTTTACCATGGTTTGATTACAGGAAGGACAGTCAGATGCATCTTAAAAAGCAATCCGCTTTGCTTACTTAGTTAAACTCTCATGGAGGTAAACCTGAGCTGTGGATGAAAGCTGTTGTAGGAACACGCCTATCAAAGACACACACTTTCAGGAAACATTCTGCCTCTTCATTATTGAACTGGCAACTCACTCATCCTACTCTTCAGGTTTTGACAGTTCAGCATGAGACAACTCACCCAGTGTGGAAGGTAACATATGCCCTCATCAGCCACAAATTCAAGCACTCCACAGTGCGTCATTCGGTCTGAATTTTTATTGGTCAGCTTAAACAGCATCGGGTAAGTAATATTAAGTCGGCCTGGCGAGAGAGGAGAAAAAAAATTATTTGTTAAAAGCCACTAACACATTTCTGAAGTTTTCATAGATTGACCATTAGCAAGAGAAAGGGCCAGACTACAGGAGAGCATTCCCCTCACACCGTTAGTCCAATTGCTCAAAACTACGAATCCAGGAGAGAATGCAGATACACAAATACTATATTGCCATCGCACTTGGAGCTTTAAATGCCCCTCCAACACTTCACAAGCTCAGAGATGAGCAGGCAGCAGGTATTAGCACAGGAATCTATTACTGCTATGTCTGGTTGCTATTATCAGCTAGCTCCTACCTAATGAATTTTAACTGGCCCTGCCTATTTAAAAATCAAATCCTGACTAAACTAATTTCTCAAAGAAATTAAGGCTAAAACTCAGAAGGGGGAGAAAAAAATACCTCAGTTAAAAAGGCCAATAAAGACGATTTATACTATTGATTCAGTTATCTTTTTCCCCATTTCAAAGTTAACAATCACTTATTTTGTCTTTAAAATTAATTTTCCTCCAGACAACAGTGTCAAGAACAAGCAAGTTGAGATTAAGACTTTACTGGATTAACTGTAACCATTATACTGAGTACGCTATTAATAGTTAATAAATATTGATTCATGCCTCAGGTAGCCCAACACTTCAAATGTCTGTACTTGAAGACAGACAAACCCCATTAATTGTGACAGACAAAATACTTCCAAACCATGTTTTTTCAACTAATTAGTCTCATATTCTCTATTTAAGTCAGATTTTAATAGATAACTAAAATACTGTCATATTTGCTTGCGCATTTGCTCACATTTCTAGTGTTGTTATTCCAGAATAAAATATTCACTTACTGAGTTGATCCAAAGCCGATGGTGGCATAATTACTGCAGAAATGAATAAGAATGTAAGATTAGGAAAAGTATGACTGTAGAAAGAGTACATAACATAAATTTTAACATTGCTTCCTCTAAAGTCTCCTCTAAAAAAAAAGGAGATTCTAAAGTCTCCTGCCAATTCATTTTTGAGCCAGTGACTTCAGTAGAATCGGTCATGACAACTATACCTGCTTGGAACATGGAGATTTCAGAATTTAATCAAAAAAAAAAAAAACAAAAAACCAACCCAGAGAAGACAAGGTATTACAATGCCTAGTACTAAATAAAACTTTTCCTAAAGTTAATTTTATTTGTTTGGGCTTATAGGTACTCTTAAACCGATGCCAACTCAAAACAACACAGCACGAGTCTGACAGCCTGAGAATTAAGCCGGCCCATCTATTCTCTTTGTTCAAGCTAAGCGAGGTACAACAAGGAGGGGAAGAGAGTCCTTAATCATAAGTTTCCATGGCTCATAATGGGCCTAAGATTTTAACAAGAGGCTTTAAAAAAGCAGAACGTCTTCTTCTAATGCTCATAAACCAGGACTCGCTTGGTAAGTTTTTTAACGACAGACTAATACGATAAACCCCTCCTACTTCCTTCTCCGGGTCCCACCCAGGGTGCTATTCCAGCTCCAGCCACAAGGCCAACAGCACCTCTCTGTGCTGTTCAACTGTGCTACTGCAGTCTGGGCCAAAAGCTGCGTTACTCGACATTATTCACAAACACTCTTTCAATAGGTTATTAATCAAAATAAAACATGCACATACTCTTCCCGCCTTTCTCCACATCTGACCTGTCATTAGGCCCAGCAAGCATGGATACCGAGAAGCAGCGGTATTGGGTTGAGAAGCGGTTCTGGAAAACCCGCGGGATGGGGTGATCGAACATATTAAAGGAGAACTAGGGAAAGCAAACACAAAGAGAGGAGTGAGAGGAGTGTATTAACGGGTACGTGTAGCACACTGAAGTGTCGCGGCGCCCACCGAGGCCTCCTGAAGCGCAGCTCAAACCACGCTGAGGGGCGGCGACGCCACTTTCTCGCACCGCGTACGCGCTGCCCGCGGCTCACACCGAAACCAAGGCCGGGCCGAGTCCCGGCCGACCTCAGCCCGGCACTCCGCACCGGCGCCGCCTTCCGAAACGGGCTGGGCAGCCGCCGCAGGGAAGTGGGGCCCAGCCGCCCGCCCGCCCGCCGTGACTCAGCACTAGCCCCGGCCGTCCCCCGGGCCTCACCATGGCGGCAGCGCCGAGGGGCAGAGCGACGGCACAGAACTTCCCCGCTGGAACCGGCGGGGCGCGGGCAGGACGGAACCGGGCCGCGCCGCTCTCTCGGCTGACGGGGCTCGGGCTGCCGCCAGCCCCACCCCGCCGCGCTGCCCCTCCCAGCCTGCCACGCGCCGCCCGCCTCCCGGGCGGCCATTACGTGTGAGGGCGGAAGGTAAAATCTCTCGCCGGCCGATGTGGCCGTTGCGGACGGCTGTTGGGGTCGCTCCGTCCTTCCTCAGTCACCGGGCGTCGATGCGGCCCCTCCCGCCTCGCCGTCACCCTCACGGAAACGGCAAAGCAAGCAACTTGCCCGCGGCAAAGATAGCAGACACGGCAACAAAAGCCAGCACGGTGCTTCCGGCTGTGATACTCCTGCGATTGGCCAGCCGCGTGTGTCGCGACTCCTTTTTCCCAACCCCAGTAGCGAAAACCCGGAATGGGTTGGGCAGCTCGCCCAATCCGCTCTGCGAGGGCGGGCTGGCCTCTTTACCATTGGCCAGCGCGCCGTGAGGAGAAGACCAATGGGAAGCGGCGCTGATTTGGCGCCTAGTTTGAGTGGGGGTGGCCCGTGGCTGCTGCTGTTTCCCCGCCGTTTCCCCGCCGCTCTCGCGCTGCCGCCATGTTCATCTCCGACTGCCGCCGGGAGTTCTACGACGCGATCGTCAGCCAGGTGCGGGCCGTAGGCCGTGGCCGGGGAGGGCGCGGCGTCACCTGGGCGTCCCGGCGGCGGCGGAGCTCTCGGCTCCCCTCAGGCCGCTGCCCGCGGGGCTCGGCGGTCCCCGCCGCCTCACGGAGCTGGGTCGGTGCCGGGGCGTCCCTGGTTCCTGCGGCGGCGGCTGAGGCGCTTTGGTCCCTTTCGGGTCGTGGGGTTGTGGGGGCAGGGGAGCCCGGGTGTCTTTTTTTTTTTTTTTTTTTTTTTTTTTTCTTTATACCTTTTAAACCATTGTGCTGTTGTTTGTCCAGACGGTAAATCCTGTATTCTGTCTTTGAGGTTTCTCTTGCAGCCTTTCTTATAGGAAGGCTGGTTGGCTGCTTCTATTTTTTTACTGATGGTTTGCCTAACTTTGTTTGTAGCGGATGTGTACGCTGAAGTGGTAAAGCTCTTCTTGGACAGTATTCTAGTATTTTTACCCGTTAAACTGTATTATGGATTGTGCAAATAAAAGCATTTCCCACAACTTCTCCAACTTTAAGCAAAATCTTGCTCTCCCTCCCACCAAAAAAAACCCAAACCGCAACCCACCAAAAAACTGCCAGATAACCTTGATTTTGGCAAGGCAATTTATTTCAGGAGTTGCCTTGCTCCTATTTTTACTACAGATTTTCTTCAGGCAAAACTGTGCCAGATCCCACACTGAAGCCCTAGCCCTTTCTAGACACGATGAAAATAGTTGTAGGGCTGACTAGCTTTGAACCTTCAAAACTGTGTGCAGTTCATAGGAGTCTGAATAATTACATTTCTTCAAAGCAGCTGACATATTGGGGGTATGTGGAGTTGTTTATTGTTCATATTTACAGGGATCCAAATCAGTTAATTTTGGTTGCAGTGTCCATTCAGAAGCAATCCTGGTTTATGATTATAATGATCTCTACCTAAATTTCTCACTTTGTGGTCTCACAGTTTGTGTTTCAAGTTTCTATGTGTTTCAAGTACCAGTGCATTAGATTTGGCACCTATGTTAATATACTAATACTGTGTTAATATACTAATACTGTTATTCTATTATTTTTTCAGCGTGTTCTCCTTCTTGTTGCTTCAGATGTTGATGCATTATGTGCTTGTAAAATACTCCAAGTAAGTTCTTGTTCATTATCACTGCAGGCTAACAGTAAAAGAAAAAATGCCCTTGGATCCTTTTTGTAGGTTTGAACTGGGGAAAGGGTAAAGGTTTAATCTGCTTATGTAACTTTTTTTTTTCCCATGAGTTATGACACTGAAAGCTGATAAGTCATACTCCCAAAGATAACGTAGATTTGTCATTTGGAATGTCTTGAAGATAAAGATTTGTACGAAATGGAATTATAGCATGGTATAGCACTGTAGAAGAGGTTGTTTCCCTTCACTTTCTCTAACAGCTGTTTACTTCATTTCAGGCTTTGTTCCAATGTGATCATGTGCAATATACACTCGTCCCAGTATCTGGATGGCAGGAACTTGAAACTGCCTTTCTCGAGCATAAAGATCAGGTGAAAAAAAACTGTATTTTTTTTAAGTTGCAGCCCATTTTATATAGACATGCATTTTCTTTTTCCCTGGCTTAAAATGTCAGTTCTTGACCTAATTATTAGTGTTGGTTATCTCAAAACAGTGGTTAAATTTTAACATACCAGTAACAAACTTGTCAACTTTTTTTACACCAGCTGAAACTAATGTGCTATAATTTTGATAGATTCAAATTAAGTCTGCACACATTTTGAGATATAAGAGGTGGTGGTATTGAATTTCCAACATCCCCAAATTTGCTGTTTTGTCTTACAAATTTTTTTTCCTCCTCAGAGACAGCAAATGTCAGAAAGTACATACAAGTTCTAGCAATGATGAGTACTTTGCAGGTCTTGTAAAGTTGTTTTCAGTCTTCTGTGTTTCATGTTAGTTGAATTGAAAACCTTTTTTCTTATTGCTTTTGTTTGCAGTTCAAATATTTTGTTCTTATTAATTGTGGTGCCAATGTTGACCTTCTGGAGATCTTGCAGCCAGAAGAAGACACTTACTTTTTTGTATGTGACAGCCACAGACCTATCAATGTAGTGAATGTTTACAATGACACACAGGTAAACACTTTTCTTACATAATAAAAATCTTCACGCAGTGTGGTGGTGGGTGGTGTAGTGCTTTTCTGTATTTTGCAAAACTGTTGACACTGTTCGCTAGTGGGTCAGGAAGCAGTATTAATGGATATTTGCAGTAGTCATGTACATGATCAGAAAAAAAATATATCTTTTTTCAGTAATAAAATATATAGCGTTAAAGTGTGATAGTTGTCAGTAGTAAGTACCTGTTAATCCTGTTGCTATAAATCAAACGGCTACAAATCCAGAGGATAAACATCCTCCAGAATGTAATATGTATTATCCCTCAGCATCGAGCGACACTTAGAATGTGAGTATTAAGCACAAATTATTTGACAACATGACTTTAACAAGCATAAAAAAACGCTAATTCTTTCAGTAATGATGTAATCAATGATTACAGGTTTTTACTCTTATTTTGTATAAATTTTGTATAAAGTCTTTCTATTAAAAAGCAGTATTTTTGTTATGCCAAGAATCGATCACAGCCAAAATGAATTTTTAGTTTCTCTTACTCAGTATTTGAAGTATTCTCATTTGTCATATGAAATGCTTTTTTTAATCACTAAATCAGATACTTTATTTAAAATACTTTTTTTCTTCTTTGCTAGATTAAGCTGTTAGTTAAACAAGATGATGATCTTGATGTTCCTGCTTATGATGATATCTTCAGAGATGAAGAGGATGAAGAAGAGGACTCAGAGAATGAAAGTGATGGGTCAGAACCTTCAGAGAAACGTAGACGTTTTGAAGAGGTATGTTTCTGCTGCTTCACTGTGAAGAGAAGGAAAATAAAACAGTTATTACATGTACTTTACTTCATCATAATAATGATATTTGAGTTTAAAAATTTTGTTCCGTTAGATCACAAATTCAAGCTTAAGATTTAAAAATCATCTACTGTGACCAATGGAGTTTCACATACACAAAATGTTTATTTATCTGAACTGCACAGAAATATTTTGTCCTTATAAAGAAACGTTTTGAACTTGACTAGGTATAATGCTGTCTTTCTGTAATCAGTGGACTGAAGAGATCTATCTCTGAAGCTCGCAAATAATTTAGCAATACATTTTGTCTGTCTTTTGTAGCAGTAAACTAAAAAAACTATATTATGATAGACACAAAATATTAAATTTCCCATATATTGTTTGTAGCATATTTTCTATTTATACCGTACAAGGAAGCAAAGGCATGAGGCTAGAAATATTAAGAGACAATGAAATGTAGACATTATCAGATTTAACATATATTTCATATTATTTTTCTATTAACTTAGTACACTTTTTCCTAATAATCTACAAAGGGCACTACCTCAGCAAAAGCAGATACCAGAAATTCAAAGGAAAATCTATAAATAGTGTACATAATAGCTATTCTCCAATCTGTTAAATATTTCACAAAGATCTTCTTTATTTCTTTGATTTTTCAAGCTGATGATGCTATTTGTGGATATACAATATATACAATATCCACAAATATATCCAATATACAGCGAGTCCCTCTTTTTCTGAGCTTCATTAATTATCTCATGTTTATTTTTCATCAATGTCATCTTTATGTTATAAAATGGTAGGATGCAATGTTGCTAGTGTTGAAAATACTGCTTACTGAGCCTCTTATTGGTGAAGACAAGCTAAATAAATGCTAGCACAGAAAGATGCCGTGACTTTATAAAAGTGTGTTCCTTGGAAAAATATCTGATAATAATACTCTTCTTATTAGATGTTGTTAATAGGAATAATAATTCTTTTTAATGAAGACTTAGTCATTAAGGTATATGGATAGGTGCTAATCTACTAGAGTATTTTTTCTAGCTTTTTAACATTGAAATTCATTTTCAGGATGTAATAGAAAGAACAATGAAAAGGCGACAAAGGCGAGAATGGGAGGCACGCAGGTGTGTTTAACTGTTTTGGTTTTTTTTACGTTGCTTGTATCTCACTTTTTTATTAAAATCTTGTTGAGAATACAAAAGCATAATACTATGCTGCTTGATTTGCAAGATGCTTTCGTTTTAACATCAGAAAGTGGATTGATATTTACTACATAAAAATAAAACTTTAATGGAGGATAGCTGTAAATAGTAATTTATGAATTTGAGTAGCAATAGGTGCACTGCTTCACTTGTAAGTAGCTGTAGTATACTTATCTTGTTTATCTTAGGGTGAAACTTGTGCTTCAGTTTTCTTCCTTTACAATCACACTATTGTTAATAGGAATGAGCAGGAACAAATCGGATAAAAAAATGGGATTTGAGGAATAATGATTTGATAATTTTTTCCTTTTTATTTTATGAGTACACTTCAGTATGGTTTCCACGTTGCTACTAAAATCTAATTGCCTTGCAGAAAAACAATTTCTTGCCCAAGCTTAATTTTTTTTAAATTGCTAAAATGAAATTTAAATATTATTTCACAATTCCTGGCTGATATTTTTAATTGGATCTAGTGACCAGTTCACCACTTAGTCAAATGTGGGGTTTTTTTCCTTTTTAGACGAGAAATTCTTTTTGATTATGAGCAGTACGAATACCATGGGACCTCAGTAAGTATAAACTCTTGTTTGCTATAAAAACGCAAGATAAAGGTAATTGGGCAATATCCAATGTATATAATTATCTAATAATACTATACACAATAATAATATTTTTATATCTTGGGATTTTTATATCTTATTGTTATATATAAGATACATCATATATGTGTAAGTAGTTTGACTTAGCAGTTCGATGTTTTCTGGCTGTGTACATACAATTTTACTGTCGATGAATCAGATACATCATAGAAACAATACTGGTAGACTGGCAGACAACAGCCAGCTGAGTCATAGTGAATAATGTAATGTTAACAGTGGGGGGAAGTGATAAACCAGAACTCTTAACATTTTTGTTGTTTGGCATCTTTAATACTGTATTATAATGTATATACTTTAATACTGGTATAAAAAAATTATGATAGTGTAATTTTTTTAGTTCTTGACAAAAGTATCTATTTGTACACAAAATACTCTTGCAAAAAGGCTTTAGCATATAGGGAGCTTGTTTGCCTTTCAAAGTTTTCAAAGTGTCAGGATATTTCAAACATAATACTTGGGACACCTAAACTGTTCCTTCTGTCATGTGGCCTCTTGTCTGATTTTTACTCTATTTTGTTAAAGTGCTGCTTTATATATAATGCAAGATTGCAGAGCTGTATAAAATATTTTTCTTTCTACTTTGTGTCTTAGAAAGGAAAATACTGTTGGATTGTCAGACTCAAGTGTGATTTCTAGAGCTTTAGTGACATGCTAGTACTTGGCAAATTTAACTGTGTTCTATTTGCTTAATGAAGCGAGATGTTTGTGTTCATTTATCCTCTCTTTTTGCTTTTCCCTCATATAGTCTGCGATGGTGATGTTTGATCTGGCATGGATAATGTCTAAAGACTTGAATGACATGTTGTGGTATGTTTGCATTATCATTTTTCATGGAGTCTAGAAGCTTAAACCCATAGTAAAGAGAGGCAAGATTACCCAAAACTATTTGATTTCACCATAAGGTTCCAGTTTATTTCGTGAGTGGGTGTATGTCTTGAATTGGAGGATGCATCTGTGTAAATTAATTACAAACAACCAATAGATTTTGCATGGAAAAAGGGAGGAAGGTACTTGATGTGTATGTCTGCTAAAGAGGGCATAATAGTATGTAGCTTTGTTGTTAACTTCTATGTACACTTGGTGAACAGTGATTCTGACTTATTCTGGTACATACTTAGAGGGTTAAATATTATATAATGTACTGGAATGTTTTATTTTAACTGTTTATTTTCCTTTTTTCCTCCCCAATTTTAGGTGGGCTATTGTTGGCCTCACAGATCAATGGGTCCAGGACAAAATCACTCAGTAAGAAAGATACTTTTTTTTTAGTATATATTTTTTTTATTTCTCTATATTTTAAATTAATAATAGAAATTAATAGATATCAGGAAATATATGGGAATTAATGTAATGCAAGATAATTAATAAACAATGATGTTAAATATCTCGATGACTGAAAGTGATCTGATGTCTTTCAAAAATGGGACTAAACATCTGAAAAAACTGTATTTTCCTTTTCTACTATTTAGAATTTTTAAACTAACACTATTTTTCACAAAATTATAGAACAGTCACTTCTGATCCGCAAAGAGATGGTGTTTAATAGTAGTTTACATAAATATGGCCTTGTTACAGAACATACTTTTTTTTTCCTGTTGATAAAACTGTATCCTCCAGCTTCTTTTCCAGTTGTAGTTAGCAAGTTTCAGATTTTGTCCTTTTTTTTTTTTTTTTTTCCCCTTCTTTCTTATTTCCTACTAGATACCCTCAGAATTCTAGTAGTGCCTGTATAGGCTTTAATTCTGGTGTTCTATTGTTACTAATACACTGGTGTTTTTAAGGACACAAATGTAATAAGTAACTAATTTCATTGGTCAGTCTGTCTCTCTGTATTGGTTTTGGTTTCACTTTACTTGCCTGGGTGTATGGCTGAATGTTTAAAAAAACATTATTTAACAAGTCTGTTTTTTTTTTTAAGATGTATCTGCAATTTTCATCCTGCGGACTAGCCAATATGTAATCTTTAGGAAGCATTTTTGGGCTCTCATAATGAAGTACAAAAATACACAGGAAGAAAGTGAAGTAACAAATTTGTTTTTGTTTAAGAATGAAGTACGTGACTGATATTGGAATCCTACAGCGTCATGTGTCTCGCCATAACCACCGCAATGAGGATGAAGAAAATTCTCTGTCAATTGATTGCATGCGGATAGCATTTGAATACGAGTATCCTTGCATAAGACCTGGGGAAAATGAACTCTACCCACTTGGTGAACCCTGGTTGAGATTTTATCTAGGGAAAAGAAACAACCTAGCACCATCTCTGCTGCTGAGAATCAAATTAAAAGAAATAGAAATTTGAATGTTATGTTGAACACGAATCCTTCTTTCAATAGCTCATGCAGCTTGAGTTCAGCTTAACCTCTCAGAATTAGTTACAAGTCAATGTTGCTCGTTGTGTGTTATGTGCACCTGCAGTGTCTAACTGTATCTTATGTAGTACAGAGATGCAATATATAAGGGCAACTGAAGACTTACCTACTAGTAGTGGAGTTCTGTTATCATTTGTAACTTCAAATGATATATGTGTTCATAATTATTTGCCATAATTCCTGTTCAGTCTGCGCCTGGCACTTTATCAGCACTGGTCTCTATATGAAAGTCTCTGTAACACTTCATATACCTCTGCTAGCCTTAAGCTTTGGTCTGTACAAGGGCAGAAGAGGCTCCGGGAGTTTTTGGCTGACATGGGGTGAGTTATAAAAATCTGGGTCTTGATTAAAGGATCATAGGATCATTTTTCCAATTAATTATGGGAAAATATTGAGAATATAGCTTGCGAGTACTCAATGTCTTAGTTTTTTAAATATTATTTTGGGGCTCTGGGTAGGTTGCCAAGTCTCTTTGAGTTGAGTTATACAAATTGTGTTTTCGTGTACAAGGAATACTGCAGGAGTATGCCTTTATGGACTAGTAGATTAGTGATTAACCTATGCTTTCTCACATCCACTCTCACGACTTAAAAAAAAAAAATGCAAACAAGTTTAATCAGACTTAACTTGCTAAATTATCTAATATTAAGAAAGCCTTGTGAAAGGAAGGCAAAATATTTGTTTCTTCTGGCATACCAATCAGTGTATTTTTTTCTTCTGGTTTTAGTTTGCCTTTGAAGCAAGTGAAACAGAAGTTTAATTCCATGGACATGTCTTTGAAAGAAAATCTTCGAGAAATGATTGAAGAATCTGCAAACAAGTTTGGGTAAATTGTTTTAAATACAAATGCTTTATCTGAAAATACTTTTCAATTAAGTTCAAATATTTTTGTATGAAAAGGATGTAACATCTAGTTTTAAAATACGTTTTTTAGATGGACAAAGGAGTATTAGGCACGTTGCAAATGTTAGGGTATGATTTGTCTTTGTGTTCTTAACATTAACATACTGAGGAGATGGCTGGTCAATGTTTATAATAATGTTGGTAATGTTAATAATCCTTACTGGTTTTACTTCATTTTGCAGAATGAAGGATTTGAGAGTTCAGACCTTCAGCATTCACTTTGGCTTTAAGAACAAGTTCTCAGCAAGTGATATAGTTTATGCAACAGCTTCTCTCATGGAGAATACAGAGAAAGAGGGGCCTGAAACAACTAATTTCATTAAAGCTTTGGACAGTCTCTCCAGGTACTGAAAATACATGTCTTCATTATTTTACAGTTTTATTTTGCGTACAGGGGTTACATATCTAAAAGATACGTTGATGTTTCATAAGCCATTGAAGAAAAAACGAAATATCCCTGTGAACAATGTTTAGAGAGATCTCACTTTTGTGTGAAAAGCTTTGTTTTTGTATGAAGGTGTTTAATTTTATTTTTTCTGTTGCAGGGGTAACCTGGACAAACTGCACCAAGGACTGGACCTGGCCAAAAAGCAGTTATGTGCCATTCAGCAGACAGTAGCCAGCTGTATTTGCACCAACCTTGTAATTTCTCAGGGGCCTTTTCTCTATTGCGCTCTCATGGAGGTCAGAATTCTAGTTTTTGACTGTCTCATTTGACTGTCATGTTTGGCTGTCTCATAGCTGTATAACACTGTTTTCCTAACTGCTTAACTCAGTAAGAATGACTCTGTCAGAAAGAACTTATTTATCTATACTGTGCTGTCCTCTGATGGGTCAATATTGGCATCTGCTCTGAACTTCACAAAGGAAGAATCAGTCCTCTCAAAGGGGGGAGGGCTTCATTTCAGCGTCAAGTGGGTGAGATCAAATTCCCGTATTGTAATGGTTCTTGTTAGTGTTCTTTGAGCCCCACAAAACATTTAGACTTGCCAGTACATATTAAAATTAAATAAGTGGAAGAAACACCTTGGATTGTAATTGAAATAATTCTTCTCTTCCTAGGGCACACCAGACGTGAAACTGTTTTCCAAACCAGTGTCTCTGTGCCTGCTTAGTAAATACTTACTCAAATCGTTTGTTTGCTCTGTAAGTAAATCAGAAGCGTTTGACTAACTAACTTCTGGCTTGTCTAGTAGTTATTGTTCTGTTGGATACTTGCAGTTGTTTATTAAAAACATTACATGAAAATCTTAATAATGTTTTTCTGCTAATTGGTTGGATAATTTTAGCACATCCTGAATGCTGCTCTAGGGAAGATATCTGCCTGGGAGACATCATAGCATTAGAAAGTTTTCATTACTATGATACTTACAATACTTACAAATACTTGTGTAATTTTGTAAGTTTCGAGGTAGCGTATCATTAAATATGTAATTTGTAAAGTCAACCTGACACAAAAAAAAGCAATATTGCAGGATGGGTGATTGTTATCTAAAGAGTTCTGTGTCTGTTTAAATAAAATCCTCTGATCTCTACAACTAATATGACTGAAATTAAATTCCATTTATCTTTTAAGCTATTAATTACACAATTCAGATAAAAATGAGGTTTTAAGTTGAGAACTGTCTTCACTTCATTTGTTAATTAAATATATGATGGTCTGTCCTTGTCAGATTGCATTGATCTGTCCTCATTTTGAAAATTAGACATGGTCTCAATAACTATTCTGCCACTAGGAGCAGGACGGTGCTTTTAAAATTCACTGCAAAACGTTTACTTTAAGAACAGAACAATTTAAACAAGCTTCTGTTTCATTTACTTAAGTGTCTAAAAATATTTAAATCTTCATCATTATTTTTTGATTTAATTAAATTACAAAATTTGTAATTACAGCTTACTGCTGTAAAACAATATGACAGGGGAAATATTTTTTAATGAATACTGTGTTTGTCAATGTTTTATCTGTTGTATTTCAATGGAAAATGATTATTGAAAAAAAATTAAGCCCAGTACAAGTTTTTTAGATACTTATACCTACAGTTTTGTTGTTGTTGTTTTAAGAGGGGTTTTTTTTTTCACTGTAAATCATATCTGATCTGTGTACGTCATTTCTGTGTTAGCGAAATGCAAGATTGGAGAAGAACTAAGACTTCTATTGGTCCTTAAAGTGACTTTTACTATAAGAAAGAAGGGAATTAAGAGATTATGTAAAGAAACCATCTTCTGTTGAACTGCATTATAGCTGTATCCTTAGATGAATATTTATAATATGGAGAGCTGAATCTAAATTGTTTCCCAAGCTTTGTCTAACAAAGAGACTTTCTGACTTTCAGACAAAAAACAAGCGTTGTAAATTGCTGCCACTGATAATGGCTGCACCAATGGATGTTGAACAGGGAACTGTGATCATGGTGGGGATTCCTCCAGAGACAGAAAGCTCTGATAAAAAGAAGTAAGTGTATAGTTTAAAAGTTCTTACTAAAGGTTATCTATAGACTTTTCCTGTCTCTGAAGCAAATATATCTTTCCTTTACCTATTTAACACTGAATATGTTGACTTGAATTGTATCCTTCTTAAAAACATGCTTTTTGCATATGGTATGCATGAGGTACTTTGAGAGAGGATACAGATGTTGCCCAGCTGCTTTGCCAGTTTTCTTTTTCCTCCCTCTTAACTATTTCTTTATCTTAAAAGAGGGAGATAGTTCAATATATGACCCATTACTTCATTTCTTAAAGCCTGCAAGGTTTAGATTTTTGCACTTGAATAAATGAGGTGTATGTTTAATACATGGCACATGAAAAACATCTGGAAGACATTTTCAACCTCAGCAAGGAATGCGTTCCATACTTCTACCTTCATAAATATATTCTTTTCTGTAATGTTCATTTGTATTTCTCTTCATCTTCTAGCTTTTTTGGAAGAGCATTTGAGAAAGCTGCAGACAGTACCAATTCTAGGACTTTACACAACCATTTTGACATGTCAAGTGAGTAACACTATCACTTATTTCATTCAGCAAATGTCCTTTAGGGGTCAGTGTTTATGCAGCCTCCATAAAGCATAATGACTGTAGCCAATATACTCATTTGTGTATGTCTTAGATGCAAACATGAAAGGTGTGTATGTGATACACTATTCCTGAGTCTAATATAAACACAAGCTACATCTTTTGTCAATCTTTTTCTAAGTGCTATCTTGTTGTGCAGAAATTATAAACTACTAAGCAGAGGCTTGCATATCTTTTTGAGACGATCTGCATTTTGCATGGAGTAATGATTTGCATATGTGCACTTCAGTTAAAAATCTATGAGCTTAACTGTGAGATTTTCTTATCATTAGCAGCCAAACCAAGTATGGTATTGATGTTATGAGATGCATCCTGTATTGTCTGTTTTTAAAATGTGATACTTATGCAACAAGATTTGCCTATTATTGTATGTGTTTACAAAAGAGGCAGTATTTAATAATGTGTGCTTATATATGCATGTTGAAAATGCAAATAAACATTCCTAGATTAAAAAAGTGGCAGCTATCTCATGTAGTGAGCACCTAGAAATTGACAGAGCACTGGCACAGGCTGCCCAGGGAGGTTGTGGAGTCCCCTTCCCTGGAGATTTTCAAGACCCGCCTGGATGCAGTCCTGAGTAATGTGCTCTGGGCAATCCTGCTTTAGCAGGAGAGTTGGACTAGATGATCTCTAGAGGTCCCTTCCAACTCTGATGATTCTGTGATTCTGTGAAATTGGAGTTTGCTGAAATCTAAAAGCAAAATAAACAACATGCTTTGCATTTTGTCTAAATAAATAGTTTCTCTCTTTCCTTCTTAAAGTTGATTAAGAATATAAATAAGTATACTTGGAATTAATATTCTTCAAGTGTGACATCTGGTATATCTTTCAGTTCTTTTCATCTTGTAATAAAATATTTCATCTTTTAGTTATTGAATTGAAAACAGAAGACCGGAGCAAATTTCTGGATGCACTCATTTCTCTCTTGTCCTAATGGTAAGAGTGTAAAGAGGATTAATTAAAAAATTGTTACAAATCAAGTTAGTAACCAAATGACATTCATATATTATCTGCAGAATGCTCTAAGAAAATGCAGCAACTTCTAGTGAAAATATAAATTGAAGATAAGATAATTTGTCTTACAAAGACAATTGTTTTTCTTTTTGGGAAAAGGCAGATGATGTACACGCAGAATGTATTTTTTTATCTCCTTAGGAGATTTATTTAAATTTTGTCATCCATAAGCTTTTCTTCCATTATTCTTAACTTTTGCGGCTTTTTAACTTCAGCTGGAAAAGGAGCAGCTGTTTGTGTTGTGAAAGAAATTGAGATATCAGCTAATTGTTGTTGATACTCTGGTACTGACTTTTTCTTTTAATTATGATGGTTTTTTTGAGCTCAGGATGGAATCTTGGCCATAGCAGTGCCATTCTTGGCTTTGATGTTAAGGTTGTAGCCTATGTTAGTGTGTAGCTTTTACCTGGAACAAAGATGGGAACGTAAGACTTCAATTGTAGTTGTGACTATTAGCTTCACACTAGTTGAAAGTCTATTTTAAAGCTACTTCAAGGAAAGACAGATTTTACTGTAGATCAGAGAAGACTGTCAAATTGTTGCAATTCTCTTCACATATTCAATGCTTTTCAATGATGAATTATCTTTATTGGTTTGTGTATGCGTTTATTCTGCAGTGATGGGTGGAGATAGCTTGCTTTTCCCTAGAGAAGAGCAAACAAAATTGTTTTGTGAAGTCTGTTCAGACAACCCGTAAGACTGTGCGACAGTATATGAAGTACCTCATGGCTTTTTTGTGCCTAGATAAAGATTTGGTCTTTAGTATTAACACGCGAAGTAATCTCACAAGATTATCTTTATAATATATATACAAAAGCAAAGGAGTAAAATGAAGGCTTTAACAACAGCCTGTGAATGTTGGTAGTCCCAGCCAAATGACAATACATCTTCCCTTTTTTTTTTTCAAGGGGTATCAAAGCTACGATTTCTTTTTTTTTTTTCTGTTCACTCGGAAGTTTGAAACAGTGGGTCAATAGCTGCAATTGTTGTTTGTTAGATGGCATAGTCATGCATGGCTTCCAAGATTCTTCATCTGTTTGTGTCTTTCTTTACACTGTGACTACTGATTGTTTCAGTTTGTCTTCTGCCCTTGTTACACAGTGGTGCTTTTTGGCTCCTTGTACTGGAAGCTGCGGATCAGATGCTCTGAAATTATTTCGGATGTTCCAAAGTTCATGGTGCTGCAATTGTGATGTATCGTCTTACTTTATCTTAGTACCGGTACAGGCCTGGACTGTTGTTTTTATGCCTCCTGGGAGGTCAAAAGGATTTTAACCTTAGCACACAGATACTGAACACTGCTTCTTTGTAAAGATCCCAGTCTCATAATGGCAAAAGGTGTCCACTAGGAGTATTTGCGGATTGGATTTCTGTCAAACCTGCTTTTATTAGTGGATGTGTTCCTGCGATATTTAGTTGTTGACTAATAACAAAAAATAGTTTTTTAAGAAGTTCCATATTTATATTACCATTCAAATGTTCTTTTAAAGTTGTCTTGAATCCTTTTTATTTATTTTTTTATAAGAAACTTTTTGAAACTCCCCTTGAATTTCTAGAATGTTGAAACATTTTTTAATACTTTCAGGTTGAGGATTTGTACTTTAGTTGATATAACTGTTTTGTGAGACAAGTTTTAAGATTTTAGGGCTTTTAAAATCCCAATACTGAGTAACTGCCAAATACCGAATGAAAAATCTGGGGAAGTTTGGTGTCAATAAAGCATTTTTAGTTATGCGTTGTGGTACTGTATTGTCACTTGTAGCTTGGATTTGGGAATAATTTTCCTGGCAAGAGTGTAAAATACTGTGATAATTGTGTGTAGATTGTAGTGTTATAAATATTGACAGAGTAGCTCAATCCTGTCCCATAACAGAAATTCCATTTCACTTTGGTCATATGAATTGGTGTTGCTTGTTAGGCTTATCCTACTGTGCATTGGGTGAGTATGTGTATCTTTGGAATTCTTTTTCTTCTTTGCAAGGCTTGCTTGAATTCTGTGTGACTTTAATGTTTTCATGTATTATAATGAATATGTAAAGGCTATGTATCATTACATCATAATTTGTACAGATTTTTAATGCAATTTAATTTAATATTAAATGTGATTTAAATGTAGCAAGCAGAAAGCTAATTAAACTATATATTTTTATTCAAACAAAAGTGATTTTTTTTTTTTAAATGTTGTCATCTTATCTGAGCAGTAAAATCCTGTGCCAAGCTGTGATGACCAAAAAGTTGTGCTTCCTAAGATAAAACATAATGCCACCTTTTAGTTTTGCATGTTTACTAGGTAGTATTAGCAATAAATAACGTTCTTCCATGCCAGCATACTTTGGGTTTTGCCTGTATACAACATACAGTGTTACATTTTTGAAGTAGATTACTGTGCTTTAAGTCTCTGGAAATGGTTTTTTGTTTTTTCAACACTGATACCAGTGCTAAACCATGTTTACAATGTAAAAGCTAGAAGTCTATGTGACACTTAAACGCACTTCTAAATATTTTTAGTGTCACGTAAATTTCCTAAATTAATCTGAAACTTATCTGTTACAAAAGAATCACTGCCATTTCCACAGCACTAAATGACTGTAACTGTAGTTCAGCCCTATGAAAACCAGTACCGCGTTTTCATGATTCTAGATGTAAACGTCAGAGGAAAACAAGGGTATGCATAGCAGTAAATGCAATGTCCTTCAGTGTGTGAGACCACCTTCATGTATGTGGAATGAATACTATGTGCTGTGTAAAACTGAATTTTTACTTGCACAGTCTGCTTGCTCAGTAAATGCATCAAAGGTCTTGCACATCCTGGATCTCTGACTCATGGTTCAGTGGCCATCTATCAGGAAATCCTAAACAAACAACTGAATTCCCCATTTTCTCCCTGTACTGAACCTTTAGACGGGGAAAAAAAATGTGAGGAAGACATCAGAAAGCCTGGGCATGTAACATCTCAGTTTAATTACTGTCTCTGTCTTTAGTTACATTTAGTGCTATGTTTTCAATACATGGAATAATTTTGATGGGTACCTTAGCAAGCTATTACCTGTATCTTCTTGTTTGGGGTTTTGGTTTTCCTGTTTTTTTCCCCCACCCTCTCATTAGAAGCTCTGTCTTCTCTTGTCCGTCCTTTATTGCTTTTGGGGGTGTTTTGGTGTCTTTTAAGGTCCTAGTTTTCCCAAGATCTACCGGAGGTGCCAAGAATGCTTTTGCAAATTTTAGAATTGTTCAGCTGTTGAAGTGATCCCAAGACCATCAAAATGTGGCCCAAAATCATTCAGGAATGCTGTATGTAAAATGCTATGTGAAAAGATAGTTATTAAATCTGTGTGGAAACCTGAAGAAGTCTCTGCCAATAGGTAAAACTTTTGGATGTTATCACCTTACAATACGTAAAATAGTATCAGACACTCTTTACATAGTTTATTCTATGCTGTAGAGCTTGTAGATTAATATCTTTATATTCCTTGGAGAATCATTGTACAGGATTTTATTGTGGAGTCCCCAGGATGCGGATATAAAAGTAGCTCATTTTAGCAGGAGAAAATAGGTGGTCTGAATGGGTTGCTGAAACTCTGTTGTGTAGGTTAGTTAAAATGGTCACTTCTTACACTTAAGTGTTGGACAGAGACTCCCTGCTGAGAACTCTTGACGTCTTTTCATGAAGAGATTATTATGCTTTTGATTTATTTGCCCAAACATAAAATGTGGCTCTAACAAGTAATTTTAAAATAAATAGTTAGAGCACTAAGAAATCGGCTTACCCTCTTCGATGTACGGTGACATTCCACCTACCCATGTCTGAATACAAATAGAAACATTCCCTAAGGATTATATTTGAGCTGCAGTAACTCTTTTTCCTCTGTTGTGTTTGCTTGCTGTAATAGTACCCTCATAATCAGCTCTTTAAATTATTTCTGCTGCTGCTAATCTGTTTTAGAGAACAATAGAAGTATGAAAAAAAAAATCCTTTAAAATGTTTTAGTTCTTTAAGAAAGTAAAATAATTAAAATCCTTAAATACCAAAGTACTGAAGTAGCTGAACAAGCTGACAAAATTATATCATTCCTGCACAGTGATTCATGGCCGTTTTCTTTCTGGGATGATAAATTTAGACATAATTGAAATTGCACAGTAAGGACCTCATTTGACTGGAATTAAAGTGAATCCATTTCCCCAGAAGAATCATAGTGACTTAATAGAATTAAACTTACCAACCTCAACGTTGTATAGTGGGTAAGAATTAGTTCCTACTTCTTGTACTGCTGCTGTTAAGGAGAAAAAATGAAAATGAAAGAGTGTTGCAACTTTTTAGTGTGACTGAGCTACTTGGTCTATACCACTTTCAACATGGTAATAATAGCTATGGTGGGAGACGAGAGCGCCATTTAACCGGTATCTTGACCTCTATAATGTCAAAAGCAGGTGCTAGGGAAGAGTATAGAAACAAAGCAATTGCATATGATGCTTCCTTCCAGATACAAACACAAGTACTCTCCCAGTCCTCATACTCAAGGACATCCTGAACCCGGTGTGGTTCCTGTGTGTTTGGTAACTGTCAGTAGTTATCTGTGAACCTGGATAACTTCCTCCTGAATGCTTGTAAAATTCTCGCTTGTGCAATATTCTGTTGTGAGCAGACTTGCAACCTAGCTACATGTTGTATGAAAACCTACATTTTTTTAGTAATTTTTTCAGCTTGCCAATTGCTAGCTTATTTGATGTTCTGTAGTCCCTACCCAATGCTCCGGTGTCCTCTTAATTTTGTAAACCTTTTTTTATATTCCCCACAGTCATCTATTGCCATTCTGAAGAACAGCAGCCTATTTTTTCCTTTTACAGGAGCTGTTCTGTATCTTGAATATTATTGTTGGTCTTCTCTAAATCATTTTCAGACAGGAGAATAAAAACTGCGCACAGTATTCAAGGTGCGGGTGCAGAAGTCCATGCAACAGTGTAATTGTGTTGACTGTTTTCTGTCCCTCTGTTTAATAATTCTTGACATTCACTTTGCCCTTTTGACAGCTACTGTCAATCAGTCTAGCTGGTGTAACACCACGTCTCACCTGTGACTTCATAGTCCAAATTATCACTGTTTTTTTGCCATAGGCATCGCTTTACACTCATCAATGCAGAAAGCAATCTCTTTATTAGTGATTATTTTTCCAAGTCAAAGCAAGATACCGTTTGTCTGCTGCACTAAAAAGTAGTAGTAAGGAAAGATATAAGAAAAAAAAAAAATCCAGACTGTCCATCACTGAATAATGTGTAAGTGGATGGAAAGAGTAAATTGATCATTGGGTGATATAAGACAGCAAAAAACAGTGAAAGAGCTTAATGGTAAAATAAAAATGAATAAACTCTGTTTGCAAGTTTAGAACTAAAATTTTTTGAACTATTATTGTTTATATTTTCTCTGTTCTTGTTAATGGGAGTAAAAGCCTCTACAGTGATTACTAAGCAAATTCTTTTCCACATATGCATTATTTTTATTTGCTATTGTAAAACTTGTTATATGAAGGACAGAAAATACTCCTGGGTAGAATATTTGGAGGTATTAGGCGTTTTTGCCTTGATCTAGAGGAGTATGTATGCCTGTCCTCAGACTGCCTTTTATGCTTTGGTACTTAGATGAAAATACGGTTGATACTACAATGATACAGGCTCTAGTTCATGAGCCATATCAAATTTAGCTATAGTATCTGCTACTGCTTCTAGCTGCTCACCCTCTCTTAGAGATTAATGCTTTTATGGGAGATGCAGTAAATCAGAGATATTTCAGAGCCTAATGTTTTTATGTGCTCTATCATCAATTTGAGTTTATGTTAGTAGGTAGCAATCATCACTGTGAAACCTGACAGGATCTAGGAAATACATTGTAGTCTTAAAATTCTGAGTGGCTTGCAGAGAGCTGTTCTTTGTTTAAAATCCAGTGTACTCTGGAGAGACTGTAGGCAACTGCCTTCCTGGCAAGTGGAATCTAATGGGTCCAGAACTGTAGGTAGAGAAGTCCCGGGAAGCATAACACAAATGCTGGAAAGCTTGAGTTTGTACATTGCATTCTGTCATTTGTTTTGGAAGCAAAAGGTTTACAGCAAGGTTTAATCTTCCTTGTTTTCTGAAATTGTCCAAACAAAAATATTAGTACAAAGGTATGTATTTCTTCCTTCTACAGCCATGAGGTTTCCTATGGAAAGAAGTAATTAAATGGGGGTGGGTGGAGGGGAAAGTACCTTGGAATCGTCATGTTTAGAATCTGTGATCTCGATGTCTTAGACTACAAAGGGAAATCTAACACCGAGATGTTTCTAGACATCTTTCATGCTTCAGTTTCACTTTTTCCACTCCCATTTTCAGGACAGCATTTCCAGTCCTCAGTAGACCATAAATAGAAGAGAAATAAAATGTTAGTTCTTTCTAGGAGAGATTGCTTTAATCACTCATCTGGAGTACCTCAGTTTTGAGGTCTGAAAAAGAGAACTTTTAAAATTGATCTCTCTTATACAGTTCTTTGAAGATGGCTTTGTTGAGTTGAATTGACCACTCAGGGTATGCTAACTTGTGAAGACGGGAGTAATACAGAAGAGTATTTATTGAGAGGGAAATGAAGTACTCTATTGAGTATCGCAACTGAGGAAGAAACTAAACGCAAAACACTCAGGCCTGTTTGTTTTCAGGAGACAGTACTCAGGACTGTTTTCAGGAGACAGTAATCAAGAACATCATTTGATCGATGATTTTATGTGTATGTCTGTCAGTCACAATGGTTTTGATTCCCTCATAGAAGGAATATTCTTGAAAACACTCCTCTGAAAGTTACTTTGTGAGTAAGTCTGGCTTGTCAGAGGGAAAGCGAGCAGTGAAATGTTTGTTTCTTTAAATGGAAAAACTGAAGTCCCTCTTGGCTCTCGTGTACCATTGTTGGTTTCAAGGTGGTATTGAAAGTTCCCTTTGGATCAGATTCAAGGGCTAAGGAAAAAATGCTGCCCAGGGTGGAGCTTTAAAGTACAGTGCCACCTTTATGCACAAGCATTTGGGTTATAAACATTTCTTAGCAGGAAGTATTACAAAACATTCACTAGGGAAAGAAAATTATGTGAGCTCTTATTTCAGACTGGACTCCCATTCTCTTCCGGCATCAGAGTTTTTTGATTTTTGTCAAAAAAATTTTGTCGGGAAGCAAGACAAAGGTCAAACACATTCCAAGTAGGCAAGAGATCTTTTACTCAACTGTACGCAACTTTATGACAGTCATGGGTCTGACAGAGCAGAGAATGTAGGTTTCCCAGCCACTGCTGTTGTGTGACAGAATAGTTCTTATTTCCTGGGCCCTCTCAGGCAGTTATGTCTTCTGGGTAGCTACACTGGCACATAGTACTTTGACTTGCTACCTGTTACTGAGCTGTGTATCTGGGCAATATATTAAGATCTCAATAACGAGCGATGAAGATAAAGAGTTGTCTAGTAATTTGATAGCACAAACAAGCATTTAGCAGAGTCACTGCTGCGTGCTGTTCTCAATGAGCTGAAGGCTCAGAAGACATCCTTAAATTAAAATTAAAATCAAGCTTTCGGTAGAGAGCTTCCATGTAGGAATTTGTGGGTAAGCCTCATGAATTAAACTAAGGTAAAACATATACACGGGTCATATCACAGCATAGTTCTTTCCAGTGCTGGATCTGGGTTTATTTTATTAAGAGATCTGAGGTTTCTGTATTCGGAAACCAACAGCGTTCCTCTCTGAAGTCTTTGCCACTGCTTTATGAACTGTAGATGATTTCTCTGAGTATTCCTTGATGTTAACTAGGCTATCCATGTTAGATAAGTACTGTGATATTCCGAGTCCTTTGTTTTCTTTTCAAAACCATTTTTAATTGAGATCATACCATCCTGGCCCTTGCAAAAGGGTAATGCTCCCATACAAAAAGAGGTGCTGTCTTTTTAACTGGATAGAGCGCTTGGAGTCACCTCTTCTCATCGATACAGCTTGTCTGTTTTTTCAGTCCCTGCGGTGTTGGTGTCTTTTTCCACTGTTTAGCTCAGTGGAATTTACTTTCATTTAATCATTCATTTGCAGCATGTCAGTGGAAAATCGGAGGCACCTGCCATTGAATTGGAAGGAATTCACAGGGACATTCAGCTCTTGGTATGTTTTTATTTTCTGAAAGAAGTCACCAAGGGGCTCCCGAAATAAGTATGCAATTAATAGCTATCTCCTGTCTGATGTGAAAGTCTAACTGGATCAGTAGCCTATAAGGAATGGGCACATAAAACGGTATTTTCTTTAAGCATTGTTGTGATCACTGTTGTAATTCAGGACCCAAATAACAGGACTGTAGAATACATGTCAGATTCTTATGCTCACTTATGGCAACTGTTTGCTGTTAGCAATCTGCCTGAATATTTGAAGTTGTAGCTCATTTTAAGGGATTGTTGCGTTCCTGAATATTTGTATATTATGTTACACATTGCAGAACTGGAAGGAAAAATGGCTTTTGGCTGCAAGTAAGTTCATTTTCAAACTGATACAAACTAGAATAAATGAAGGTGAAAAGAATGGCATGACTTGCTTCTATGGCTTGGGAAAAATCTCCTTTTAGGTGAGTGATATTGTTATAATAAAGCGTTACAGGAGCGTGGGGAATAAACAGGAATTTACATTTAAAGAAGCAAAAATCTTGCTCTTGTCATTTCTCTAGGTGACCTGGTCTGTATTTTTAAAACACTGCCTAAATAGGTCTAATCAGCACTGAATATTTTTAGTATTAGAAGGTAGCAATTTATCTTATAATGATCTCCTACTTCATGGATATTTTCAAATACTCTGCTTCAAAGGGTGATGGTGAGAAACCATTGGTGCTTTTAAGATACTGTTGTTTTGTATCTGCTATTATTGGTGTCCTGATTTGGTGTCCCTCGGGTCCCCAGTGGTGGATTTGGCCTAAACCACGACAATTGGTAATAGGTCACCTGTGAAGAGGTCACAGGATTTGAGCTAGGGTAGCCTGCAGGACAAAGCTCTAAAGAGACGGTGAAGAATCTTCCTTTAAAAATATGTCATTTTTTATCTTTGCAAGGATATGTGGTTTATGCCCACAAAACAGATTTTGTGAGCAGCAGTATGCACTGGGGTTGAACATGTTCTGAGGTCTGAGATGACCTTCTTGGACCCCTGTTACATTCCTCTCCTCAGACACATGCACTGACCACAATTTCCTCTCCCTACTGTAAAGGGTGACAATCATCTTTGAAAAAATGAGCATTATAAATTTTGACCTGAGGCTGCTGTGTTTTAACTGGAAGTGGCCTTGTTACATTATATGGAAGCTGTTTAAAAAAAAAAAAAAAAGCTCTCCAAACTGTTTTTGTCTGGATTTTGCCAGCGGTAACTGTCCAGTTCGAAGAAACTCAAAAGAGCATTTAATCAGTCTTTGTGGGCAGACTACATCTTGGGAGCTTTTGTTTACATGAACTCAAATTTGAAAAACTGTTGTCCTACAATCTCATGATGCAAGCCTGCTCTCCAGGCTATTCAAGGTGTCCAGCAAATTTTAGAGCACCTAGAAAATTCATAAATAAATGGAAACAAGATCTCGACCTTAACAATTGTGGAAGATGTGCTGTAACATAATTTTGCAACTTGATACTTTAGGTGGGAACAGTGGTGTTTTATGGTGTGCAATTTGGTATGTGCCATTCTCCACTGTCTCAGAGTAATTGCCTCCTGAACAGATCTGGAGGTTGTTCAGTGCATTGACACTGTCCATGTTTGACTGCCTCAATTAGATGTTCATTGCTTACTAGGTTAAATCAATATCCAGGTTTAATTTTATCTGTAATTGAGGATTCAGGTAACTATCTAGTGCTAGACCAGTTCAGCACTTAATACTAATAATGATATCTTGCTTAGGAAGTTTAAGACTTTAAAGGCAGTATCAGTCATTTCTAGCTTTGCTTTCTCACTTGCCAAAATCTTCATGGCTGGAAAGATTTTCTACTTTCAAAAATACTGTCTAGTAGGTGGTTCTTTATTTATACTTGTTGTCAGTAAAATCCATTACCCTTGAGGGTCAGCGGCACCCTCTGAGTTTATGCTGTCAGTACAGCACCATTTCTGGACTGTGTAAAATTTACATTTTGAAAAATTAAGCGCAATCATTTAGAGACCTGTATGCACATACTGTAAATCACTGATGGAATTTCCCAGACATGTCTGTTCTAGGGAGGGAAATATTGTCCTGCTAAAACAGTGTGAGGAAGAAAAAAGCCAAACCATCCTGCAGTTTTCCTCTCTGCCTGCCTGTTGTCTCTCCTTGTGAGATTTTTCTACCTATGCCTTATCTGTCTCTAACGTTAAGCTAAACTGCCTCCCATTCTTCCTACCAGAGGTCTGAATCTCCCTCAAGTGTTTAGGTTTCTTCATCCTGTTATTTGGCTGTAGTTTGTTCACACCCACAAAACCAGCATTTGCTCATGCATGGGTGTTGGTATTCAGTTACCTGTTTTGCAAATCCAGTGTGTGCTGCTTCATGAACATGAAGAAGGGGAAGAGTATTGTTGTTTCAGCTGGTTCCGCTTGCAGTGTAGCCGTGTAAGCAGATTAGCTGATATCAGTGTTAAGGTCGGAGTAGTTAGAACAATAACTTAATGAACATATCCTCTACATGAGACTTTTTCCTTGCTAAAGCTACTGAATTCTGACTCAGTCTTGCTGGCTCCCATTGTAAAATATCCCTCAGCAAGCTCTCTGAGCATTGCATGCTCTGTCGAAGGGAAGCTTTCCAACTGTTGCGCACAAAACTGAGAAGGGAACCTGAAAAGGACTGAAAATGACAGGGTGAAGTACAAAAATAGAAAATAAAGAACTAACCGGAAAAGAGAGACTGAGTAACAATAGAGGGTGAGCAGTAAATCCGGTTTGCCTTTCTAGCTCAGGAAGGTGTCTTGGAATCTGTATTTCAGGGCACCCACTGGGTGGTCACCAGAGCTCTTTTGAGTGTGTGAAATGAAATGGAAAACAATAGCTCAGCAGCAATTGCTTTTTTCCCTCTGATGAGGTGTTCCTTGAATTGCCAGCACTACTCTTGCTTGATTTAGCAGTGAATACAGCCAGGCATTTCCTGAAACGACAGCACTACATGGTGCTATTAGAAATGCTAAATGAAAGGTTCTGCTGTGAATAATGAAGAAAAGGGAATAGGATATGGGAGTGTGTCCCACTAAACTGTTTCTGCAACAAAAGGGGGATGAAATGTAGCACAGCTGCGCAGGGGCCATCTACCCACTCTGAAAATCCTCATCTATCTGCACAAATGGATGATGGGAGCCAACAAGATCTGTTTGGAGAGATGTTTCTTTTTGGAACGGTTAGAAGCTGATGCCAGCATTGTTTGTCTTCATAACTTCCCTCTTCCCTCCCCCCTGTACTATCTACTGCCCCTCCTTCCCCCCCCCCCCCCCCCCGTACTATCTGCTAAACTCTCAGCTATGTTTCTTCACAGAGACTTTTTGCCATTAAATGTAGATATTGTTTGTGTTCTTGGCCAATGTCTCACTCTGACTAGTCTCCACGTACGTATGTATGTGCTTACTCATCTGTTCCACTATCGCCAAATAACCAATAAATGTTCCCTTTTTAGAAAGGGTATCTTGTCTCAACCTTTCAAAGATAGCAATACTGTACATGGCTCCAAGAGTACTGCATTGACTTGGCAGAAACTACTTAAGAATCGCTACTCCTCCTCCTCCCTGATTACAGCCCTGAGGAAAAAAATGTGATGACCCCTCATTTTTTTGTTATTCAGCACATTTCTGCAGTCTTTTATTTCCTTAAACCTCAAACTGTTTTTATTTCCTCTTTGCCTCACCTTCTCCCTTCAGCAGGGTTAGAGGGACTGCCTCTCGTTCAAACGGACAGGGAGGCCCAAAAGGACATTACTATGACTGATCAATTATTTATTAGATGAGCAGTGTCAAGTCACATTGGATGCAATCTGTTTAGTAACTTGTGCTGTTTTTTATCCAGTGTCCAATCATGCATATTAATTCTATACTTATGTTTTAGAACAAAAAACTTGTACGTTGCTGAGATCAGTCTTAGAGATCTCTAGCTGTCCAGGATAGGCACCACCTACAGGTGTTATGTATGCTATTTTCTAGTCTATTTGTTGGAAAAAAAAAAAAAAAAAAACAAAAAAAAACAAAAAACACAACACATTCCTATTTTACCTTCAACTTGGGGAATTCTTGGCCTATCTGTGGAAAACTGAAGTGTTGGTGGTTTTTTTTTTGTTTTTCTCTCTGCTGGCAAACATTATCTTTAAATATCTTTAAATTCCTGCTGATAGTCAGCCTGGAGCAAGAGGGACAGATTATGTGGCAAGTTCCATCCACGCAGTGCCATGAACCTGGCCTATTTTGGAAGTTTTCATCATTTTTTCAATTTTCAGCCTCCAGACAGATGCTTGCAACTCTGACGTCTTCCTACCAACCCTCCACCGCCTTTGTGTGCATTAGATCTGTGCTTTATGACATGCTATCTATTTCCTGTAAATGTTCCAGTACGTTTGCTCCTTCTAATGACTCGCTTTTCTCTTTTAAACAACTTCTTCCTCACACTGATTTCCTGCAGTACTTACCATTTATTGATGGATAATTAATTATCACCAGGGAATAGATCTTGCTCAGCTCCCCAAAAGCAGCAGCTGACACTTTGTGTGCCTCACTACCAATGATCTTTCACAGTCACAGATATTCTTTGCAGCAAATAATACATGAACCCTCATTTAATCACATCAAATGAGTCAAGGATTCTTCGTTGTCTTTGATTAAATCTCTGTCTATCTGCAAAAAGTCCTGATCAGTTTCCAGGCCTGTCTCTGTTTATCAAGTGATTGATGGCATGTGCCAGCTCTCCCCTACCAACAACATGCCATCAAATTACTGATCACAGTTTAGTTTTGCTGTGTGGTTAAAACTACTTATCAAAATTATCTGTTGGCCCCACCTGGAGGCACAAACATCAAATCGTCCTGCTCTTCTCCTCTAATGTTCTTACTTTGAATATATTGCATTTCTGTCTCTTCTCCATGTGGAAATCCATGCCCAATCTGAAACAGATTAATTTTAGTCCTACGTTTTAAGTGAATTGAGCTCCTTAGTTTTTGCTTCTGCCCTGGATATGTTAATTTCCGTTTCTGGACACTCTGTTAACTGTTTGTCGGTGTACAATGTCTGTATTTACACTAACACCACAGGGGAAGGTTTCACTCAGTTTGAGTGGTACAGCGAGGTGGTATCTTATCCCACCTTTGCTCATTATAAAGCACGTTCATTATGTCCTTCCTTTTTCTTTTCATTCATCGGAGTTAAGACCTTTCTGTTTAATTCACACTCACTTGCAAGGTCAAAAAGTGAAGTTTCACAGCAGTTTAAATGCTCCTGCATCCTGCCTGCCTGTGTCACTGTATGGAGCAGCGAGATGGTAGCTAGACAAAGAAAAATATTGCTTATTTTTCTGCTGGGTTTGCTCTCAGCTAGCTCAGTCTCCTTAACCAGCCCGCTCCTCACTCCACACGTGCCAGTGCAAGGGAGGAGACTGAACCGTGTGGCTGACCCATGACTGATCTCCAAAATACCCATTCCACTGGGTTTCATCCTTAGTGTGCTTTGCTTGCTGTTATGTTTTTTTCTGAGATGATTGTGCTTCAGTTCTGTCTGGAACCGTCTCTGTAGCTTTGTTCATTCTTGTGGTTCTAGATTTTCCCAGGGTTTTTGAGGTGCCTGGTCTGCATGTGTGTCTGACGTGCCCATCTCCATCCTTTCCTTATAGGAGGGACAAAATGCAATATCAGGTCAGGACAGGTCTAAGACATTTTGGTTCAGGAGAAGGATTGCAGTTTGCTTTTTTTCCTCATACTACTAATTCCTGTGTAGCAACAGATACTAAACCTGAAATTCTCAATTCCATATTGTGACATGGCTCAGACTTCAGCAAAAGCATCAAGGGGGAAAAAGCTTTGTCTTACAGTTTACCACCCCCTCCCACTGTGTCTTTGCTGTGGACTTGTTTTGTGCAAGTATTGAGTGGAGCTCAATACTAGCATTGCAATCTACCAAAGGGCCATTTCTGCAAGGCTATGAATACATTTTGCAGACAGCAAGCAAGTAAAATCCACAATCTTGTGAGAGAGGCAGGAGACAAAGGGATTGTTCTTCCCACCACTGATGATCAGCCCTTACGACAGACAGCAGTAACTGCTTGGGAGCATGACACGAGCCCATACAGCCGTCCAGGTATGAAGTCAAGATTGCTGTACTGAACTGAATGTGCAGGTTATAAAATAAAGAATGTAATCAGCTCTGGAGGAATCTGGGCAGGATGCCATGGATAATAGCTTTCCTTTTAGGAGGGACACTATAATGATGATATGGATGTCTTGAAAGCTGTGGTCATTAATAACCCCAAGTAGACAAGAGGTCTCTTTTCCATATTATCCAAACATCATTTTACCCCTACGCTCTTAGTATGATATTGGCTTCTGGGAAAATCCAGTATCTGTTGTTGCAGAACAACTGTTTTAACAGTGCATTTGTTTAGTTTCTTGCTATACCACCCAATGGAACTAACTCTTTCTCTAAAACTGTGCTCAATCCACATCGTTACAGTAGGCTAAGATTATATTTATAGGGAAACTATTTTCATAGTTCTGAAAAGCTACTCTTATTAATGTGTCTTATACCTTTTTGAACAATAGAAACTCCTCTTCCGTGACACATGCTGCATGTAAGCTATGGGAGTTAAAACTTTTCTAAAATTGGCAGGTGGTGGGGCACATAGACATTCTCAACTGCGATAGGACAATAAAAATCAGGAGAAAATGGGAGAGTTGAAAAATAATTTGAGAGTCCAAGAACATAATGGAATTCAGAGTAGATGTTAAATTTTTAAAACTTCAGTCTTGCATGACAACATTTTTAAATGTCAACGGTATAACAAAAATAAAATAGATGTAAACAGTGAAATGTACTATGTTGCTTGGATCTTGGCAGTCACCTCCAACAAAATAATAGCAGGAAATTATAGAGAAAAAAAATGGTGAAATCTTTCTGCAGTCATTGGGTATTCATGTGAGTCTTCTGTGTTGAGATAACACTTGGGTTTATTTGTATTATAGAATGAAAGATTGCTGTTATAATTGGAAACTGTTAAAGGTTTTGTAGCTCAGGCTAAAGGTTATCCAGGCTGCTGCAGCAGATATCCTAATTCTAACAAAAGATATACAGTAAGGACAGAACATTATAACTGGAAGAGTAACCTAAAAATATACATAGAGCAAGAATTCTGCCGTGCTAGGCACTTGTTAGAGCTGATAAGAATTGTGATTGTTTTTTTCCCGATCCTTCAAATATGTGAAGCTATACTGAAACTGAATCGTACCATTTTGAGATTTCACATATGGTCTTGCCAAGGAGTGCCTATTTTTCTTTCCTGAGTGATCTCTTTTGTGCCGGAGCCTAAATTCTCTTAAGGTTTAAACTTCTGTGGGAGTATTCTGATTACAGGTACTGTTAATGCTAATGAGTTATGTATGAGTGTAACTTAGGGGAATCAATCCAGGTCACAATGTGTTTGAGAGTGGGAACAGAGCCCACAGGTATCCACGTATAGTTAGATTAATTGCCATAGTACCTGGTATGAGATCGAGATGAAAGTCACTCAGACCTCTGTCAGCTAACCCGGTTCGTTGAAACTTTAGGAACATACGCAGCTGAAATCCAAAATGCATTTAAGGTTGCTAACTATTTTTGCTACCAGATTAAAAATGTCATTGTAGGATCTGGTTTTGTGCATCTTCTAGCTTTTGATGCACTTGTTTAACCCATGAAAATCTTCTGCTCATCCAAATAGAAATAAAAATCCCACACCCAGCACAGCGGGTGCTATAGGATACTGAGACCTGAAATTTGCACATGTGTAATTTACCTCCTTGCAGGACTTAGCCAGCAATGAGCAATGCATAGTGATGTTATACCTGGCACAGTTCACAGCTTGCTCATTGGATCAGAGTCACTTTTGAGAGGGTTAACTGTTGTTTGCCTGTAAAAAACAGCTATTTTAAACATTTAATTTTGTTCTTCACTGTAAATAAACACGAACCGGCTTCATCGCATCTGTTATGTTTGTGTACACCAGAGCACCTCCCTGTGTCATGCAAACTCTCGGTCTGGCTGGTGCAGCCTGGAGGATCCACCAGAAGGGAACCTCCCTGGACTTGGAGCTCAGGTGCAGGAAGGAATGGGTCCACTGCTATTGCTGTACATAAGAGCACTGAGGCGCTTTAGCCTGTCTAAACTAAGCATATTTTTTCCAAAAGAAATAGGACCTTGTGTGACTGACAGCTCAGCTGGGCTTCAGGAACATCTCCTACCTGCTATAAGAACTCTGCCAGCTGCTGCCAGGGCTTTAGTCAATGTGAATGGCCTTTGCCATTCAAGATGCTCTGAGGAGGCTCAGAGTACGAGATCCAGCTTATTTTATTTTCTGCCTGGTTTTCAAGCTGGTCAAAGTCCTTTTGTACTGTCTGTCCTGGGTGTTGGAGGTCTTCTCTTAATTTCCTCTCCTATATTAATGTCATGAGATTGCTGTGCCTTGTTGACATCTCTGTTGGTCATGGAGTTAGGTGTATTTGTTTTTCTTCCTTCTGTAGATTGAAACCAAAACAGCTAGATATTCATTTCAAGGCTCACTCTTCTTTTGGTTTAAGAATATCAGTGGTGTACATACAGTTCCCCATGGTATGTGATCCCATTGCTCTCAAAAGAAAAAGCTAAAGCCAGTAGCTCAGTAAATGCATTGGTTAATTATATTCAGGCTGCTTAATATCCAAGCTCATCGATACACTCAATTTTCTAGAGAACTTTTAAACCAGACTCGTACTGATGAATATTTTCCCATTATATGTGGTAAACCTTGTGTGATATGCTCCCCCATTATCCTAAGCTTATTTAAGTGGTATTGGTGAGAGTGACTATAGGATCTACCCAGTTCAGGTGTTTGTCAAAATATGGATGTACAATACTGCATTTATTTTACACACCTGTAAAGGACTACATGAATCTCCCTGTGTGTGCATGTGTCAATAAGGGGCAGAGAGAATGTTTGTGACTGCGCATTGAAGTAATCAAGATCATAACATATATGATCAGTTGTGACAATTCCTTTGCAGTTTCTACGGATAGGCTTGGCACACCTTCTGGGTCCCGAGTATCCTGGGGTGATTGGCAACCCGGACAGTAGGTGCCCGTTTCAGTGAGGCACAGCTATAGCTCAGGGCAATATAAGAGTGGCCAGGGTGCAGCTGGAATCAAGCATGATGAGAAGATTGGCACGAGCGCTGGGCAGATGCCTTTGACATAACACATGGACTTCCTCATTAAATACTACTACTCGCCCCCTTTCCATGCTAGGTTTTGGGTAAAAGCTACATGGTAAGCTTTGGAAGGAGAGGGAAGCTCCATGTTGTAAACAAAATCCCCAAATGCCACAGACAAAGGATACTGTTAAATTGATTCATGACAGAATGTCTCAATCTGTGTTTAAGAAAAAGAAAAGGTGAAGCAAGGCTTGTGTATCCAAGCAACTGTAAAGCCTTCCCTGTTGCCATGGGAGGTTTTATCAGTGACGCAGTGGTTGAAATTGTCCTTTTCTTGTAACTGAAGGCTGTGGTAGGAAGAAGAAGGGGTTTTCCAGACAGACAGGCCCTTCCTGCAGAGAATCAGCAAGGAATGGTCCGGAGCAGTCACACACACACACACACACACACACGCAAAGGTCTGATCAAAATAAGAATGATAGAACTCAGTTACTTCCAAAATATAAATATAAGGCGTGCTTTTGGAATGATTTATCCTATCGCAATCAGTCTACTGGTAAAATAAATGTGATATTTGACCTGAAAAGAGTATGCACCTGCTATCTCCCAATTCATCTAATACAGCAGAAATATTTGCTGTGTCTTACCAAGCAGACTTACAACAGCAAATCCTCAAACACGTGTGCTTAATGATTATCTTTTTTACTGTACAAAACAAAAAAGGATGCATTCTGGGTATCATCTGATGCTGAATATTGCATGAATATACTGCTGAATATATGCATGAATATGGCACTTAGATGTGGCGTATGGCTTCCGAGAGGCAGGATTCTCGCTTAGCATTACAGACATATGGATCAGTCTCAGTTTGAGGAAAGTAGGTTTAACAGACTATTTACCCACAAGGAGAAAGAATAAATTAGTCGCATAATATTTAATCAGGGAATAGTAGATTTTTAAATAAAAAACTGGAGTTACATTGGTTTCTCACTCCAAGAGTAAAATCTTTTAGTATGTTCCAAAGAGCAGATGCCCAACAAACATCTTTGTGCAGGAAAAGGAAATATTTCCTTAAACATCCTGCAGCAAACGTGACTGATTGAGCTTCCTTTTCCCTCTGCCTGGTGCATTTCCCTTCTTCGCACAGACAGGATCTAACCAGATTTGCAGGGTATGAACTGCAGGTTACTTTCAAATTCATAACTATGAAATGGTTCGTTTAGCAGGACAAAGGCCAAGCCGGCAGACACCCTTTTTCCAGCTCAGCATGTGCATAGCAATGGGAGGGTGGCAAGGAGCTTTTGTTAATCTCAACCGAGCTGGCAAGAATGCTGGAAAATGAAGTCTTTGAAGATGTTTTTTCTTCATTTTTAAAGCAACAGTTTGTTCAGAAAAGCTTGGAAATCTTGAAAAAAAAAAAAATCTGCAAAATATTGAAAGACCTCCCTGGCAGTTGTATACCTTAGGCAAATTGCCCCACTAGCAATCAGCCTCTACCATTTCCTTTAACAGCCGTTTTTTCACAGGTTCTGTTCTGATGCAACTGTGAAAATGTTTTTCCCCCGGCTTGAATGTACTTTTTAAAAAAACTGAGTGGCAGAAAGGGTTATCAGGTCAGGTTGGGGCTGATCCAAGCTGCAGTGGGATTTTTTTTCCTTTTAGTTTAAACGTGTAGGAATTGAAAGCTTAAAGAGCTTCACGCTTAGAGCTGTTCTCAAAATAGTTGGGACTCACAGTCCGCTTCCTAATGTGCTCACATCACAAGACCAGCTGCTGCTACTTGCTCTTTTGTCTGAGGCTCCAGCGGAGAGCTGAGATGCTGGCTGCACTGCACCAGAGCAGCCCTCCCCTCTTCCCCAGAGGTGACCCAGCTCTCTCCCCAAAGGTAGCCCAGGTAAAGGTTGCCCTTTGGGCACCGATGTCACACCCCATCTTCCCAGGCCCAAGCAATCCAATGCCTTTCACAAAAAAAACAGTAACCCTGTTCAGGGATTGGTTTAAATGGTTTTATTTTTATGTGAAAACTTAAATACAAAATAAAAATAGTAAACAAGTGCTATAGATTTCTCTGTTCATTGGGATGAGGTTGAGGCCTGATCCTAAGCACTTCCAAGTCTTAAAGTTCAGGACTAGGTCTTTGCTCTTGGGAAACAAAACATAGTGAAAACCAACTTAGACTTTTACCCTGAAGCCAGTGATGTCAGTAACAGCGTTCTCTAGGCTTATTTTTTTAAAGCACAGCAACAAGTAAGTACACTGAAGGATGAGATTAAATATAAAAATATTTTTAAAAATGGGCCCCACTTCCTTCTAGTATTGTTGGGTGCTGCCCCTCTGACCTCAGCAAAACCTTGTTACATCAGCAGCGAGCTATGTTTTTGGTAGGATGATGCTGTGTTTAATAGAACATACACAATTAGTGCTGGCTTCTTCCAAAAGGTCTCATTGTGTAATTGTTTCAGATTTTGGTTATCAAGTGGATCCAGCCCTACCTATCAAGAAGTTTGGCTTGTTAAAAAAAATTCCCTTCTGAGGCATGGGTTTCCCTCCCTCTCCCCAAGACACCCGTTCTGATTTGATTTTAAATGATAGCGTTGGACTGCTCAGAAAGATTTCATCTTTTGGTCAGAGCCCAAATCCTGCAGCACTTCTGAAGGCTCTACCGCAGATACATGCAGGCGTGTCTGCCAGTGGGGACACGCTGGCAGAGCGTGTCTTTTTGAGACAAAAGAGAGTGAGGTCCTGGATCTGGGCTAATACCTGTCGACTTGTTTGCTAGGCACAAGAGGGCTCAGTGAGGGTGTAGTGTGTCTATGCGCTGGGTGACAAATATAATCAGGTTTTATAATTTAGAATAAAAATAAACTAATCATGAAACAAATAAAGGCACCAAACCACATAACAAGCCAACTTTGGTAGATTTCTTGCAAAATATATGCATTTAAATACATTTACAGTTTACAAGGTTACACTGTTTTAAAAAAAGTTGCAATGATGAAATACAGAATATTTCATTCTTGTACCAAAACTACATCTCACATCATAATAACAGTATTATACCTTCATTTAAATGCAGATGGTATAAGAACTGCACCTCTTTATAGAACAAACTAGTTCTAGACATATTGCTCTGCTTTTGTATTGTCTGATGGGCTCAGACACTGCATATTTAAAAATGAAAGCAGTTATCTTTAAAAGGATAAATCATGTGCTCGATATTCAACATCAATATTCGCAGGGGCAAGGCTTTAGTCTCTCATTCAGGTCTGTGTATGTATTGATACTGCTGAGGTTTTAAATTTGTAAAGCGAGGCAAGAACACGGCGGATGTAAATCTGTCACAACCCCACAGTTACAGTTTGTCCATCAGTCTCGGCGTTATCAGAATCTTGTCAGAGTCAATGCCCAGGTTAGGTGCGCACTATAGTGCTACGTGGCTGTGAGGGACCCACGAGGTCGTAGTGCTGAGCTGAGGAATATGCACAGCAAACTTCCCCGCTAATTGTTGGCAGAAATCTCCTTATGGCAATACAGATGCTGCCACGGTCTGTAGCAGAGTTCTGTGTTGATTTAAAAGTACAAGTAATTTGCATGGAAGAGTATCGCCCTACCCCTTAACGCCTCCTTTAACAAAAGTTTGTCTCTGCAGTGTAAAATGGACAGGTGTATGCTGATAGTCCAGGCTGTGGCGAAGCTGAGCAGGTATTGAGCTCGGAAAATGAGAGTTCTATTGCCCGGAGCATCTCCCTTCCAGTCTGCACAGCGTTACCGGGGCAATGCAGAGGAGCTGAGAGCTGTGAGAGCCATGACTTCACATTATTAGCCTGCATAAAGTCTTAGTCCAGATATTTGGTAAAATTCTTCTAGCAATTTCTGTGCCTGATTTGGTAAATGAAGGAAAGCATGTGTTAAAATTATGGTGGGGAGCCAACCAAGTGCACGTCCAACCGAACACCCAATTCAAAACTGGCAGCAAGCAGGGCTCGGCAAGAAGGCCACAAAAGCTGTCCATACCCCAGCCACCAACATCCAGGGCAGTTTTTATGTTCCCAGTCTCCTGTAGTGCAGCTGAGAGGATGCAGAGGGATGCCCCACTGGAGCCAGGACATACAAAGATCTCCTGGGTCTCTGAATCTAGTCCTCCAATAATTCTGGCAATGACTTCATATTCAAGTAAATACAGAACAGGAGCTGATGAAGGAGAAGGGATGAAGAACCTCAAGGGGCAACCTAGTATAATCTGGCTTGTACTCCACTAAACGACAGCAACTACCCGAAATCTTTCAGAGGTCTCAAAGACACACAGACCAACGCACTTCTCCAAGGGACTGAAACAACTGAAGAAAATCAAATACCCTTCTCCAAGCAGTTACTTGCCTACGGGATTAAGGCCCAAGGTTAGTGTCACGCTTTAGACAGCATCCCTACTTTAGTTGCCCAAATAGAAGGACAAAAAAAACAAACCCCTAACCAGCGAGAGTCCCAGCGGGAAGAGCCAGACGCAGGTTTTCAGGAGAGACAACGATGAAGGGAAGCTGCTCCTCAGTGACAGTGCACACCCGGTGCGCCGGTCCCGCCAGCCGGGTGCTACCCGGGAGGCACCAGCGGCGGGAGCGGGCGGTGAAGGACCGGCAATTCCGACGGTAACGCCGGGGAAAGGCCAGGGGCTGCAGGGGAGCCCGGATGGGGCGGCCCGGCAGACGCCGCTGTGGCTGCCCCGGGCTGCTCGGTGCCCCGGTGCGGGGGAGCCGCCGGCTCGGCTACGGTCGGTACCGAGCTCCCGGCAGCGCCGAGCGGCCGAACCCGCCGGGGGGAGCCGGGCTGGCGGCGCTGCCCTGCCTAAGGCTGCCGCTTCACGGGGGGGCCCGTCAAGAGGGGACTCTAGGCAGGGGAGCGCCGGAGCCCCCCACAGAGGCCACCCCGGCAGGCGGCCGCCCGTCCGCATCCCCGCAGGGCCGGGGGGGAGCGGGGCAGTCCCGCTCAGACGTAGTTCTTCTTGTCGTACTCGCCGTTGGAGGTGGGCCGCCGCGGCGCCGAGTACTTGACGGGGAAGGAGGTCTCGTCGCGCTGGGAGCAGGAGCAGCAGCAGATGAGACAGCCCCCGAAGAGCAGCAGGGCCGTGGCCGCCCAGCCAATGTAGAGAGCGGCCCCCATCTCCCGCTTCTTGGAGGGCGGCACGGTGGGGTCGTAGAAGTCGCTGATGACGATGTTGGCGAACCAGCAGAGCGGGACGAGGACCAGGACCCCGCAGAGGATGTAGATGGCCCCACCGGCGATCACGATGCGGGACTTGACTTTGCCAGGGCGGATGCAGTTGGTGCACTGCGCGCCCACCACGGTCACCATCAGAGCCACCAGCCCCAGCAGAGCCACGATGACGGTCAGCGCTCGGCCTGCCTGCACCTCGGCCGGCAGCGCCAGGATGGAGTCGTACACCTTGCACTGCATCTGCCCCGTGCTCTGCACCACGCAGTTCATCCACAGCCCTTCCCAGATGGTCTGCGCCACCACGATGTTCACGTCGATGAAAGCCGACACTTGCCACATGGGCAACCCGCAGGCCAGTATCACCCCCACCCACCCCAGGATGCCCAACCCCAGACCCAAAATCTCCAGCGCCGCCGAAGTCATGATGCCGCCGCTGCCCCACCGAAACCCTCCCGTTCTGCACCGCTCGCCCCCGGGCAGGGCTATATGAGGAGCCGCCGGGCGCCCTCCCACCGCCCGCCCTCCGCCTGGCCCGGCCCTTCCCCGCGGAGGGGGGGCTGGCACGGCCACCGGTGGGCGGCAGCACCAGCCGCTGCTGGGGGAGCGCGGCGGCGACGGGGACGGGGATGGGGACGTCCCCGTCCCCCATCCCCGTCCCCGTCCCCGTGCCCCGTCCCCGTCCCCGTCCCCGCCGCGCTCCCCCCCACGCGGCTGCTGTTTGTGTCTTATTTGCTGATCAAGTCCACAGCCATACCTTCAGAGGGGTCTTGCTAATGCAGGCACCTGGCAGTACGGATGTCCCGATTATCAGAGCCTAATCGATCATCGATCATTTCCCAAAAACAGCCTTGACCCGCACGTCTCTCTCTTGCACACTGCGACGGCAAAAGTGTGAGCAACCAGCACTAAATGCCTGAGGAACCACACTGAAAATGGAAGAGCTTTGAGTATGGGATCTGTGCATCATCTGTATCCTGTATCAAAAGCAGTGTGGCCAGCAGGTCAAGAGGATTCTACCCCTCTGCTCCACTCTGGTGACACCCCACCTGGAGTACCACATTGAGCTCTGGGGCCCCCAACATAAGAAAGACATGGACCTGTCGGAGCGAGTCAGAGGTGGCCAAGAAGATGATCAGAGGGCTGGAGCACCTCTGCTATGAAGACAGGCTGAGAGAATTGCTGTTCATCCTGGAGAAGGGAAGGCTTTGGGGAGACCTTATAGCCCCTTCCAATAGCTAACGGGGGCTACAGGAAAGCCGGAGAGGGACTCTTTATCAGGGAGTGCAGTGATAATACGAGGGATAATGGTTTTAAACTGAAAGAGGGGAGATTTAGATTAGGTATTAGGAAGAAATTCTTTACTGTGAGGGTGGTGAGACACTGGCACAGGTTTCCCAGAGAGGTGGTGGATGCCTCATCCCTGGAAACATTTCAGGTCAGGTTGGATGGGGCTCTGAGCAACCCGGTCTAGTTGAAGATGTCCCTGCCCATGGCAGGGGGGTTGGACTAGATGGCCTTTAACGGTCCTTTCCAACCCAAACCCTTCTGTGATTCTGTGATCTGTCAGTACCAATAGACAAATTCTTAATTCAGTCCAGGAGGAATAATTGCTATCAGCTTACACCAGGCATTAAACTCTGTTTGTTTTGACACAGGAGCCAGGAGCAAGGCGTTCTATTTACATATGTTGCCACAAAGATTTCAAATGCCCCTTTACTGTTTTAATTGCTCAGGTACATTTCAGATCTTTATGGTGTGTCACTGAGGTAAGCGCCTGTATCAAAAAGATTGTCTTTGCAAGAGGTTTTGTCATCAGGCCACGGAGACATTGTAATTTGTACAGTCTCTTCACGGATGTCTTGGATTGTTCTTGCAAAGAAACCTCGGTTCAACCCCTGCAGGCCAGCAGCAGCTCGCAGCCCCCAGGCTGGCAGATACAGCCAGTCTTGGCGGTGCCAGTGCTGCTGTTACAGCTGCAGTAGAAAGAGAACAGACCTCACCAGCCGCCTCGCCGCACTCACAGGGAGCTGCAGTCCACGGCTTTCCACTGGTTGCCCTGAGAAAGGCTTGTTTTGATTTAAACCAGGATTGTTTTGGTTTATCTTAAATAAGTTTAAATGTTTTAGACAAAATTGAACATTATGTTCACACTGACTTTTGAACTGGTCTGGCTAGGTTTGATTTCAGTTAGCCCAAAGTATCCTTCTAGTGTACCGGAGATCACAGAGTTGAAAATAACACATTTCCTGCCCCTACGTGAGCGGTTCTCTCTGTTGTACAGTAATTTATGGAATGTATTGCAGCATGTAGAGATTTGTGATGGAAATATTTAGACTGATATGAATACAGCATGAATGGAAAAGTCCATGTGTGAAGCAGAAGCAGCAGAAGAAACGATAAACAAAGGTTAAAGGAATCACATGCATGGACAGCTGAGGACGTGACTGCTGGGTTAACGCTGAGCAATGCCCCGCTTGCATCCTGACAGCGGCACTGATGACTCTTCTGCAGGGGACCCGAGTGCTGGTAACAGGAGGACGGCAACAAGGTCACAGCACACTGGATGTGGCCTTTCACTTCTTTTGTTTTTCCAAGCAGAAGACAAATGTTAGCCACAAGACACCCAAAAAAAGAAACAGAAGAACCTCAGCAGCCTGTGGACCGTTGCGGTGTGGACAAGCTGACACATGACAACTGCAGTCTCCCATTGATTATCTCTGCCTGAGGAGCTGTAAACATTTCTAGCATGGAAAATGTCTTCCTAACAGGGGCTGCCTGGTAAATGGAGTTAAGAGGAATTATCTCCTTTTCCAGCTGTACGTGAAATACATACAGTTTACGTCAATTATTTAAAACTGTAAATTCCAGTGTGCAAGTCCAGGAGGAATGTGTGACTGGGGCTGAGCAGTCTGTCAAACCCAGGCTGCTTGCAATCACTTAGAAAGTCCCTGGTGTCAGGGAGAGGAGAATGTGCAAAAGAACCAGCCAGAGACAGAGATATCTCAGAGGTGAACAGGAAGAAACCCAGAACACAGGCAGAAACTGAATAACATCTGTATTTATGATGATAATAATGATTATATAGAAAACAGCAAAGAAGAACAATTAAAAAGGGGGGGGAGAAATGCCAGTTATCTTAGCCCATAAGCACAGGAAAGCCCCACCCTTGCCACTTGCCCAGGAGCACGGAACTCTGAATTTCCTCTGATAAATGGCCCATGTGTGCTCCTGTGCCGACCGGGAGGCACTTGTGGGGCCCGAGCAGCTGCCCGGGGCTTCGGGCTGAGAAGGGAAACCAGCGCATGGCTTGTGCTGCTGCTCTACAGCCCATACCCCACCTTCCCCTGCTACCTGTTACTGAGCAACTGATCCCTACAAATCACTTAATCCAAGACAATTATTCCTCCGGGGAAATACACTTTTAATAATCATAGGGTAAACCAACCTTTCTGCTTAGAGGCATTTCCATTCTTCGTATGTCACCCTCGCTTGTTTGTTTCCTTTCCTTACCCCAGATATTACCTTTTATCCTGGCTAATGGCAACAGCCTCCATTTTTAATTACTCTGTTCCCTGATCCTGAAGGTGAGCCCTTGTTGCACAGCCCACCCATAATGAGCCCATCGGTGGGTGGTGCTCACTGGTCTGCTTACTTGACTTACTGGTGACTTGACTGACACGGCTGCTGGGGGGCCTGAAGACCCCATCAGCTCCAGCAGAGTGTGGCTTCTGATGGTGTTAATGTCACAACACCGTGAATTAATTTAAACTCCCAGAAATTGAAAGGTTCTAATGTCTTAAAAGGAAACACAAATCAGCATGATGTTTTTCTTGGGCAGTTAAGTCAAGAAATCACTACTTAATAAATTTAATCCTTGCTGGTAAAGTCTGGATTCCATTCAATTCAAAGGCATGATGTTCTTGCAGCAAAGTAACTCATTAACAAATGACCGTTAATGTCATTACATCTATTACTGCTCCAGCTATGTATTTATTAAATTATTCTAGAGGGGATGCATAGGGGGGCTTTGCAGCCTGTGAAAATGGGCGGAAGTGGTATTCAAGCTGAGAACAATTGCTCAGAAGCCATGCTATAGCAAGAGGGGCTTTGGGATTAGAGGTGATTGTGTTTTCACTCTTTTCCTGACACAATCAGGACAAATACCAGGCGCAGAGTTACTGGGAGGGCTGCTAAGGGGGGTCCAGTCTCTTACCAGCATTGCTTGGCTGGTGTATCTGCCCTGTACCACGGCACAGAGCTGCTGTGCCCGGCCCTCCAGCCTCCTAGGGTTCTGCTCAGCCCCCGTGCATCCCACTGGCGATGTTTAGATGGATTTGCCTTTTGGGACCTGAAATGATGTCTGCTGAGCACGCTTGGTTTGTAATGTGCTTCTGCTCCTTCTCATCCCTCAAATGTTGGGCATCTGGGAGACAGAGAAGAAAATGACATTTGGTATCAAGCTTATGCACAAATTTAGTATTGTTTGTGTGAATAAGACAGAGTACGGGTCAAAAGATGAATTAAAAGCCCAGTGATCTCAGGACAGCTTACCATAACTTTTGGATCAGACGTAAGTGAAGGTGAACAATCAGGAATACTATTAAGAGATAGATTTTGTGCCATATTTTGTCTTCTAATTAGTGCTGAAATAAAGGCAAGGAGAATTACAAATACAGAGGTATTAGGCAGGGGATATTCTTTATTTAGAAAGCTTGAGCTTTCTCAGTGAAAATCACTCCTTTCTGAATTATCCTTCAAAATGGAACTGGTCTGCCCAAGGAAGAGATTTAGTTGGAGCTTGAGTGCACATACCATCTTCCACAGTGAGACAAGCCTCCGTGAAGTCCCTGCACATCGGCAGTGCCAACATGTCTTCAGACCAGTGTGACACATGAGAAGACTGGCATGTAGGAATGAGTCCTTGTCAAATGAGCAGGTTCTTACAAAATGAAAGCGCACAATTTCACCATCAGATTTATCTCAAGATCACTTTTTCTGGAAACAAGATTAAGTGGTTTTGGAAACAAGACGAAGTGCTTAACATGAAATTGTCACTTCCTCTCTTAGTTCATCTTTTGAATGAATTGAAGCAATGAATGATTTAAAAGCCACACCAGAATTTTGCAAGAGGGACCAGTAATGCTCTATGACCGGTGACAATGATGTAGGAGCCAACATCTTTCTTAGTACAAGTGTTGCTGCTGCCCTTCAGGATTGAGAAATGGACGCCCTCGCTACTCATCCCCCTCAGTGGTGATGTGACAAGACTCATGTAAAAGAAAGGAAGGAAACAGATATATGTTGTTGGAAAAACAGTGAAAGAGGTTACAAATCTGCTTCCAGCCTTCATATATTTGTCGCTGTAGATCCCTTTCCAAACAAAGTTGTCCTAGCCCCGTGTCAGTCTGCACTTTATACACACTCTCTGCCTGGACTTTGTTCGGTGACAGCCTGCTGGCACTGCCGGGGAGCCGGGAGCCAGGGTTCTGCCTGGGCCACACATGGTGGGAACACTGAGACGGTGTTATGAGCCCTGGCCTCACATAATGAGGAAATTAACTGTGCTACACCGTCATTAGAACCGAGTTCCACACCTCCTTGCTAAAATCCCTCTACACACAAACTTCTGGATGAGCATTTAAAACTTTCCCCTGGTTGGAACTAATCTTCATGTCTCCGCATCTTACTAAAGCACCCCCCTGAGGGGAACATTTCCAGTCATCCCTGTCAGGGCCAGCTGGGCTGCACTGGTGAGCTGCACTGCACCAAACTCTTCAGCACCTTCTTTTCTGAATCTGGCTTTCAAGAGGGTACGGCAGTGTCACTGGACAGCTATAACCCTGTGTTAACAGTGTTTCAGGGCAGTTAATATGGTGGGTGACGGCCTTTTCCCAAAGCTCAGAATGCCCTGTGTGTAGATGAGCATCTAAACAGCCTGATCATCCCACCCGCCAAGAGATCACACTGAATATATGCTTGGGCCATGTCACTTCACATACTTCTCTTTAATGCTATGGATAGCTCTTGAGAATGTATTAAAGCTTGGACAGGCAGGAGGGGAAAAGCTATAGGAAATATATATTGTTTCATGCCTAAGGGTCCATTCTATGTCATATTTCCTATCAGAAGAACTGTCGTTTAATTTTGTCCTCTTCCAAAGTTAGCCTCCTTCCATGGATTGTGGTGTACCAGGATCCTGGTAGATCTCTTTCCCATGTAAATGTTGGGAAATCACATCAGATGTCGTTTTGTAAAGAACAGCGTCAGCAAGGACAAATGCCATTGTTTTAAATATACATCGCAGATGTTGAAAGTCATTAATAAAGACATGACCATGAATTAACTGAAAACTGTTCAGGGCTAGCGGTGGGAAACGTACTGCATTTCTCTAATGTCCCCGAAATTTGCATTTCTGAGAACATGTGAGAGGTTTGGGACACGTCCTCTGGTTACGAGAGTGATTAATTCTCAGCAATACTGTCCCTATTCTTAACGAGATGTGTCTGAGGTAAGCCCCGTCTTTGGGAATAGCGTGCATCTGTTTTGTCAATCCCGATTCCCTTTGTATAAGTGAAGTAAGTTTCCAGTAAGAGGAAAGGATGGCTGTTATTGGTGAAAAGATGCAAAATGTCTCTTATTCCAGAGAAAATGTTTAGGTTCTTCTTATTGTTTCTTCATTGCCGTAATTAGCAACTTGAAAAGGTGAACTTGTGTGTGCTTGTAAATGCAAAAGAAACACTTCTGTTCCTCGGAAACTGCTATACTTCAGACACAATCTTCATTTCCTGTACTGCGTGACTAAAAATGTGTGGGGTTTTTTTTTCAGCAAAGGAAAATACTTATCTGTTGCAGATTTTCTTATGGATTACTGAATAACTTGTAAATTAGCTTGTGTCAATAAATCCTGGTGCCTCCACAGATATTGGCTTCCTGTTCGTATACTGCCAGAGCTCCGGCTCTGAGCTGCACGCTTTGAAGGGGCTCAGTGGTGAGACCAGCTTTCAGTGGACCTGACATTGCCGATTCCCACTGAAGCACATCTGCAAAAACACAGAAGATTTGAGATGTTAGAATGGTTCACCCCATTAGTGATTCCACAGATAAAGCACTACACAGAGAGTATTTTGATCAAATCACCAGTTTACCACGTATGAACAGAGAATGGGAAGTTTGCCCATAAATTTCTCTCTCTCACCACACCCAAACACTAAAAATTAGCCCAGGGAATATCTAAATTATGGTATCTGACATTCACACTAGTTATGTTCAAAGTACTTTTTTTCTCTGGTAATCCTTTAAAAAAGGATGTCACCCACAGGGTGCGGCTCCTAAGTATTTATTTCTAAAAGGTTTGGTCCTGGAGCCATGGACTGTATTTTAGCACAGCATTCACAAATATTCTGAATCAAACACAAACTTAAATCTTATAGAAATGAAAAAGAATAAGTTGTTTAATCAGGACTTGAGTAATTTTATCTCCAAGGAAGATTGGGAGAGTTCAAGATGCTCAGTGTCTTACAGCAGTGGGCCAGTATCTCCATGAATTGCTCCTACAGCACAGCCGTTGCAGCAATCACATGTAATTTTAGGCTCAAATTCCAAATATTCAGCTCTGTGAGGAACAGACTCAATTGAAAGAAAATCAAGTTAAAACGCATCTCGTAACTGAAAAGAGACGGTTTTATTTTGTCTGAACAGCGTATCTTCTATTTTGTTTTAATTTAATAGAAATAATGCCAAGGAACATGGGGTTGTTCTATCTAACAAAACTCAGTTTAGTTTTCAGTTATAGGTAGTATTTATTTTTTTATAATCAGTATCATACTATTTTCTCTGTTAAGGAGCGGAACAAAAGATACATAATGTCTTTTGTTGAATGGATGAAGTATTTCTAACTTGCTAAGACGTGACTCCACACAAAGTTAAGATTTGAATTCAAGGAAGGACTCTAATTGTGCTTTTGAGAATGTAAACCTAGATGTATCAGGAACTTTTATAAAAGGCATTTGAGCTTCCAAGGGAAGAATAAAACAAAATTCTTTCAGAAATAATAATTATGGGAATGAGTGATTCACAGTCAGACCGCCATTCACTGCATTAACATTTCTAGGTTATTTAACCATTTAGAAGGAACGGCGTTCTTCAGTACAACTACTACTTCTGTTTGCACCTCTGCTAACGCCAGTGTGAGAAATAACAAACACGCAGACGGTCTTTTGCAGCCATGCATTCTCTGTAGGCTTCTGCAGTGCAGCATTTCTCAGTTACGTGCACCAAAGAGTTCCTGTTCTGCTGCCCATGATCCTGCGTACTGCAGCTTCATAACAAGTCTCATAACACGTTTCAAAAGTAACAAAAGTACTTTTTCACCAAGTGTGTACTGCACTGTAAAACTCATTGTCACAGGATGCTCTTAATGCCAAAAGCTGAGATGGGTTCAAAAAGCAACGAGAAAAATTCATGGAAGAGAAAACTATCAAGATAAAACTTCTGGCTCAGGAAGCTGCTGAGCTCCGGATTGCTGGAAGCTGGGAGGATATACAGACACGGTGCTGCTTTTATCTTTACTTCAGCATCTGCTGCTGGGCACTGCAGAGGTAGGGCACTGCCTAGAATTGACCTTTGCTCTTACCCGAAGTGCCCTTCCTTATGTCACTTGCTGGCACAATGGGACTGTTTTGGGAGGACTGTGACTTCCCTGAACATTCTGTGTGGCAGCTGGTCAGCCATCTGATTCAGCCACGACTTGGGAAATTATCAGTATGCCTCAGTAACGACACATTGGAAATTTCTCGAGTATGTTTCACCCATTGCATTAAATCCTGCCAAAGGAAAGGAGTGACAGTCATGGGAAAGCACTAGCTGCCACTAGACTCCGTGTTGATGCGAATCTATAGTCTGGCATTGTCCATGCTAATCTCTTGTAATTTCTTCAAGTGCTAAATAGTTATTTGTAATACCAGTTTATATGTGTAAATTACCGTGTGCATCACAGTGTTCTTATCTAGTGAAAAAATGAAAAATTGCCACTGTTGTTCCTTTGGTGAGAGTACAAAACACTGATATGGATATCCATGGAATAATTTAAAATAAGACAACTTCTAAAGATGACTGAAATGCCATCTTTTAACTCCTCCAGGAAGGTAGCACATAACAGTACTTTGTGTTATAACATTACACTTTGTCCTAGGAAACGGAACTTGGTTGCGCTTTCATTAGCTTTTATCTTGTTCTTACTCAGATCACATCAATGCTCAGTTGATAATATGAGCACAATGTGAATTAGCAAATAATGCCAGCCTGCCTTCAGCAGCATTTGTTTCACTTCCACATTTTCCTGTTGTGAGCTGCAACCCTGTTTGCTTAATGGATGGAAATGCAGGCAAAATAGACATGTGCTTCTTGGTATTCAACATTGTCCATCAAAAGATTTGGTGCTAGATCGCACATACAAACTGCCCTCCACAAAGTGTTCGAATAGATTACTGGGAACCTTCCTGAATGCAGTCCTCGCAGCTGGAAGGTTGGAAAAAGCCTTCCCTGAACTTCTGCTGATACTCCATTTTAATCTTGTCAGCCTTGTATTGAATGTTTGAGCTATGTAACACTGTCACCATGAGAAAGCGATCTGGTTCTGTAATCTGACTGCAGGTATCATTTACACTCTAGGTTTGTCTGCTGGAGTCCCTGATACCTCAGAGAACTTGTCAGCGAGATCCTACTCACCCCTTCAGCGCTGGCACTGACCAACGTAGAACAGCAATAGTGTAGGTAGAACTAGTACTTTGTTTGTTTGTTTTTGCAGTGTTTGGGAGAGAAATTTGCTTCGAATGTGGACAAGCAGCTGAAAAAATAAACAGGCTTATGTTACCTACTGCATTACAGTCAAAGAGCAGAAGGTTTAAGCTGGATTTCCCCCCAGCTGTCACCCACCCTACCAAAAGATTTCCACTGTGAGGACTATTGCCAACACCTGCTGTAGGTGGAGGCAAACTCAAAGCTCAACGGTATGTGGGTAGGAAACAGGAATCAAACAATTTGAGAAGGGGCTCTTTCAAGCAGAATGGGCTCTGACTGTTTTGTTCTTGAAGGTAATTCCCATGCGCACGCAGACTGTTTGTACAAGACGATGCCCAGGTGTGTTGCTGGCGGGGGGTGAAGTCGGAGGAGTAAGACAGACTTGCATCACTTCAAAGCCATTACCACTGTAGCTCTGGGTACCGTGCCATGTAGTTGGAGAGCAGGGCCAAAGCAGGAGACCGGCTCGGGGTGCTGGATCCCCGGGGACACCAGCAGGCTGCAGTGCGGCCTCACCGCTCCCCCGGGGGGAACGAGGAGCCGGGAAGCAAGGCATGGGTCACTGGGAGGGGGGGCGCTGGCCCACCCCCGCACGGTGGGTTTCGGGCCCTTCCCGCCGGGACCACGCCGCGTGTGAATAACCCGGCTACGGGAGCTCTCGCCACCGAACCGTTCCCGCCGCAACAGCCCTGGGTCGGGCCCACGCGTGTGGTCGCGGCTCGCACCCCGGGCCGGCGGCCGCCATGGCAACGGGCGGGCTCCCCGCGCCGCCGCCCGGGCAGGCGGGCGGGGCGGGAGAGACGCTCTATCCCTCCTCTCGCTGGTCCTAGAGCCCCCGCCCCCTTGCTATCCTAGGAAGCGGCCCAGACCATAGAGTCGTACGGAAGGTAGGCAGGAAGGCGCTTGGTCGCGGTGGCGTGTGGGATGCGGGAGGGCTCCGCGGTGGGAGGTGGCGGATCGCGGCCTGGTAGTCAAGCACTGGCGGAGGCGGCCGCAGGCTCAGGTAAGCGCCAAGGGCCGAGCCGCCTTCTCCGGCGGGCGGGCGGTGCAGGCTCGGCCCCGGCATGGCCGGTCCGGTCCGGTCCCCGGAGCTGGGCCGCGGCGGCGTGTGCTCGGTGCGGGGCCCAGCGGCCTGGCTCCGGCCTCCCTCCGGCCTTTGCGCCGGTGTGTGAGGAGGGGAGAAGCGCATCGGGGCAGAACCCGCGAACCCCCACTCGGGCCGCGGCCGTTGTACGCACTCGTTAATTTGCTTTTAAAGCAAGGCCTGCGTTGCTTGTCAGATGTGGACGGGGCCTCCGTGCTGCCGGGCGGAGGCGGCGGCTCTGTCCCCATCGGGTGTCCCACCGCACCCCGGCGGGGCCGGGCCTGGGCCCGGGGTTGCTCCGGGAGAGACGCGGGGGCCGCTGCTACGCGGACCCGCACGCACCTGGCTTAGTAAAGCACTTGTCCGCTCCGTTGCCTTTTTTTTTTGTTTGTTTGTTTTTTTAGGTCTTAAGTTATTGTTCACATGTAGGTTAGAGACGGCATGGTATCATGGGACTTCATTGTGATTTGGAATACTGACTTCTCACTGTTTGCTACGTATTGCCAGTATGTACACGATTACACTTAGCTTTGTGGGTGTGAGGCAAAACTGCCTATTTCCTGATGAGTGATCGTCGCTAATGCATTTAGCTTTTTAATTTAAAAAAAAAAAAAAAAGCCCCTGCTTTTTATGTTTGTGGGTCTTTTACAGTATTTTTCTCTGGTACAGTAACTCTGGGAAAATACTGTCAAAAGCTGCTTGGGTAGGAAGCATGTAATCACTAAGACTTCGTTAATGTCAGTGGTATCACAGCCTCGATTGTGCTTTTTTAAGTGACTATTAATTGAAATGACAGTAAGAAAGTAAACTTTCTAGAGTAATATGTTACCATTGGAATGGAACTTTAAATAAAATATTTAGGCTTAGAGCTTTAGATTCATGCATTGCTTTTCCTAGACTTTTTCTTTTTAAGAAGCGTCCTCATACATGATTCTTCTCTTACTGCTTAGTTCTTGCCTTCCTTTGCCGTGCATATGTGTGCTGTAAGGTCACAGAAGTGTAACAGGGCTTTTTAAGACACAGAAATGTGAAAAGCAATGCATTCCCAATAGTAATCTGTATTGTGTGTCATTGGTTCAAATATGTTATCAAAACAAAGTCTGTAAAACATAGGAACACTGAATACTAATTGAAAGGCAAAGCAGGGGCATACATCTCACTTGGTCTGCCTGCAGGTGATATGGCTGGGGATTTTTTTGTTGTTGTTGTTGCATTTGCTGTTAAATTCTATATCTGGTGGAAGTGATACAGTCCTTTTCCTGAATAAGAGCAATACAGCAATGTATTGTATTGTTATGTTAATGTGTAAAAGAGGATTCCTTCAGTGAGTAACATCTGTTTCTAATGAGGCAAATGGAATAGTCTGGGATTGTTGATTCAGAGGGAGTGATGCTTCTCCCTGGGAGGGGGTTTCCAGCCCCAGAGGCCAGGACATGCTACCACAAAGCATGACACTGGGAACAGGCTCTGCTGGACCTGCTGTTGTTTGGTAGAATTGGGTGATTCATACAACTTTGATAACTTTTTTTTTTTGGTAACTTATGCTAACTGCTTTGTATGTGAATACCCGTGTATCCAGTTTGGAATACAGTGAGGAAATTTTTAATTTTCACATAACTTCCATGTTTCTCCATGTGCAAGACACTTGAAGTTCTAAATTTGGTGTTTGTTTTTTTTTTTTTTTTAATTATTTATGTGTCTCAGTACTTCACTCTGACATTTCTTTGTGGGTTTTTGTAGCTCTTTTTGTGAGAAACTACAAATATTGGTATTTTACTGAGATACTCTCGGTGTTTGTCTGCTTTAAGTCTGAAAATATGACTTCAGAATGCTAGTGTTGTTGAGACCGTTTCCAGCACTTGGAAACCTACTGAAGTCTTTACTGCTTTCTGTGGTTCCTTGTTAGGTTATTAAATACTTTTTAAAAAGTATCAAAATTGTATGATCTCAGATAGAAAGAAAGAGGCCTCATTTGATAAAACAGAAGAGCTCTTCTGCTTGTAGAGGTGGTTGTTAAGACCACTCTGAAGTGATTATTTTGAAATGTTGTTTAATATCCTTATATGGAAACACTCTGTACATTTTTTTGTAGCATTTTCTTTGTGCTAGTTCCTATTAAGAAGGTCCCAGTCTCCTGCCTGTTCCTAACAGTTTACTTCTTGCATCCTGACAGGAACAAAGGAAATGACCCATTTTCCTTCCCCTCTTTTTCTCTGTCACTGGAATACTTTTCTTAGCAGAAGGCGGTAGGAGGGCATGTTCTCTGCCTCTGTATTTGTAGAGGAGGTAACTGTAACTGAATTTAGTGGTAATCTGCTGCCTTCGATTGCCCAACAGCACATTGTTTAGGATAGGAATTTGTTGGGATCTGAAATGAAACTTTGTTGTATTATCCAGTATTCAAAACCTGATTTGAACGTTCCTACACTGTAGCATAGTGTCCCTTTTTTCTGCTGGACCCGCTAAATGGGGTCCACAACTACAACTAAAGTTTCACTGCTTTTTGCAAATTGATGCGATTGTATCTTGTCTGTTTTTTTTCTCTCTGAAATATTTTGCGTGTGCTGCTTTGCTCATCTCATAATGATTGAATTAGTCCATTGAAAATCTAAAGAAAACAGAACAGCTATGGCTTGATCTGTTTTGTCTTAGTTGTTGTGTTGTTTGTTTTTTTTTAATTTTATTATGGAAAATTGATGAAAAATGAAACACCACAGTCTCCAGATGTGGGAGTATCCAGGGTATTGTCAGACGTTCCACTTCACGTTATTTTAATGTTTGACTCCACTGAAATCCTGAAGTCTGACTGCATACAGCTGTCATTGATGCGTAATGTGTTCTCGTCTATGACAAGTTATCACTTGTAAGCAATGCTGTAAGCACTATGGTTATTTGGTGCTGTAAGAAGATGTAACATATGGTATTTTGCCAATTCTAAGGTTTTGATTTGTAATGATGTAGTAAAGCTTCAGGAAGACAGCTCATGGTCATCTGGGGAAGTTTGTTGTTTGAATAATTTTCTAGGAAACCTCATGAGGGCAGTATTATGAATTGCAAAATGTGGTGAGGACTGAATGACTGAGGTTTCATTTGAACCTTGGTGCCTTATTTAGGTGTTGTGGAACAGCAGTTTTAATTTTTTTTTTCTTTTTCCAGCTAACTTTTAGTCAGCATATTTCTATTCTAACAAAATACAGTGGGAAATAACTAACTGGGTGCTTGTTGTACACAGACGTTTAAGTCCGCACAGCTGTCATGCTGTGATCAGAGCAGCTGTCCTGCAGCTTTAGCTACAACTATTTGGGCAGAGTAAGACAGAGAGTGAATGTGGTTTGCTTGGTAGGAAACAGGCTTAGTAAGTTATGTTTGTGGAATGATTTATTGTAAATTTAGCTTTTTCTGAGGTGGCGGACTAATTTTGAAGCCAGGTATGTCATAATCAGTTGACAATTTTGACTCTTCTGCCTTTTTAATCAAGTAGCTTTTTAATCAAGTGGCTGGGACTGTTTAGTTTGAGGAGGAGGAGGCTGAGAGGAGACCTCATCACTCTCTACAACTATTTGAAAGGACACTGTAGAGAGGTTGGTGCTGGTCTCTTGTCACAGGTAATTAATGATAGAACAAGAGGGAATGGCTTCAAGCTCCAACAGGGTAGATTTAGACTGAACATTAGGAAAGAATTTTTCACAGAAAGAGTGGTCGGGCATTGGAATATACTGCCCAGGGAGGTGGTTGAGTCACCATCCCTGGATGTGTTTAAGAGACGTTTAGTTGTGGTGTTGGGGGATATGGTATAGGGGAGAACTTTGTAGAGTAGGGTAGATGGTTGGACTCGATGATCCCAAGGGTCTCTTCCAACCTAGACAATTCTAGGATTCTAGCTTGGGTAATACTACAATGGATGTGACTATGTTGTCAGTTTAGAGCAGAAGTAATTAGAGAATTTGCCATACATATTTAAATCTGAATTGTTCCCCCTTCTCACCTTTAACTATAGGCAGCTGCTCTGGTGGCTTCTCATCTGGCAGTACTGTGAGAAATGGGCCAGAAGGTCGGTTTATGTTAATGCTCAGGCAGTGATTATTTATAAACTCTTCAAAACTCTCAAGTTATGTTACTGGTTTTATAGACAAAGGTGACAACAGAGGTTTCCAAATGTCAAAACAAGATGTGGACAGAGCAATGAGTTACATCCGTCAGTGAGGTTGTGACTGGCTTTAGGGGTCTGTAATGCTTGTTGGTTGGAGGCTGGAATGAGCCCTTGCATATTGGTCAAAGAAAAGTAAGCTCTGTTTTTTCAAAACCATTCTTAAGGTATGTTTTGGGGAATACCCAATTAGAGGCAGTCATAAGATGACGAGGAGCAGGACACCCCTGTTTTCCAGGTGATGGATGTATTAGGCTTTCATTAGCAAGCAAATGAACTGGGTATGGGGGAAAAGTAGTTGGAGGAGGAAAAAAAATATTTTCCTTGCTTACAGGGTGGCTGGTTTCTACACAGCTGCCAGGATTTGAAATGCTGGCTTGAGGGCAAATGAAATGCCATGTGAGCTGAAGATGCATTTTCTATAAATTTACGAGTTGCAGTTATGCTAACTTTGACTTTTCCTTTAGTCCGAAGCTTAGTATTCCTCTGCTAGGGTTTGAATGCCAAACTGCCGGTGTCAGAAACAGGACTGCGTCCTGCTAGAGCAGCTCCTGCTACCCAACAGGAAAGCATTTCTGCCTGAGCACACAGGTGCCTGTGCAGGTCACTTCCCCAGGCCAAGAGCTGCCTTGTCAACAAACCAAGCTGTGAAGTGCTCCTGCCGCTCCTGCCTTTCCTGTCAGCTCTCCGTGGCCGCTGTAAATAAAAGGGCCCCACTATTGCTGTGATAACTAATCTATAGCACAACTAACATCCTTGAGTAAAAAGATAAGGGCTTGCCAAACCCCAGCTGTTCTGGCTGTCTGAAACTAAAGAACAAATCTTTTTGATAGTCCTTCAGATCAGGGTGAGTTTTCATGTCCAGCGTGGGTTAGCCAAGTGCCAAGGTCCTGCAAGTTCGGTGTAGTGTTCACATTCATCCGTAGTGGTTTGACGTGACTGAAAATAATGTTATAACCTTTACCTGGAAATCCCATAGGTGTCCTGCTCTCAGGAGAATTTCTGTTTGTGGAAATAATTCTCAAATATAAGTTTTTGGACAACAGTTACATTACATTCATCTATTTCTAAACCATCTTTAAGAAACATATAAATTGTAAGTGGAAAGTGTAAAAATGGAAGGAAAATGGACCTCCTTATGCTATTCTGTACAGGGAGTTGGGAACGGAGAATATTCGAATTTCATGTTTTACTAGCTAATTACAGAGTCAGAGAACTTAAAAAAAAAAAAAAAATTACATCAGGAGTACCATGCATACTCAGCATCAGCTTTTGGTAGATATTTTTCCTTTTTTAAAGACAGGATGGATGAAATATCTTTAAGGATAGTGAATTTTAATATTTTCAGTTTCAAAGGAATCTGTTTTAAAATTTTTTAGTATTTAAATGAAGTATTCTGGTTTTGATAATCCTGTGTAATTTCTTTCCTGTGAATAGCTTTACGGAAGCAACCATTTTGATTGTGGCTTGTTTGTTCCAGTAATCTTTGAGTATGTCGCATTTCTTCCTACTAGAATCAAATGTAACTGTCATATGCAATTGATCAGTTCAAAATTAAAACGAATGTAGTCTTCAAGTCAGTAACATGGACTGTGGATTTTATTTTCCAGTGTCTGAAACTAGGAGTGACGAACATGTCTCAGTCCGGTGAAAAAGTAAAGGTAAAGACATGGCTGCATAGCCAAAATTTTGCTTAGAATCTATTCAACTTCTGAAAATACTCGTGGTTTTAGTGAATTATAATAGTGAATAAATGACACTTTATTGCTTCAGTTGCGTTTCTTAAAGGGAACTGTTTAGTTGAAACAGAGCTTGCATGTGAGCCTAGTAATAGGCTTTTGGGTGTTTGCCAGACATTCAGTGTTTGCTTACACATTTAGGATGGTGCCTTTACCTAAGGAAATTTCATTTGACAAACCTTCAGTTCTAATGTTTTTACCCATCTGGGTGGGTTTTAAAAGGATTGTTAGCAAATAACTAATTACCTTTTGAGGGATTTCCCCTGTACCCCCCTCTGCCCCACTGGAAGTATGGTATTGTAACAAAACTCTTCTCATAAACTCATCTGTGAAGAAAACATTTGGTTCCAGCTAGCTCATAGGTCCCTAAATCAAGTGACTGCAGTTCTTATTTAGGCTCCTGTTAAGATTTCAGTCAATTGGTAACAGATGGTGAAGCAGAATGCCCTTTTTATAGCCCAAATCTCTTTGATAAGTTTTTCAGGCACGTTTCTTTTTCCTGCTTTTGTGTTAGCAGTTAACCATTGTGAAGATAGGTGAACAGCTTAACAAGCAGAAGATAAATTCTCTATGATTCTGTCTTGGTAATCTCTGCATTACTATACAATGTTCTTGTTTTTCTACATGTGAGTGTATGCATTATTTATGTTTATAGAAGATAGTAGCAGCATGGTACCATATTTGTCAAACCAGGACAAGCAGATACCAAATTTAAACAGATATTTTTGACCTCTAGTTTAAAATCTCTGGGATTTTTAGCGATGTTTATGGTTTAAGATTCATAATAGCATGTTCTTGCAAGCTTGCAGATTAAGGAGAGACTTTTGTTTGGGTGCAGCCCGAGGTACTTACAAGATTTCTATTTATATCAGGCTGCTTGGTAAATGGGCCTGTTTCAAGGTCTGCCTTGCTATAGCAGCAAAAAATTGTTTCATTCTCTGTTTTTTCCATGTGCTTTATATACCTCTGCACTTTATTGTATAGGAGCAACTGAACTCTGTTTCAACTTTTTAGGGGGAAGGGGATCTCATTTATACTCAACTTTTGTTTTCTTGTCAGTTTTCCGACTCAGCAGGCTATGTGGGATTCGCCAATCTGCCCAACCAGGTTCACAGGAAATCTGTGAAGAAAGGCTTTGAATTCACACTGATGGTGGTTGGTAGGTGACTCGTTTAAGTATTTTTGACTGCTGAAGAGCAACAAAAAAATTTATTTCGTAGATATATATATGTCTTCCTACTTAGCAATTGACTGTTAGACAGAAGAAAAAGCTTTGAACCTCTATACACTCTCTAATTAAATCTCTTACTAGTTGGTTGTGTTTGGTAGGGGGGAGTATACATAGTGATTAAAGATCATGATTTTGAGCCAACAGGACATTCTTGTATTCCTGACTCATCATCAGATGGTAGGGATAGTTGCTTAATCTTTCTTTGACTCCCATTTCCCCCGCTGAAGGCATGAATGCACATGGTGAATATCTTGCTATTGAAATAGTGACGCCATTGTGTTTTCTACTGTTCTGGACTGACTCACTCTGGTTTTATAACTAAACTTTTAATTTGCCTGTTCTGTGAATGAGCACCTGTAGGAGTCTTTGGTGGAAAGTTGTTTAGTCACAAAGCTGTTTTAAGTGACATGTTGAATTATAACATTAAACTGATTCAATGCAAGTATACAAGTGCAAAGTGAGTCCATAGTACTATCACCTTTTTGTAGTAGTTACCTTGGAACTACATGTTACTGAAAAATGAAAATGAGATGTGTAACGCTTCCCTCTTAGTCTCTGTGCCCTGTAACACCATTTGGGATTATTTGGTGACAGAGCGTTCAGCAATGTCTGTAAAAAAAATAAGTAATTTGGGATAAGTGTAGAGTTTTTTTATTTCATGTAGTTTGTGATGATAAATACAGATAACTTCTCCATCTCTTAAGGTGAGGTTAGTAGCATCTAAAATAATAAGGCCAATTGTTCTAAATGCTGACTCCTTTGATCCTTCAGGTTAGGAAAAAAAGTGACTTCTTGAAATTCAGATTTAGTAATTGCATTTACAGGTTTAACTGTATTACTTTGATGTAGGACAAAATTTGTATGACCTGAAGTTCTAGAATTATGGAACTTCTCAGGTGAATTTTGAATAATTTTCTTACAATTTTGTTTCATGTTTCATAGGACCTATGTAGCCTAACTATAAGGGTGCAAAGCTCAACTGTTAGTTTGGGATTGCTTTATTCATTCCCCCTCCTAACAGTGTTCCAGGTTCAATTTCTAGCTTAGGAAAACCATAAAGCTCTCAGAAACTTTAAACGAGCATTAACAGCTCCTGATTTTGTAAATTTAAATGGAAAAAAGCTTTTATTTCCCTGAAGTAACCTAACTATCTCTAGATCTGTAGTCAGTGCTGTATGACCTTTCAGCTATTATTATGAAATCTATTACAGTAAACTTAGCATTTTCATGTAACATTTATAAAAAGACCAGAGGCTTGTTTTTCCTGTGTTTTTTGAAGTGTTTAGCTGAACCTTTGATGTTTTTATCTCAAAAACTAGGGTGGATCCTGATGAACAAATCATTTTTCCTTTATAATATGGGCTTGGGGAAAGAGGAGGTGCTTTAAAAAGCCTGGAGTAAAAGGTGTATATGCTTAATAACCTGAATTATTTTGTTTGTAGGTGAGTCTGGCTTGGGAAAATCCACTTTAATTAACAGTCTGTTCCTGACTGATCTCTATCCAGAACGTTATATTCCTGGAGCTGCAGGTAAATGTGGTTTTGCAGTTCCTCCAGCACATACCCTAAGAAATTTCATGTTCTTCCAGTTAACATTGCTTCATTCTGGTAACTTCACCCATAAGACCCTCTCTTCATGCTGTCTAGATGTATTTTTATCCTCTAAATTGTATTTTTTTGGAGCTGTCACTTTCTCATTTATATTCCTTTTCAAAGACTCAGCTTTTGTTGTTTCTTCATCAATTTTTATTAAAAAAACTAAGCCCCCAAACCTTTTAGGTGTCAATATACCTAGATGTGGTTTTGCTCTAATCCCCATTTCCTCTAATGTTATTTGCCTGTAATGTCTTAAATCCTGGTTAGAGGCGTAAATACCTTTTTCCAAAGAATCTAGCATGCTTCTGAGTATTATAATTTTATTTTTGCATATTGTCATGAGTAAATCGCCTTCTTTTAGTTCGTTGCTGCTTGTTTATTTACAAAAAAAATGCAGTGTTAAATTTTGACTAGCTAACTTTGGTTTTTTTCTTGAAAATATTTTATGTCATGTAGGCTACAATACACTGCAGATTGCATTTCCTTGTCTGTTGCTCTCTCCTGCAGGGGTTTCTACAGCAACTGATAGGCATAATAACAATCAAAATGTTCCTTTATTTTAGAGAAAATAGAGAGAACTGTTCAAATTGAAGCTTCTACAGTAGAGATAGAGGAGCGAGGGGTGAAACTGCGTTTAACAGTAGTTGACACACCAGGATACGGAGATGCCATTAACAGCCAGGATTGGTACGTGTGTAAATACTGCTTTGCTTGATCGAGTTTGTAGCTTACACAAACACTACTTTCATATGTCTGTCTCTCTGAAGTTAAGTGATTCAGCTGGTGGTCTTTGGATTACTTTGGTGTACTAAAAGGAAGCAACAGGTTCATTATTCTGAACATTAATGGAGCATTATCTTGAATTCATGGTAGAGGGTATTTTCTGAGTCTTTGCAGTTAAGCACAATTTTCTAAGCACTTCTGCATTTGGGGTGCTCATCTTCATATCCTCACTGACGTGATTTAGTTTGCGTGAGCCTTCAAATCAATTTTCTCTTACGATTTTTGTAGCCTAAAATGCACGTCTTGTAAAACCGTATTGCTTTGTGCAACTTCCTGTTTCAATTTTCTAATCGCTTTGTTTTTAAAAGATTTGGTTAGCGTTCTCTAGGCTGTCTTGTGTTTCTCCCTCAAAATTAATGGCCTTTCCTCCAGTAAGGTTCTCTGTGACAACCGCAGTCAACTTTTTGTCTCCGTAGCTGCTCTGATAGGGAGGAATTCTAATGGAGGGAAATTTTTTCGTGGTCTTTCTGTGTCTCTGGCCCATAGAGTTTCCATGTTTTTAAGACATTTCATTCCCTGTCCTTTATATGTACTATTAGCAATTTGGATAGAACTGCATATTTTATGACAGCGCTACTTTGTAGCTGTCTCTGGGCTAAATATCATTGATAATCTTTAGCAGCTGAAATAGTTGTCTGCCGATACACTGGACAACATACCTAATTACTTTAGCATAAAGCTTATGAAGAAAGAAAATGGTAAAGTAGCTATGAAGGAACTGGGAAGTTTGTAACAAAATTAGAATTAATAAGTTTGTTCATAAATGTAATTTCCAAATTATCATCCTTATGCACTTTTCTTTAACTGTGGAAAACTGATCCTGTGATAACATTTTTCAAATTAGATATATTAACATGCTTATTAGGATGCCTGAATTATTCCAGTACAACTAGAAGCTAAACTTTGAATTTCCACATGATTGTCTTGTAAGAATTGCTAACAATATTTACTTTGCTTAGCCTTTAATTTTTGTTGATGCTTTTTTGCAGTGGTAATCCTAAGGCAAATAGTCACTGTGCAGAGAAAGGGAACATAAAGCTAATACTGCTTGATTTAAGCTCTTCCATATAAGTTAAAGATCAGGGAGGCAAACAGCTGATAAAATAAACATCTATAATGCCAATGGAATGTTTTGTAGTATTTTCTTGACAGAATGCTGTGTTATCTGGAGCATTGTGATGAACATTGTTATTAGACATGGTTTTTCTTTTCTTTCTATGGTGTTCTATAGAAACACAGCAAAAATGAAGGCAGTGAAGTTATACTAAATTAAAGTTTGAAAGTGAAGCTGTAGTGAGATTTTTGTTTTCCTACTTTATTAAGTTAAAGATAATTGAACTTTGAGAGTAACACTAAGGCATCTTTCTGGTCTGCAGTACGGTCTTGCTTATTTTGTGCACTGTTGACTAGAGCTTCCTTCCGCTGGAGCTAAGAGCTCTGCAGCTCATGTATTGTGTTACATAGAGCTCTTCCTGTTGATTGTGTTCTAATGCCTTTTGTTTATTCTGCTAAAATGTTTCTTAGAGACCTACGTGTTCAGATTTTTCCCCTTTCTTTTTGGAGGCTTGCTGAATAGAGTCATTCCATGATGATTCAGACCCAGTAGAACAGTTTACTGCTTTATACTTTGTTTTCTGTGACAAATCCTAAACATCAAAATACATTACAGGAACAAATAGTACTTATACTACAAAATAAAAGGATACAGTTAATTTTAATTGTCTCTCTCTAGTATCATTTTCTTATGTCACATAAAAAGAGTTTGAGCCACGATGAGCGTCATTTTGACAAAGTCTGTTAATCTTTACAGGATGTCAGAGGGACTTGGATGGATAGACTCTTTGTTTCAAACTATAGTCAAGACTAACCCAGTGCAGCTGCCACCCTTCCTTGCTAGTTCAGAGGAAGCAGTGAGTTTGTGTTCTTGAACTTATGTTTGTCTTCAGGAGCATTTGCTGCAATTATGGTTAACCGGTAGATGGTGCTGATCTTGATCCAAATTTTATAAAGCACTTTTCTGGGGAAAGCTGCAATTTGTGCAGGCTACCTGTTTTTCAAGGTGATAATTTCACTAAGGTTATTTTTGAACAGAGGTAAATCAAACGGACGCAATGTCCCTAGGAGGCAGCAATTGCTGATACTGTTTCAAATATCTTTTTCCTGAGTAGGTTTCCTATTGATGAAAGGGCTTAATTTTAGAATTTGACTTTCTGGGTTGGGAGATGGGGGTCAATTTTTGTGTATTTTTCCATTGCAGAAGAAATGCTGGTAAGGATTATGTGTTGTCAAGAGTTTGTCTAAGGGGTCTCCTGGATTGGAAGAATAACAGTGTTGGATTGGCAAATGAGTTGTTATAGATTTAGTACAAAACATTCTGTAAAGTAGATTGTTTTATGTTTTCCAAATGCTATTGTACTTAAAACAGCCTGTAAGAAAAGGTGGATGCTAATCGCATATAACCATAGTTAATTTTTTAGATTCTGTGTGAAGCTCTTGGCATCAATTTAGGTGTGTGTTTGGACAATAGTAAAACTCTGTAAGGTGGGAGGTTTGAAGCATACAATGGCTCTTCATGCAGGAGGACATTGGCATCATGAGAGAAGCATTTCCTTAAAGTAACATCTTTCATCAGACAGAAAGGATCTAAGGAGGGGAAGAAAAAGAAATTGCTTCATGCACAGATTTGGGATCAAATCTGGCATCAGAAGGATGGTTGACGAAAACGGTCTACAGATTAACTTGTTACATAGTGCTGATCACATTCCTTGTTTCATCTTGGTTGTAGTGTTGTGGTTCGTTCTTTGATAACTGCTTTCTGGCTGCTGCTAACTTGCTTTTTTTATGGACTTAAGTTGTATTCTGTGGTTTTTGGCAGCTTGGTAATATTGTTCATTTTCCCCCAATGGGTTTAAATGCAACAGTTGTGTTGTTTGGTGTTACAATACAGGATGTGCTATCTCCTCAGTAATGACAGCACAGTGGTGTAAGCCAGGTGTTTCCCGGAAGTCAGAAGGTACAGGACACTAATGCCATATTTATAGGGAAAATTATAGCTGTTAGAGCTAGAAAACTGCACGTAAACTAATGACATTGCCAGATAAATGTGTGATAGTTGCTTCCCCATTGTTTGTGCTTGGTTTCTGTCCTAAGATTTGTGTGTCTTCAGTCTCGTTACCTTTCACCAGCAAAGAGGAGAGTATCTACGATCAACAGGAACGTAAAACATGTTGTCCTTTTTCAACACATTTAGGCATTAAGATGCTAGTTCTTAGAGTTGAGCAGCACTAAAGTTAAAACCCAATAAATTCCATGTTTTCCTGTGTCATCTTCTGTAGAATGACTTAGAACGGTGCAAGTCTTGCAAAGGTATAAACGTGTATATATATTCTACTATGGATTTATTCCTCCTAAATCAAAAATCTTACTCAGCTTTGGAAAATCAAATTCCCTCCAGGTTCTCTTCCATCATTCTTGTTACTTTCTTTCATTAACTTCATTACAGGCACACAGCCCAGGGTTGAACTTTGCTGCCTGTCACAGTATTTGCCATCATTCTATGTGTTGGTTTTCCAGATTACTAATTCTTTTTTTTTGTGTTCTCTTGTCCGTTTCCTGCTTAAATTTCTCTAGTCAAATTTCACTTTCTCAACAACAGAAATGCTGTTTTCCAAGTTAAGCTTTCTGCTCCCTTTTTCCCAAAGTAGTTTAAGATATGTTCATGACACACAATCATCTGCCTAATCTTATCTTCATCAGTGCGTTCATTTCCCTTTCCCTGCACTACTTAATATAAAGTGTCCTTTTATATTAATGTTGTTTACAGGTGTCTACGTTCTCTGGAATATCTTAATTTTCTTAGTAATGCATTGTGTTTTCATTTCTCTTTGGTCACTGCTTTTTGTATCTGATTAATCTATATGATTGAATTTTGTCTTCCTTTACTTCTTTGCAGGGCATATTTTAAATTGCCTTGAACTAAATAGGAATTATTTTTCTTTGCCAACAGAAAAAGATTCTGTAAGGTAACAGAAATAGCTTAATAAATCATGTGATGCTGTAGTGCCTGACTTGCAAACGTATTTGTACTTAATTAAAACAGACTAGAATACCAGAATTTTCATAGGTAACTATAGAAACCTAGCTGTAGGGTCAGGTTTGTAAATCAAGAGGATATCCGGGATATGTCCTCTGTCAGCTGGTTTAAAAACAAATCCTCACTCCCTACCCCAAGAAAAAAAGCAGAAAAATCCTCAATCTTCTGTTCCTGTCTGTGTTGTCTTGGTGCACTGAGTGCTTTTTTTTTCTGAGCTTGCACTTGAACTTTTTATCCAGTGGACAGCATAACACTTGAAAGTAGCTCTAGGTGTAAATAGACACGGTGGTTGCTGTGAAAATATCTTTTTGCATTCTCAAAATACTTTTCCTTAGGAATAGATACAATGCTAGGAAGTTGAATTTTTGTAACAGAAATGTTCTTAGTAAAGGTGTGATTCTCCTCCTTATGTTCTTATCTTTTTATAACTCTTTTTTTATTATTTTAAAGCTGATCTAAGATGCCTCTCTTTCTCTCCCCCCTGCCCCTCCCCATACCACAGCTTCAAAACAATTATCCAGTACATTGACAACCAGTTTGAAAGATACCTTCATGATGAGAGCGGTCTAAACAGGCGCCACATTATAGACAACAGAGTCCATTGCTGTTTTTACTTCATCTCTCCCTTTGGGCATGGGTAAGAAAAAGCTCTTGAGCTCTTGTGTTTTAGGGTGTTATATTGTGTTCATAAGTCTATTCATTACTTGCACTGGAAACTTAACTTTGATTGAGTTACTTCCTACACCATCAGTTAGCCAGTGCAATTAAAACGGTCTTTGGGGATTAATGCTCTCCTCTGCTTTGTCCCCTTTTTGGCATTTAATGTTGTTTTGAAGCAGTCAGTATTATGTTGTTTATCACCTAGAAACATAAGAGCTTATAATATCCGATTTATCTTATAGTGGCAATTTTAATCGCAATTCAACCTTTATATAACCAAGATGATAAGGAAGTGCTCTGTCTTAATTTATTCTGGAAATACTATTTATGTAGATACTTGAAATAAATAACTTTTAATACCTTTGGTCTGTTAAAAACTAACCAAACAAAAAACCTGTGCCTTTTTCCCTCTTTTTTTCCCTTGTTGGCAGGCTGAAACCATTAGATGTAGAATTCATGAAGGCTCTTCATGGAAAAGTCAACATTGTCCCTGTGATTGCCAAGGCTGACACACTGACGCTGAAGGAGAGAGAAAGGCTGAAGAGAAGAGTAGGTCTAACACTTGATCATAAGAACAATGCAACCCTTGCAATGTTAAAGCCAAATATAAATTCAAACTGAAGAGGGGTGAATGATATTGGCCAAGGACCTAGTCTTCAGGAAGTGTGAGGTGGGAAATCTTTGCTGAAGTCAGATGTGCTTTACTACTTACACTTGCTGAGAATCTGGCTGTTCTCGGCTTCATCTATTTTAGCAAGCAGCGCACACCAATAAAGCCGGTCTTGAGAAAAACGATTTGTAACAAGGGCTCAGATCATCCTGAAATGCATGTAGTGTAGATATTTCAGATTAGCTCTCACTTAGTCTAGTGGACTGAATGCCCATTAGTGGTGGGAGTGCATTAGATGGGTTCTGAGAGTATATCTTTAGGTTTAGTTTCATCCAAAAGAAACTTGGTTTGCGTACTCTAGTTGTGCTGCATGGTTTGTAGCAAAAGGTGGTTAAATAGGGATGATTGGAAACTTGCTTAATAAGTGCACCCATGATACAAACTAAAACACTGATATACAGGCAGGACGGTTAGGCTAATATATTAGCAGGATGCTCTTTGTAGCTCCATTGTTACAAAAAAATGTATGTCCTCTTGCATGCATATCTTCCTACTAGGTTACCTGTTCATGTGAAATACCAGGACATACTCAGGATTGTATTGGAGAGAGGCTTTCTAGGCAGTGGTAGTAAAATAAGTCTTTTTGCGTTGGAAGATTTACTTGCTGTCTTGAAATGTTTTTTTGCCAAATCTTTCCAAGACAGGCTAGCCTCTGCCAAATATGACATTGTAGTGAATTCTACAGGAATAAAGTATGTGTTTGTCATTGTACAAGTCTTTCACTTTAATTGCCATTTAATCTCATCATAGAATAATCTGGCCAACTAATGTAAATATTTAATCTTTCCTTGTTTATCATCTTTGATTCAGAATGACTTCATGTACCTTCTTAAAGAAACGGGCAGGTGATGAGATTGTATTATGTTGAGAGGTGGTTCAGTGACATTTGAGATCACAAACTTTTTTCAGGTTCTGTTGACTCAAACCCAGCACATTCAGTTGTAGTCTTAACAGACTTGAACCCTACAAGGCCTGTGAATTTTTACAAGTTTAATAACTTATGCCTTGGGTAGTATAGAGATAATTAGTATTTCTAAAATGCAGTCTATACTTTGCACCAGAGTATGCAAACTTTTTTTCATGCTAAGATTATATCTTGATCTTTTATATTATATCTTAATATCATTTTTTACTACCACTTTCTGATTTTCACGGAGGGCATGACATGTTTCAATTGTGATCCTTCCAGTAGTCCTTCAGAATGGTTATTGGATCTTTATTCCAAGGGCTTTTGGAGGAGGGTATTTTTCTGTTTTCTTGAAGTGGAAACACAACTTGATTTAACAGAGAGAGTAGTACAGTTAAAATCATGCTTACAAAACAGCGTATTAGCTGTACTCAACCTGAATTCAGAGGAGTTGTTTGGGTGTTTCCTTGAGTGGACCAGTGCCACAATCAAAGATGTGACCGTGGTTTGTGTAGGCATGTAAGCAACTACAGTTTGGCAAGGTGAGGTACTATTGGCATTGCTGTTGTGTTTGTGTAAAGCTCCGTGATGTAAGAAGACTTGCCCAAGAAATGGAATAAATCCTCTATATCTGAGAAATTTTAAAGTGGGGACAGTTGTGACTGTATGAACCTGGTCTTCAAAGCAGGCAAACATTTTTGCTGGAGAGGGGGAAGAGGTAAAAGTGGGGAAAAAAAAAAAAAAAAAAGAAAAAAAGGAGGTCATTCATTGAGTTAAAAAGGGCCTCTAGATCTTGCTGGGACAAATTCTGGCCAGGGTCTTGTGCTTTTATTTTGTTCCTCTGCAAATGCTATGAGGAGATGGCAGGTACTGCAGGCAAATTGAAAGAACTCGTTGGGAAATAACAAAGGCTGCTTATGTTGGTTTTACCGCTTCTTTTTTTCTGTGGCTGTACTGACTTGGTGAAGGATTTTTATCTGATGATAATACTGTTTGTGGAGCTGCTGCTCTTTACAAAGAAACTGTATTTTATCTTTCAGCAGTGTACTTCAGGCTCAATTTTTGTATGTGCTTAGTTTTTGGTTCAGCATTCAGTAGCAAAATGATTTTGAAAGGTTTGAAGCGGGCATTTTAGTGGAACCTTAATTATTTGACAATATAATTTGCTGGGAATCTGAATGTTCTGCTTTGTCCGTTCAAATACATAAAATATACTGATTCAAAAATAGGTTCTTGCTACAGTCATCTTTCGCAAAAGCAGTTCTTAAGTGAAATGAAGAGGAAGATACACTTACCACGTCTCAATACTTGCTGTAATTGTTTTGGGACTCTTTCTTCTGTGCTCCTTTTATCCACTGCTTGTTTGCCCCTCCTAGGGTCAAGCATAGCATAGTGCAAATGCTGTTTGACATTTGCCTCTGTGTATTGTTTACACCGGATTTTAGCTGAAACATGGCAGTAGTGCAAACAAACATGTTTCCCAATGTGCTTTTGGAATTGCTTATTTTTCAGTACGGTTCTGTAAGCGATGTTAGATTGAGGATGTATGATGTACATCTATTGTGGAGGATGGAGAGGAATCCCAGTTTACATATCCTGTGATGAACAGGTTAATTTAAAGGCAATCTCTTGACATATTCAGTGCTAATCCATGTCTAGTTCTTTGTAGTTTGAGCAGAGTTACTTTTAACTAACTAGTCTTTAAAACAGCCTTGACTTACATATATGGACACCACACTTACGCACTGGCTAAATATAACGAGATGAATGGCGCTGATGCTGTAGTCTGAGGGAGTGGTTAGGAAACAGGTAAACAAGTCTCATTATTTCTGTACTGTTGGCAAAGGTCAGTCTGCAAACTGAGTTTATACTAAGTCAAATGTATCATGTGGTTCCAAAGCTTTGAAAGTCTAGCTACTGTATATTGTTCTAACTCAAAACGTCTTGGCTAAAAGAATCTCTAATCAAGAATAAGAATCAAAATCCTGCTTTGCTGACGCAGCTTGAAGTCTTATTTTTTTTAGATGTTTCTGCCATTTGGCCATCAATCTAAAGTAAAATGTTTTTGTTTTGCTGCTTTGGACTAAGCAGCACGATCAGTTTGTGGTGCTCGCAAAGGAAACCCAGCTTGGAGTAATTCCTGTTTGGTCTTTCTGGAATTCAAAGTTATTTTTTAAAACTCTTGAGTGGGAAGAAATGCAAGGCAGTTTCACAAGCTGTGCCATGCAAGGCTGCTAAGGAAACCTGCTCAAAAGAATGACTTCATGAGAGGAGAGCTAATATTTTGACTTTTTTTTTAATTTCCCATGGGAAGGCTAATCTTTAGGAACACAGAATCCTCTGAGGCCAATAAAATTCTGATTTGAAGAAGCGAAATGCTGTTTCATTGTTAGGACCATAAAATACAGTTTGTTTTTATTGCAATTCTTTTTCCTTTCAGGAAAGCACTAGGTTTAACAGCTGTAATATATTATTCTAGCACCCCTTGTTGTCGACTTTCCCGTTATTGTTTCACTTGCATTTTATCTTTAAGATCTCAGCCAGGTTAAATGTGCTTTCTTGTTTTATGCAGCTACTTAAAGGCATCGCAGTGCAGTGCTGCCCCACCTATCCCAGCTGTGCATCTTTTATTATCATTTGGTGACAATTTAGTTATCTTCCATTTTGCAAAACAGTAGCAACATGCATTGCTTTAAATGTAATTCTGTGAATGTATCTGCTAATTGCTTATTGGCAACACTTGCTCCCAAATGTCTTTTCTTTTAAAAAATATTGCTCTCTGTGTAGGTGGGGGCTCATAATATTTTATTCCCTGTGTGAGCGTGTGTGAATGCGGGGGATGTTTATATACCTGGCAGGAAAACATTGTCATGGGAATAGCTGTGGTTCATACACGGTCATTCCTCTTCTAATGGTGTGAGGGATTGTTTTATTTTAAACACCTGTTTAATAATCAAGCTGTGGTTGGACAAGTTTCATTAATACCGTAGCGATCAGTCGCCATCACAACAGAGGATGGCGGAACCCAACAATACTATGGGAAAGCTCATTAAGACCTCTCGTCCATTTGAAGTCTCATTGTATTTGTATTATCAGGTTAATGTCCAGTTATATATGTAGTAATGACAGTACAAGTCCTTGCATAGACTTTTCTGAATGGGTTTATGATAACCTCGATGTGTGTCCTGTGTCGTCGTTGTTCCCTGCCCTCCCCCCGATTTTGCCCAAACTTTGTCTACTATAGGAGCTCATTACTGCAGCAGTGCTGGTTGTGGGGTTCCAGTTGCAACTCGTTAGGGAATACTTATCTAGAAAGTTGGCACAATTAACCTTTTTCTTCTGAGAGACACCCAGGATCCCTTTGAGAAAAGTTATTGTGGGATCTCGGCATTCTTCATGCTCTCCTCATACTATCACAATTTCGTTAGTGAAAGAAAATCTTGTCAGTGCATTTGGTGGGATTTCTGACTTAAGCATTTTAAATAGCATGGCAGCAAAAGTGTTCTGCTCAGTTTTGAAGACAGAACTGACTTGTACCACCTTTTGAAACTGCCAGAGGCCTGGGGTTGTGCTAGCTGCTTACCCCTGTCGTGATTTAATTAGGAAAAGAATGTATACAGGAATACAGAGAGCATATTTTTTGTGTTAATCTCAGACATTAGTAACAAAAAGAAAAATGGTTTATGGGTGTTTTTTCTCTTAATGGATTTTAAATAACTTTCTCTAGTTTAAGTGGATAATAAGCTTTTGTCTTTTTTGTTCAAGAGACGATAGGCACTCTTAAATTTTTATACATGTCAAAGTATATTTTCATGCATTTGATATGAGCTGCATGGTTTTGATGCTGTAACTAATGAATCCTACAAATTCATTGATTTTACATTTTTTTAATATTAACTTCTCTTTGGTTTTGTCTGCTTCTGTATTATGCTCCATGTTAAACTTCTGGTTTTTTTTTTTTTTTAATTATTTACTTGCTATGTTTTCTAAAAATGCATTTGTCTTTTGTGCCTCTTTAAATCTTTAAGCTTGTGTTATTTAGCACTTTGGACATTGAACCAAGTGCATGTTTGTTAGTCTTCAAAAAGTGCTGTGCAAGAGTGCATTGTATTACAAGTATTTTAGTAGTTTTGCAGCTAACATTCGTAGCAACTAGTGTTCTAATTCTGATCTTTATTCCCCAAGTACAACTACAGATTGTTGTCTGAAGTCCTTGATTGCATCTTGATATGTTTATTTTAAATCTTTATTTCCCTATCACTGCACAAAAATACGCTAGTTAAGGTCATATGCAAAAAACATACATTAGGAATGTCACAAAACATTGTTAGTCAGTGAATCTGTTTCTCTTTGAGTGGACAGACAGGTGAGCTGCTGTTTGTGTTTTAGCCATTTCTGATTTTGCAGATTGTGTCACAGATCACAAACAGTTTAATTGAGAGGTAATCTCAGCAAATGGTTTGGCTTTTTAAAATGCCTGTTAGTAATCTGTTTAAAAGAGAACCTATGTAGTTAGCAAATCTCAACAATGTTTTTAAGATACTTTTTTTGCAATAGTAAAATAAAATATTTAAAATCCAACCCCTGTCTAGTGTAGGTTTCCTTTCTTCATTTTGAGTTTTCTAGATGTGACAGACTAGTAAATCAATTGTATATATTTTTAACTTATCTCTTCAATAAAATAAGAATTTATTATTCCTTTTTTGTAAACTGCAGGTTCTGGATGAGATTTCTGAACACGGGATTAGGATTTATCAGCTCCCTGATGCAGATTCTGATGAAGATGAGGAGTTTAAAGAACAAACCAGAGTTTTAAAGGCAAGTTTCACACCTAATTTATTATTTTGCTGTAGTAGTTCTTCAAGCCCACAATATGCTTAAAAGTACTTTATTCCTTTATAACATTTTGAAAATGCAAGTTTTCTTTGGATGCTGACACTGAATTATAGATCTTCTTATTCCAGTCTCTGCTTCATCAGAATTCCAGATGTAGTGTGTCACGACTTCCTTTTCTGTTCTCTTTTAAATGTAAGCAGCTCTTCACCAAGAACTGTGATTTGCAGTCTGTTTTCTGACTCAAAGCTTTTAAGGTACAAGCAAAAAGAGAGAATGTGCACGTTATGGTTACTATACTAATTAACAAATTTCCTCTTGTTAGAGCAGATAATAAAGGTTTTACTGAAGTCACTTCCTCTTTGTGCTTGCAAAGGTGCTTGAAGAACGTATCTGAAATTCTCTCTCTAGCTACATTAGCCTGTATCTGAAGTATGTTTCTGTTGGCTGTTTTCCATGCATGATGTTATGTCAGATGACACATCATGCCCAGACTGTACTTCAACAAGAGTCAAGTGTTCCTAAAGCAAAGCGTCATTTCCTTTTGTGCCTCTGTTAAGACCAACCGATCCTAACAAACCCACAGGTGTTAATAATGAGAGGTTGGATTGCTGGGAACAGGATTTGTTGATTTTTCTGATGTGGAAGGATTTTAGTAGAGTGCATTTATCAACGTTTCTTTTCCCCCCTCTCTTGTCTGTTAGTTAAAAGTCCTTATGCTTTCCTTAAAAGAAAAACAAAAAAAACCCCAACCGATCAACAATCAAAACAGTCTTGTTTTGCTGTCTCTCAACTAGGCTAGCATTCCCTTTGCTGTTATTGGATCCAATCAACTTATTGAGGTGAAAGGGAAAAAAATCAGAGGCCGTCTGTATCCCTGGGGAGTTGTTGAAGTTGAAAATCCAGAGCACAATGATTTCCTTAAGTTGCGCACAATGCTGGTGTGAGTAACGGTAAAATTATCCCATCTCCTGTGGTGATGTAACTGTTACAATGACTAGAGAGTTACAAGAACTGAACTCCTTAATTCAAATCTAATGGCAGTGTAGAGTGACTTTCGAGCCCCCGGCAGCTTATTTTGCTGCTGTAATCCTCTGGTCTCTGACCTGAGAAAATATTTTCTATATTTTACATTGTCAGGTACATGTGACAGTTTTTATGCCTTATGTGAACTGATTTGATGGCTTTATATGTAAATTGAAGTTTCCTTATAGTGCAGTGGGTGGGGCGGAGAGTTTTTTAAAATATTACTCAAAGTGATTGATTAAATTGTCAAGAGTATTCTGAAGGCAAAGCTCCATTTTCTTGGCAGTATAGAAAATCCTGTTTTGAATATGATACCCTGCCCCTTTTTGATTTTATCTGATATGGCTATTCTGCCTGTGTAGATGGTTTTAAGTGATTTATTTTTTTTTTTAATGAAATCTCGGTATTGTTGGAAATTGAATTCCGTTGAAGATTTCCGATTTCAGTCTCCACTGGGTGGGGATTGCCCTCTGCTGGTCATTGGTAGCACACATTTTTTTTTCCTCTTTTTTGACAATTGAAAGTTGTTAGGCAATGTCAGCTGTAATGCGATCCAATGAGCTCCACCTAGTTCTCAGTTACAAATTATACTTAATAGCACTTAAGAGTCAAAAAATACTTTAGGATTTCTCTTTCTGAATAACAGTCTTCACAATGTTCTTACACTCCAAAGCCTTGTATAAACAACTCCTCTTCTTGTTTACTGATTACTTTATAGAAGTAGCATACTTTGTGTCTTTGAAGAATATTAGTGGGAGGGCTCTTAAGTATGAATTAAAGACCAATAAACATGAAAGCTGTGTTCTGGCTAGCTTTATGGCAGACTTGGTCTGTAAGGATTGTATTTCCAGTAAATACATTCATTATTTAAAACAAAAATAGAAGATAAAAGGGTGTTTTTCTTTCCTTTGACAAGAAGAACAAAGTGTTCAATAGCCCTTTGCATGTTCTAGAACGCACATGCAGGACCTGCAGGAGGTGACCCAAGATTTGCACTACGAGAACTTCCGTTCAGAGAGGCTAAAACGAACTGGCAAGTAAGTATGTGTGTGCCTTTGGGCTCTGCTGCTTGTGAGTCTCTTCTTTGTCCACTGTGATGTTGGACTTGCTCTTCCTCCTAACTAATCCCTCCTGTAACTAATTATTTATCATGAGATTTCAATCTATGGAGTTACTGAAACTTGTATGAAATGTTTTTCTTGAAGAGGACTAATATCTAGCGAAGTGCCATGCTTACAAGCAGCTGTTCTTGTTTTCATATCCATTCCCCTTTCTCTGTGCTTTTAATTGGAATGCACATAAAGAAGCAGTGGGCTGCAAGCAAGATAAGTTTGTATTTAGTGATGTATGCTTAGAAAAAGTAAACTCTAGTGGGCACATTTAAATGGGTCCCATCCTATCTGATTAGACAGGATGTTGCTCTTCCAGCTATTGCAAAGCTGCATTGGCAGCTGTTCTCTTGTGCTTTCATATAAAGTTAAAGAGAGAAGTTTAGGCCAAACAATCTTTTCTTGGTAACGTGTGTAGGTTTTGTGGATTTTTTTTTTTTTTTCTTGGTAAGGTTTCTGTCCTTGGCAGACTTAATGCAAAATGTCCACATCTACCTGTGCTGCATCTTTTTTGATAGCAACTTAACTCTTGACTTGTTCTTTAAGTATTCAGCTGAGCATTTTCATCTGGAAGGAGAAAGGAAATAGCCCAGACAGCTTTCTAATGGTTGTTTTTTGTACCATGTATAGACAGCGGAGGGAATCTCTTGATTAATGGAAAAAAAAAAAAATACCCATAGCAGTGAATAAATAGAATTTTAAGAAACAGAGGGTGAATAACAGTGGTCTATGAGGTAAAAATGGCCTTTTACAAATGGGAACATGGATTTGAAAATGTCCTAATTTCCTCTGTGAGGAAGCATGTAGGCTTTTTGTTATATCAGCTGAAATATGAACCTTGAATCTGTTCTTGGAGACTTTTGCTTCTGTATTTTACACCATCAATGCGTTCTTTTGTTCTATAGGCCTGTTGAAGAAGAGGTGGTAGACAAGGATAGAATCCTCCAGCAGAAAGAGGCTGAGGTAAGAGGGAGTTTCTAAAACCGTTGTTCTTTAATATAACATGCTGTGCTCCAGTTTCAGTGTTCTACATCGACTACAGCCTACAGAGTATAAGATTGGAGTTGTGAAAAATAGCAGACCTAGTCTGAACATACAAGTTGCCCATACAAAGTGTTTTGTTTATAGTCACTTGCATACTGTGAATGGTAGGTAGCATGTGGACTCTTGGTTGTAGGCAGGGTGTCACTTCTAGTTTGTATGCTAATTTTCCATAAGAATAGTTGCTGGTTTTTAAGTACTGAAATCAATTTATATTTGTCAGCTGCATATGCTGCTTTAAACATAGGGTGTTGGGGTACACTGACAGTCTAATATCATTTCAGATGTGCATGGCTTACTACAGGCATGTTACCGGTAAATTTCTTATGTCTTGTGGCTATGGAGTAGAAAAAGGTGGTTGAGTTTTAAAAATCCCATTATATAATTAATGTGCGTGTTTTTTATCTTAATCTTGACTTGCAGCAAAATTCATAGTATTTTTGTTCTACTAGTCAACTTGGAATTTTATTTTTCAATCTCTGATTTCTTACTCTGGTTTCAAGTTATTACTAGGTCTTTCAACTTAACATTTTTATGCTAAAGTTTTAAAGATTCAGAGATTTGTAGCCTAGTATTTAAATTCTCGTAGTACACTGCCAATGCTTATGACTGCTTGCATTGTGAAAACTTAAAGACTTGCTGCCAATTGGAAGATAGTGTTTTTTCTGTTTATCCTCCTTTTACCCAATTCAGCTTGGATCCAAGTCCATAAATGGAGGAAGGCATAATTTAAAAGATCAATGCATATATGCAGTGATTTGGAGTAAGAAATAAAAAACTACCAAGCAGTTCTGTTGTTTCTGAGGTGAAAGATTCAGACTCCCATACATGGAAATGTTTAAAATATAGTTACTTCAATCTGTGCATTTTCTTTTTCCTTTGTAGCAGCCACATTTAAAAATAGCTAACCCTGGCATGTTGACATAAATAGCAAAAAACTTTCCTAAAAGGAAATGCAGAAGCAGCTGACTATCACCATAACTAGTAGTTAATAATATGAATTACTGAAGATTGAATTAGCTGCATCTTTATCACTGTATAACTTCATTTCAGCAACATAAGCGCACTTGATGACCCTGCACTTATGAGAGTAGAACTTCTGCAAGTATTCTGTATACAAATTACCTGCCTCCCATTTACTGATGTGTGTGTGAAACAACTGTAGACCATCAGCTGATAGCTTGAGTACTAGATGCTTTGAAAATGTCAAGAGCATTGTTTGGAAATGTTGTTGTTTGTTTTTTTTCTTTTTCTTTTTTTTTCCTTAATGTTTCCAAGATTCAGGCAGTAGACTTAGAGTTTGTCTTAAGTGTTTCTCCTGTCAGGTGGATCACACGAATTGTACATGCTTAGTAGTTAAGTAGAGAGTTCAGTATCCTTGTAAACTATTTGTCTTAAGGGTTACATCTGAAAAAAATTCTCCTAGAACTGTTTCCCCTGGAAACTGTTGATATGGCAGGCATGTTATTATATACTGGTCTACTCTGACTGCTCTGTGTATGTGTATATATATACACGCCATGAATGTATATATAGTATTTATATGTATGTATGTAATGTATTTTTTTAATATAATATGACTAAGGGGGTGAAGTCTTAAATTTCTTGGAGGACAATCTCTGAAAGTTTCCTCTGGGACTAATCATCTCTGAAAAACTGCTGCTGAAGTTGCAGATGATTATGTTAGAACTCGAAAAAAAACAAATAAATTTTTAACTTCTGTGTTCCATTATCCCAAAGAGATCAAGGGGCTTTGCCGAATCTTCTGTAGATAAGCTGGTATGAAATCCCTTCATCTCCATATCATCCCTAAGGTTCAGACTGGGAAAAGTCTGGGGAGGAAAGAGGCACAGAGGAAATGGACTTGCATTCCATGGCCTTTGCAGAGAAAACAAATATCCATTTCCCCTCCTGTTTTGCATTCCCATCAGTAACGGTGCTTGAAGTTCTATTTACAGTTTTGTGAGGTTTATATAACCTTGGAAGGAATGAATGCTTGGGCTACTGCCAGGATCATCTTTATCAAGGCATCACTTTTGCTAAATGATCTTTTATTGTGCCAAAGGATGTGGTCCCCAGTTCAGCAATTTGGAATTGCTAATCTGTCATTTTGGATTTATTGCTCAGTCTGGTTGTACATTTTGCTCGTTTGCAAGTGATGACCTGTTTTTTCTGAGCTGGGAAGTGAAAATAAGAATAAAGGTATCCACGTTCCTTACTGTAAATATGCTGCAGTTCAGATTATTTTGATGCTGTAGTGTAAATGGGCACAAACTTACTTTGTAATCTTGTGCCATATTCTTCCTACTCTGAAAATATCTCATAATAAAAACCTTTCAATGTTTTGAGAGGCAATACTTCCAGAAAAATGTTAAGGCCACGATTACATGAAAACAGCAAGGAACAAGCTTCCTCTGATTTTTTTCCAGTGAGCTACCCTGAGGCTTTGGGCAAATCCCTGTGCTCCCCTGTCTGCAGTGGGGTTGGTCGGCATAGGCTGAATATAGTAGAATTAACTGCAATATTGAAACTGCTTTCTCTCTGTCATTCCACTTTCTGAATGCATTTAACCCTTTGGCAGATGAGATGAAGAACCTGCTTTAGTGTGGAGTCAGTGAGGGGACAGCCTGGGGTGGCGGGGCTGCCAGGCGGGGCTCGAGCGGCAGCCCTGCGGGTAGGCGAGGGGCTGATGAACGTGTGCGGGTAACTGTCTGGTATTGCAGGTATTGACTAAGTATATTCTTGAAAGATAAGTGAAAACTTTTATGTGGAGAGACAGGATGACTGTCAAAGGCCTGTAGACCTGAAGGAAATAAAAACGGCTCTAAAGTTTAGTTTGTTGGTAGGACAGTGCAGGGGGGCAGAATGCTTCAACCTTCCTCCGTGAAGGGAACCAGCCTTAGTCCTGGGAGAACAGCGTGAGAAGAAAATCCTTAGTAAGCAGTTAGGAATGGGAATCCGTTGGGGGCTGGAATGGAGAACAACTTTTTTCTTTAGTAATTGCTTTTTTTTGCTCCTTTTGAGTTGTTCTTTGAAGGAACCATGCTTGCTGCCATATAGTGTGATGGCTGTGGCCATAGTGACTTCTGCTATTTATAATGTCAGCGTGTCCTGTGAAAGACACATATCTCAATGGTAGCCCCATTTCCAATGTCATAACTTTGTCGGAAATATTTTTCTTGTCTTCAGTTAACAAGGTTAGTTGTACCCTTTGGTATCGGAAGTATTTTTAACCAACAGCAGCTGTCATAGGAATATCCAGATTTACTAGAAAATCCACTCTCTACAGTTTTCCATCTTGCCCTATTCTTGCAGCCTCTTCTCTTATGAACTTTCTTATGTAAAGGCACGGGCAGAAATAATCATGCTTGGTGTTGGGAGGGGAAGTGTGTTGGTGGGATAGATACTATTCATTTTTTAACATTTCTTTTCCTGTGGTATCTGTAGGGTTGTCACCGAAAAGCCGCTCGCCTTGTTCAGACAGGAGTAGTACTTGTTGGTATTCTGGGCAAAACATACTACAGATGAAATCTCATAGGTAAAGCAAAGCTGTGTAGCTGTGGTTTCTGCTAATGGCCCGGAAGCTCTTAAGATGCCATATGGTTCACTTTTAACTCTGTAACCCAACTCGGATTTTAAATGTTTGTTTTCTTTCTGTGTTGCTACACTAGTTATGTGTAGCACTGCTCAGTAGTTACATGAAAGTTTAAAGTAAATTTTATTCCTGACATAATAAGTAAACTAAGTGGAGTTTATACCAAGGTTAAGTTTACTATTTTGATTTTTGTTTTCTAGGAATTCACAGGAATTGTAAGTTTTATCAAATTCCCAAACATTGCTTCCTAACTTCCTTTTCATCATGTGCATTGACCCTATGCTATTGGGTTGTAGTATCCTTTCTTTTGGGGACGACTGCAAATTCCCTGCAGAATATATTAATGCTGCTCTTACAAGTGAGGGAGTTTACTGCTGAGCGAGATCAAAGTCATGGTGTGCCCTCGATGCTTGCAGTCCCCAGCAGCGAAGGGAGCACAGATGTTGATATGACATCCATTTCAGTCCTTTGTGTGATCTTTTACACTCACTTTTATTAAGAAGAAAGATTGTTTCTATCTATGCAGTAGGTCTAGAAAGGTGAAGACACTTTTTTAGCTTGTATTGTGATGGTGTAGGAATGATTCTTATAGCCTGTCTTCTACTTGAAGAGGAATTGTGGAAGAGACTGCTGTGGTTACCACTTTGCTCACAATACAGTTTGATTCTTCTGTTGGTTGGTGGTTGTTTTTTTGTTGTGTTTTTTTTTTTTTTCATTTTACACTTGAGCTGACAGGATTCCTACTGTGCAAATTATTTTCTCTCCAAGATATTTGTGTGTGTTCTTCCTAAGCTCAGTGATTACCTCTAACTTTACCCTGTGGTTATGCAGCCAGGTTTTAGTGTGTGGTGTCTATCTTTACGCAGAGATTGTCTGCTAAGAATACTCGTACAAAATTGATAGTTCTGAGTTTGCTTAGAGCTCTTGAAAAGCCCCAGTTTTACAGCAGAAAGTAACCATTCTGGATTGTTTGCATATCAAATGCTCAACAAAATGCTGATGCAGCCCAGGATGCAGTGAAAAAGATAGGTGTGCTTGAATTTTTTTTTTTTTTTTTTTTTTGGCCAGTTTTCCTTACGAAAAGGAAATATCAATGATGACTTACCTACTAATGGCCATAGGAGACAGCAATGTGTCTGTCTTTTTTTTTTTTTTTTATAGTAGGCTTTGTGCCTGAAAGTGTTTCTACTGAATTATACTAAAATAGCTTCAGAAACTTGCCATTATTTACCTAATGGATGAGACTAATGCTTCGCCTGTAGATCTCCAAAAAGCCACATGAAAATGGAGAAGGAAAATCTTCTTACAATCCATGTTCAAGCAGAGTAGGTCTCGTACTGCTTTTGTCCTACCTTACATTTGAGTCATATGCAGCATCTGAATTCTTTCATGGTGTCAACATATCTTTATCAATTAGGGTTAAGAAAATGCGAGACTCAATGCTGTATTTAAGTCTCTAAAATATGATGTTGGCTTTAGCAGAATGCTGCGTTTGAGCAGTCACCATAGTACATATGCAGCAGTATCTTCCCCTGTGATTACTGAATGATTTCTATTTTGGGAATATTTCATGGCTCAGCTTGGAGTGCTCTTGGGAAAGCTCAAGTAGGCAGCTTCCAATAAAGCTAGTTTTATGCTGATGGTAAATATGCCGAGAGGCAGTTCAAAAGACCAGGTGTCTTACAGTTTTAGAAGTTGATCTTTGAACATTTTTCTTGGACCACGGAATCAATGCAACTCTGATTTCTGAGACTTTCTGCTTTTTTTTTTCCTCCTTCCTGCAGCGTTATGCCGTCTTTTTCATCAGAAGCTTTTTAAGTGTTTAGCAGAAGGATATAGATGGGTATATAATAATCACGAGAGACTTAGCTGTATCTCATGCTGTTCCTGTGTGAATTTCCTTTTGTCAGAGCGTATCTGCACTGCAATCACAGGAACCTGAATTAGCCTCTACTGAACGCTGTGCCACTGCAGCAAGTGGATAAGTACTAGTATACAAGTCAGCTAGTTTTAGGCAAGCTCTGTTACCTCTGGCTATGCTGCAGTCTCTGCACTTCAGTTTCTCACTCTTTCCCAAATCTGCATCTGAGGCCAGGCAAAAAAAAAAAAAAAGTGATGCAGGCATCTGCCTTTATTTTTTCCCTGTTCTGTGATGTTTCTTTCCAGTTTTAGGATTTTTTTGTTTGGTTGGTTGTGGGTTTTTTTGTTGTTGTTTTGTTGGGGATTTTTGTTTGTGGTTGGTTTTTTTTTTTTTTTTTTTAAAAGCTAACAGCTCAACACCACATACATGTAGTCAAGCATTTATCACAGATTCTTTTTGTATTGCATCTGATGGAGTAACTAATGTCACAGTAGCTAATATAGTTAACTAGGTGAAAATGCAGTATAATTGTTTAAACATAGTAGGGCTTTTTGAGTTGAAGAGTTTCTCCCCCCCTTCCCCCCCGAAAATAAATGAAAGCAATTCTCTAACTACTTTTTTCTAACAAAGAAAAAAGCTGAATATATTAAAAATGACACAGTTATTCTTAGAATAACGAAAAATTCCTATACAAGCCTCAGATGATCACATTATCTCCAGTTTGAGATAGACTCGCATTTTATACAATGTGCATGGAAATTGCAGCCTGTTTCTTTTTCAGTTTGTAAGATAGGGCACTTGCAAATTTTTATGTGGAGCCTTCCCAACCTGCATCTGGAAGGAAATATCTAGTCATTTGTAAACCAAATTAGAGGTATTTGCATATACATTTTGAATATCCATATTAGTGTTTCCTATTTTTTCTTTGGAACACTTATTTAAATTAATGTTATTTTGGAGAAAAAAATGCATTATATATAACTGGCCTTTTATCAGATGGAAATTAACTTAAAAGTGTCATAGCTGTTTTCTTAAAGGCATTCTTTTATTTCCAGTAAAAGTCATTGTTTAGGTGTAAGAATATTGGTGCTTAATATGTTTAGTCTCTCTTTCCAAATTTTGTGAACATCTTTCTGTTTTGCTTTTGAAGTAGTTTTTAAATTCTGTGTGCACTTTCAGCTGTTACTCTTGCTAAAAATGTGCAGAGTTATCTGGTTAGCCACAAGATGGATATTCGTACGTGATACTATGCTTTGAGCACCTCTATCTAAACAAAGCTGCTTTAGCTCACTCCAGCAGTGTATCTCTATACACACATAAAGGGCATATTTTCTTTACTGTAGATTAAATGTTAATAACACAGGTCTGCAAATGTAGCTAGATTCCAAGGTTTTGGATTTTATTGCTTAATTTTCATTATAAGTATTCTTACAAATCTTTTGTGAAAGTTAGATGTAACGCATTAAAGAATCTGAGATGAGAAAAACAAGTTATTCAATCGTGAATTAATTGAACATTTCCATTTTATAAAGAGGCAAATCGGATCTGTGTTCTACTGTGGAAGAAAAAGATTTAAAGTTTCCTGGATTTTTGGATTCCTTGTGAAATTGTTTTAAACATGTGGGTGTTTTTCTCTTACAGCTGCGCCGCATGCAGGAGATGATTGCACAGATGCAAGCCCAAATGAGGATGAAGCCTGGTGATGATTAAGATGCTTAACATCTGGATGCATCAGGTATTACTTTTCTTACTTGTTTATTCCTCTTACATAAATTTTTTCACAATGAATATTGTTAGTTTTTCACTTTGGAGTTGCTTTTACAGTACACGTAGAAAAAAATTGAGTGATATTCTGGGAAGACTAGAAAAAAAACAACTATGTAGATGTTACCTTTCCAGCTGTTTTTAAGACCTGTAATTGCTTATCTTCAATGCCTTATTTTTGGATCATCTTTGTTTCTATTAGCAGAAGCTGCTCAGAAAATTAATTTTACTGTATATAAACAATAGTTATGGTGTTTTGGGGTAAGTAGTCTGCTAAGTTTATAGCAGTTTTTTCAAAGCACCAAACGAAATTTTAGGCAAACTGGCTCTGTGTACTGAATACAGACTTCCTAGGTGTCATATATGGTGTGATAGGTGGGATCAGAGTGAGTGAAGAAAAAAATTCTTGTAGCAAATATTCATGCTTTCTTCAGAATGCAGCTCTGCTGGCATAATTTTTCTTTTAAATGCAAATATAAAAAATAGAAGGATATGAGGAGTCTTGTTGCTTAATACTTCAGTTTAATACTCCAGTTGTGATTGCTGGTCTTCTGGAATGTAAAGCTTGAATAAAATGGATTATATTATCCCTTATGACCTTGTGGCAGCTGCCAACATTCCAAGCCTAAAATAAGGAGATTTTTTGTTGCCTTTATTTGAACCTTCAGTCTTCCTGTTTATATTAAAAAAAACCAACAAAGTTTCCTAAGGAATAAACTTATTCACTGGGTTCCTATTTAAGCAGAATTTGATGGTTTTACTGGTTATGTGTACTGTGGTCTTTGAGTGAAGTAGTTAAGGGGAAAAAGTAATTCAAACTCAGGTTTCTTACTGTCACAATTCCAAGTCTTGCAGATAGAGGAGTCTTCACATATGTCTTCCAACTTCCATACTGAGCTATATTTTCCCAGAGTTGGAAATCTAAAATGAGGGTGATTTTTGTGGCTGACCATGCAGTGTATGCAGTAGCAGTGTCTGACATAAAGCACTCACTTCCTCAGGCAGGAGCTGGTAATTATGCAGCCTGTTAAATATGTTAGTGTGAACGGAAGGTCAGAAGTTTTCATGGTGACTTTGTTACCATATGGCCAAATTCTGACCACTTGTGAAAATGACTATTTGATGCAGAAAACTTTATGTAGTGTAAAACTGTTTTTTTGCAAAGGAGCTCAATTCTTTGTGTGTCTTACGAATCACTTTTAATCACATGGCATCGTTTAAACTGATACTCAGTAAGAAAAAAAAAAAACATCCTAAATCTAATAGGCTTGTCCATAGCTGTTGCTTGCAGAGCACAATATGGCAAATGATAAGACTATATTCAGAGCTCTTTCTTCAGTTCCTAGATACTGGATTTGCTGCGAAATCAATATCTGAGGGCTGATAGGATGCAGTATTCCTGCTAATGGTTACCTGGTAATGGCACCAGATTCCCTGTATCTCACAGCTCCTGGTAATACTGGATATGGTATTTATAAAAACAAATCCGAGCGTGGTTTGTCCTAGGCTGAATGTGCAGCCGTGGATACATAAGTAAACAGAGTTCTGAGCATGCTCATGTGTGTCCCAGTGAAATGTTATTTTGTAGATACTTTACATTGCTAATCAGGAATACATCTCGGACCACTAAACGTGCTAAGGAGGAGAGTTTTGCTGATTTAACTAAGTGTCCACATGATCATCTTGTGATTTAGTTTGGACTAAATCTTAAAGTTTGTTGATCTGAAATACTGAATGTGAACGAATTTGAGAAGGATTTGAATGAGGTCCTCGTGTGTGGAGGTCCTGCTGTTTCTTTGGAATCCGCTAAGCTGTGTTTCTGCAGCTGCTATGGAAATCGTACTGTTTGACAGATTGCTCTCAGGAAAGAATTTTGAACTTCTTTGTTACCTTTGAGATATTGATTGATAGACTTTCAGTGTAATTTGTTGGCTAATATGCACAGTCAGAACTGCAATTGCAGCCCTGTTAAACCAGTGTTGCTGTATGATCGTGTCAGTGTGGTGAAGTGAATCCTCACCTAGAACTTGGCCTCAGGGAAGTTTCTCTCATGCATGTTAACTGACTTTGCAGTTTAGGAGGAATGAGGATTTCAACCTCCAGCATTCCCATCAGATTTACTTGCTGTATTTTATTGAACCCACTATTTCCAGAGAAACCAGGAAACTTGTAATTAATGCGGTAGTTAACAGAACCAAACTGCCAACAAATTTAAATATACTTGATGTCAGTCTTTGTTCTGTTACAGCTTATCTTGAGCATCTCTCAGGTTCTAGTTTTACAAGAACTTTAAAGGATCAACTCTGCTACTGTCTCTCCTCCAATTGCTTTTTTGCACCCTTACTTATCTTTATGCTGAGAAAAATATGTGACTTTTTAGATAATTTATGTAAAAATTAACTTTTTCACTCTTTATTTTAGATAAATATGTATCTATTGATTTTCTTCATAAGTCCCTTAAAAATACCTTCCCCTTCATAAAGCACAGATGTAAAGATATTTTCCGATATTTCGGGAAAAGAGCAGTGTGGTGTAAATATCTTCATAGATAAGAGCTGGAGAACAGTAGGATAATGAAATGTGGTAATGTCCAAATATGTGAAATACTCACTTCTGGTTTCAGATGTATTTTGGGGTGGGGAGAAGATTGCTGAATGCTTTGAGGTTTTCTGGAAAGAGTGTGGTATTGCTGCATAGTGATGAAGTAGTGCTGAACTCAAATCCTTGCCAAAGTGCTACACTGATGGGGTGACTGGAAGGTCTGGTTTGCCTGTTCCCTTTTGAATAGGGGCATCTTTAAAGCTTTTATGGAAAGAGCAAAGGGAAAAATTACTTTAAGCAGTTCCCTTCTATTTCAAGGCTAGGGTAAGAGAAGCATAAGGGAGGTGACAAAGGCGAAGATTATACACAGGGAATACGTTCCAAGTTTCCAAAGAGACAGATCTCTTGGTGTGGAGAAGTAGAAACCTGAAGGGGGATGAAGAGCAGCACTAGTGGAGACTGGATTAGAAGTAGTAAAGGAAGATGATTTTGGAAACAGTAGTGACCAGTGTGCCACCTGCAGTTTTTGACAAAGGCCTGTGAGTACAGACTTAGTCTACAAGCTGGTGGTGATTAAGAGCTTTTGAGAGCAGCCCTAACAAAGGTGTGTTGGCCTACACTTTTGTGTGATTCCTCTAAACATTTCATAGCTTCTGTGTACACCACCTTCTGTGTGGAGGTGGTTGCGGCAGGCAGTGAGAGCACAGCTATGCACCAGAATACTTCTGGAATAAGCAGGAACAATTTCTTTTACCCTAACTTTTGATATACTAATCTTATGAGTCCATGTAAAGCATAGTAAAAACTTTGAGAAGCGTGGATTGCTTCTTATATTTGACAGTTCAAATGAAAGATTGGAGAGGAAGGAGATGGAGGGGTGGAATAAGTTACCAAAAATTAAAACAGATTTATTTTTATTTGGATGCTCTAATACAAACTGCTTTTGAAATAAGCCTGCAGTAATTCCAGCAGCACACTTACTATTTTCTGAACTCATCCATCTCAGATGAGCAAGTATTATAAAACAGTAGAATTGTTTTTTCAAATGAAATGGTTATTGATGGGTATTTCTTCCCTTTCCTTCTCTGTTTCTGAAAGTGTAGGTCTTTGCAATCTGTTTTTCTCTCGTTACTCTTACAAATCTGGATTGTGTGTCTTCCACTCAGCTTCAAGATGATGCTGGGACAAACCAGCAACAGAAGCCAGACTATGGAAAACAAATATAGTCAGCTGGAAATGTAGTTATGGTTAGGAAAATGTGTTCAGAAAAAAAACCCAAGCATCTCACACTTAAAATATCTGTAAGATGTTGAAAATTCTTTTAGTATAGCTCATGATTTCCACAAGTATTTTAAAGCCTCCTGAGCTCCCTAACACTGTTCCGATTCTTGATAAGAACAGTACTAAAAGCACCAAATAGCTAGTTCTTTCTACCAATGAAGTGACATCATTTAACAGAACAACACAAAGCATTGTCATAGCAACCAGTCTTCTAAAACGATGCTGCTGAATGCTGAATTGATCTGATGAGAAACGTTATTTGAGGAAGTAAAGATCATGTTGAAGTCTTTGGCAGCTGAAATCGAGAGCCTAGAGAATGGGAAGCTTGGGCAAATTTGTAGTGTTTGGAACAGCTGCCTGTCACTGCCAGTGGATGTTTCTCAGGCTAGAAACTAGACTAGAGGAGTGCCGTCGTTCTCCAGCTCTCTTCAGCTCTTCTAACTATGGAGTTGTTCAGCAAACCCTGCAGTGAGGGTCTAACACAAGTGTTCATTTCCCTTAGGGAGCAGACTTGTGACTGAAATTGTTGTTTTTTCTCTACTACTGTACAGCTGAAGTGCTGAACTTGTGTTCAGGACCTTGAAGTTAGCTTGTATAGAAAGGTCTTAGCGGGGTCCTTGAGAGCCACCTTGTTGCTGGTGCCCACCTGCCCTTGTGTATAACGTGCAGAGAGCTACGCAGACTTCAGATGAGAGTCGGTTTATGGCTTTTATTCCTTGATGTAAAGAACAATAATGCTTTCATTTGCATTTCTTCATCTAAAAATATTATCAGCAAAATGGTCCCCCATCTCCCAAAAACCAAACCACTCTCTGCAGACTTAAAAGCTTTCCAAGGAATGACACAATGTTTGCAAAACATAAAATGAAAAAGATTGACAAACCTAATAGCAAGTTTTTCTGATATTTTCACATAGTTGCCCAAACTGTATCTCAACAAATTTTGTCATTAAATGGATTAATGTAAATTGGTTAAATTTTGCCAAGGGATCCCAGAGAATATAAAATAGAATATAAAATCCCTAATGGGTCACTGCAGAAATCTTGTTTTGTGGGGAGATGTCAGGGGTGATTGGAAAATATTTATTAGCTTTTCAGTAATGTGTTGATGCCACGGGAAAGATGAAGTCTGCAGCTCAGTGGCTACAGTGGCATTGTCAATTCTTGTGAATATGTGTGGGGCACCTTGCGCTCTGCCTCCGAGAGGCTCGATGATCCAGGAGTGAAATAATTGGCATATTCCACCTCCTCCTGTGTCTCCGTGACACACCGCTGTGTCCAGTACAGCCTCTGGATGCATATGGGATGCAGGGGGTGAAGAGAGGTGCATGCTGCCAGAATTTCTCAGGCATTAACGGGCCTGAGGAGGGGAGTGCACAGGACTGCCAGGTCCGTGCCAAAGCCTGACATGGTGTCACAGGGGGACTTGTAAATGCTTCAGGCCACCTTTTGTAAATAAATATTTTCAGAGGAACATTTCTTATAGTTCCGGAGCTTGGAGCCTAGTATGTATATGTGACTCGGTGGATATTAACTCTATTAGCATATTAAATTAACTGATAAACATTGGAAAGAAATTCAAAGGCCAGTTTTGTAACTTAGCAAATGTCATCAGCCAAGTATGTACTATGGGGAAGCGTAAGGTGTTGCTACAGACTAGTGAAAGGAAAGGGAACAAACTTGAAGCCGCGAAGTCAACAGAAGATGACCGAAATATCAGAAACCCAAAATATTAGGGGTGTGAGTGACAACATAAGTCAAAACTAGCTAACAACAGGATAGTGGTGTTGTCCAATATTCTCATTCTTTTTGGAAAGATGCCATTTCTCGGTAATGATTGGACACTAAAAGGGCTGCAACTACAACGTAAAATGAGTGCTATTTGAAGGAAGAGAATTTAGGTCAGTGAGAAAATGTAACTGCTTATAAAGCAAACTTCTCTCATTAGGAATTCAAAAGTGTACATGGATAGATGTCAAGTTGCCCTGCATTGTAGTGGTGTTCTTGGAAGCAGCTGAGAGGGAGGCAAACCCGTTCCTTCCCAAGGCTTTTGAAACCTGCACAAATGTAGGAGTCTGAGCTGTCTGACCATGTGCATCAGGGTGCAGGCATATGTGGTGCTAGTTATGCTACTTACTGAGACAGTTCTGCTTTAATGACATACTGGAGAAGTGTATCGTCTGTCTTGAATGCAACGTGAATTCATACCATCCTTTATTAAAGCTATGTATTGGTGAAAGGAGTATGAGGGACTATAAGGCTAGTCTAATAAAACTGGAGATCAAATTTATAAAGAATGGTGCCAACCTAACATATCAAAATACTGTCTTATAAGGATATTAGGAAGAAAGAGCAGTGAGAAGAATCCACACTGAAATGCACAAACGTACTTTGCCCAAGTATGTTCTACAAGCATATAAAATGTGGATATCGTGTTGCTAATGCTGGTAACATCAATGCACAGCTGTGCTTATTATAACACCAGCCTTCATGTTTATTGGAAATTCCAGTCTTTTTGTGAGTCTGGAACATCAGTTAAGGTTTCCTCTTGAGGTATCATCTGTAACAGATTAGAGCTAGGCAGGCAATGTCAGTAATTTGGCTTCTCTTTTGCACTCGAAGTAGCTGTGTAGCACAACAGGTTAATTGTGAATTTGAATATTGAATTTGGTTAGCAATGTATGGACTCAGGCTTTATAGCCTTAATGCTGGCTTGCTTGCTCTGGTTGGTAAGGGAAGCAATAGCCTCCTTAAAATGTTAAGTAACTGTGTATTGAACAGAATTCCCAGTGTGAGCAAGAGCAGAGGACCCTGTTGTCAGCTTCCCTTGCTCCTTATCCCCACTGCAGTCTGGGTGAGTGGTGCATTGTAATGTGCAAGTGAGGTGACACAACAATGTTTTCTAAGGTATTTCTTTTTTCCATGCAGATGAATGTTTAGATTAAGCTGTTTTTTCCTATTGGGAATGAGTAGTTTTGGGACTGGAGAATTTGAGGTGTCTCACAAGTTCCAAATCTGACGCAGCTTCTTAAGCAGGGTCGAGTTTTCAGGGACAGCTGGATTTCTGCTTTTCGAATGGCAAATAACTAGAGACACCCAAAACTGGTAGTTATTCTAAAATTACAGACCAATATCCCTTCTTCCAGCCATATGAATACTGCTGCATGAATGCTTGAAAAAAAATCTGTTTGCTCTGCTGTCTTACCTAAGCAGTGTCATAAGAGTGTTTGTGCATGACATCAAACTTGCTGCTTGCTTAGCCCTGTTTAGATAAGCAGTTTTCATTTTCCTCACCAGAAGCAACGCTTCATATAACAGGCTGACTGAGATTGGTTTCTTATGTGCATTACTGTTGAGATGAGCCGTAACGCAGTTCTTGTATTCTCGCAGCTGGAGGGGGGTGTGGGTGCTTAAGAAAGTATGTAACTAAAAATAGATTCTCGTCTAACAGGAGCACATAAACATTTGTGATAAATATTTGGGGTCAAACTGTGTCTGACTCCGTTGGTGTAGTTCTAGTGCAGGTCTCTGATGCAGTAACTGAAATGCCCTGTCCCCTGGGTCATGCTGTGTTGCTCGGAGGGGCTGAGACTGCCCCAAACACTCTGACAGTGCGGAGAGTTTGTCCTTTCTAATGCTCTTTGTTTTCCACTTTTGTTCGCAGCAGTATACAGTTCTCTAAGTGGATGGGTGCTCTGTTTTCTTTGACCGAAGGGTAACGTTCAAATGCAAAAGCTGGATGCCGCAGATCAAGACCTGCGTTAAAACAAACACAAAGTCTGAAGATCTTGTTGTAAAACGGCTTGTTTTATATATTCAATGTTAATCAAGTTATATTGTATCTTTTTTGATTCTTTTGGTAACACTGTCTTCATACTTATAAATGTGCTTTTATTATCCTTCCTATACCTTTTTATACAGAAACTGATGGTGCACTGTTTGGACTAGTCATTGTGATGGGTTTAAGGAGTTAATCGTATATCTGCTAGGTTATTCTGAACAGTTTCGTGATTAATGCTAAAAGATTTTGTGGCCTGTTTACAGTAAACGTATGTGTGTTTGCACAGTATCATAACTTTCACTTGCCTTTTTAAGTCGTTGTGTATCGTATCAGTTTTTCATAACTTTCTCTGTGCTTTGGTTACTTTTAAAGCTTCATCTCTGGTGATTTTTATCTGTGTGGTGTATGAGAAAATGTACGACACACTGATGATTCACCAGTGATGCAAAGAAGCTGACTTTTTTGAATCATCGTGCCTTAACATACCATAAACACTATGCATGCCAACAGCTTCTCTGGATGCCTCTGAAGATTTGTCTTCAGGTCTCAACTATTGATTGCAAGAATTTTCATCACAGGCATTTTTATCTGTCAGCTGACTGGTGGCATGTACTGAATTTTTTATATACCATAACACTAATTTTCATTCAAGTTTTGTAATAAATTGTACCAATTGGAAAATGTTGAATTTTGGGGTGGTTTTTGTTGTTGGTTGGATTTTGGCGTTTTCGAGCTGATCTATGAAATGTTGTAATGGTGTTGTGCACAATGCTTAATTGAAGGAATTGTGATATTTACCCTGGGGAATGAAGGCGTTTTCTAGAATTCATCTTTGGTTTCATTTCCAAACCACTTTAAAAGTGTTTTACCTGGAAGTTAGGTGGCAAGACTTTGCATCCACTTTTTTCTTTCTAGAGTTCATTAGGCACCTACTGACATCTTTTAGGTGGGTAAATACCTTGGAAAATCTGATTGCACACCTTACTTTATAAATTCATGAATGTTGCTGTTTCCTTTATGTCAGTACTGAATGTATAGCTGTCTTCTGCATGCCTCTGTAGTCTTGTGTGTACTATGTATTCATAAGCGTAAATTATTTTGCAAATATGGGATTGAGACACTTTGTCCTCTGTACTAAATTGGGGTGTCTTTCATGTAATGATTAGTGCTAATTTTGCTCTCTGGCAACGAGTGTTTAATCAGGATAGGATTAACAAGCGATTTGCATCTCAGGGATGCATATTTGGCTTGTGTTTAGAGTTGAACTGCATAAAATGGACAACTACATTGTTATCTCAGTGGCTGCTATAGTGAAGCTGAAAGAAGAAATGGAGTGACAGATTTGCATTTATTCAAATTCTCTTTGGGTTTCATGAAGATTTGAATTGTAAGCATGTCTGTCAAGAGGGCTGAAGTGAGAGGTTTAACGGTAAACATTTTCTCATGAATTTTGTGCCATTATGTGCACCTTTCTTGTTGTTTTTCTTCCAGAATTCTGCATCATATTTTGCAACCTTCTTAAAAATGATATGCTGTCCATTTGTGCTTGTGAAAGTCAGGACAGCCACACCCCTCCAGAAAAACCAAGACTTCAGTTACACACTGGATTTCTTCTCTGAACAAAGGTAACATGAAAGGTTCACCTTTCAAAGCAAACTAGGACAATGGGGAAGCAGGCTTTCAGAAGCATCTAGTCTTTAATTTTATTAAAAACTGAGCTTCCCCTCCCCCTTCTCAAAGCAAGGCACCTAAAGGCACTGTCATGGTTCTTGTGTGCGGAGCCTCAGTGAACAGATTTCCACTAGCGAATACTGATAACTGATCGATAAACTGTGCCTCCTTCTGGCTCGTGAATTCAGCTGGAGCGTTTTGGCTCAAAGCCTGAGATCTATTTGAATCATAGTTGAAGAAGGGTTTGCAATACTGCTGATACCATACTTAAATGTTTTCCTTTCAATGTAGGCTTAATTTTTATGCCTTCTACCACTTCTTTGCTGTTGTCTGATGTTAATTTTCAGTTACATTTGAACGTGGTTTTCTTAAAATATTTTACAGCTTAATAAGGGAACATACTTGTTAAGCCAAGTCTTTGCTACTGTGGAGATCTCTGGAGAGAGGACTCTGGCTAGAGCCTAATTTCTGACCTTACATTTCCACTCCAGCCTGTGTTGGCAGTGCCAGGGCCATGGAGGATGAGTCTCTTTTTCTGAGTTCCACCCTGGCCGTCTCTGCACTGACGCTTTCCAGCACTGGGACAAAGTGCCCATATGTAACTATTTTAACGACTGTTCATCGGGATCGAGGTGCAGGTGACTGCAGTCCATTTGGTCTCATTAGATTTAAAACACTGTGGCAGACGATAAAACAACTCATAAAAGGCTGATTGGTTTGTTGGTGCCTTAATTGTGGTGCAGAGTCTGAAATGGTCTGTGGCACTCTAGCATTTCAAAACAATCAGGTAATTGCCAGCATATTTGTGTGGTTGCTTTGAATCAACGGCTAAAAGTGAACTCAGGATGAGTTAATGGGTTTTCAAAACATACACTTGTGGGCTTGCCAACCTCTGGTCTTGGAAGTATCTCCTTGTTTTGATATGAGGGATGTTTTGAATGAGAAGATGGAAGAAATGGCAAGATAAATACTGTGATGACTACAAGCGTTTGAAAAATGAGTACTGTGGCATCAATGTCAGTTTTGTTCCAAGGCAGGGGGGTGTCCTTGCTTGTGTGCAGCCATCACCATGCCAAGCTTATCCTGTCCTGTACTCAGAAAAGTTTCAAGTCTGATTATTTACCTGTCCTTGAAATATGGAAGATGTGACCCCTCCCTGCAGCTGTGGAAGGAGCTGGGCGTCCTGAGGATTCTCATTCCCCTCTCCTTGCTCCTTCACTGTGGGCTGAGGTTCCTGTGAGCTATTTTTAAATCATATGCTACTACTGCTTTTGGAGTGTTTAAAATTCATTTGAGTTTTCTCCTGCCTTTCCTTAAAAAGTTATACTGACAGCTTTTACCTAAAATAACTTTCTATATCACCTCTTTAAAATGGTTTAATGGAAACAGAGCACACATGCCTACTTTGCACAGTACAGTTGCAGTATGATTCAGGACTTCCCACTGCATTTTGAGATGCTAAATCTGGAAACACATTTCCTATTTATTCCATTTGTGTTTGGTTTTCTTGGTTTTTTTACAATGGTGTATTCCTTCTTCTGGGTGTTGTGTTTCTGTCCGAGCGTAGGGAGTGCTTCCTATTATAGTGTCTCAGCCCTCGGATAGCTGTATGCAGCCATGCTTCTGGGGGGAGTGGGAGAATTATTCCCCTACATTAAATGGGTCCCGGCTGTGTTTCCCAGCCGGGAGATGCCCTTGGGGTGCTCCAGCCGGTGCGTGCTGCGCTCCGTCACCCCTCCGGCCCCGGGGTCAGGCATCCCCTCTCCAGCCCCGGCTGTCAGACGGCGGGGCCGGGGCGGGCGGGAGGCGGGGCGGGCTCCCGGGATGGGCGGCCCCGGGGCGGCGGCGGCGCTGGGGCGGCCGTCGCCGCGCGCGCACACACACATACACACACACACACACACAGATACACACCCCCACGGCGCGTTGCGGGCTCCGGGAAGGCAGGGCCGCCGGCGGCACCATGAGCACCGGCATGCGGTACAAGAGCAAGCTGGTCAACCCAGGTGAGGCGGCGGGGACGCGCGGCCGCTCCGCCCCGCGGCCCGCCGCATCCCCCCCGCCTCACTCTCTCCTTTTCTCTCCCCGCCGCCGGTCCCCGCCGCGGGCATCCCGCCCTCGCCGACCCGCCCTGCAGAGGAGAAGCAGGTAGGTGGGCTCCCCCGCCGCCCTGGCCGCGGCCGAGCGCGGGGCTCTGCGCGCCGCTGCGGCAGCGGGGCGGTGTGCGCGGGGACCTGGGCACGGCGGCCGTGCGGCCCGGGCTGGCGCCACCGGGGAGACGGGCGCTTCGCCCCCTCCATCCCCCCGTGTTTTGGGTCCGGTTGCTCTTTTTTTTTTTTTTTTTTTTTCGGTGCCGTCGGGTGGGTTCGGCTGCAGAACGGCCGGCATCGGCGTTTCGCTTGGAGCAGCGCGTCTGCCATCGCCCGCCGCAGCACGCGGGCGGACCCGCACCGATCCCGGCCCCGGCCCCGGCCCCGACCGTGCCGGGGTGGCGGGTCAGCACCTCGCAGGCGGCCGGGATCTGGGCGGGAGGGAACATCTGTCTTGTTTTGCAAAGCAAATAGCTATTTGGAGATACGCCTTCGGGTTGTGGAGGGAGGGAGGGTGTGTGATGCAATCCGATGACATTGACAGGTTTTTTTGTTCGCTATTTGGTATTTGGAGGGGTTTAGGGTGTCTGGCGAGAAGAGGGATCCTCCCCTGCTGAGCTTGAATGGCTGGGTAAGGGGTTACCGGTAGAGCCCGTGTGTTCCTTAGCACCCATCATCACGATGTAGGCAATGTCTGCCGTGTGTGGCAGAGCTTTTCTGCCTCACAAAGGAGGGGACGGAGCGATGGTTAACACAGCAGGGCTGTGCCGGGGGTCCCTGCAGCGGGAAGAAGTCCGCCCATTCCCAGCCTGGCTTGCGTTTGCCTTTGGGTCCAGTCTTTCTCTGAAGCTCTAATTCCATATGCAGCAAACGCCTTACCTGCCGAGACTGGGTACTGCACAGCCTGTCTGGAGCACAGAAAAGCAAACTAGCTTTGTAGCAGCTTGGGCATTCACCTGGCCACTGCAGGAGATGGTGGTTCCCTATATAATGCAGACTTGGGTGCTGTTGAAAAGACACCTGTGCATTTTTGTGAGCTGCTGATTGCAGTGATGAGAGGAACAAAGTAAATCCAGGGGTAATAGGATAATGGGGTCATCAGCTGCATTTTCCCCAAGCTACTTAGGGTTTTGCTAGTGTTTGTATTTATTTGTGAGTATTGTTGTTAATTCTTATTTTATTTCTGGAGGGAAACAATCCAGAACATGTTCTGAAATTGTAGAAAATCCAGTGTAAGCTGTGTACTAGAGAGGAGGTTTGTGACCCCCCAAAAACGTGCTGGTTTTTAGTTCATTTGTTTTTAAATAAAGAGGGAAGCAGGTTACATATAAGGCTCCTTTCTGCTTGTTCCCCAGGGGAAGAAGCGAGGTAGAGGTCAGAGTAGGCTGTTGTAGATATTACCATAATTCCTGAAGGCCCTTCTCACACTGCATAGGCAAGAGAGGGCTGGAGCCTGTACCCCAGAGTTCCCGTCTACAGGAGCATGTGATGTTCTGCTGGGCAAACGAGGTCTGTCCTCAAAACCTGCAGGTGTGTGCGTGTGTATCCTCTTACGCTGAAAGCGTAGAATGGGTCTTGCATGACAGAGCACAGTTCATGATGAATTTGTGCCAGCCATGTTCCTTGTGGACGGTGGAGGGAAACCAAGCTGTGAATACAAATCAATCTGTTAAAATTAAAGTGAACGCACCAAACCACAAATGATCTTTATAAATAAAGATCCTTTGAAAGCAGGGATTTTCTTCCTGTACTGTCTTGTTCCGATCTGCTCACATCTGGCAGCAGGTGACAATTTAAAAAGTTTACTAAAGCTGGGATTCTTGTCTGAACCACTTTTTCAAAATTTATTGTAAAAGCTATTTTGTATAAATAGTTGGGAAATGAAGTGAGCTTCTGAGAGGGCAGTACAATAGACTGCATGTAAGTAGGGTAGCCTTCAGTAAAATTTTAATAATATTGATGATTTGCGGAGTCCGAAAAGTGGAACAATGTGGTGTCAAAGAATGTGTCTTCATCTTCCTTCATGGTGTAGCCAGGGTGCATTGTCTGGGTCCAGGGGACTCTGATATGCAGGTTGGACTCCTAATTGCTACCATTTATGAAGAGATTCCCCACATCTCTAATTTCCAAGGAATGACCTCTTAATTTGGTAATGAACTCCTGTGCCACCGAAGCCAGTGGAGGTTTGATACAGGTCTCCATGGGCAGAGCATCCAGCTTTCCAAGGGGAGGGGTTGTGGTTTAAGACCCTGGACTGGGGGGAACCGTTTTCTGGTCTGAAGCTCTATAGCAGGCTGCCTGGTGAGACCAAACTCCTCAGTCTCATTATACCTCATTTCAGCACCTCTTGAAGAAGGGTGGTTTCTCTCCTAGCAATTTATTTACCACTGGAGCGCTAAGAGGGATTCTCGTGGTGAAGCTGGGTAGGCAAATGAAGCAATGTCTAATGTCCCATGTGCAGAAGAGAAGGCCCCGTGTAAGGGAAACCTAACAATTTGTCGAAAGAGTATTGACTTGGGAACCAAACAGGGCAAGTGCAGCAGATGGACACTCTGCCAAAGCCCAAGGTGTTGCTATGGGAGGAGTAAGGGTGAAACCTCCCAAATACCTAGTTAAACTGGAGTCTCCTGGCACGCTCCTGCAGAACATGCCTCCTAGCTGGTGGTGTTGGCGTGTGTTTGGGGTGTTACCTTGCTCTGTCTCTGAAGCTGGCTCCTGCTCACTCAGGCCTGTGTCTCTAATGTTCTTTGAAGTCATTGTTTCTTTTTAAATCGGGAGGATGGGAACCTCTTCTTCCCAAGTTGATCTCTCCCCACCCCATCAACTTGCAAAGTTGTTTGGGTGTGGGAGCAGAGTCTATCTGGTGGATCCAGTTCTTTCAGTGGGTTTGAAATTACAGGGCTGTGCCTTTTGCGTTCAGCTTGGTCGTTTTTTCTACTTCAGCGTATTTTGAAGTGGTCTGCTTGTCAGTAAAAATGTATCTGGGGGGGGTACTGTGTATAGAGAAGATGCTGTGCAAAAGGTAGCGTGACTGGATAAATGGTTCCAGTGTGATTCTAGGCATTGAGAACTCCTGAATTCATTGCATTTGTGTCTCAGTTTTTGAGCATCTGGTTTTTATATCTTAAAAAATTATATTCAAACTCCTTTACTTTCTTCTTAGAAAAAAAAGAAAGAAGCAGAGATTTCCATCGTTCCTGGAACAGTAGATACTACAAGAGCAGAGATGTCTTCCATCTAAAATGGCAACTGTGCTATTATAGAGCATCATTTTAAGGTCAACCTTCAACCCTGGCCTCACCTACCAGAGGACATTAGCTGATGGAAATCCCCCAATTCCCTGTTCATGTGTGCTGAACCCCCTTCTCTGTGGACTTACAAGAAATGTGTCACCCCTGAAAAGGCTATATGCTCTGCCTAGTGCAGAGGTACCCAAGGTATTTCTAGATGATGCTCTTGACCCACGGATGACCACTCCTATGCAGGCAGCTGCTGAGGACAAAGAGCAGATTAAGAAGAGGGAGGAGTGAAGATTCCTGTGTCTTGAGATGGTTGAGAACGACCTTAATGTGACCCTCGATTTCTGTGTAGAGATCTATGTGGTAAAATTGATTAACTGAGTTTTGTGAAATACATGATGAAAAGTATCATGTGAGTGACAGGTTCCCTTGTACAATTGTACAACGAAGACTAGGTCTTTACAGAATCCCCTCAAAGTCTGTGCTGGAGCAGCTTGGAGGATTCGTACCTGTGTTATTGCCATCTTTCATTTAACTGTTTTCCTTAAATTAACAGTTCTTGTAATCTTGTGACTAGGGAAAAAGTCGTCTTCCTTGTGCCTGTGCTTGTGCAGAAAAGCATGGAACCTGGAAGGCAAACAGTACCACTGAGTTTCTTTTTTAATTTTCTCAGAGTTAAACCATTTATTTTATAGTCGTGATTCTTTTGAGTCATTGGGAGTGGCAATAAGGATCTGTGTTCCTGTGCTGTCTCTCGTGCTCTGTATCAATTCAGACAGGGTGGTTGTGGTGAGGGTTTTTTTGCCAGGAGAAAGCAAAATTATGTTTGCAGCTGGCGAGTGGGATATTTCACCACAGCTGGATAGTCTCTCACTGTGTCATAGATCGCCCTGGGTGAGGCTGTTTCTCTTTGACTCCCCATGTTAATGTCTCTTCCAACCTCTGTGTTTTCCAACCCTGGTCTTGCATCCTGGCTACCAACATCCGCCTGCCAGAAAGGGAGTAGCAGATTAGTCACAGAATCTGGAGGTAAACGCTGGAAACACTCTTCAAGCAGCCGATCTCTGCTTGTTTTTCTGATGTCCCAGTGTATCTTGGCCAGACGTAGCATAGGAGTGGAAGCTTTTGCTTCTCTGTGAAAAGCCTTGTGTGGTTCGTTAATTTTTTTTGGCCCATTTCAAAGGACAACGTTAGTCCCTTGCCCTCCGAACTGGGCAAAGGCTCAGTGCTCAGAACAGCGTGTCAGGAGCTGGGTGGGACTGCAGCAGGTCAAGAGGTTCAGCCCTGCCTGTCCTTCTGCTGTGCATCTGTCTAAACAGTCCTACTGCAGGAGGCCCCTGTGTCACACAGATGGGCTGTTCTGGGCTGGGGAGGGAAGTCCATCCTGGTCACTTTGACTTCTTTTGGTTTTTTTTTTTCCTTCTTTGTCTGCTTGGCTTCTTGGAAAAGGAGGTCAGCACATGGACTACATGGTGAAAGAGAACTGCTGGAGAGCTGGGCACAGAATCTGCCGCCTGCTGCTGCTGATGCATCTCTTCAATTATTTATGCTCTAAATGGATAAAACGGTCATTAGTGCAGGGCAGGGGAGAGGTTCAGCCCTCTCAGTGCGAGCAGCAATCTGCAGTTTATGAAAAGGAGAAGTAAGTGTTTCCTGTACAGGGATTTTTGTCCCTTGCATTTCCATGAACTGCTCAGCTACTCGGGTGCGAGTCCAAAATTCTGCTGCTCTTGTGTGAATTGCACAGGGCTGTTTCGGGCACTTCAGCCAAATGTGTAAGTGTGACAAGATGTTGCGGCCTGATCCTTGCTGATGCTAACAAGGGAGCAACAACCTTCACTTTAACCCTAAGCGATGCTTGTGACGCTTGCCTAGCTGCTGGGTCTCAGCCTGCTGGGGCATTACAAAAGGCAGCTCACAACTGCAGAGGTGAAAACGTTGCTGCCATCTGAATGAAGGAGAAACCCACTCCTGGGATGCTTTCAGTCTCCAAAGTCAAGGAGTCTCTTGCAGCCTCTTAACGCTCTCAAAAATGATCTTCACACTGATGCCATTCTTCATTTGATTGTTCCGGCAGTAAATGTAAGGGGGTTATGACAGTTCCCTGCAAAAGTTGAGGAAAGGCAAGTCTAGGGAGAGAAACAGCTGATGGAGTTCAATGTCTTCTAGAGCCTGTACTGCCCACCCTCAGCTTCAGTCTAAGTTACTATTCATTAACTACCCAATAAAATGGACATCTTGGAAATCCAGGGGAGATTCCACGTTCAGCCAGCTGATTGCTCGCTGTGCCAGGCCAGGTTGGGTTCCTGCTGCCTTTCTTTAGAGCTTTGCCAAATTAGTTTTAAATATTGAGTCCAAGGGGTTTCCCTAGCAGTCTGGGGACACTCCACTGCCTGCAGTGGTGGCTCCTATAACCATGCTGCAGCTACTGCCCACAGGTGCTGAAACCATGCCTGTGGAGCTCTGCTTCTTTAATACTTCCAGTACTTCTTGCTGTGGTATCTCTTGGCTAAGCCAAGAGAGTTTCTCTCCTGTTGTTTCTCTTCCAGTTCAAGTGGCTTATGTGTTACTTTTTCCTGGATAGCAGAGCATGAACTGGAGGGCACCTTCTTTGCTTACCCGCACAGCTTTCTTGCCTAACCAGTACTAAGACTTTGTCCCCTTCTTGCCCAAGGCAGAGATTTCCCTGAAACAGTGAAACCACACAGAATAATCCTTTAATACTCATGAAAGAAATATGTGGCATCTCTAATACATTGTGTGACTTCAGATTTTTGTGAAGCGTATGCAAGTTGTTTCACAGCATACTGGGATAATTCCCACATGGGCTGGATTTTGTCTGTGTGTGCATGTGCGTGTGTATGTCTACAGTGTGGTTAGCCTCGAAGCGCAGGAAAAAATGTTTGTCTGCTGTTACGCATTCCTTTTCTCCCAGAGAATTGTCCCTGGAGCTGTGAAGAGGTTTGCAGTCATCGTGTTCCCACAAGGGTGTTCAGGAGCTGGATTTGTGTGTGGTGCATCAGAAAAGCTGGGATCACATCCCAGAACATGGGCTCCTCATCAGCTTGTGTGCTGCTGTTCATCCATCACTTGGTATCCCAGAAACGTCGTTAAAAATTAATAGTGGAAGGTGGCACTGCGTGTGCCCAGAGGAAGGGTTTGTATGTGCATTGCTGCCATAGGGGCTGGGCTGCAGAAAGCGAGAGAGATTTTCTGTCCTTCCTGACTCCATTAAGAGTCCTTTCTGCTTTGAGGGCTGAATGAGTTAATATTCTTAATTCCTTCTCTCTTGTGTGAGTGTACTTCCAGTGCATTAATTGGAATCTATTATGGCTTGCTAACGTTCGGCTCTAGACTGTGGTGCCTTCCCTTGCTCGATCGCTCCCAGCCCCTACCCGTGTGGCTGGTACACCCAGCAGTGTCACAGCAGCCACGTGCTGGAGGTGGCTGGGAGGAGACCGTTCTGGAGGGCTGCAGGGACTGGGTTGCTGATGAGCAAAGCTTGGCGAAGTGTTGGCCAAGAGCTGAAGAGGAACTGAAACCCTGCACAAGCATCTGCAGGGGTGTAATGTCAAGGGGCGGAGGAGAATTGTTTTGTTTCAGGCTTTAGTACAACTGTCCACTCCTGAAGTCAAAAGAAAAAAAAAAAAAAAAAAAGAGAAGTTGAGGCTGAAGTTCAGCTGTAGAAGAGGGGTGTAGCTATCTTGTGCAGGACAGCACAGTGCAGGGATACTTGAGGCAGCAGAGACCTCTCCGGGTGCAGCCTTCAGATTGTATGGCCCTGGTGCCATGCGATGGCAGCAAGGGCTACCGGAGGCTCAGGGCTAACACTCAGAAGTGCAGCGTGCTGGAGGGTCTTGGGCTGTGGTTCACGCTAGCTCAGCACTCTGCGGGGTGTGAACCAGTGTACCTGTAAGTTGGTCAGAGGTGGGAAGCCCTTAATAGAAATTAACTCAATTTTTTCACTCAGCTGAATGAAAAATTTTTTCACTTGGTCTGATTTTCTGCACAGTGGCACGAGCTGACAGCAGTAACAGCTGGTGCGGTGCCAGGACCAAAGTGCTCACCCTGAAGTTAGCTGATGGGGAGACAGGGGGAGCGCGGTGGCTGACCTGTCCCTTTGTGCCATTGCAGAGGCTGCGAGACTGCTTGGAGCCAAGGAGCAGCAGAGCTGAGGTCCTTCACTTGCCAGCTTTGTTCAGCTCAGCTCAGCTCTTTGCTCTTCCTGGGAACTTTGGGAGTGCCCTGTTTGTTTTGAATCTTGTTATCAAGTGTGTCCAGGGTGTGCATATGGAGCGGGGATGGCCTGTCTCTGCCTGGCCCCACCCGGGGCGGCGGGTGCCGTTCTCCCGGAATGACTCCTGGCAGGGGAACCGGGACCGGGGAGCACAGGCTGAGCAAATAAACCACAGCATCATGAGCGCTAGCTCCTGGAGACTGGCCATGGGGAGTGAGCCCGTCCCACTGACCTCCGGACATTCTCAGTGCAGAAGCAAGGGAGGGGGGAAAAAAGATCCATTCAATTAGCCTGTGGGAAAAGAGGCTCCAAGGTCTTAACGTCTTCCTTCTGCTTTCTGTGAGGCAAAGCCCGTGGCGGTACGGATGTGGTCTGGGCTCTAGTGACCATGTTTCGTTTTTCCTTGCAGACCCCTGGTCCTTGGAGCTGTGTGAGTGCGCATGGGAGTGCAGGCCAGGCCTTTTACTGCTTTAGTTTATATTGCAATTATTTTTAAGATCACTTCCCAGGCAAGTCACTTCGCTTTCAGCCTTTTGTAATGTCTCCTGGCTATTTCGTCAGTGTGGGAACTATTCTAATCCTGCCTGCCTCACTGAGCTCATTCTTGCTGTGATACGTACACACATGAAATCTCTTTAGATCCAGCAGTCTTACGTCCACTTTTATTTTCGAATAAATTATATACTACATTAATTATATATTCAGGTGAAATATGAGTCACAAAGGCATCTGCTATCTGCCTGTCCTACCTACATTGTCCCCTTGGCTGTGCCTGCTTTTTAGTTTAAAGCTCTCCTGAGTCTCTGCATTGGGTATTAAGTGATGTGAAGTCCTGGAAATGTAGATAAGCAGTATTGGAAATGTCCATCTGGAGCAATGGTAATTTCCCTCTGCCCAAGGCCTGCCATAAAAAATGTCAGGGAGGTTTATGGCTTTTAGGATTCTATAGATTCTGAGAGGTTCCTGCTCCTCGGAGGAGTTGGTGCCAGCTGGGATCCGACAGTAATGGAAGAAGCATCACGGCCTTCAGCAGCTGGTGTTTGCTGGTGTTTTGTAGGCAGTGGGCTGAATCAAGGCAGTGGGGGTTAAACTCCAAGTGATGCAGCTGGCCTGCAGCAATCCTTGCTGCTGTGATTGCACAGTGCCAGCTGAGCAGGAGTGTGTCATCAGGACAGAAGAGAGATGCTGTCTGAGGTGACCTCTCGTCTCCTGGCGGCTGCGCTCACAGTCCTGACTCTGTGTAGATGGTTTCTGCAACACAGCCGGAGCAGTACTCTGGAGCCCTTAGCTGGAGCATGGGCTCATGTCTTCTCCCAAGATTAAAACCTTTGCTTTTTGTCTGCTTACTTTACAGAGCCCTACTCCCCTTGAAAGGAGCCCTTGGCAGAGCATGTATTTATGAGGGAAGTGGATATCAGAGAGGACAGTTATTTAACAGGTCTTGGTGCTTTTTCCAGGCAGTTAGTCCAGGCACATGCTTGGGAAGGACTCCAGGTCCACTGAGCAGCCGACTGCTCTGGATCTGCTCTAGTCTGCCGGCAGCCCTGGGGCTGACACTTCAGAAGCTCAGACTGGGCCTGCAGAGGCGAGCAAGTTAGAGGTCATATTGATCTGTTTGGGATCCTGCTAACCATCACCGTGCAGCAGGAGTGTGTTCTCTTGTCACTTGGATGAGCCGCATCTGCCCTGCCCCACCACACTCAGCTCACACCAGGTTCATGGCATTTGACTTCACAGCAATTTAAATAAACCAGAAGTGACTGGATGGAGCCCAGCGTTCCTCTTCTTCAGTGCCTGCTCTGTTCAGCCTGCTGGTCCTCAAACAGAAAGGCTGCATGCCATCTCATAGCTGTGTGATGGCATTATTTTCAGCGGCTCTCATGAATGTCAGTGAAAGCCTTTCTGTTTGAGGTGGTAGGGCTGCTCCTCGGCAGCTGCTCGGAGGCTCCGGCCAGTGCCAGGCGTTTTGGTGCAGGGTTTGAATGGCCAGTGTCATCTGAACATCTCCCTGCTCCTCCCGTGGCTGCACTGTCATGGGCAGGTGTCAGTCAAAAGCAGAATTGTTCTCTTGGTAAACAAGTGATGGTGTTATTGGAGCTGCCCTTCCTGTAGCAGCAGCGCAGTGTGTGCATGGGATTGCTAACGAGGGATATCATGGGGCTTGTTAGTCTGAAAGCTTAATGAACCATCTTATGTTTCTTTTCAAAGTGTGTGGATGCTTCTTCACGGGTGCTGGTCCTATGCTGCGTCCTGCACTTCGGCATGTTTGGTACTGACATGTGTCCCTGTGAGATAGAGCTCACGACACAGATCTGTTTTGGAGGACTCAGATCCCACCTATTGTGACATTAATAACAGTGGACGTCCAGGAGATGTCTGGGTGAGACCCCTGCTCTCGCATCCTCAGACACCCTGCGTATGCCTGAGGGCTGAGCTAATTTGTAGCTTCGGTGAATCCATGTGTATTGGGCACCCAGAGCTTGTCCCCTAGGGGTTTAGGGCTTTCCCTTCATGACAAATAACTATTTTTCTTTCTTATTTAAAAAGAAATGTTAGGACATCCACCCACCTCTTGGCTGGCATCCTGCAGTAATAGGCCAGCATGTGTTTTCTCCAGTGGAGGAAAGCAGGTCTTGCTTCGTATTCGTAAGGCAATGGTTTACAAATGAGCCTGAAAAAAAACCCAAATTAATCTACCCACTTACAGCAAAATTGCATCAGGAAAGAATCAGATCAAAATTTCTTAAAGCTGAGCCGTGAATTTGGTCTGACACTGATTTGATCATGTACAGTGGGAACAGTCTGTTCGAGAGGTGTGTAGGTGAGGGAGCGTGTTCCCTTTGTGCACGTAAAATCAGACCTCCTCCGTCCTTGCCCTGTCCCTTGGCGCTGGAGGTCAGAAATCCTCACGTTACAGATTTTTCTTTCCCTTCTTATCCCCTTGAGGCTGGAGATAAGAAGGGAAAGAACTTGACTTTGTGCAGTCTGAGGGCATGTGAGGCTGCTGCGAGCCACAGGGACAGCCGTGTCGGGCAGAACCACCTCTCTGGGTTAAACTGGGGTTTTGGGGTTGAGGACGCCGAGTCTGACGAGCCTGGCCAGTGTGGTGTGACATCTAGCATGGCTGTGAGGTGATGGCATGTTTCTGACAGGCCTGTGAGGGGCAGTGGATGAGATCTCACAGCAAAATGTGACCAGAGAATAAATGCCAGAAAATAAACCCCTAGAGAACGCTGTTTGGCCTTACAAGTCAGAGCCCAGGCTGGGAGCCCAAGAAAATCACTCCCCATTCTGCATGTGACATTAGTTCTGGGATTTGCTTGGAGGTGGTTAGCCTTGGATTCTTAAAAAATATAAAGGTTTGATTTCATGCTGTGCTGCAGGTCCCAAGAGCTGTACGTGGGTATCTAATCTGATTTTGCACCCCATTCTCGCTAAAGAGTGACAGGTGACCCTTGGCCTGCTGTGGCTGGCACTTGAGCTGACATTGTATGGGGGTGCTGGCCATCATTAGCCAGCTGACTGAGCTGAGCGTTCCTTGTCCCGCCCCGCTCTTCACTCTTACCTATGTGGCTGTTTCCATTTCCTTTGGGTTGCCTCGTAGGAAAGCACAATCTAGCAAATGCAGTTTTTCCACTCCATTGCTTGCAAGTTCTTTCTAACATTGGGTATTGCTGTGCCTTGTGTGTCCGACAACCACAGCCTTTACAGTCAAATGACTTTCTGCCTTGTCGAATATCTTCTTTAGTCCAGTTTAATTTTTCTGACTTCCAGAAATCCATTATAATCATTTCAAAGGTGACATTTTCATGAACTCTGCTCTTCCAGTGCCTGCTGTGTTAACATCTCCCACCTTGTGTCTCCCGCACTTTACTATTCTTGTTATTTTCAGGTGGAGCCCAGAAAGAAAGTGGTGAAATCAGCAACACTGCTAAAAAATCCACAAGAGCGAGGACTTTACAATTATCTGTTCCTTCAGATCAGAACTGTATTAATGAGTCGCTGTTAACAGTTTTGCTAGAGGGCAAGTAGATATTATATTGATGGCTCTGATTGGATAAACTTTATAGTGGAAATGAAAACTGAAATAGTAGCAAGACCAGTGTCACAGCAACGTTATCTGCAAAGAACAGATGTTATCAAGAACCCAGTTTGTTCTGTGTGATTGCCTGTGTCCCTGATGCAGTGACATTAGTTATTCAGCTTGGGGCACTAACCTTTTGTGATTGCTTTCTCACTCAGTTTTTGAGGGGAGAGGAATTGTTACCTTGAGGTAGAAAGGTTTTTAGGAGGAGTGGGGCAATATGATTCAGAATGTGTGCCCTTTCATGACCCTCTGCAAGATTTAGGGCTTCATTCTCTTGTCTCTTGCAATCCGGTTGGATGCTAAGGTTTGTTCCTAAGGCTGTGATTTTTGATGAGGAAAGTGGAAAAATGCCCCTCTCAAACCTGGTAAAAAATACCATCCCTGAGATTTTGTCAGGACAATACCAGTATTCCAGGTCTGTCCTGGTCAAACTGGGTTGTCTGGTCTGGCCACAGTATTTTATACTGAATTATTACTGGTGAAGTTTGCCAAAATGGCAGAGTTGGGTTGTAAACCCCCACGCCTTTGGATGATCATAAGAGCAACTCTGATGTTCTTGTTCCTAGTGCTAAGCTCCCTGGGGCCTCGTGGCATGGTGGCAGGGTTATTGGGTGTTTGCATGGTGGTGGTGTCTGTGAAGCCCTCTCCTGGGCTCAGCCCTGCAGTTTCACGTTGTGCCAGCCCAGAACTGCCGGCCATCCCTGCCCCAAATTAAGTGATCCCGCTTGCAGTGCCTCTGAGATTGTCGGCATATTCTGGATCAACCAAGAAGCTGACACATTCCTCTGGTCTGAGTTGGTGGTGTGGAGATGAAAGACAATAGGATGAAACATCAGCTTTTCCACAAAGGCCATTGTACAATCTAGTTATTTTAAAGGCAATTTTTTTAGGCAATCTGCAATAATACAAACCAAGGGCCAGCTTTCTTTAAATACAAATGAAAGTGCCCAAGTCCTTTGAAACTGAGAGGAGCTAGGCACCTCCTCTGTTTTTGTAAATTTGGCTCTGGCGAGCAGCCTTGCCACTGTTCTCCCCCTGCCATGGCTGTAGCTGATTTCAGTTGCTGTGTAGCGAGAGCTCTCGCCATCTCCCATGAGCAGGCTGCTGTGGAGAAATTTACACACCTGGTGCCAGGCTTACAGTTGCCTTTCATGTGCTGTGGTCCACAGATTAGGTCCAGGAAAGGGGTTGGCGAAAGAAAATAACTGGGAAAATACTGCAGGAGGTAGGTTCCTGGCTGCTCTGAATGGCCCTTTTCATCTTTGTCTCAAAAAAATCAGTAAGAGCTGTAGCTCTGTGAAAATGGCTTTGAAAGGATCACGGCCGTGCTCAGGAGTGATAGATCTAGCTAACATTTTAGTTTCTTTAGTGGAACCAAAACTTTTACAATGCTACTTCTTTTTTAGGGACTTACTTTGGCTGGGATGCTCCATTGTGGATTCGTGTTCTTAACATCTCATCCCACCTCATTTCTTTTGAAAATTGTCCTCTTTATCCTTCTCCAAACTCTTCCTTAAACCCCTCCTGCACGTATTTGGCAGCAGCTAGCTAGTGGGTAGTCACTGTTTATCACCCTAGCTGTGCTGCTTTCCGACTGATCTGTGCGCCTGTTAGTTTTCTTGTTTGCTTCTGATTGCAAGTCCTTTGGGGTTGGGATTGCCATAGTGCTCCGGTTCAGCACTCTGCACTTGGGAATGTGCTCTCAGGGAGCGTGTAGCTGAATCCAGTCCGCTCCCTGGATGACAAACCCAGGCTGAAGAGGCAGGCAGTGCTTTACCCTGAGGCTGGATGCTTCTGCATCCCATGTGCCTGTCTCTGCTTCACCTAGACTCGTCACAGCATGAAAAACTCATGCAGGCTTTGCTGTCGCACATCTCTTCTTACCTTTTGCAGTGTTGATGATTGGGGCCATTCTTGCCTGGTTGAACTCCTCCTGTGCCCTGCTCTTTCTGAATGTGCCAATGACAGCAAGGGTGGCAGGGCAGAGAATTTGAGAGAAGTGCAATGAAGCGGCTCTTTGCTATAGCAAGAACATCTGTATTGACTAAGCTCCCTGCAGTTTGGGAGTGGGTGCTTTCACCTTTAAAATCCAACTCTAAGGCTCTTGCATAAACAGTGAAATAGGATCTGCTCCCTGGGGAACAGTTTATATAGTTAAATCTAAGTATTACTGGAAAAGAAAAATACAACCTTTGTCATTGTTAACTCTGCCAGGGCACTGGTGTCCTTATGTCTGTGGAATTCCTTTGCATAGGGGAAGCCTGGTTTTCCTGGGAAGAGTTTTTATTCTTGAATTTGGTTACTTTCGATTGCTCTTAATGTACTAATCTGTTCACAGCATCTCTTCTGTATCCTCAGATTGTGCTGTCCAGAATATTCAACAGTCCCTGAGCGGACCTTTCCAGTCTATAGTTTCGGAAAATAGGGTGTGGTTTTGTATGTTTACCTGTATCTTCTCTGTGAGTTCCTTAATAGAGTACAGTGTGATTCTTAGTAAGCTGCCCTGAGTGAAGCCTTTGCTTTCAGTCTGAATGGCTTTTACCTGTATATTGAGTGATTTAAAAAAAAAAAAAAAAAAAAAAAAAACAAAACAACAAAACGAAACAACAAAAAACAAACCCAGAAAAACAACATCATCTATGAAGACTCTGTTGGAGCCTTAGTGCCTGCCTGCTCTCACTTGCAGGATTATTCATGTACAGCTGTTTGTGGACAAAATGGCTGTCCACTCCTGCACACAGGGAGCGGGGGAGTACTGGAAAACCTTATAGCAAGCAGGAATTTCCTACAAGCAATGCTGGTGGGGTTTTTTGGGACAGAGAACCTGGCTCAGAGCTCTCCAGGGTGTCTGGGTGCAGGGTGAAGAGCACAACCCTTCCCCAACGCCTTCCAGCCGGGGATCCTCAAGGGCTTGGCAGCCATTGCTGGCCCAGCCAGGGCAGGCGTGGGTGTTCGTAGCGATGATCTCCCCACTGCTGTTTTAGAGGTGGCAGAACTGAAACCCAGGACATAACATCTCTGCATTTCTGTCTGGAGGCTGTGATTTTTAGGGATATGTAGCAGCCACTTAAAGGAGTGGCTCTGCTCCTCTGTGAGTCAATCACACCACAACTGAAGCTTCCTAGAGGTGTTTGAGCCTCAGGAGTCCCCTTTGCCCGAATGTTCAACTTCAGACTTGTTCCTTCCTTGCAGTGGTGCTTCTCAGGGCAGTGGGGTGTGAGGCATGCCCTGTTCAGCTCATTGCTGTTCGAGCTTTCCTGTTGGGAGCTAGCAGGCACTGCCTTGTAGGAGGTCTGTGGCTCTACATCTCCCCGACAAGGCAACCTGTCTGTTAGACATTTCCTTCCCCACTGGGTCCTTACTATGTTGGTGCCTTCTGTTGGCATTTTACCAAGTTACAGGTGGAGGCCAGAACTGGCAGAAAGAAGCTAGTGGGAATTCAGCCAGGTGGGAACAGCCTGCTGCTTCCTCTACCAAAATGTGTCAATCCTGCAGCATATTTATTCCTTGTCCGTGCTAAAGAGGCACCACCTGTGCAGCCCAGGTCTCTGTGCCTGCAGCTAGGATTTAAGAGCGGTTCCTTTCTCTGGTGCCCACTGCTCCTAGAAGGGCTGAAGCCCACAAGGAAGAAAGCTTTTGTTTTCATTGTGGGTTTGGCTGGTTGGTATCTAGGGCTGGCCTCTGAACAGAGGCTGGGGAGCAAAGTGCTCTCTGGGAGAAGCAGTCATGCTGTACTTCTCCCGCTGTTCAGCCCCAGGGGTGTCGTATGATCCAGAGAAACTAGCACAGGATTGGCAACACACGTGGTCCTGAGTTCCAGGTTTTCATTTGCTTGTAGGAAGTCCTAGAAATACGTGGCATGTGATCCATAGCTGCGCACACAAGCACATTCTGCCCCTTGCTTCTCTACCGTTGCGTTTGCAATAGCTCCCATTACCCCACGGTACTGAGAAGGTATCACACCCAGGGTTGCTTTGGCCAGTTGCTGCTGTGGCTCACATGAGGCTAAGGCCAGGCACATGGGCTGCAGTTGGATTGGGCCCAAACGGTGTATTTGCTGACAAAATGGCCCCATCCAATGGCTGCCATTGCACTGAGACTGGGAATTCTGGAAGAGACCTGCAGAACCTCAGAGCTTTCCTGTGTAGAGCAATATCTGGGGTGTGGGGAAAACAACATGACCATGTAGGAGGGAACAGTGTGACAGTGATATGTCTTGTCTGTTACTGCTTGAGGCACTGTTGGATACTGCGGTCAGTTTAGTGCTTCCAAGAATGAGACACTGATTCATCTGTGGTCAATGTGTTTTTAAAATGATGCCACTAAACTGTCAGTCTGGTTTCTCCTGGCCAAGTGTGGTCATTGCAAGGCTCTTTTCCTCAGGACTTCCCTGTGCTGGTGACTTGAATTTCCATCCTCCTTGCGCAGCCTGGTTCCTCAGGCGTTAAGTACTGCCTGATCCAGGTGGGAGAATCCTGCTGCCACGTTGGCCAGTGTGGCCACCTGGGCAGTGGAGAATGGGGCTGTGCTGGAGAGGCTACAGGGTTGTGGCGTTGGTGCTCGGTGCTGTGTCAATAAGATCAGTTGCCTTTCTAACACCACATGTGTGAGAAGGATTTGGGCTGCTGCAGTGCAGGCATTTGGAGTCCATCAGTTGGAGCTGGGTAGAAGGTGGAGTGGTGTGGCTGAGCTCGTCTGACAGCACCAAGCTGTGACTTGTCCCCACTGCTCTGCTTGGGCTGGAGCTGGGGAGCTGGGGGTCGAGCGTAGTCCCGTGCAGCTTGTGCCATACCCCACTATTAACTCCAAGCAGCTCCTGCCAGGTTTGTTCTTGCAGGCGAAGGAGGGAGGGTGGAGGGTTCGGATGGCAGCTGATGAGGAGGCAGAGATTAATGAAGTGTTGAGCTCTTAATGGGGAACATGCTCCGTTGATTTGGGTTTCACTCCCCACCCATCCCACTCTTTTTAAATCTGTGGCACAGTCTTGAGAGCAGCTTGAGAACGGAAGTGATTTCAGACTGGAGGTGACCTCATCTGTCTCCAGCTCTGAGGTGGAGCAGCATTTGGAGCCGCAGCCACAGCTTACGCCGCTCTTTGAACCACGCAGGCGAGGGGCTGAGGCTGCGGGGAGAGCCCTGCGCTTCCTACTCAGCGGAGTGCTCTTGGCACGTACGGGGCAGGATCTGGCCCCGAGACCTCCTGCAGTCTGCCAGCCCCCTGAGTGTGGGTATTGGTAAGATGCAGCTCCAGCCCCAATTATCAGGATTTAAGGCTGCTTGGAGATGTCTGAGCTGTTGTGCTGCGCTTTCTGACAGCTGTGACCTCTGCAGGGAGGGGGCAGGGGGTGTGATGTGGTCCCTTTTGTGCTGGTGGAGGAGCAGCACCAGTGTTGGGAACCAGCCTGGTGTGTCTGCTCGAGGAAGGGGTGTACCTAGGTGCCGTCTGTGGCACAGTGCTCCCCAGCCCCACCACAGGCGCAGTGCCCCACTGCAGGGATGTGCAAGTGGGGTGGGAAGTGAGGATGGCTGTGGGGTTTTTATCTTTCTGCTCTCATCTTTCTACATGTTAGAGTGGGGGAGAAGTAGGAAGGAGAAGAAGACAGAGCAGAGTCAAAAAAACACAGCTGGACAAGAGGCCTTTCTGGAAATGGCACATATCGGAGCAGTTTCTTGATGAAAAGTTCAGGCCTGTCCTGGAAGGTCCCAAGCTGTGCCCAGCTGGATCGGTCAGTGCGATTGTGTGTTGGTGCAGGAAGGTGCTGAAGGTGTGTGCATGGATGGAAGAGTCCATGCTGGAATCTTTGTATCTGAGGGCCCTGTGGATCAGTGGAAAAGGGGATCCGAGCCCTCCCAGAGTCTTTGCTTTCTAGGAGTGGAGATGTCAGTGGGAGTGCTGAGGATCCAGACCGTGGGGTGAGAGCCAGCTAGGGTGTCAGCTCCAGGTCCCAGACAGTGGTGGGAAGCTCGGGAGAGCACAGGCAGATGCTGCTTGCTGAAATTACCAATTCTTGGCATGGCAAAGGGCTCTTCTTCCTCCTGCCTTGTTGTCTGCTACTCTGAGGTGGCCAAGATTTTCTCTTGCACAGTTGGAGCCTGGAGTCCTTAAACTCTGCCGGTGCCCAACAAGCCCAGCTCTATCCTGGCTGCTGGAGCTGGTCTGCCCAGCACAGCTCTGGACTTCAGAAAATGACTGTGTGCTCCAGTAAGGAAAGCTTCCAAGCGCTGTCTCGCAAGCCATGTGGGGGAGTCCAGCCACTTCCCCTTAAGCCCAGTTGTCTTCTGGCTTGAGCTCAAGCTGAAGAGATGCTGGGCTGTGGCGGGCTATGGGTGGGGAAAATACAAGCAGTCTTTTCTCATGTCCGTGTGGCTGTGGAGGAAACTCCCTGTAGCTGGGTAGACAGTAGTGGCAGGGGATAAGTTCACTGGAGGAATTCACAGAGACTGGAAACAGATCCCATCATGACTGTGTCACGGTGAGGGCAGGAGTTTACAGTCCCATTTTCCTCCTTCCTGCCTCAGAGTTGTCTCCATGCCTGTCTGTGATGGAACAATCTGAAAGTGCATGGACAAGCAAGGATTTTGCACAAAAATGTCCCTTTTGTACCCTCTGCTCAGCATCCCACAGCTGTGCCCATGACACTGGAGCGTAGTGGCAGGTGTCTGTGGCCGGCTGGGTGACAGAGGAGCTCTGCAATGTCTGTGAGAAGGGGTGTGGGTCAGCAGAGCCCCAAGGGAGGCTTGTGCTGCTGCCAGTGGTGCCAGTGCTCACTGCTTGGCAGGGCTCAGGACCTTGGCAGTCCCCTGCCATCTGCGGCCTCCTGTGTGTGAGCCCCAGCAGCATCCCAGAAAGGGGCCATTGAGCCCCGAGCCCTGCCTGTTGCCGGAGTCAGGAGGGCACAATAAAGAAGATGTGTCCAGGCGGCAGCCTGGAATGGGCTCGTGTGTCAGGAACAAATGAGCCTTTGTACCAGGCGCTGCCTTCAGCGGGAGGTTTGTCAGCTCTGGAACTGGGATGCTAACGTGGGGCTCTGTGCCCAGCTCCGCTGTGCTGCTCAGGCCTCCTCCCTGTTTCAGGGCTAACCCTCAGCCTGGTGGCAGGGTCGCTGGTTCTTCCGTCGCTGTGGGAGGTCTTTGCAGCAGGTCCTGCTTGCCCGAGCATGGCTTTGCCCTGAGTAGCTGCAGGAGGCAGGACTCTCCTGGCCTCCCAAGCCCCGGTGTTCAGCAGCCTGCCTGCTCTCTGCCATGTGTGTGGCCTGAAGCTGTGTGTGTACAGGCTGTGTGTGTTCCCTGCGATGTATAAAGTCCTCGGGAGTGGCCTCAGGGTGACTGGGACAGGGCTGTAGTGGACCAGGATGGCAATGTCACTATATCTGGGGCTTTGAGGAGAAGTATCTCTTGGGAAGAGTTGAGCAGAGCAGGGCTGATTGCCAATATGCGACAGCAAAGCAAAGTCAGACTGGAGAAGAAGTGAGGAAGCTCCTATGCTTGGGCTGTTACACTAGATACACTCGTTACAGGAGGATACACATTAGAGAAAGCTGTCTTTTCTGGCTGTTGAGAATGGACTTGAGGTCTGTCTCCTGGGGTTCCTCTCCCCTGGCCGCTCTCCCGTCTCTGGTTGCAGCAGCGGTGCGGAGCTGAGCATGGCTGTGCCTGCAGAAGGTGCCTGCTGGGTGATCCAGAGCACACTCTCTAGAGTGGTGTGGTTAGTGGTGGGCTATAGGAAACCACAGATGGGCTGAGAAGTTGGTGATGGGATTGGGGCAGTAAGATAAGGTCATGTTGGGAAGGATCCTGTCTGTGAAGCTGTGTAGGATGCTCTGAGCTTTTGATTTTGTGGCAGTTTTGTCCAGCTGGTTGCTGCTATGCAGTATCACAGTGTGCTACTGCTGCTGCATTTTGTTTATAGTATGTCCTGATATTTTATCCTTTCTCACCTAAGAGCACTGTTCTCCAGGAAAACTCAGTTCAGCTTGCTCCAAGCAAGGCTATGAAGATGTTTTTGGGAAAGAAAGGAGAACTTAAGGCATGTTCTGCCACTCTCATGGTTGCGAATGCACCACAGGCACGAGCTCTTCCAAAGGGAGGAATTGCCAAGGGGAATTGCAGGGCCTTGGGGGCAGGCTGAGAGGAGCATAATGTCTCTTCTGGCTCTGAAAAACACTGTGTGTGCTCAGAGAGGAAGCAGCAACCACAGGAAGAGGGTAGTTGCCGAAATCAAATTGCCAAGAATTAAGCAATCTGTTTCAAAGCATGAAACCTCCCGTTGAGCAAGAGGACTGTTTTCCCTCCCAAGGCAGGTGTGACTGGTAAAACGAGGCAGCAGCGTCCTCCTGCAGTTCAGCTGCCAGACAGGGCCCATACTTTCTTAGCCCTCTCCACACAGGGGGTCCCCAGTTTTTCTCCCTTTCCTCCTCCTCCTACTGTTTTCAGAAGCTGCCTAGACACTGCCATGCTTCACGCTGCTGTTATCTCCACTATCTGCTCTGTGCTTTTGTGCTGGCTGGGACTACGCAGGTACTGCTTGCTTGTTTTGCCCCTTTTTGGGGCAGGTGGGTACGTGGTTGCCCCAAACAGTGCATACATAAAAATGAATACATGAAAAAGGAGTCTAGGTAAAGATGGCACGGTATAATCTCTGCAGGACCCTGATATAGAAAGAAAGAGGGCCTGGTAGCTGTTAATTTTGGGATCCTGGCTTATCAGTGGCACATTCTTTTTGACTTTGTAGAGAGCAGACCAAGAGATGTGGGAACAGCTTAGTCAACCCCTCCTCTGCTGCGGTGCCACACAGAGCAGTAAGCCGGTGCAGTTGTACTGTCTGCTGGGAGCAAGTGCTCTGTGCCTGCAGGGTGGATGTATGATGGAGCTTGATAGCAAATCCAAAGTGGGAGGGCTGCCGTGCCTCCCAGGTGTGTACTCTGTACAGAAGGGAGGTAGTAGGTCATTCAGGGTGAATTCAGACTGTGTCTGTCCCAACCGGCTGGCTGTTCAGTCCCTGTGTGCTCAGGAGGGCAAAGTCTGTCTGAAGTCCTTTGCTCTGCAGCCGCTCCCGTGAGCCAGCACGTAAGTGGAAACAGATGGCGTCATCTCAGCGGTTAGTAGGAATCTCTCACTGCTGCAAAACTGCTAATGAAGTTTGGGGCTGGACCGAAGCAGACTGGCACTGCTGCACTGACGGGACATGCTGGCTTGAGGCTCTGTGCTGGGGCACCTGTTATCGCCTCTGTTGCAGAGCACTGTGATTGCTGAGCCGACCTCCCAGCCTGGCGAGCTGTGGTGTTTCCTGCAGCAGCCTCAGACAGGGTGTTCCTCTGGGTGCCACAGAGCCCTCTGTCCGTGGCCATCAGTCTTGGTAAATAATTCATAGGGGCATCCTTACTGTGATTTCCAGACCTTGCATATCACATGTGCATTATGGAAGGACATGGGTAGCTTCCTAGCATCCAGCACAATCTCCGCTAAGACTCTGAACCAGATACTTTTCCATCCAAGAGGGTCTTTTGCTCGGTTTCACTACAAACTCAGACTAACTATTCTCCATTTTTTCCATACTGGTTAGCATCTCTGATAAGGAGAAGCAGCACTCAGCAGTTACTGACTGTTACTCTTAAGCTTGGAAGAAACTTTGTTTAAATTCCCTTTGACAGACAGCAAAATTTGATTCAGATTTTCAGTGACTTGAAATTTTCTCCCGTCATCACAGCACGTAACAAAATGTGAATCTTCAGTCACGCTGCAGGGCACAGACAGGTGGTGAGCCTGGAGCAACCAGGCTTGGTGTTTGCTGAAGCAAGTGGGGGGGAGAAGGGGAGAGAAAGGTGTTGGAGAGCATCCCTTGATTCCCTTTTCGATTATTCTGACAGCATCCTCCGCATCCATAGCCTGAGTGTCTGCGCTGGCAGGGTTCAAGGAGCCGGTGTGAATGCTGGATGGCTGCACCGCCACAGGGAACTCGGGAACAGTCCTGGTCCCCAGCCTCTCTCCATTAGCCCGAGCTGTACAAGCCTTGGGCTGTAAAAAATTTTGACAGTCTTCAAAGTGTGAGACTAGCAGAGCCATTGTTTCCTTGTAGCCCTTTTCTTTTCTTCTTCTTTCATGCAACAAGCTGCCTGGCTTTGTGTCTGCCTGGCCAGTCCCACTGCTGCATCGGTGGCCCACAACACAGCTGAGCTGGGGACCTCTTGGGGTCAACCAGGGCTGTGATGCCCTTCGGGAGCACCGCGCCACGCTGCCGCTGTGCAGCAACAGCTCTGATCCGGCACAGTCACTGGCCTGCACCGTGTGCCAGGCCCTGGGAAGCCTGGCCAGGCTGCAAATGGTGGAAGAGGCACCGACCGCTCAATGGCTGCAGTGTCTCGGGCCTCGTGGCCTGCGAGCCTGCCAGCGTCACAGCTGGGTAGTGCTCCATCCAGCACTTGATGGGTAGCCAGCAACAGGCTGGCACGGATCTGGGGGAAAGAGAGTCAGCAGCAAGCTCCTGAAATCTTCCAAAAGTCTTTTCAAAGCCTTCTCCATGGGGCAGGCAGCAGTTTGCTTTTTGAAGCCAGGCAGAGAGTAGAAATTCCCCAGCCTAGGCAGCAACACAGAGCTGCTGGGAGTCGCGATGGTTTGCGTTGGAGGGCTGTGAGACCCACAGTGTCCTGCACGGGCTCAGGACATTGCCCGTGGAGAACACAGTATGTTACAGGGTGCAAGAGGTCAGAATTGACAGATCTTCTCTAAAACTCTCAGTCTGTACATCTGCCGTGAGGGGTGGATCTGGGGAGGGAGCAGTAAATTCCAGCAGGACAACTCCTCGTCTGCTGTCCTCTGTCAGGTGGAGATGGTGTGCCTGTGCATCTCTGCAGGTCCTGGGGATGCTTTTGCAACCGTCAGGGCTCCAAGTACCAGTACCGCTTCCCAGAAAGTCGCTGCTTGGTGGCAGGGGAGAAGGACAGACATCCTGCATGCTCAGTGAGGGTCTCTGTGGGTGCTTCATCAGGGCACACGCTCCTGTGAAAGACAGCTCTGTGTGGATTTACCCCAATTTCATGATTGCTCCATCTCTTCCTCAGGTTTCCTGCAGGAGAGTGTTTTTTCTGAGAGCATCTCACGCCATTGCTGATAATCAGGTGTACTTTTTTAGGCTCTACCCAAAAGGAGTGGTTTGCACCACTGCTCATAAATTGAGGTGTGCTGCAACCCCAGTGGAGCTGATTGCTTCCAATTGCCAATAATATCTCACTCATTTTAATTACATGCATCTTCTGTGTCACTCGGGAGAAGGGGCAGGTGTGGGAGGGACGGCTGTGTTTGCCAGATGCTTCTGCAATGAAATACTCCAACTGACGTGCAGTTCACTCTGCTGTTTTTATTGACCCAAGAGCAGCATCCAGGGGAAGGAAGGGAGCAGAATTTCCCTCTGACTAATGCTGCTGGATCATGCAGGGCTGCGGGGGAACTGCCAGCCAGAAAAACCATCAGGAGAAAAAAGGAAATAGAATCTAATTACCCATCTGCAAATACAGACGCTAGTCCCGACGCAGGGCCCAGCCCTGGGCAGGCTGATGTGTGCAGCAAGGTTTGCGCAGATTGGTCACGTGGTGGGTCTGGGAAAGGGGCTCCTGAGGGTCCCCTCTGGGATGGCAGATGGTCAAGCACACGTCACGGGGAGCTGGGTAAGACTGGAAGCCATGTAACTGCCTTTGCCAGGGACAGTGCCCTGTGGTAGGCTCTAAGGGCAGTACTTTGCAGCTGGGTATGGCTCTGTCGCATCGTGGTGGAGGTGGAGCAGGAATAGAGCTGTGCAGAGGTGAAGGGAGGAGGGTAAATACCTGGCACCCTCTGAGCAGGCTCCTCTCCGTCAGGTGGGCTGGCGGTGCAAGTCCAAGGGTGAGGGAGGTCCCCGTGTGCCTCTGCCATCTCAGCGAGTGTGCACAAGGATTGTGCTTCATGTTTCTGCCGAGTGGCTTTGTGGGGGCAGCTGACAGCAGGGAGGGAGGATGCAAGACTGGACCTGAGGTCTGAGTGCTAGATGGAGACCTGCAGGAGACCCCTGAGGAAGGAGGAGGTGCTTCTACTTCCCTGTCATGGAAAGCAGCAGGCTGTGTGGCCTTGAAGGGTACAGCCTGCAGAGCTTTTGGGGGTTATTCCTCGCACAGGCTGGGGCTGGCTTTTCTCTCCTTGGGTGTCTCCCAGGACTGAAGGATGCATTAGGCAGCTGCCTTTTTTCCCCTTAAGTAATGGAATTAAAAATGATCTGGTGAGCTAAGAGTGGGCTCATTCTGTTCTCTTGTGGGCATCAGCTACCTCTAAAGTTATGTTAATTGTAGCTGGGAGACCCAGACAGAGGTTGGGAGCTGTCCCGGCAGTTGGCTTGTGTTCTCCCAATATTGTTTTCAGCAGCCTGCTGGGAGGACAGCAAGGTTACAACAAACCTCAGTGTGCAACTGGGAGTATCCATGAGATGGATGTACTGGGAATGAACCAGGAGCATCCCCGCTTGGATGGAGCATCCTTTTTCCAGCCTTATTTGTCCACTGCCTTGCTCTCCCCTTTCCCTGCTCAGTGTGCTGTTTGCAGGTGTGGTGCCCCAGCGCAGACTGTCTTCCCCAGTGATGCCCTTGGACTAGCCCCCACTGGACCAGGCTGAGTGTCTCGGGATGCTCAGAGGCCGTGATGTCCTCTCTGGTTCAGGATTCAGCCTCTTTGGTAGACAGGCCTGATCCTGCATCCCTTACTCATGTGAGCAGTCGTCTCTATTTCAATGGGACTACTCGGTGAGTAAGGATCGCAGGATTGGGACCACTACCTGTAACTTTAAAGTGGACCTTCTGTAGGATCCTGTCCCCAACCTCTTTCTGTTCATGTATGTTAATGTGCATCAAGAGCTTCCAAAGGTGCTGATGCTCTTGCCGTTTGGATGGAGAACCTGAGAGCTGGAGAAGCAGTGCCCTTCCATTTCTGAGGATAAATCATCATTATTTTTCCACCCTCTCCTTCCAAAGGGCTCCCAGTCCAGCCAGATTCCGTGCCATGGAGCAATGTGCACCTGTTTATCTCCCAAGTGTTCCTGTTCCCGGCTTCCCGGGGCTGGCAGGGCTCTGCTCTGCCTCTCTCTGGTTTTCCCAGCTGTGGCTTTGAGATGAGAGGCAGAGAATCTATTTAAGCCTGATTCGTGCTGCAGAGCTGGAGGATGAAGCAGAGGGAAAGATGAGCAGTGGTAGTGCTGAGAGACTGCTGCAGACCTTCCTGTGCCGCCTGGTTTCTCCTGTCTGAACAGGCTAAATTTGGAAAGCTCTGTCCTTTGCTAAGGTTTTTGAATGTGCTCGCAATTAGAGGTGCCAGTGCCTGCGACCCTTCGTGAGGTGAAAGCAGCGAGGGTTGGGGGTTGATCTGCACGTTGATTTCTGCTTCGCCCTGGTCAGGGGGAGTCGCCGTGGGAGCAACCTGGTCAGACCCTGAGCCCCGTCCCCTGCGGGACCCGCTCTTCTGTGGGCCGGCTTCTCCCTCGCGTGGAACGTGTCGGTACCGCACCAGGGAAGGTCTGGCTGGAAGTGGCTCCTCCTGCGCTTCTACGGAGGGGAGAGCAACCAAGCGTTTCCTGGAAGAGTTCCAGCCAGCTCCGCATCTGCCCAGTTTTACATTTTGCAGATTATCCTGAATGAGGAGCAGAGGAGCTGAGTGTGACAAGAGCTGTTGACTTGCTCCAGAGGGAGCAGTTTATGGTCATTGGTCCTTTTTCAGAGCTGGAAGTGGAGGCATCATGTGAGTCACACAGTGCCTCTTGGGAAGCGTGAGGTACTTCAAGTGGAAGCAGGGAGAACAAATACCTTTTAAATTGAATTTGATAGATTTCTGGAGGGATTATGTGGCAAAGCAGCAGTGATCCTTGAGCGGAAATTAAAGCTTGACCTGCAGGGTAGGTAAAAGAAAAGACAGGAGATCTGATTGCTATGTTGCTTGTGCTTGTGGCACTGTATGTACAGGAGATTAATCCAGTGTTTTGGATTTCTGCAATGCTGGTCTGTTTTCTTGGTTTTCCCTGAGCATCAAAGGATGAAGCCTGGCTGAAGTGTCAGGGCTCTGACACTCTCAGTAACCACTTACATAGAGCCTTGCTTGCAAGTTCAAGGTTAAATTAATCATCAGAATTTAGATCAGCAACGCATTTTCTCTTGGGTCAGTTCAGCAGGAACATCAGGATAAGCCTGCAAGCTGCTGGTGGTAGAGCAGTGGAATCCAAATCTTGTGACACCCATGAGATGCACAAGTCTGGAGTCAGCACTAACGTTCCATGCAGTGGGAGAGGAGGTAGCAGGAGGAGAAGGTGGGAACTGCGCTGTGGAGGTTCCTTGGTGTGTACCCACAGGGAGGGCATCTGCAGCTCCTCAGCCTCCATTGCCCTGATCCAAGCTGGGAATGGGTTTATGGACTGCTGCTGCTCCCGTTCAACTTGAACAAACAGCTCCTCTGGAAGCGCCCTTCGCATTCTGGTAGAATGTAGTCAGGAACTGAATTTCCCTTCTGTGGGGAATTCTGAAAATAACTTTGTCCACTTCAGAGGAAAAAACATAAAAGCTGTCGTGATGTGACTATGCTGACATTGCTGAGGCACGGATGTGCAGAGCTTCACCAGTCGTCTGGGCAGGCCATGCCAGCCAGCTGTGTCCCTAAGGGGACCTTGTTGCCTGGCTCTGTGCTGCTCGAGAGTGTCAGTCTGGACCATGCTGAAGATTTTCCTTCCATGACATGCTGCTTGTTGTTCACGAAGCACGGAGCCTGAGCACTGCAGTCCTTAGCCCATAGCATCTCTGCCAGAAACCAGCTCCCCTGTGGGTGGAGGACCCTTTGTCTCCCTGCACCATGCTGTTTCCTCTCGCTCCCCTTCCCCGCGTGCTCTGGTTGACGTGGGGGGAGAGCTTTTTGCACCCCGACCTCTTGATCTAGCTCCCATTTGTATTATCTTGGCTGCTCAGAGCTGAACCTCTTGGCTAAGCCAAGGCTGAGTGTGGAGGCTGCCGAGAGAAAGCCCCACTTTGGTGGGAGCTGGGGGCTGCTGGGTGGAAGGTGTGTGAGGCTCTGGTTATTGTGGCTGAAGTTTGGCCAGGATGGTGTAAGTTTAGCTGAGGACATAATTTCTTCTCCCTGCCCCCAATCCCCAACTCTGATCTGTGCTGCTCTCTCCTCGCTCATCCTCTGTTGTTTCTGCTCCTTGCTTGTTGTGTTCGCAGCCGCCTCTTCCCACCACACGGAGCTCCATGTGGCTGATCTCTGCCTGTCTCTGCTGCCTGGTCCTGAGTGCTGGGTGTTTTTCTTAAGAGGGTATCACTTTCAGCTCCAGTGACCGTGCGATAGTACAGCCCTGCATCTGCCTTCAATTAGGGCCGTTGGTGAAGTGCAGCTCCTTGTTCCTTGGACCCTGGGCTGGTGCTGCGGAGTGCAGCCCTGGGGGTTTGCCCCCACCTGCTCTCTCAAAGTTGATGGGCTGCTCTTGGAGACCGTTTCTATGCTCTAGCAAGCTGCCCAGTGGTGAATTTTGCTTTCTGTGAGTTTACATCTAAATACATGAAATCATGTGTTTTCTCTCTTCTCCTCAGAGCCTATCTTCAGCACTGCAGGCTAGAAATCCCTTCTAACAAAGGGAAAAGTAGGACATTGCTCCGTTGCTGCTAGTACACAGCCACAGCTCTTCCCACATGTGCTGTGTCCCCTGCCCAGAGCAGCCCTCGAGGCTGTGCTTGCCCTGAGCCGGCTTTTACAAGCCAAAGGAGAGGGAATTTGCAGAAGGATGGGCATGCAGTTTGTCTGGCTCCATTATTAGTAACCAAGCGCTCAACACAGCAGCAACGCAGAGGGGCTGGGCTGTGCCAGGCAGCACTCACTGATTATTTTTTTTGTCTTTCTCTTTTGCTGTCACAGTTTGACAAAGAAGAGCTGATCCATGAGGTGGGGTCGGCTTGGTGCACCCCAAGCCTGCCTTTCCCTGGCTTGTGTGATTGGCAGGTTGGGGCTGAGCAGAGCTCTTCTCTGATAGAGACCTGGATTCTGCTGCCAGCTCCACCCCTGCGCTGCTGCTGCTGCTACCGCCTGCTGGAGAGGAGGTTAGAGGTGCCCGTGGCCCACAAGCCAGTGGAAGAAAATTGGTTTTGCTCTAGATCTTGAAAGGGCAAAGATGGACATTTCCCTGGTGAGCTCTGCTGCACCCCATGCATGACATATCCTGTGTGCTATTTTTCCTCTTTTAAGGGTGTCGTACATCAGATTTCTTGTTGGAGGAGCAGGCCAGGGTTTATGCTGGGCGTTTCCAGGGACCATGTGGAAAGGGAGGGGACAATCAGGAAGGCCAGGCACAAAATAAGGTTGGCTTGGCTGTCTTTGGGAAGTTTGCACGTGGACCAACCTGAGCCAATGGCTCTGGGTGTGTCATGTGGCACATCTGAGGGACACAAACGTGTCCCCTCCTTGGTCCATCATTTCTGGTTTGGCGACTGGGTAGGAGAGGAACCAAGATGAGCATCTGCAGGAGAGGCAGAGGAGGCTGAGTATGGGACCAGGTGACCCTCCTTCAACATTTTGAAAGCCATAGTGTTGGACATGCAGTCTTAAGATGCTCTCTGCAACAAAGACCTACCCTTGTGAGTTTCTTTTCCTAATTTGCTCTCTGCATTCACAGGCATGGCCTCCTGCCTGTAGTTCCTCCCTGGCTGCCAGTCCTGAGAGCAAGTGTGATGTGTGAGAGCTCAAGGCGCTCGGCAGACAGTAGCTCCTTGTTCCTCTCTGCACTGTCAGCACAGCTCCTGGGGCCATGAACAGCACTGTGGTTTTGTTGCAACCAAATCATTGTTGACTTTATCTGTGATCCCAGCTCAGAAAAATGCTATGATTTGGTGCAGTGGGCTCATGGGGACACAGCATGTCTCCGTTTACCCATGGAATATGCTTGTGGTTGGTGGCCATGTGGCCTGTGGTCTCCAGACAGGGGTTTACCAAACCATGAGAATTCATGGGGGTTGGAGAGGGTTTGCTTGCAGCTTTTGGGGTTTATGGTGTGGAAGGACTGGTGAAACCTCTGTGTTATCTCAAGTAAGTTTGGATGCATCTTTGGTCTGCCCAGTGCAGACAGTGTGATACCTTCATTGCTCCAGAGTCATGCACAACCTGCAGACCCCAGTGGTGGACTCCTTCAGTCAGGAAGGCAGGGATTAGGTATTGTGAATCTAGGAGAAAAAAACAGTGTCATGAGCGCGGCCTGAGCTACCCCTTGGGCTGGGAGGATGTTGTAGGATTATCGTCTCCCTGAGGAATGAAGCAACACTGCGAAATAGGGGCAGAGCTGCAGAACAGGGGTGTGTTCTGAGAGGTAGTGATTTTTGTCACACCTGGATCTTGCTCCAGGCCTTCTGCTTGACTGTTCCATGCAGAAATGGCTGGGAAGAAAACCCAATGACTGTAGTTTAAGGATACTGCTGGCTTAGCAGGGTGGTTTGGAAAAGGGCTTCATGCATGCAATGAGACAGTTGCCATATTGCCGGAGTTTTCCTGCTCTGGGAGTGTTTCCCACTTCTTAATTTCTCAGCCTTTAGGACCGCATGCCTGCAACTTCTGAGGTCACTTTCCCTCAGCTTGCAGGATGGCAGCATAGGTAAAATACTGTTGTTCTTTTTCCTTCTTTCTTTTTTCTTCATCATGTAGTGTTTCGAAGACCTTTCCACTCTCACAGCTGCCCCCAGACTTCAGGCCACTGGAGACCATGCCAGTAACTTGGTACCTTTCAGCAGAACCTGGTGTCAGCCTTGCTTGGGGTGCACAGTGGAGGCCCTGGGTTGTAGCCTGAGGTGACCAGGAAAGATGCCTCTGATCAGGTGCTCTCTGGAGTCACTGCCAGAGACCTGTGGTTCCCAGAGGAGCAGCAGGAGCTCTGGCTGGGAGCGAGGCAGGAGCGTGGCAGCAGCCTGCGTCCTTCCCTGTTTGCGAGCAGAAAGCTGCTCAGGAACCCGTGCAGCAGGTGGCAGGTTCCTCCAGCACCACCAGTGTTGCCGTCTCGTGTGACTTTATTATACATGCTGTGATATTACCCCCCCAGTTTCTTGAATCATGTGATTATATGACATTATCAGCTTTTGTCTGTTTCAAATAAATTCCTGTTCAGTTTCTATGGCTGCATAGAAAAGCTGGAAAGCAGGTGTTACACATAGGTTCAGAATCCAAACTTGAGGTTTGAATGATTTTTCTGTGCATGCTGGGCCATTGCTGGGCTGGGTACTTGTGCTTAACAAACACACAGATACTTCTTTATTTTGAAATGTCTTCAAAGCTTAAATGGTTGCTGTAAGGTCCAGAATACATCAGCTGCTGTTTCAATTGGATTCAGAGATGAGGCTGCAATATAGCCGGACTAGACAACAGATGGACCAGCACCACGTGGAGGCAGATCCACATTAACCAGGACTAGGAGCTGGGGGTTGAGTTTGGACCCAGCTTTTTGGGAGCTTTCTGGACCCTTTCGACCTTCGCACTCACAACCAGAAGCAGCACATTTTCGCCAAGAGCAGGTTTCCTTGCAGCAAACCTTTGTCTTGGCTGCATTAGTGAGGATATTTAAAAAAATACTCCAGCTGAATAAGCCCATCTGACAAAAGGAGTCAGAGTCATGGCTGGGACAGCATCCGGTACGTGCACAACCTCCCCGCGGGACACTGGCAGAGCGAGAGACATTGCAGCCGCGATGGCTTTTGTCCTGTCCTTGCTGGCAGGCTCCTCCCGCAGCACAGGCAGGAAATCCCGGGCAGCTGCCGTGGGAGCCCGCTCGTCTCCCCTCTCTCCTCCTCGCCTCTCCTCCTCGCCTCGCCTCGCCCGGCCGCCGCGCCGAGGCGAGCTGAGCCAGCCCTGCGTGTGTGTGCATGCGTGGGCGGGGGGGCTGCCGCATGGATTTAGCGAAGACTGGGAGGGAACACATGGGTTGGGGTTTTTTTTCTTGGCCCGTGGTGGCTGTCCGTCCTGCCGGCCGCGGTTATGGATTCGATCATTATTCAGGAGCGGTTAGTGGAGCGGCTGCTTTCTCCTCGGACGCAGGCACAGCGAAGCCACCCGGCCAAGCTGAAGGTACGGGGATGTATTTATAGCGCCGTGCGAGCCGGGGAGCAGCAGGGACAAGAGGGGGGAGGATGGTGCCCGAGCAGACGTGTGCAGCACGAAATGAGAGCTCTGAGGAGCAGAAGAGCGGAAAGACACTGGTAAGGGGGAGATGGCAGGGACAGAAAGAAGGGGAGCAGTCCCCGCGGGAGCAAGGCTGAGGGGCGCGTTGGACAGCTGGAAGATGCGCGACATTTTTATGTGGTTATTTGATGCAGTGATTCCTTCTCTGAATGGCGTGTGTGTGCCTGGGAGGGCTCAGGGCAGGAGGCAGCGCTGTGTGTATGCCCAAACACAGTCTGGTTTGTGTTATCATGTTAACGCTGTGCTTTGCTAGTTGGTTTTCCTTCTGCGGCAGCAAATGTTGGTGGGCGAGTGGTTTTGCTGATACTGCCATGCTCAGCCCCAGCCCGAGGCAGCAGATGTACAGGGGAGATGCCCCAGGGGCTGTTCGCGTTATGAATTCATGCAGCTTTCTGGCAATGAAAGGAAGCGAAGGGTCTGCTTCTCTGGGGCTGGGCTGTGCTGGTTCATGCAGATGCGGATGTGGCGGCCGTGCCTGGCCAGACGGGAATGGCTGGAGGAAGGGCTGCCCAGGAGGGGGCTGGACGGCTTGTGCTGGAGGCTGTAACACCCAGACAGACCCTCCCAAAGAAGTAGAGGCAGGGGCAACAGGCTCCATTGTTTCTGGGGTTGGCTCCAGACCCGCTAGAGGCTATTCTTCAAATTTTCTGTGGTCCCATGGTGTTTCATTTTAGCCCTTTTGAATACACCCGGCAAGGCCCCATTTATCCCCAGGCTGAATGGTGAAGTCACACGAGATCTGGATTGGTTTAAACAGCACGTCCACCAGGGAGGTGAGGAGGGAATGGGGAACAGCAGGAGCGATGGAGGCTGTGCTGTGTTCCCTGCCTTGGAGGTACAGACAGCCCTGTGGGCGCCTTGGTAACCAGGGATGGCTTCTCCTCTGTGCAATAGATCCTAAATGTTTCTACCCCCAACAGGAACAAGACTTGAACCCACCAGTGCTTTGTTCCTTGGCTTGAACTCCCTGGGAGGGCCTTGGCCACCTCGGCCAGGTGGTAGTGGATGTGAGGACGCAATGTGTTGCTGTAATGTCCAGTGAACCAGTGAGCATGTGCTGAGAGAGAGAATACAGACGTGTTTTGCTTGGCCTGGGGCGCTTTGGTTTGTAACAGGGCCTCAAAGGTCAGCCACATCTCTTGGTGGCCTCCACTGTGGTGTGTGGGGCACATTCCCAGGCACGTGGGAGCGGGACGCCATTGGGAACAAAGGCAGCACGTGGAGGAGACGGTGGGGAGAGAGGCTCCTCGTGCCAGAGCGCCACTGGCTCAGCTGGCCAGGGCCCTTTCCTGACAGCTGGGGCTGGCAAGGGAAGGACGGTTCAGCGACGGGCTGTCCCAGCCTGTGTCAACTTGATGGGAACTGGCTCACGAGGGTCAGGAGCTTGCAGAGGGGGCTGTGATGCCTCCAGGAGCTCCCTCAGGCCAAGTCTCTCATCTAATTAATGGATTTTAGCTTTTCACAACCCAGAAAGCCACCTGCCTCCTTCAGTAGCCCTCACAGCCCTCTATTACCCCCTTCAGTGCTCTCTATCCTGTGCATAGCTGCTCTGCAGATAGCATGTGTGTTGAGTCCTAACAAAGAGCAGTGTAGAGCTTTGAGCAAGGCAGACACTAGGCTCAGGAGGCTACTTGGGCTCCTTAAGCACGATGTCGATGTTGGCACACTAGCAGAGACAGTGGCACGTGCCTGTTGCAGTACCCGAACATCACTGGGATGGGAGCACGCGTTGGGTGTCTCAAAGCCAAGATGAGGAGCTGTGGGTCTAGGCTGGCCGTGCTGCAGGGACCACACTGTTGTTCCTGATGGAAGGCTGTTAGAAGGGGATCCCTCCCCACAATTTCACCTCCGTGTCTTACCTTCACCGTTGGCAGGCAGGCTGGCCACCAGCTCCCGGCAGGGCTCTGCAGTGCGTCTGTGTCTGGTCGGAGGGAGGCACAGCTGGGGACAGAGCTTTTCCCCTTGTGACTCTGGCTGCCTCCCACTGCGAGGGAAGCCCTTCCCTTGGTATTGTGCTCAGCACTGACCTTCCTCGCTGCAAGGGAAATGACTGCATGAGCCATGGGTAAAGGGCAGTGTCCTGTGCCAGTTGGGATTTGTTCACCTCAAATGTTGTGATTCCAGCGAGCTATGGGGAGGTAACCAAAGGTACAGTAAATCTGTGCTTTCTTGGTTGGGCTGAACAGAAACAGGAGATCAAGTTCAGCCAGTTACACTTGGCTGAAGTAAGCAGAGTTGCACCAGAACTCAGCTCCCCAGTGTCTCCACTGTCAGCCCTTAGTCATCTAGGTTAAAAAACAAAGAAAATAAGAGAAACACACCCTGAGCCTCAGCTATGGTTTTATTAGCATGTTACTAGTACTACTTCACATGTCAAGCAGGTGCTTGTCTTTCCAAATTCTGGTAAAGATCGGGGAGGTCTCCTCCTGCTCTGACCCAAAGCTTGGCTGTATGAGAAGCTCAAGGGGAAGGATGTTGTGTATTTGTGCCGCTCGCTGAGCAACACCGGTCCTTGCGCTGTGAGGCTCAGGCTGTTACGTGTGCGTTTTGGTTGTGCTCATAGATGTGTTCCACCAGGAAGCAAAGCAGCCAGGAGGCAGCCCTGGACTGAGGGACACAGGCTGGAAGTGGCCCTTTTTTTCTTGTTTTCTTGATCTTGCTAGTATCGCATTTCTCACTCTGCTTTGCGCACCTCATATTTACCCTTTACTGAGCTTTTTGGGTGGGAGTTCACAGTGTTCCCCCCCCCCAGGCAGGCTTTGCTTTGCCACGTGCAGTTCGTCAGAACTGCCATCACTTCTCACCCTGGGGTCTGGCTGCTCACTGCACCGCTGCTTTGGGCTGCCACTGCCTTTTAGCTCAGCCATTGGAGCTGCCAATGCAGTGCTTTGGGGACTATTTAATTCTCCCCGCTTCTCTCTAATTTCATTTGCTCTGTCCCTTCCTGCCTTTCTGGACTGTGGGGTGGTGAAACAGCATTGCTTCAGCCATGTTAGCAAGGGGATGAGGTGGGAGAGACCAGAGCCCGCGGTCACTCTGTCAGGGCTAAAGTGACCAAGTCTGAGACACAAACCAAACCTAAATTTCTAGAAGGCGGTGACCTGCTAAAGAACAGAGTCCGTGGGCCACAATGGCCATCAGCTACGTCTGTCCTGTCTGAATGGGCAGCTCCAGAGCAGCCATAAATTGGGAGGAGAAGACTCTGTGGCCTCCCTGCTGTATGTCCTCACATGGACTTTGCAGTCTGCCTGGCCGAGGGCACCCGACGATGCTGACATGTGTGGATGTGCAGCCAGAAGTTGTAGAGGGCTGCTCGGGAGCTGCATTTCCCACTTGCAGTATGGAAATAAGTGCAAGCCAGCATTGCCCTGAGCTTGACACACTGGATTGCAATTTGTGTTTCTTTGATTGTGTGCCCCAGGAATGGAGATAGTTAATCTTAGGAACAGAGTTCTTCCTTGCTGTCCCTGGAGAAACAGTGCCAGGGAGCTGTGGGGTGAGGACAGCCATATGCTTGAAGGCATCCATGGCCGTGTGGGAGCTGGGGCTGGTTTTGAGGAACTCCTAGCTCTGTGGATTTGCCTGTGGTGTGAATCCCAGGGGTATGTTTATTTTAAGTGATGTTGAAAAGCAGTCTATGATGTATCTAGCGCAGGCATTTGTGAACGGTTGCTTCCCCTTGGGTCTAGCTTGGAAAGTATGTGAGAAAGGAGGTGTTTGCCAGAGTCCATGCCCACCTTCCCTCTGCGATGGGGCCTGAGGAGGGAAAAGCAGTGCCATGGGGGTGCGGGCTGTGAAGGCCCAGTGGTGCTCAGCTGGAGCCTGGATGGATGGAGCAGCCAGGCTGTGGCCCAGTTACCTGCAGCTGCCCAAGCTGTCAACACCAGACCATGTGCTGAGCCCAGCCTGAGGGCAGTAGCTGGAGCAGGTCTGTGAATCCCGCAGGCGAGCTGTGTTCGCCTTTTGGGATGTGCCCTGCACGAGCAGGGTGCGTGCCTCTGGGACAGCACAGGCTGTCTATTTGCAAAATGCTCCATTGGTCATGTCACTCCTTGCGTGCACTTAGTGCGCTTGTACAGAGTGTGTGCCATGCTTGTGAGGTGGTTGTGGCTTTTACGTGCTATGAGAGCGCTTGGTGACAGCAGGCTGTGTCTGGGGGGTGGTTAGGCAGGAGGTAACACTCCAGTACTACCATGTGTAATACCTTCACCAAAAGCATCTCACCTGTATTCTCAGTAATTTTGCATCTTACTGCTTCCCATGCTCCTTGAACTTCTGTCACTTCAGATATAACAGCAGAGATTATTCAGGATTTCCTCTTATTCAGCCAGGAGTGGCTGTGACACAGCAAGAAATAATCCTGTCCCAGGTCAAACAGAAGCCAAGCCACTGTGCCTTCCTCTAGACATGGCTCAGGACACCACCAGCCCTGGGGTGCTAATTACAGAGAGCTATCCATCACGTACCATACGTGCCTCTGGAGGGGGAGATGCAGAAATGGCTCTGAAAGACCTGGGGAAAGGTGACTTTGGTGAGCCTTCTGTGAAGGGAGCCTGCAACTGTGCGGGAGGAACAAAGAGTTAGGAAGATAGTGTGTCAGTAGCAGCCCCAGATGTCCTCTCTGGTGGAACGGTGGGATGTGCCTTTTCCCTTCTGTTCTCCTTGCTGGAAGGCTGCTGTGAACTGCCACGTTGGCAGGTGAGAGCAGCCAAGTAGGGCTGTGGCTGGGAGGAAGTGGCCCTCTGTGCCCACCTGTGGGAAGGGCAGAAGTCTCTGAGCCCAGAGGATGTGCATGCCCTGCCCTACACCACTGCCAGGGCAGGGAGCAAACTCTCCTCCACCCCTTGGCTCTGCCTCATGGGCTTTTTGAGTCCAGCTCCTTGTCACTGTGTGAGGCTTGAGCAGGAGGGATGGCACACCCTGACCTGCTTCCATTTGCCTCTGCCCTGCAGGACCATGAGAAGCAGTACGTGGGCTTTGCCACTCTGCCGAACCAGGTCCACCGGAAATCTGTGAAGAAGGGGTTTGACTTCACCCTGATGGTTGCAGGTGAGACTACCCAGTGGATGGAGGTGGTGGGTGTGTGGAGGGAGCCAGCTCTCCTCACTTCCCTTAGGTGCTCCCTTAGCACCTGGGATCCTCCCCTCGCTCTGTTCTAGTCCTTGTCTCAGACCTTGCTTTCCTCTTGTGTTGCAGTCACACTGTTTCCCCAGGAGTAATGGCCGTCCCTGACCACTCACAGCCTGCTTGAGCAAGCAATGAGAGTAGCTTCTTCTCCAACAGAGCGGCTGGTCAGGGGGGTGAAGGCAGGGCCAGTCAGGGACTGCAGGAAGGCAAGGGGAGGGAGGATGGAGTGGCTGGGAAATCACATTTGAACAAGGATTGAGACATCTTGCAGCAAAAATCCTCCCACTGCTGGAAAAATGTAATGCCCATAAACAGCTTCTGACAGCTCATCTCTCTCACTTCCTCTGGCTCAGGATTCAAAGCCTTGTTCAGAGTTTCATTTGTAAGTCAATTAGTGGGTCATGTTGCTTGCTTTTCCCTCCTCCCCTTTGCGCTCTGTCAATTAGGAGAGTCGGGTCTGGGCAAATCCACGCTGGTGAATAGCCTGTTCCTGACAGACCTCTACAAAGACAGAAAGCTCCTCAACGCAGAGGGTAAGTTGGGGACAAAGGGGGGTGAATGGTTCTTGTGCCTGCAGATCTAGACTGTCCAAAGGACTAGTACTTTAGTTTCTTGCTTCAGCAGCAGCTGCAGGCTTGGCTGGATCCCAGCCCTGTTTGTTGCTCTTCTCTCTTTTGCTGGCTGCAGAGGCGCTGCTATTCCAGCAAGAAGGGTTTGGCTGTGGGGCTCTTCTGTCCTATGAAGAGAAGGCAAGGCTGCAGAGCAGCACCAGCCCTTTGGGTTGAGATGTTGAGATTTGTCTTTTGTTCTTGGGTGTTGGAGTGTGGTAGGGTTTCCCCTTACCAAATGAGCGGACAAAATGTTCAGAACAGCTGGGCTACAAGCACTTCAGAGGTTTGTGTATCTTCTCAGAGTCTGTCTGCCTTCTCCTGGCCTCCCACAGTACCACTCCCTTGAGGCTCCTTAGAGGATGATCAGGGTTTTTTGAAACCCATGTTACTCCCTGTGCTCAGTGATAAGGAGGGAGCCGGCTTGTCGTGGGTGTCAGTGGGGATCCCCAGCGTTACTGCCTAGCTTTAACTCATGTATTCCTGTTCAAAGAGAGAATCAACCAGACAGTAGAGATCGTCAAGCACACGGTGGACATTGAGGAGAAGGGTGTCAAGCTGAAGCTGACCATAGTGGACACACCAGGCTTTGGAGATGCTGTTAACAACACTGAGTGGTGAGCAGGCCACTGCTGCCTTCCTCCTAGTCCTTGGCCATGTCTGCTTTATGTGGGTGCTTCACAGGGGGTCTGGCAGCAGGAAGGGGATGCTGCTGCCTCATAGTCCCTAGGAGACACTGTCCTGTTAAACACATGATTTTGTTTTGATTGAATTGCCCTTCCCAGCTGGAAGCCCATCACTGACTACATTGACCAGCAGTTTGAGCAGTATTTCCGTGATGAGAGTGGCCTGAACCGGAAGAACATCCAGGACAACCGAGTGCATTGCTGCCTCTACTTCATCTCGCCCTTTGGGCACGGGTGAGAGTCCCCACTCCAGGGCCAGGGTATGACTCAGTCCGGAGGGAAAACCCTTGTGCACCAGGATTGCCCTATAGTGGCTCGTACATTGGCAGGGCTGCTGGCACAGGAGAAGAGCTGTCTGGATGCTCTCCCTCAGCTGAGCATCACACCACCTCCCTCCCCCTCGCTGGCATGACAGACTGCCCATGATCAGGCAGAGCGGATCTCCCTTAGGCCTTACAGCCTGTTTTGGAAATCAGGAGAAATAATGCCACACAGACTTGTATCTTCCGATCTAGCTAAGCCTGACTGATGAGTAGGAAAGGGAGTTTTAAGCTGCCTTCATTTCCTGCCCCTTGCTGGCTCGTGCCGGGAGCAGCCGGAGGGGCCATGTTTGCTGCATGCAGCACAGGGCAGCCAGAGGGAGGACCCGGTCTCTGGCCTGGGCAGTATTGGGCCTGCAAGGGGGCAAATACACAGCCTGTGCCTGTGTGAGACATTCATCAGCTAAATCTGAGGCAGCTTTCCTGAAGGTACAGCCCTAGCTGAGGGCTGTCCCTGGGCTGCCCCAGGCTCTTGTGACAGTGCTGTCCTTTCCCCTTCGTGCCGGGTGGGTGGGAGAGGCTGGATGGGGAGCTGCCCAGTGTGTCCTTGCACACCATGTCCTTCCTCATCCCTGCTGCAGACTGAGGCCTGTGGATGTCGAGTTCATGAAGGCTCTGCATGAGAAGGTCAACATTGTGCCCCTGATTGCCAAAGCCGACTGCCTGATTCCCTCCGAGATCCGGAAGCTAAAAGAGAGGGTGAGATGCTCTTTCTCTACAGGGGTGTACCTGATGTGGCGGCAGGGATGGGCTGAGTACAGAGGGGAGAGAGAGATATATTGTGTGCGTGCCTGTGTGTATATATATATACATACACATACAGTACCTGCAAATCTAATTGCAGCAGTGCTCTGCTGTGAGAAGAGAAGTGGTGTCTGTAGGGAGGCAGCTCTAGAAGAAACATCGAATTGTTTTGCCATCTAGGCTATAGCAAACCCATGGCAGCACAAACGGTGAATAAACACAGCATTTCTTTATTGTTCAGTGTTGCATCCTTTTGTTTTTGTCTTGCATGGACACAGATCCGAGAAGAGATTGACAAATTTGGCATTAAAGTGTACCAGTTTCCTGAGTGTGACTCTGATGAAGATGAGGAGTTCAAGCAGCAAGACAGAGAGCTGAAGGTAAGGAACCTGCTCAGCAGGGGACTGGGAAGTCTGGCTCATGGGTATGTCGGTTGCTCTAGAAGGAGCCAGAGCTGCCCTATGTGTGCCAAAGGCCTGTGCTAGTGATACCGAGAGGACAGCCTATGTTGGCTCACATGGTAGATGGCCTGGAGAAGGTGCTGATGTCCGTGCTGGTGCCGTAAAGCCAAGTGTGTCATGAAGACATGGCACTTATGCTCTCCGACCAGGCAGTGACAATCTTTCCTCGGTCCACCCCAGCATGTGTGTTTAAGATGGAGGCTGGGTTGTACAGCATTTGTAAACACCTATTTCTGAGTGATGCTATAAGCAAGGAGGAGTGATTTGTGAGTGACGAGGCACCACTGTGACACATCAGTTGCATGGGGGGAACAACATGATCATACAGGCCTGGCTGGAGGCTCCAGCAGCCCAGGCCTGACCTGCTCCCAAGCTGAGCCAGCCCTGTGTGTGCATGCAGTATGGCCTTGTTTCTCCTGTCAGAGAGGTGCAATGGGCTTTGACTTCATTCTGAGCAGAGAGGAGCGCAGCCTGTACATCCCTCCCTGGACAAGCTCTTGGCCTACATTGTGCCACTTGCTTGGTGTCCCAGCCTCTCTGCTCTGGCTTCCTTGTAGAGTTTCCCCTTGAAGAAGGGATGCAGGCACTTGCAGAGACACAACTTTCCTCAGGACAGCTGAGAAGGTCAGGCTGGGAATTAGGCTGCCTGCACATCCCAGCACATTAGGCTTTTCTCTGCAACTGTGTTCTGGTATCCTGTGCTGTGGCACATGTGGATGTCTCTGTGCCTTTCCTACCAGCACCTTCCTCCTCCTCTTCTGTCTGCCCGAGCTTGGCCCTTGGAGGAAGGGTCTGTGGGGAGCCCCAGGCTGAGCTGTGCTCAGCGATGCCTCTCGTTCCAGGAGAGCGCTCCCTTTGCTGTCATCGGCAGCAACACTGTGGTGGAGGCAAAAGGCCAGCGAGTCCGTGGACGGCTGTATCCCTGGGGCATTGTGGAAGGTAAGCGTGGTGCCTGGGAGCCGGCACTGTGAGCAAGGGGCAGGCAGGGATAGGGGAAAGACAGGCAGGCACTTGCAACAGGGACAGCAGGGGAAAGCTGGCCTCTGCACAGCTGCAACTGACTGTGCCACCTTTGGCACATGGCAGGGGACAAGGTAGGGTAGAGACAGAGGCACTGGGGCCACCTCAGGAGGTCTGTTACAGGGGGTGTAGCAATCACCCTGCCTCTGAAGCCATGACAGACTAAAGAAGAGAGGCTCCAGTGTGAATGGAAGAATGCTTGGGCTTTAATGCCCTAGGATGTGGCTTCTTATTAAGGGGAGAGGCTGGGCATTGCCAGTTTAGTTTCTGGGGAGAAGCCATTGCCCTCAGGCAAACTGAATCTTAAACCGTCCTGCACTCCCTCTTTCTTTGCTGCCACTCCTGTATGTGCTAGAGTTGCCGGGCTGGAGGCTGTGCTGATGCACAGTGTGTTTGTCTCTATCTTCATTTCTAAAGGGAAAAATTTCATAAAGCCCATAGACAGCATAACCGTGGAATGGCTTCTGCTGCCATTGCTGACTCCCATGCTGGCATGTTGCTTTAAGGTCTTGCAGCTTTAGATGTGAAAAGCCTATGTGTGCACTTGTGGGCTGGTGTGGCTAGTTGGGCTGCCCAGCTGCTGCCTCTGCTCTCTCACTGGCTCCAGAGGGGTTGTGCTTGTCGGGGCACTGGCATTTGGCAGTGGGATCAACTTTGTGAAACCCTGGGCCTGACACAGATGGCTTCCCCAGCCCTGTAGAGAGGTGAATTGAGATCACCATGGCAGGCACACTGCTACTGAGCACAACATTTCCCTGCAGTCCCACAGAGCTGCCTGGACCCTGGCTTCCCCTGGTAACAGCAGCCCTTCCAGCTCTCCAGACCGTTGCCTGCTCATGCCTTTGCTCCTCAGGGGCTGATTTTGCTTACAGGGGCCTTTTGATCAACCCTAAATTCTGAGGACATGAGCAGTTTGCCTTCAGCACTGGCTGCCCTTACTGTGGTTATAACGACATCCCATGTACCTGGGAGCAGCATCCTCTTTCAAGGCTTTGCTGTACATGCTTGCTTAATCCTCTTACCCAGAAAAAGTCCTGGGGACACAGTGACCTCAGCAGCCTGGCTTCAGCATCAAGAAGTGCAGAGCATCATTGGAGCCTGTGCCAGGACCAGGGGGAGAGCCCCAGGCAGTGGCAGGGGAGAGTGAGGGGAAGATGAGGAAGGAACCCTGGGGGCAGTTTTAGTCCAGCCTGGGAACCAGGAGGTGAGAAGGGGCTCCCTGGAGAGGGCTGGTGAGGTGTGACGTCCAAGCACTCTCCTGTTGTTGCTTCCACAGTGGAAAACCAGGCACACTGCGACTTTGTGAAGCTGCGGAACATGCTGATCCGGACACATATGCACGACCTGAAGGACGTCACTTGCGATGTTCACTATGAGAACTACCGAGCTCAGTGCATCCAGCAAATGACCAGGTGGGTCCTCACCGCTTCAAGCGGAGGTGGCAGGGGTGTCTCACTCTTTGCGGAGCTGGGGTTGCTTTTAGAATGGCTCATCAGTCAGGAGGCTGTGGGTCTGCTGGGGACATGCTGGGCTGCAGCCTGGGGAATGGCACTGGGAAGTAAAATAGCAAATCCAGGCACTTCTTCCACAGCCTGAGTCCATGGTGGGGATGCTTCTGAGAATCCATGTTCCTGTCTAAGGACTCCCCATGAAGATCTTGGGAAATAGGCCTGGAGATTCTTTTGAAGAGCTGTTCCTAGCACTGGGTGAAATACATCCAGCCTAACGAAACAGGGGATAAAGCATCTCTCTGGTGGGTGATAGCTGTGTGCATTGCCAAAGAGCAAGGCATTCTGCAGTTCTGTCCAAGTAACAGCACGACCCTTGAGATGCTGTTGTTTCTCAGACAACAGAGGCCAGGCAATTATCAAGACTCTTAACGAATCTCCAAAGATTTCTCTGCATTGTTTTCCCATTGCATTTGATTCTCTGTGGTTTTAGTCACAATGCTCAGAAAATAGAAGAGAGAGCACTCACAGTCTTCTCATTTAAAACGTCTTTTTTTTCCTTTTCCTTCCATGACTGAAATACTGGTGACAAATTTTAGGTTTAAGTAGGTCTTGGCTCATCTGTTGTAAACCATCCCCCTCACTTCCTGCCTGAACTGGCCAGGTCGCTCTGTGCTGCCACGTTGCAGGGCAGAAATGGCTGTGCTTCACCAAGGAACAGTCCTGCATGTGCGCAAACGTGCATGTTGGCACATTCTGTTCACACACAGTGTATCTCAGTACTTTTGCATAGCAGACGAGCCTGTCTTTTTGAACAGTGAGAATACTGAGTCCGAAAATAACTATGTTAAATGCTACAGATCTGTGAGAAGTGTCACAGCTGCTATTTAGGTAGGCTATGTATCTATTAAAAGAAGAGCACAATGAAAAAGCAGTTGCTCAGCTTAAGAAAAGCTTAAGTTTGGTACCGTTTCTCACGCCGTGGCTAGTTCCTTGCCAGTGAACAAATCTCATAAAGCCAGAGTGTGGCCATTTCTAGCAGTGGGATAAAGGTCTTCTCTAGAGACATGTTTTGGGAGGAGATTCCAAACTCCAGGGATGGAATTGATTCAATAATGAGCCAACGGTGACTCCAAGTGGTGAACTCCTGCAAGTGGCATCTTGAATTCCCAGCTTCATTCCAGGCTTCTTTGGCCACTACCACCCCCTCCTTACTTACGGAGAGATGCCCTGACTTTTGGAAGAAAGTCACCTCCTTCCTCTGTCCCCTGCCTGCATTCGTGTGCATCTCTAGCCCTCATTACAATGCTGCTGTGCTGTGCCTGTTGCCTGTCATGTCTCCCACCTCCTGAATGTAAGGGCAGGTTTTGTTATCAGACTTTCAGCTATTAAACTGCTCCCCTGGTTTTATCTTCCTGGAAAAAAAAAGGACCATGGTGAGCATGTGGTGCCTTAGAGATGCTGATAGTTTGTGTTGATGCTGTATATGCGTGGGCACATGCACAGATGAGCCAAAAGAGACCAGATAAACTGGCTGTAAATGTCTCTGCTAAGCTTGCCAATGCAGTTACAAAAGGAAGTCAGAAATATCAGCCCTTTCTGTGTTTGCTGTCAGTGCAAGCCTGGTTTGGGGTTTCTCTGTTAGCTACTTACAGGCATCTGTTTTGAAAACTTTTATTGGCTTTGGTCTCATTCTGCATCTGAGTGCATCCCACACCTCTGGGCTAGATTGCCCCACAGGCTCTCCACTTGGCTGGGTGCATGCTGCTGCGTTGCTGGGAGGTCTGCCATCGTGAGTGACAGCCATCGCGTGGTGACACCAAAGTCAGCCAGCCTGAACCATGACTGACTGCGTTTCTTCCCTCTCTCTGTCTCTCTAGCAAGCTGACTCAGGACAACAGGATAGAAAGCCCGATTCCTATCCTGCCTCTCCCAACACCGGACACTGAGACAGAGAAGCTGATCAAAATGAAGGATGAGGAGGTGAGACCCATTTCTGTGTGGGCCGCCTTGGTGTTGGAGCTGGAATCTGAGGAATTTCTCCAGGATTTCCCCATAGAGGCTGTCGTGGGGCTTCCCACTTCTGCCTCCCACCATCACGGGCTTCTGGTGTGTAGGACAGGGTGTGAAAGCTGTGGCTTCCTTTGTCAGGGAAACATGGCTCCACAGCTGCCTCTGTGCTCAGGCAGGAATTAATACCCTCTGAGGGATTCCTTTGCCCTCCCCGCCCCCCATGTAGATCACCAGCTCCTGGCCACAACAAATCCCTTTTTGATTGTCTCTTCTCTGTCTCATGCAGTTACGGCGGATGCAAGAGATGCTGCAGAAGATGCAGCAGCAGATGCAGGATCAGTGAGAGGCAGGTACTTTGAGGGCAGAGGGAATCCCCCATAACCATCTGAGGCCTGGCAAGAGCTGTGGACGTTTAGAAAAGGTTTCCTGTTATATAGAGACTTGTGGGAAGAGCCGCACCCGCACCCTCTAATTTATTAGCAGCAATGCTGGCTTTGCGGTCAGCTGGATTGTGGAGGAGGCTGTTCACTTAACAGTTTACTGATGTGCATTTCTTTTTTAATAATTATTCTTTCTTTTCTTTTTTCTTTTTTAAAAGAAAATAGCCTGGGAAATCTCTAAGGCATCCTAAAAAAGAAAAAAAGAAAAGAAAAAGATCTCCCTTTCCCATGTACTAATCTGTTGTTTGGGAATGCTCTGGTATTTATAGTCCTGGTTTCTCTGGTGTACAAACTTGAAGACTATCTGTGTCAATGCACGTAAATGTTTACTCCCAACTGAGGTGCCATGTCCCGCTCCCCGCTCCCCTTGTCTGGGGCCAGCACAAGCATTGTAAGGCAGCCATACCCTCCTGTGAGTTTGACCTGCGCTGCTTGGGCTCCTCACCCTGTGGCCAACTCTGGCCCAGAGAGCTGGGGACGGGAGTTTCTCTGCGCACTGACTTGCTCAGGGGTCCTGATGGTTGCCTGGTTTCCTGCTTGGGTTTTTCTGAGGTTTTTTGTTTAGTTGATTGGGTTTGTTTTTCCTATCAAGAAATTCCAGGATCTTTGCACTGAGCAGCAAGGGACTGAGTCTCCTGAGGTCAGCTAGAAGAAAATGGCTTTGACTGCTCTCAGTTACGTCTTTCTGGCAGAGAGGATGAGTTGTTGACTGGTGCCTGCAAGGAGGAGATGATGGGAGTGAGCACCTTCCCAGCCATGGTTTCCTCCCACAGCAGGCCAGAGGTATTGGTAGAGGAGCCCCAGGGCCCATCAGTAGCTGGGTGAGGGTACCTCATGGTTTAGCTCTGGTCAGCCAGCTATAGCGTGTCTCCAGTGTCTGCTCTGAAAAGCCCTGTGGCAGTCAGAGTGCTTAGCTGGGACTGTTTTGGAGGGGGTGGAAAACCTAGGGCAACCCCAAATGCAGAGCTGTGCCCTACCCCCAAGCTTTGCACTCCCACAAGTTCATTGCTGGCTCTGAGGTCCTCCTGTGGAAAGGGGCAGTACTTGTAGGCTTGTACTGGAGATCTGCAAGCCACCGGTCGAGGCAGATGTTGGGTCACTGTGGCAGGTGCAGGAGTGTGACTGAATGGAGCTGAATACAGCCCAGCAGACTTGGCACTTGCTCCCCTGCCCTTCCCTTGGGACTCAGCTCTTCTCCCCCTCCCTGGTCCTAGGCTCTTCCTGTCTCAGTGCTGGGAAGGCTGGTGGATCTGCTGGGCAGAGATAAGAGCACTCTTTGGGCAGCAGCTTCTGTCCTGTTCTTGCTTCTTGCAGTATTTTTAACTTCAGTCCAGCCAGAGTAGAGCCCCAGAGTGTGATGTGCCTGACAGGGCAGGGCTCACCAGCAACACTGCCACACTCGCAGGGAATTGGGGTTGTCGGAGGGAGAGACGCTCAGCTCTTCCCTCCGACTCCAGGGAGTGCTGCTGTGGGCTGGGCCCTTCTGCTCCTCTGGCTCCCGGCCTGATTCCTCTGTCCCCTTTCCCCCTTTGTATCTTCTCCTCCATCTCTGGCTCTCCCCAGTAGATCTCCCTGAATAGGAAGCACAGTGTTGGCCAGGGGTAGCCAGGCCCTAAGTTCTGTTATTAGGTGCTGCGTTTGTCTGATGTCCCCCCATGGGGCTTTAAAGTCCTCATCAGGGCTTGTCCAAATGGTGAGTAGGTTGGCTGGTTCCAGTTATTCACTGTACAGAGCCTCTGCTTAGCCGGAACATGGGCTGCAGGGGCAGGGGAGAGACAAAGGCAGCGTGGAAGGACAAAGTGAGGGTAGAAGCCCCATGGCAGAAATGTGCAAGCTGGACAAGAGCCGTGTCCAGCAATGGTGGTTGTTTTTTTTTTTTCTTTTTTTCATTCTCCCCTGTATTGGGCTCTTAAGTGACAGTGCCAGCCTAGGAGAGGGGAAGGGTTCAGCTTGTCTTCAATAACATGTAGGACCAAGGTGCTTAAGGAGGAAATACAACCTTTCTTTGTGCATTGTGCTTACTTGAGCAGTGGAGTAGCCAGAAACAGGAGCTTCCTCCACGTTTTCTGGTACTGGCTCGCTGCTGTCTGAAGCAGGACTGCTGAGTTCTCAGCTTTATCTGTGCTAGCATAACAGGAAACACCTTGTAGTACCTGTCCCCTCTCTTTTCTTACACTAGTCTTGTCTGTGAGGAGGATGTTCTGTTGCAAATGAGCCCTGTCCAGCTAGAGATGTTCCTCTTTTAAACACATTCATTCTAGAACATAAATGAAACCTTTACCCTAAGCATGGACATAGAGGAGCTGACAGCTTTTATCCTGGGCTGTGTGGGAAGTGCTGTGTGCTCACCCTGTGAGCACAGGGTACTCTGGTCACAGGCAGGATTGCTGAGGGTGAATCTGCCCCTGTCCCTCTGGGTGAGGAAGGTTCCATCAGCTCAGTGAACATGGCTCCTACATCAAGTTGATAGTCACAAGTCTGTCCTCTACAGAGAGCTGGAGCCTTTGGCTGCCAGCTGGCAAAGATGGTTCAAGTTGCACTTAGGAAAAAATGCACAGGAGTGAGGCACCAGAGACAACTTCTACAGAGGGGCAGTGCTGCTGCTGAAGTCACGCCCCGTGTAGCAGGGTCCCTGCCCAGAGCACCAGATCTTGGGGGCTGCCTGGAAAGGGATTAGAGACTGACTTTTGGGGGCACCAGGGATTCAGACTCTGTCCTGGAAGGTGGCATCTGTTTATTAAAGGAGGAGCATTTTGTACTGCTGCATTGAGCTGCACAGTAAGCAGAGAAGAGACTCCTGAACAAATGTAGCTTGGCCATTTGGCTCTGGCAGTAAGAAGTGGGGATAGGAAAGTAATTTAACACCTCCCCTCACGCAACCCTCTATAGCCTCCTACGCGACCCCTGCACTCCCTGCACTCCCATGCCTCTGCCAAGCTTTGCCCTGCTGAGTGCGTCGCTGCAGAGGTGGTGTCCCGCTCCGCAGAGCTGTCCTGGGCTGCAGCTGGGGCTGTCGGTATAACGTCTGAGATCTGGTGCCCGACTGGGGAGGGAACTGTGGCATGAACTCCTTGTGTGCCGCTGCCGTACTGGTCCTGCCTGTGCAGTCCTTGCTGCCTCCCCGCATGCCTCCCCCCAGAGAAGGAGGGGGTCCCACTCTTTGTGCTCTGCGATGGCGTTCCCTGCTCCTCCTCACAAACCCCGCTGTGCTTTAACGCTGGCTTGCCGCTGCCATGCAACTTCCTCACCCCCAGCTCCATTCCTAGGCTCTTTGTTTCCTGTCCATCTGTTGGGTTATTATAATATATATTTTTTTGTAAATTTCTGTTTGAACATTTTGTCATTGTGAACAAAGAAAAATGAAACCTTTTAAAACATATCCATTTTATTAAATAATTATTGTTATTATTATTAATAATGTTTACTACCTGAATTGATCAGTGAAATAAATACATTCAGAAAACCAACCTCTTCCTGTTTAATTTTCAGTCCCCTTGAGCAGCTTTTGTGATACATAATGGGCAGGAGAGAGCGAAACTGACACTGTTTTTCCTTTTATCTAATTCTGTCAGAGCAGGCTCCAGGCAGGGCTACCTGCATGGGATTTCTGGCCTGTTTATGTCAGAAGCTAGACAAGATGATCTTGAAGTTCTTCTATCTTTAAGCTTCCCCTAGGAGGAGTGTCTAAAACAGCAATGGGCAGCTGGGCAGGATCCAGTCCCAGGAAATCCATTTTGTAAGTAGCCAAAGGAGCATTGCTGAGTCTGCGCTGCATGCAGAGCCAGAATGGGTCTGGCTATAGGTCAGCTCTGTGCCACACCTGGCCTGAACACCTTCCTGTGAATAAATGTAGCACCAAATGCATGAGACGAGGTAAGTTTGCTGAGCAAACTTACCCTGCGGTAGTCAAGCTGCTCCCAAGTGGGGAAAAAAGGCCCTGCAGGAAAAATTTGGTTCGTTTGTTAGCCTAAGATCTCTTTTCCACTCTGCCTGCCTGCCACAGTGAAACAATTGGAATGATCTGCTCCAACTTTCTAGAAATTTAAAGCTTAATTATTTTATTTAGAGCATCAGGGATTTTTCCCTTGGTTAGGGCCAAATTCTGCTGTTGTTTACACCCTACCTTCTCTTAACATCAGCACATTAGGGGTGTTCATCATTTCTGCTCTGTGTGATGTGGACAGTACAGGGTAATGGAGAGTTGGGCCCAATGGGGTAATGGTTTTGCAATGTAGTTTGGGTGACCTTATCCCAAGGAGCATAGCCAATGCTTAGAGTCAGGCTGATGGCAGAAAAATATCTGTGAAGGTGCGATGGCCTTGAGAAGACAAGATTGTACCTAAATGTAGTTTTGACCCTTGGATTTAGCTGTTCAAGTATTTATGTAATGCAACTTCTGAAAAAAGGATGTGGTCAGTTTTTCTCAGTAACTGCAAGCTGCACTTGTCAAGAGCTGCCGACTCACATGGCTATCCAAAGAGCAGTCCCTCGGAGCACTATCTTTCCCAATCTGTCATCCTTCTTGTGACTCTAACTAACTAGTTTATTTTAATGTAGACAGTGAAACGCCAAGAGTTATGTTTTACCCCTGTAACGATCATGAGAGAATGCATGTGCCTGGAGGATCTTTCTCCTTGGCTCAGCTATTGACACCAGTGTGGTCACTGGAAGTCCATTTCTTTCAGCAGATATTCCACTGCTAATTAGGAGTAGATTTGTGTCACTGTTTCAAGGGAAAATTCAGAGTCAGCACACTGCAAAGTGCTAGGTCTCACTACTCTGCCAAATATAGTCTTCCTGATGAGATGGGAAACCAAATGCCACAGTGCTCAGGGAGTGTGGTACAGACCAGTAATGTCACTTTCCAGGTTGAAATGCATTTTGAGTTACTGATTTGCAGTTGAGTCTTTGTGATGTCTCTGTTGGACTGAGCATGTGGGCCCAGAATCCCAGTTACCAGTACTGCCAGCATCTCTCCCAGCAAACGTGTTCTTGTGAGCAGCATCAGCTCCCATTTCTTGGAAGACTTGCTCAATGAAGCCTCAGCTTCCGGTGACATGCAGCAAACTTGCAGGAAGGCCTCGTGTGGGAGGTGTCCCTGGGATGAGCCTGACCCTTATCTTGTCAGCCAGCTGCAAGGGGATTATCCGGGAGCTCAGCTATGCAGCTGCAAACACTCTTGCACTGGCTGGACTGCCTTAAGACCTTCCTCCTGTGTTGTAAAGTCAACAAGAAAGCAAGGACTGAACTACTCTGGTAAGTCAACAAAGCTACCTTTTGTTCTTTTTTTTTTCTTTTTATTTGGTTGATGGATGGCACAGAAAAGCACTGCCTTGTTGCAGGTATGTGTAGTTGTTCTAAAGAAGTTATAGCAGCTTGTGTATTCAGCAGTGGCATGAGACTGCAATACAAAACCAGCTCATTGACCTATGTCTCCCAGCATGGTCACAGCTCCAGAAGCAGATAATTCACCTGCTGGAGCAATGTCTAGCAAGGAAAACTCCACTGACCTCCACCTTCAGTGGTCAGAACCCTCTCTGTTGGCCAAGGACTGTTTATCACTTCTTTTCAAAACTGGAAAGGCTTTTTTTACTTGTGGTAACAGTAAATTTATTTCTGAATCTCTTCTTGCAGTTTGCATGAACAAAGCTTTGCTTACAGACGTGATTCAGAGCTATGATAAGGCATGAGGGGTTTCATATTCTGATTTTTGATTCTTTGACATAGATTTTCTTGGCTACCCTAGAAATGTGCCCCCAGTAATGCTGAAAATACAAGCAGCCCTTGTACACTTCTGAGGACTAGTGAAAATTAATTTTATGGCTGCAGCTAAGCGTCCCAGTAGCCATCTGTTCATATTCCTCCTCAAATCCAGCATTGAAAGACCAGGAACATTCCCTCTCCTGTAGTGAGAGACCAAGAATTTGCACACCTCTCTTATCTCTGTTCTTTTCAGAGCTCTCCTGTGAAGGACACCAAATTCACCCAACTTGAGAAAATCATCCTCAGAACAAACCAACAAAAGACCTGGGCTGTGGTGTCAGTCCTAGCGTGTGTGGTGCCTATTTGCCTGATCTCCACCTCATCCAGTCTCACCAGGGGAGTGTTTGCAGGTGAAGATGAAGAGTGGAATTATCTTCTTGTCCCTCCTCAGCTTCCTCCCATTTGTGATACCCATGTGCCCTGTGCCATGCAAGTGTGCCACCAACATTATTGACTGCACGTCAAAAGGCCTAACGGTAGCAAAACTACCAGTTGCTTTCCGCCCTTCGGCTGAAATTATCCACCTTGGTTACAATAGGCTTACCTCTATTCCCAATGGGCTCTTTGACAACCTAAAGAGCCTCCAGGTAGTCTACCTGCAGGGCAACCCTTGGGAATGCAACTGTGACATTCTCTACTTGCGCTCCTGGCTCCAGTGGCAGCAGAACCGGACCATATACAGGGATGTGAGATGTGCCTCCCCAGCTCACCTGCAGGACCGAGTCATTGCCTATCTGACAGAAGACGAGATCATGTCCACATGCCAGTACTGGTACTGCAGTCTGGCTCTTCTTTCTCAGGTCTGTCTCTTCATCCTCCTTTTCCTCCAGGGTGTCTTGGTTATCTTCATCATTGTCTACCTGCAGAAATTTCGGAGAATGACCGCTGAAGCCCGGAGCACCACCCGAGAACTACACCAGCATGTAGACACCTGGGTATCTTCTTCAAGAAGCCCCTACAACAGTGATTAACATCACAAGACTGAGGACCCTCCTCCCCCTTGGGCAATGCTGTGCCAAGGTCATGTGGCTTGTGATATCCAGAGGGGACAATTCAGTGCAGCATCTGATCATGACCGCAGTCTGAAGCAGGACTTTACCTCATCAGACACTTGCTGTATTTCCAAAGACCTGATCTTGTGTTTTTTAATGCTTTAAAATCTTCAGCATGATCTTGATTGCTTTGCTGAGCTGGGAGTGGTTCTGGTTTGGTAGACTAAGGAAATCATAAACTACAGCAACCAGAACTGACTCAAACTGCTCATAAGCTCATCGGGGCTACAGTGCTCGATCCCTCCTAAGCTACAGTATTTCAGCCATACTTTCAATGATGCTTCTGGTTGCATTGGGTCAGATGAGGACAGAGATGGACAGTGAATAGTTAAAGGACTGGACTAGGAGAATGGAGAAATACAGTTTCATTGGCACTGCTGCAGATAGCCTTAGTAACTTTGGACAAGTGACTTAGTCGCCTCCCGCCTCAGTTTCCCATCAGTAAAAGGGAAAGGATGTTTCTTCTTGCCTGATGCATCATTTCCAGTGTTCTTCTGGGGGAGGGAGGGAATGTTTAGAAGCCTACCCATTTACCCTATCTTCATTCCTTTTAATCTACTTAGAGTTTTAATACTGACTTCAATGTGTACTGGTTCAGGCTGCAGCCCTGAATGTTTGTGAGAAATTCACCCTGAAGCCAAGAGTAGTCGGGAGCAGAGGCTCTTTCTGACTGTGCTTGTACGGCACCTGGCACGAGGGATCCGGCCTTTTTTAGAGACTCAGACTACAAAGCCCACGGATGTGCCTACTGCTGGTTATGATGTCCCTTAATTATCTCTGGAATGAAGCAAAATTGAAATAAAATAACGATGCATGATGATGTAAATGGCTTATTTTCCCATTCTGCAGTAGGTGTCTTGCGCTCCCCGGCAGTGTCGTGCTCAGACTCCGGGCGAGCGGAACGAGTACCACAGGCAGGTGGAGACCTTACCAGAAGTGCACCGGAGGGTTACACTCCGGCAGCTGTCGGCTTCCACAGCGGGCCGCTCTCCCCACGGGCTGCCTTCTCCTTCACCCGGTTGCTGCTTATTTTTTTTACAACGGGGGCTGGAGAGAGAGGGGTGTTTCTGGCGCAAGCACACCCGAGTGGCGCTGGCCCTGCCGGCTGCGGGCGGGCGCTCCCCGTGCCCTGCGTCCCCAGCCCCCGCTCAAGGGGTCCCCTTCTCCCCCGAGCCCCTCGGGGGACATAAACCCGGTGCCCCGCGGCGAGCAGAGCGCGGTGACCGGCGGCGCTGCCGAGCGGCGGGTGACGGGGCAGCCGGCAGGGGGCGCCGCCTCGTGCCGGCGCCAACGGCCGCCAACGGTCGCTAACGGCTGCCGAACGCCCCCTAGCGGTGCCCATTGGCGCTGCCCGCCCTCAGCTGCCCACACCTTCGCGCACGAGGCTGCTGAGGGAAAGCTGTGAGGAAGGAGTTGCTCTGGGCGCTCGCGGGGGCTGGCTGAGGAGAAAAGGAGGGTCCTGGGGCTTCTCTGCTTCAGGTTGCTTCACCTCGGCTCAGCTCACCTCAGGGGTCCGTGCTAGCCCCAAAAGTATGAACTATCACAGGGGAATAAGCCCCTGGTGCTTGGGTGGAGGCTGTGACGGGAAGATGGGGTCCTGTGTGTGATATGAATACCCTTTGCTGTGCCAAGGGAGGGCTGACGTGCAGCATGGCAGATGGCATCGAAGACTGAGGAGGGCATCCACCATGCTCCGTGTACCTGAACCAGCCTGACGTGATGTAAGTGACACACAGTTCTGCCTCAGGGGCCTTTTCCCTCCCTTTCCTCTCTCTGCCCCATGTCCCTCCAACACTAACCCTCTCTGGTGTTTGCCTGACTGGACGTTGCTTGTAGCACCCAAGGAGAGGGATTTCCACTTCAGATTTGTTTTTTTCCTCTGGGGATTGGACTTTGCTGGACTTTGTAGCTGATGCACCTCTCACCAGGGGCTGCGGTGTCCCCTGCAATATCAGCAGTGATGGTGGCCTCCAAGGGGGGCACAGTTCTGCCCAGGAGCCTACTCTGTGGAGATGACCAAATTGATGCTCCATGAAGCCCCCTAACACTTTCAAATCTCTGATTCTTAAGTACTCTTTTTTTTTTTTCCTTCCGTGAGGAACAACTTTTCCATAAGAATATAAAGCCTTTTTAGTGGCTTGTTCTTCTTCAGTGTCCTTTTCCCAGAATCAAGATCCAGACATGTAAAGAAGTAGCATAACCCATTGTCTTCCCTTTATCTCTTCCTTCTTGTTTCTTTAGGTCAATTATACTGTTATTTTAGCTAGTTTATGCCTGTTGTTGAAGTCCCTTTCCTTTACTGATATACACAAGGGATGTAAAAGGCCCTTTGCTTTCCCAATACTGTTGCAAAGTGTGCTAGTGTAGCAGAATGAATCCCTTTTTTTGCCTGCAGATTTTTAGCTGAATTTACCTGCGTTAGAGGATGTTGCTAGTGCATGTGGGCAGGTACTGACAGTGCCACACTCGTAGGCTCAGCTGCTGGGAGAGGCTGTACTGGGAGCAGGCACGATCCCAGGCCTGTGACTACTTAGCTGCTTGCCTGTCAGCACTGCCATGGGGTGCTGGAAAACCTTCAGGACTCGGTGTAGACAGAACAACTGATGACTTTGGTTTCACTTCCCCAGGGAGGCAGAAGGGGTCCTGACTCTGGATCATTAAGTGTTGGCACATGAAAGGTAAAAAGCCTTTTTGGCATCATTTGCACCTGTGAAGAATGTGACCAGCCATAGCAATGTGATAATGAATTGCACTGAGCGCAGAGTGATTTGTATGCCATGGCAGCATGTGTAATCCATAAATCTAGAGCCTGCATGTCTTGGCTTCTCCTGGCTCAGAAAGCTGCACGTCACAGATGCTTTCCTGCTCTGCCAGCCTCTGGAGGATCTGCTGCTGAAAGAACTGCTTTCTTTCTGAAAGGAGGGACTGTCCAAGGCTGCACAGTGGCTTCTAAGGGGAAGCAGTGGTGAAATATGGCCAAGATAAATGCAAGCTATTAAGCTGCTTTGCAAATCACTTCCTAGTATCAAGGGCGATCCAACACCTGGGCATGCAGGACTAGGCTGCCAGGCCTGCTGGGCAGGCTGCTGCATTGCCTAAGGTTTAGGGTGCTTCCAAGCAGCTCCTTTCTCTCAGAGATACTGGGTTAAAAAGCTCTGGGAAACCAAACCAAAGTGCGTTTGCAGCCTCCATCATGCAGAGTTCCAAACCTGAGCTGTCTAACAAGCAGGTCAGCACTACCTAAGGGAAAGACTAAATGGTTGGTAGATGACATTGGGGAATCATAAAATCATACAATGGTTTAGGTTGGAAAGGACCTTGAAGATCATCGAGTTCCAACCCCCCTGCCATAGACAGGGACACCTCCCACTAGACCAGGTTGCCCAAGACCACGTCCAGCCTGCCCTTGAACACCTCTAGGGATGGGGCCTCAACAACCTCTCTGGGCAACCTGTTCCAGTGCCTTACCACCCTCAAACTAAAAAACTTCTTCCTAATGTTTAATCTAAACCTACCCTCTTCCAGTTTAAAGCCATTCCCCCTCATCCTATCACTACATGCCCTAGCAAAAAGTCCTTCCTTGCTCTCCTGTAGGCCCCCTTTAGGTACTGGAAGGCTGCAATAAGATCTCCCCGGAGCCTTCTCTTCTCCAGGCTGAACAGCCCCAACTCTCTCAGCTTCTCCTCATAGGGGAAGTGCTCCAGCCCTCGGATCATCCTCGTGGCTCTCCTCTGGACATGCTCCAACAGGTCCATGTCCTTCTTATGTTGGGGACTCCAGAGCTGGATGCAGTAAAGGTACACTGATTCTTCTTTCTTTCAAATGTCCTGTTTTTCAGGTATTTGCATGGTAACTCTTGCATACTTTGCAGAGTAAAAGAAGTCTTGAAAGCAAAGCAAGCTGATTTTGGAGCCTAGAGAATTTTAGCCCAAAATCCCACAGAGAATCAGTTTTTCAGTCCCTGTGCCTTGAAGCAGAGCACAACCACTACTACTGTAAGATTGCTGTAGGTGCTTGTTTACAGATTGTCTGGGTTCATGTGACGCCTGGGAACCTATCCCTATCATTTTAAATAGGCTTTCGTAGTTTTTGCACCTTCATATGTGGGATGAAATTATCGCATTTGCATCTATAAAGAACAACTTGTTGTCATCCATAGCAGGGCTTGATCACTGAGACAGGCTGATTCTATGCAACAGTTGGAGATTAAGCAATGCTTGGAGATTCTATGGAGGAAAGTCCTGCAGAAGCATGGCATACCCCTCTCTCACATAGTCATAGCTGTATGCTGTGTGTGTGCGCCCAAGTCGGAACATTCAATGGATGCCTGGGTGGCAGCCTGATCTGGGATTTGTTGCATCACTTACAAATTGAAAAGGACATTTTTCATGGTCATTAATATCAGGATACCTGGTCTTCTTCAAACCCCTCATTTCCCTTCAGGATTGGAGTATGCAGGGCATCCCAGAGATAGTGCCAAGAAAAGCAGCGTTCATTCCACATCATGGGACATCTTGTCTGTCCTAGGGTACGTGGGAGAAGAACTATTTTAGAAATGTTTAGAAATGGCTTTTTTTTTTTTATATTTGCATATGAAAACTGAGGCTCCCTCAGGCTCATAAGCCTGGTTTTAGAGGGCTTTAATGGACAGCACATGCTCTAATTTAACAGGTTTCCATGAATGATTAGTTATCTTGGATAAATGCCTTCAAATCAGCAGGTTTGTAGGTTTGTTTTGAAGATAGAATGTGCGTACGTACTGTATGTCTAGGTAAACATATATGTTGCCTGGAAGGACAGGATAGAGCACTGCTGGAAGACGTAAAAGTTTTAAGTGGTTTTAGTCTCCCAAAAAACCCCAAATCACCCTATTAAATCTACAAGTAATTTTTCCCCTATTTCTTTACATGTCTGGTGGTCTGATTCCTCTCTGAAATGTTTGTGACTATTGAGAACAGAATATGCTAGGGTGTATTTCTTTGTATTTCCACACAGGAGGATTAACCTGAGAGTTACAAAACCAAAATGCCAGGAATGCCCTCTATGGACACCTGATGGTTTAGGCTGCGTAGCACTGATCTGCCCTCCTCGTCTGTAATAGCTGATGATCACTTCTAACCTTCCCTGTCACAGCTGTTTGATGCCATACCAGTGTCATGCATTTTGCATGGAAACATGGCTCTGCTCATTGAATGAAAGACTCTCTCGAAGAGCCGTTACCTTTATCGAGCTGTAATTTGCGTTTACTCGGAAGAGGGCAGCAAATAGCTTTTAGTCTTCTGTTTGCTTTTACTAGTAAACTCAGCATGAGAGGGGGGCCTGGGAGAGGATGAAGGCAAGTGTGGTGTGTCTGCCCAAAGAGACTGTCAATGATGCTCCAAACTGAGTTGCCCAAACAGCAGACATTGGTTTTGAACCCGTAACTACTAGTTTAAACAGTCTTTTTCTTGTCGGCATTCCAAAACATCAGACTGAAACTGAGAGGGGGGAAAGGTGGGCATTGTGTTGCTATGGCCATGATGGAAATAGCGTGTGGTGTTTAGACTGATGAGCTTTGGAGGGCTGAAATCCTGCCCTTGGCGGGTGTGTGTGTGGGAAACTTGCCTGTTGTCTCTGAGTGTTGAGAGCAGTGTGTTTCCACTGGAGTGCCTGTTGAAGACAGGAAGGTGCCTGGGGGATGTGTGGAAGGTAGGTGCTCTGAGAATACCCCAGGGCTAGGTACGACAGAGGTGTAGAACAACTCAAAGTTAGTTGGGTTGGTTGTGTGCATCCGTGGGATGGAAAATGCAGAGGCTGAACAGGCAAACATGTAAGCACTGAGGGAATTTCAATGCCCCTGCACTGGGCAGGAGCTGTGAGGAGCTGAAGTCTGGATTGAAGTACTGTGAAACACCAAGTCCTGTTACAAATCGTAGCCCTTAACTTGCTTGTCTCTTGTGGGATAAGATAAGGGCTGTGCCTTTGTTTGGGGAGCTTTTTCCACCAGGGGCTTTTACCTGCGGCATTCTCAAGCTCACCAAGAGATGGTGCAGGTGCCCACACTTGCTCTGCATCTCCATTACCTGATCTTTCAACACAGTGTTAGCAAGCTAATTTTTTTCCCAGGATGAGACTTTAATTCTCTCCCATTGATCATGGCCAAAGAAGAGAGCTCAAATGGAGATTTTATTCCAGAAACAATGCCCCCCTTATGTGCTGTGTTGTGCTCTCTGTGAATGAACCTGCTGGTGAAATGAAGGCTTTTCCCCAGGCTGTTTTGTACCTTTCTCAGGTGAATCTTCATATTAGATCAGTTGCCTGGATTCCTGCAGGGAGAGAGAAGGGAGGTAAAGCATGAAATCTTTGTTCCATGGGGACATGAGACAAAATGACAGTCAGTGGGACTTGGGCTTCATATTTAGTTGCCATGAATCCCCATGTGCTGCAGTGAGACTGTCCACATTAAAACCTATGAAGCAAAAGTCAGTCTCCCTGTCCAGCCGTACATGTTTTTCTACCTTGTAATGCTTCTCTCCGAGTCCGGTCCAAAGCCTCCACCCTGGGCTGGCTGTTCACTTCAAACCAAAGCTGGCGTCATCCTTCTTGCCTCATCCTCAGCTCTGCTGTGAGCTGCTGCCTACTCTGTTGGTACCTGCTCTTTCCCACCCTTCCCAGCGCTGTCAGCATTTCTCAAGTTGGACAAAAAATATAGCTTGCTGCTTTTGCGTGTTTGGTACTTTGCTGGCCGAGCTGCACCAAAACCATCAAACTGATGAATTTGATGATCCATTGCAGGCGGCTTTGAAAGCAAGACCTTGTTGTTCTCAATCACTTCCTCTACTCTCATCTCCTCTTGCCACTGTCTGTCCAGAATGGCATTTTAATGATTCCTTTGCTGCTTTTCCTTCGTGCCTGAGACTTGCAAAAGTGCAAGAAGCAACATTGTCATTTCTGTGCTGCCTGCCCTTAAATGAAGGGAAACTCCTTCCAAATGCTGTGCCAGAATTTCAGTGTGGAAATTCCCCTGCAGTTTCTTACAGTGCTTCAGGTAGAGTGGTTTATATCTGTTCATTGCTGGTTCTTGGTCTGAGTAAAAAAAAAGTACTGTAATGTTTTCTATTTCTGTGTTGAGTGAGTGAAGCACACGGAGAGGAAGAAAAGATATGCTTACATAAGGTAAGGGTGGAAAGAGAGGGAATTGCATCGTCTGTAATTTAAAAATATATCATGAGATATATTTTCATGTGTGGATCTGAGAGAAGGCTCTGCATTAAGTGCAGTGTGGTTTGAACTATGTGGTGGTGTTCACACTCTGGGAGAAGTTACACTTTGGGTAGGTTGCTGCATGTTGCAATAAACCAGTGCCCTAGTTTCTGTTCTAGATGTGCGGGGGAATAAATGACGTGGAGGTGCAACTGCTGAAAACGTGTGTAACTTGAAGGCAGTGGAAATAGGGAGTGAAATCCTAGCCCTGCTCTGTTCTGCCATTGACTTCAATAAAGCCAGGGTTCACTGAAGGAGCCTTTGGAGTGTGTAGAAACATGCTAGGCCATGCACACAAACTGCCAAGATGAATCTCTTATTGAATGAAATCCAATGCAGGAAGGCACAGCTGTGGGGCAAGGGCACTTGATTATGCACGTCTTGGTAGTGTAACATTAGTTATGTACAGTAAGGCAAGTTTTTCTAAAACCACCAAAAGCATCTGAGTCCTGTCAAAATGTGAGAAAATTGAGATGAAAGTTGGGCACTGTATCCCCTAACCTTGTTCCAGTGGTTAATTAGCTGTGGAAAAATTAGCATGTCATTTCAATCCCCGTTTGTCTGTGAGTTTCCAGCATTCCTACCTTGCTTTGCCTTTATCTGTAGATGTTTGTGGGGCCCCATGTGCTAGGCACTCTACGTTCCCAGGAATGGGAAGTTGTGAAATCCATGTGGGATGGGAAATTATCTCAGATGTTTCCCATCTTAGATAGGGGAAAAACAGTCTGTCTTGGAAACGATTCAGCTGAAACCCAGGACATACAACTGGTGCATTCATCTTAATGCTCACCCTCCTGCCTACTAGTAACCCACTTGACTTTCTAAATGAAAAATTGCTCTAATCCAAAAATTGGAGCTTCAGTATTTGTGAACTGGAAAACAGACATCTAAACAAGCCCACTGATTTATAATATATTTTTAATCCATGTTTCAAAAGTAGATACTTATACCAACTGTTCCTTGGTCTTGCCAAGTTGGAGGTTTTATGTTAAAATAATAATTCACTGAATGGTTTCCACCAGCTTTGTATCTTGCATAGTAAAGAGGGTCTCTGCTGAAGTGTCTTTCATTGTGTGTGGTGAGACAGCAGAGGAACAGAAAGAGAAGGACAGGGCAAATTATCTTTGTTGGTAGGACTACCAGTGACCTCATGGCCTAGTGGGCTGCCACTGTTGAGGAGAGGTGGCTTATGGTCCCATTTGGAGTCCAGCCCTTCCTGCAAGAGGCTGGATCCTGCCTAAGTTACAGCTTTATTTCTGCTTTGCTGTGTAAGTGGATCCACCTGATGGAAGCAGTGCAGGACTGACAGCATTTGGGGCTTCTCTCCTGGAAAGCAGAATACTTCTGTTGCTTAGAGGTTGAGAGTTTATTAACCACAGTGATCCAGCATGCCCTGGAAGAGGTTCCAGGACCCCTGAAGGTGCTGAGCTGCATGTGTTGACACACTGGGAGTCCAGCACCTGCTGCATTGCTCTTATTTCAAAGGAAATGTCAGTCAGAGAGGGAAAATCTCCCCTATCGGGAAGCAGCTGGAGTGCATATCAAACAGGAGCTTTTGCTGGGGTTGTAGGGCAGGGTAGGAGGCAGCCCCTTGCATGATAGGGAAGGGAGCAGGCAGGGATCTCGAGGGCTGAACCAGCACAGGTTTGTCCTGGCATTAGTGTAGTCAAGGGCCTTGGCTCCCTCCCCACTGTGAGCAGGCTGCAGCCCCAGAGATGCTGGGGTGACATCTCCTTGGGCTGTGCTGTGGCGGCTGGTGGAGGAAGTGAGTGGGATGTGATGCTAAGCCTGGGTGCTGCACAGTGCTGCACCCTGCCAGGTCCCTGCATCCCTCTGCATTGGCAACAGCAGGGTGTAAGGTAACGCAGTGCTGAAGTAGGCTGGTACGGGGATGGACATCTGTGCCCAGGACAAGAAGCAGCTAAAGCTGAGAGGTTGTGTGGAACTGCTCTCCTTCCTGCTGTTAAAGCCAGCAGGAGCCTTCTGTAAACTGTGTCATGGTTTTAACGACTACCCATTAGAAGAGATAACTTACTACAGTATGGAGCGCTATCTTGTACCCTTCTCTGGAGCACTTCTCCTGAATCTTTGGGCCGTGAGTGGATTCACCAGTGTTCCCCCTATTGAATGAAATAGGCTGATCTCCACTGGGCAGTTGCAGGGTTGGACTGACAACCCAAGGAGTTCAGCAGGGTTGCTGGAAGGTATCATGGCTGGGGTGTCCTCACTAGTGGCCCAGGGTGGCCAACGCTAACACATCCTCAGAGGTCTTTTTCTCAGCTTCCCTGAGCACCGGAGGTCTGAGCTGAGTGCTGCAAAGACAAAGAGGTCCCTGGAGTGTGGGAGCATTTGCTGCTGGCTGTTCATTTGCTGTTGTGAGCTGCCTGGAAAAGGTTTCCTCGCTCAGGTAGGGAGGAAGAACCTCGCTGCAGAGTTCAACATCAGTGTGTTACCAATGCTCAAAGCAAGGGAACAGCAAACAGCCCTCAGGATGAAGTCTGTGCACACGACCAGGAATACGACCAGGAGTGAGCAGAAAAAAAGGTCTGCCCTGATTGGTAGTTTCCTGGCAACAAGGAGCTCCATCTGGGCAGATTACTGAGTATTTGCAAATGCTGAAGCAGTTGTTGCCTACTGAGCTGGCCTAGTTGTATCCTCAGCAGTTCCTACAGATGGAGAATGAGTGGCAAGAATAACAGAGGAGGGAGGATCTGGTTACAGGCTCAGAGAGGAATGCCAGGATTTCCTTGCCTGTCTTGACACTGGCTTTCTGTTCCTCCTGCCCTGCCCTCCTACCTTTCTGGCTAATCCAGCCCTGGTTCAGAGTCCAGCACAGCAGGAAAAGGAGGCTTTTCTGTTGGAGTTGCTGCACCCAAGTCAGTGTATGCCAAGCTGTACATAAAATAAAACATAAAATATATGGGAGCTGCTGCATCTAAGCTTGCAATGGAGAAAAAGGAAAAGAACTTGTGGGCTGCCATGAGGCACCCTGTAGCTTCACGGTAAAGCAGCTTTTACAGGGACTTCATGAGCAGAAGGAAAAAGCTGAAGTCTGTTTTATTGAGTAGATTTATCAAGAAACTCAATCTAGAAAGTTAATCTCGGAAGTATGCTAAGTTTGAACATCTGTAAGTGCTTTGAGATTGGTGAGTGAAAAATGCTGGGCAGAAGGAGAGGGTGTATCTGTGGTTCAAAGCAGGGGCAAGGATATACCTCCTGCCTACAGCTTGGCTATGCAATAACTTCTGAAAAACCATTTCTTTGCTTTTGAAATACATTTGATTGCACTAAGCGGCATGGTGTTCTCAAAATGTTTTCCTTGGCTTGTCCAATGCCTCCTGGCCTCTATTCCTTCTCTTTTCTTTCCCTATTCTTTGCAAACAATTCAGTTTGAACCTTACTTTACTTTGTTTAGGTTTAGAATTTCCCTCAAATATTTAAGGCTATGATACTTATCTTGAGCAGCAAGCCAAGGAATCACAGAAATTCTGTGTTAATGTCTCACTCTCCTTTTGCTACACAGAGGTTTCCCGGAGCAGATTTGTAAGCTCCCCAGCTGCTGCTTATTTCATCCTAACACAGCATAGAGTATTTGGTCTGCTACCTTTTGGATGGTGGGACACTTTAAAACAGCTCCAGGCACCGTTTATCCTTTTACCTACCTTGTGATGAACCTGCTGTTTTAGGAAGTGTGGGGAACAAACTTAGTAAAATAAAAATATCTGTCTCTTAGATGCTTCTCATCAACAGATCTCAGTGGGTTTTGCCAAGATGGACACAGTTGTTGCACCTATTGTAAAGATGGAGAAACTGAAGCAGGGAACGTTTTGGGACGTGCCTGCTCCCACAGAGCACATCAGCAGCAAAGCTGGGGTTGAACACCCCTGCATCTTGCACCATCTTTCTGGGAAGTGTGAGGGAAGGATGTGCAGCCCAAGGTGGCCGACTTGCATGTAGCTCTTCCTTGCTTTCTTAATAATTTGCACACTGCAGAAGAGGGACTGTGTTCCCCTGTTCTTCATGGTTAAGTTAATCATCAAGTTCCCGCTAGGTTTCAGTAAGCCTGAGGCTGGAATAGTTGGTGTTACAGGCTGACACCAGGATCTTGGGGGCAGTGTCTGTCTCCAGGCCCTGTGCTTAGATGGGCAGATGCTGCCACCTCACAGAAGGCTTATAAAACACTGCCATGGGTCTTCTCAAAATATTCAGATCCTGGATGTTACAGGAATGAAAGAGAACAAGGGCATTTTTGATGTGTGGTGCAGTTGGGAGCTGCTGGAAAGAGATCTAACTTTGGTCTTGTTCAGCATGAAATGTATCCTGTAGTCTGGCAAGGTGCACAACTACCAGTGGGAGCAGAAGTCTTCAGTCCCAAACACACTTCATTCTAGTGTGCACAGAGATATGGGACAGTGTCCTCTTTCAGTGCGCAAGGGAAGCCAAATCCTGCTTTCATCAGGTCGGCGTGGCCTTGGAGTGACTTCATTTCTCTCTGCTATGCTGCAGTGACACACTTGGCTCCCCTGCTTGTGAGCCACAACACCCACTGAAGGATGTGTCTTCAAGCCTCTTCAAGCCTTCAGCCCTTTTTCCTGGAGGCTGAGATACAAAGGCACTTGTGATGCTCAGAGAAGGGAGGGCAGAGTGCATGCCTGCCCCATAAGATAATGCGTCTCCACCTACGCCTGGCATGGCTGTGTTTTTCTAGCTCTTTGTGGTTTTGTTGTTCTCCCCTTGCACCCGCAAGACCCTGCTCTGGCTATAGCAGTTGGCTAAATCTTTCTTATATTCCTCCCGCAGGACCCAGGCACAAGCCCAGCCAAGCTTTTCATACATGTCTGCAGATGGACCTTTGCCCCCATGGTTTGCCTGGCCCCCTCTTCACCCATGGACAGGCACTCCAGTGCACGAAGTGGACATTTTCCAGCCCTGAGCTGCCAGAGTTAATTAACCGTCTGCTAAGGCCAGGCCAGTCTTTCTGGGAAACTAGATCCATTGGGCTGTGCATTCCACAAGCCTCTCTTTGCCTGGCGTCTCATGTATCTCTACAAGAAAAATTCGTTTCTTCCTCCATATAGTTGTATTTTGGGATTGGAGGGGGCAGAAGCCTGGGGAAGAGAGAAGGGATCGAGTTCCCCAAGTCTCCTTGCTGTCAGCAGCTGCCAGGAACTTGCCATGGGAGAAAACCAACCCAAAGCTGCTGGAGATGCCTTGGCTCTTCTTGGGTAGAGGATACACACATGCAGTTTTCCCCATCTCCTCTGAGAAAGAGCCAAGTCTCTCCTTCCTTGCAGCAGAGCTGTCTTTGTGTAAGGCAGCTGCCATAATTTCCTAGGAGCTGCTTGGCCTGACTGGTCATAACATTGCTCTCCAACTTAGCCCTTGTCCTCTCTCTTCCAGCAGTCTTGCCCCCCTTTCAGAGGAAAGCACAAGGTTTTCCTCTGGGGTCTCTTTAATTTATGTAGTACTACTGGTCAGACCCCTGCAGAATAACGTTCTTAATGCCATTACCTTTTTGGGCCATGGGGCACAATTCCCTTCTGTGCCTCGAGGTTTCAGAGGTCCTTGAGATACCATTCTCCAAACAGCCTGGGTAGACAGAGGACAAGGATTGAGTGGACTCTCACTGAAACATGCTGGGCTCCAGTGGCTGAGTTCTTGGGGCAAACTGTAGGGATGCGTTGAATTCTTCCCTGGCTGATCTTTATCTTAAAACAGAATACCTCTTTTGCACTGTGCCCAGTGTATCTGTGTGTTTTCAGGCTCATGCCACCTGTGTCACTGTGCTTCGCGTCATGATGGGTTAGTGCTGCTGCCGGACGGAACAAATGCTGGGTTGTTCCATCTCCTGACACATATGTGCCTGACTCCCGTCAGTATCATGCTGTATAAGGCCATTTATCTCCTCCTCTGTGGGGCAAAATGCTCCCTTCCAAAAGGTTCTAATCAAGCAGAACGCTGGCCAGACCTGTTCCTGTTAACTGAGCCTGTCTTTCCTTGTAAGAAAAAGAAGTCTAATCGTGCTGTCTTCCAAAAATAATAATTAAAAACTATAAGCTTGCATGAAAACACACTATGCCCTGGAGAAAGAAAGATAGGGACCTTTTTGATTTTAGTGTTAGGGGCAGGATATAGCGAGTTATTTGCTTAATGTGAAAAAAGCCAGAATTTACCTGTATGGTCCATTCCTGTTTGGATAGAGGCTGCAAATCCCCCCCTCTCCCATCTAGTACTGTGAGTGGGTTTCAGTAAATCAGGACAAGCTGAGAGGGGTTGGTTGTTTTTTGTTGTTTTTTTGTGAAAGGGCCTTGATTGTCCAGCTATTTTTCTCCCTTGGTGCTGCTTCACGCCACTTCTGACTTTGATTAATAGGTCTCTGAATAAAATGTTAATCTAACTAGGGGTCCTTGGCCCAGCCCCCCCTCCCTCCATGCCGTGCTCCAGAAATATCAGAGAAAACACACAGAGGTTTTGTCTCCCTGCAGAGCACTTGTAGCTTTTGATTAATGGGTGGAAGGGCCCAGCTCCAGGTTTGTGGCATCTCTCTCGACTGCAGAAAAATAAGCAAAAAGTCACCAAACATGACACAGAGAAGGAAAGTCCCAGAAGCAGCAATAAGAAGAAAGAAAGGAGAGAGAGAGCAGTTTATAATTCAAGATGTACTCCACTGTAAACCCTGGTATTTATGAGTCTGAGTTCAGACCCTCATCTCCAGTTTAACCTTTCTTTATAATGAGCTCAGACCATGTTGCTGGATTCAGCAGTTTCCAAGCTTTGGGATGTCTTAACTTCTAATATCTGCATCATGAACTACTCTGCACATTGCTCTGGGCTGACACTTCACGTGGATGTGTTAAGAGTCACTAAGATGGCTTAATAAAAAAATGAGACCTTACACTTCAAACAGGACACGTGTTTCCCCTCTTCCCCTTCGAACTCTTGCCTGTTCTCTGAATCAAACTTCTTTTGGAGCTTCCGAAATGATCAGAAACATGTGTTTCATTTGTGTTTTCTCGCCAGTACTGAACTCAAAAAGGCTGTTCTTGTATTACTTTCATGTGGAAGCCAGACCTGCTGGAAATCTGCTTGTTCCCTCAAGGTGGATGATTTGGTGGAACTACATATATAAGAAGCTACTCATGCGAGGGCTTGTCTACACAGGGCAATTAGGCCTGAGTGGGTCAGGAAGTCAAACTGAGCTACTATGTTAGTCTGAAATAAGAGGCTTATCAAAAAAAAGCTATTCCTGAGGCAAGCCTTAAGTAGTGGTGTGGGATGCGCAGAACATGTGAAGAGTGAAGACTGACATGGGTACCACCTTGCAGCTCCCTTCCCTTGCAACTCTTCTGTCAAACACTCAGTGCCCCGCTATGTTCTTCCATTTTGTAATGGAGTAACTGGAGCAAAGCTCCTGTCACTTAGGTGCCGCTCACAGACCTGGAAGAGACAGTCTGGGCTGTAAGGCAGGTGAGGTTTCTTCTACATGTGCTCAATGTTACAACACTGTAACTAGGGAATGACTCACACCATTGAGAAAAGGGGAAAAAAAAATCCCTGAATATTTTGAGCCTGGATTTTTTGTTAGAATATGTAAAGGGCTTTAATTTGTGCCGTTGCAATACTCCCTTGTGCCAAGGAAAAGTCCTACATCCTCAGCTTCTGGAGAAATCTTTCCATTAAGAAAAATCAACCCTGATATCAAGAGATTTATGCTTTCTTCACCTGGAAAGAATCTGCTAAGCAGTGTGGCCTTTCCTGGCACTGGTGTGGAATTGGTGTGGAATCGCAACAGTCGCTGTATGGCCTTTCTTCTCCTCTTGGCATCTCCCTGGAGGCCTCATCAGTCCTTGATGGGCCTGTCATCCAACTCACTCAATAACTGACATGCCTGGAGGATGCAGGCCGTCCCTGCTGACAACAGCTTTGTTTCCCATGTGATGGATGGCTTTGTGGCCCAAGCCTTGCCATTGTCCCCTGCCTGTGGCCTTGCTTCAGTGATTCTTATCTCTGCCCTGGGCATCCACTCCCTGCCTAGAAGGTGAGCAGTTGCCAGTGCTGCACCATCTCCCTAGGTGCCTCTCCAGGACCCGAGTGGGGGGAAGGACAACGGGAATACCCTCGAGATTGAGTGAAGCCAAGCTGTGCTGTTTACCCAGGCCTGTGTGGCATTTGGCTCTTATCGGTGAGGGGAAGGCAGATACGAGGGATTCTTTTACCTAGTCAAACAGTGTGTTGTATAGGCAGTGTGGAAGCGCTCGTGTAATTACCATTCTCTGGCTCTCACACCCCAATCTTGTAAATCACCAATCCATCACATGCCTCCTCCTTGTATTGTTCTATAATTAACTGGACAAACTACAGGAGCATTGTCATAGCTCCCTGTTTACAGAGGAGGGACAAAGACTTGAAGGAAGATTTCAGTCCCCTTCAGCTTTTTTCCTCCTCTCTTGAACTCTTTTTTTGTATATCTTCTGATCCATCTAATGACTCTAAAGATGTCTCACCTGCTTCTCTGAATGAGCATTTATTTGCAAACCTACAATCAACACAGGAGGAGTGTCCACAAAAGGACAGACCCGAGGACTTTAACCCTTCTTGTTCCACTACAGATGTGTGCGTGCATGCATGCGTGCGTGTTCACTCCCTAGTGCAAGGAGCAGCTCAGTTCTTCTGAACAGGCTTTGTATCCTTTGCTCATGAAAATGGGCTTCAGTTGCCTCATCCACTCCTTCATGATAATATGCTGAGGATTTAGCTCGTAGCGCAAACAGTCTGCTTATGAGTTAGACACTCCCTGGGGCTGGATTATGAGCTACAAGTGAGATGGAAGATTTCCAAAGGGTGTGGCAGTGCAAAGATTTGGGGAGTTACTGATACTTTGGTGTTACTGACCCACGAAGGTAGATAATGTATTTCAAGGTTCCATATGGCTCTGAAGGCTATAAAAATGTTTGATGTGGGCTCTGGAGTGTGGAAGGAACTGGCAGTGATGTGGGGTAGTAAAGATGGTTTCTTTTCTGTAGGCCAGATGAGTGAGGCTGCTGTGCCTCTGGGCAGCGTGGAGAGTTGGCTGAACTCTGCAAGAGATGGAAGCAGAACTTTCCCTAAATTGAGTCACTTACTGTTCTCGATAGCCTTTGCAGGGAGTATCCTGCTCCATCACCCAGTGAGAGAATACAGGGCTGTGGGTGGATCAGGAGAACTGGGCTAGAGCTCTGCTCTTCTTCCTCCGTTTTCTTTCCTCCTCTTGCCTATAGGGACTTTGCTACTTCAGATCAGGGTGTTTCTCTCATGTTGACTTACAGTACCTGGCATGCTGTGGACCCATTTTCAGCTGGAAGCTGAGTAGTGCTAGAGCACTACCAATAACAATGGTTTATAGACCCTTTGTTATCTTCCTCTGTAAATTTTTAGAAACGACCACAGTTCTCAAGGCTGCTGCTTTGACAGCAGAGTTTAGTCATTTGTGTTGATAGTGTCATGCAGCCAACTTTGCTGACCCCATGGGCATCCCTTGGAGCAGATTTTGGCTCAGAGGCTGAAGATCTACTTTTCTTCCTTATTTGAGGTGTCAGATAGGTCTGTTGGATGAAATTTATGCCTTTATATTCTGGTAGGCCAGGTCTTATAATAAAACACAACAACATTGTTTATTTAACCTCCATCTCTAAAATCTTCATTTCCAGCTCTTCTGAGCTGTAAATTAGACCTGTCCACCCCATGGAAACTCTGGAGAAGTGACCTGAGGCTGACCCCAAGCCATGGGGCACTTCTTAGTGCTACCTGCATCCCAGTGACCAGGTCATCTGTATTAATATCTGAGCACATTGGATTCCCTCTTGTGAGGCCAGTGAGGCACAGGGTGTCTAAGCTCTGCTTGGAAAAAGGCTTTGCCACTTCAGTACATTTGAATGGAAAGGGGAAGACCTGTTCATGTTTATTTTACAGCCCCTTTTATTGACTTGATTTATAGCCTGAGGCTGTGAGTTAATTGAGGTCTAGTCCAGGAGAGGGCATCTGGGGAGGGGAGGTGCTGCAGTGCCACCAAAGGGAAAACACGTGGGAAAGTTAAGCACAATTTGTTGCAAGCTCTGGCCCTTGCTCTGTGACAGCAAGCCAAGCTCTTGCCACCTGAACTGGTTGTTGTGGCTCAGGGAACATCCTTAGCTCACTGTGGGTGGCAAGGACCAGGGGGGCAGAGGTTAACCAAAAGAAGTTGCTTTTTCTTGGTGTGCCCTTCATTAAAGCATCCTCCGGCCTGTCTCTTATGCGTGAAACCTAGTCACCTATGTAAGTGCGACTGTCATCGCCTTCTCTAATGGAGACCTGATAGGGTTGTTCCTATAGCCTGAAAGCAGTTGCCTTTCAGTGCACACCTCCTGGGCCTGCAGAGCAGATGCCAAGGCCAGCTCTCCTCTTTGGCACCTGAAGTGTGGGATGCAGGGAATGATGCACATTTACATGCAGAGTGAGTGCACTGAGGCAGGCAAGGAAGCAGGGCTCTTACACAGGTCAGCTGGCTCCCAGACAGGTCTGGGAAAGGGCTTCTTTGGCCCAGTGCCAACCTAACAAACAAAGAAGAAATACTGTGGGTGGCCAAAGGCTAAGCCTGTTGTAAGCTGGAGGGTGGCAGATCGATCTGGAGGGGCTGGTTCATCCTTTTCTGTGTGGAAAACTGTTGTGGCTGTGGGGTTTTGCACAACCCCCTAGTGCAGGTGCTCTGAGCCCGCTCTGGCTGCTCCTGAGCGGTTGGGTTATGGGGACAGTTTGGAGCTGAAAGGATGCCAGCATCTCTGCTTGTTCTTCTGAGCTGGTGGGGCATGAAATCTGTGAGTTGTCCCCACTGAAGCGGTGCTAAGAGAGCAGTGTTTCTATCCTGTAAAAACCCCTGGTAGGCCAAGGGCAAAGTTACAGCAACTTCTCTTGCTAGGCTGGCTCTGCCATAAACGCATATGCCGCGCTCTTTTCTTTCAGCTATTTACAGCATGCGTGTATCATAAATAGTACTGTGCAGCCACTATGCCCTTCACAGGAGATCCTTCCTTACTCTGGGAAATTCTTTTCAGCCTAGTTTGTGCCAGGGAGGGCAAAGGGAGTAAAGATGCTGTCAGATGAACTGCAGGGCTTCCTTCCCTTCCCACGCTTGCACGGAGCAGGTACCCTCTCTTCATTCCTAGTGCCCAGTGACTCCTTGGATGACTGGTTTAGTAAATTCCAACTGAACAGGACGGAGCAGCCGTGTGCTGCAAGTGTGGACATCAAAAGGTGACCTCATTGAATGATGGATATCCTCATGTCCTTGCATCTCGTTGTTACTAAAAGGAATCAGCTAGCCCCTCTGTCTCCTTCCATATAATGCCATCCTAAAGCTTGGCAAGGAAGGCTGGGTTTCTAGGGAGGGGCAATATCCTTTTTCAGATAAACTGATACAGCCAGGAAAAGCAGAAAAGCTTTGGATGTATGAACCCTTCTTAAAATCCGAGTACAAGCTCAGTAAGCTTTTCCATCTGCAGGACACGTAATCTCATTTCTGGGCCTCAGAGGGATAGTTTGGGGATTACTTTCTTTCTCTTGCACAAGCTTGGTACTGAGCACTGTAGATCAAATCCCCTTTGCTTCCAGAAGCCCTGCCCTGGAGGAAGGCACATCTTGCGAATGCCCCGTGTCCGTGGTTGTATTTGCACTATGGTTCTGTGATAAAGTTGTGCCTTGGTTTTTTGTTTGTTTGTCTATTTGTTTGTTTTAAACTACTTTAGGTTGTTTTTCTGAGAAGCTCCTTTACAAAGAGGCCTTGCTGGAAATGACAACCAATTTTGTAACTTAGATTTTGTCTGGATGGTGCAAAGAAATGTTGAGCTGAGCCAGGCCAGAGTGAGCAGAGCATATTGATCTTGGAATATTGTTGCACTAGCCCTTTCCCTAACCCAGAGGAAAGGTCCAGAGTTCAAATGCTGGCACAGCTTAACAAAGAGCCCCTCTTCCTCTCTCCTCATCCCCTTCATCAGCATCGTTGGGGAAGATGCCTTGCCAGTTGAAGCAGCTCCTGCTTCGTCACCCAACCTGCAGTGAAAATGTGAGCCCACAGGCGGATGCAGAAGGATGCTGTTGGACAAGGCTGCCCAAGGAGTCCTTGCAGAGCTGAACCTCCCAAATTCTCAGCCTGTTGGTTGGCTCACTGAAAGTCTTCAGCAGAGATCCATGTTCCTAATTCATCACCAGCTGACACAAGCAGGAAATAAAAAGAGCAATTTACCCTTCACTTCTCCTGTGCAATGAGCCCTTTTCTTTAAGACATTAGCCCCTTTATCTTATGCCATTGGAGTGGCCGCAGTGTAGCTTGTTTTCATCTGTCTCGGGACATTGCTTGAACTTTCAGGGCACTTGTTTAGCTCCAGCCAGATAATCCCCTCTTTCACTCTGAACAAATAGAGTGCTCCTGTGCTGTGCTGCTCTTCCCCTGAACCATCATGGTGCAGTGAGAGGGGCTGATATACCTCAGTATTTGCTGAGGGGGCTGTTCATTGAAAACAAACCCACAGACGCTGGTGATTTTTGAAATGCCTTTGGCTGAGCCTTGCTGACTGGAGAGTGGCTGGGAGTGACAGGGATGCTGAGGTTCAGAATGGCACTCACAGTCATCCCACGTGCATGATTTTACAGTGACTACGTTGTCCCTTTGCAGATGAGTGGCTGCATGTAGTACCTGGTCAGACTGGGAAGATGGAAGGAGTTTCCTACACTAAGGGATGAGCTGTACGTTGTGTTTGAGGCCTTCCAACACAGGCTGGCAGAGGCCTGGGGTCTTTCTCCCCCTTGCTGCTCCCATCAGGCTAATCCTCCTCCCACTGGTCGGCAGAGGGCACCAGTAACCTGGAGAGAGTCCTTGAGATGCACTTGCTCTGCTTCTTCCAGTAGCGAGCAGGCAAGGAAAAATGGACGGCCAGTTCTGGGGCAGATTTCTCTGCCATTTGGATAGAAACCTCTCCCAGTTGGATCCTCCCTCTGGTTGCTCGCTCCAGCCAGCCAGTCTGGGGGGAATGGCTCCAGGGGCTGTTCCCACGGAAACATTCTCTGAATCCCATCACCTGCCCACGGGGCTCATAACACACAGACATAACTGTTCCCCACTCATCTCGCTTGCTGGTGGCCAAAGCAAATGTTGGCAGGGGCAGTGGCTGGAGCAGAGTCCTCTGCCTTTCCTTTGCTTCATGCTTCAGGTGGTCTGGAGATGTTTTACAGGGAACACATCTGCATTTCCCCATGTGAATTTACATTAGATCAATAGACAGGCAATTTAAGAATTAACACTGACTGTGTGAGCGCTTCCTACTTAACCTTCCCTTGGCTTTTTCAAACTCCATCCCAAATCTGACCATCACAGCTCTGCTAGAACTGTTTACTGCTCTTTTCTACAGACACAGATGAAAAAACGTGCAGTGCTGCAAGGGCAGCTTTGAAGCCAGATGTGCTGTGCTGACTGGCACTGATGGCATTCAACCTTCTTGCCCTGGTTTTGAAAGCATATGGTATCTAAAAAGACATTCCTTTTTCCTTGTTTTTGTTACATCTCAAACTTCTACTTCCCTCATGGCCTGCTGAACTCCTTGTTGTATGGCCTTTTTAATGTAGGATCTGGCTCCAAATTACACATAATTAAGCTGCTTCTGTAAAGGCAACCCTATTTCCCTTTTCCCTGGTCCCTCCTTTGCACTAGATCTAACATATGTGTAATCGCAGGGGAAGTTGATAAAAAGCTAAAAAGAAATAAATTTTCTCTTTTTTTCTGCAAATTATTTTCCCAACAGAAGAACAGTGGAGAGTGAAGCCAGATTTCCTTTTCATTTCAAACTGCTTGGCAGGCGGTGTGTAGACAACATTGCCATCCCTCAGTGTGTGATCCAAATGAAGCAGTCCAGCCTTCAGAGTCCAAACCAGTTCTGTCAGACTTCAGTTGTTTATAGCATCTCCCTGTCAGAGCGGCATGTTTCAGTACACCAGCTGCAGTGACCCTAGTGATGATATTGCACGCCTTCTGATTTATTGTCAGAACTACCTTCTAATCGCTGTTTCATGTATGTAAGTCTGGAAGAATGGCACTGATTTTAGTAAACTTATTCCAGGTTCACGTGCTGTAACTGAGGTTGGGGTCAGGCTGACTGATGTCTCAGCTTTTGTTCCTTCGTGGTTTTCTGTCCCATTTTAATTCCATCTGTTGCTTTCCTAATTGTAGTTGATCAAGGATGAGCAATGAGTCATACAGAAAAGTCTCACGCATCTGCTAATACATGTCACCTAAATCCCAAACCTAATCTGTCAGGTGCTTGATTTCTTTTACATTCATTTCTATGTACTGTAGCGTTTTCTAGCTTGAACTAGAAAAGCAACAGAGGCTAGAAGACTACAATAGAGCCATTCCTTGGAGGTTTCTTTTTCTACATGGAAATGTGGGAAAGGATCTCTAATAGAGGCTATTTCTCTGCAGTTCTTCCTCAAATAGTACAAGCATAATGTAACTGACTTTGAGTTATGTTGGCTGACTAAAACAAGGAAGATTTGGCTCAGCGTTGGAAACGACAGATGAATTTGTAACTGTATTTAATTGCTATTGATACTGTCACATTATTTAATTTGTATAAGAAAACTTTGTACCAGCCAGTACAGAAGTGTTTATCTCAAATTTGTTGATTATATATAAATGCTAGGCATCTCCAGATGTGCTTTTCCAGAATTGAATTAAAGATGCTTCTGTAAACTCCAGAATACAACACTGCTTCTGGAAGTACATAGAGTCAGTGGGTTGGGAGTAGTGAGCTTTGTAATGTGGTCTGTATAGAACTACTGGATGGGGATCAAATCAGGAATGTGTTTACAGATGGAGGGACTGGGCACAGAGAGCCAATCACAGGTCATTTAGGTTAAGGTAAGTTTCTTTGGCCATGATTTAATTTCCTGTAAGTTCCTCAAAACAGCTTTGTTTGATCAGGAGAGCAGGTCTTACATATTCATATCTTCAGTGTGTCACCAGCAAAGTCTGTCTATATGTCTCTTCTTCTCTAAGCTTGCTGGTTTTGTTTCTGGAGTCAATTGTCCCAGAACAGTATAGTTCTTCATTACTGCCCTGATTTCTTTCATCTCCACACAGTTGTCACTGACTAGATCGCCTGTACTGTGGAAAGTTGAATAACAATCTAGCTTCATGCTTTGGATTTGGCTGGTGAAGAGCATGTGAGCTCAGAGCTGATCTTTTCTGTTGGCACCTGCTGTTCATCCACATCTGGCTATTGCTAAAATTCTGACACAGGAAAGTGGTTTCAGTCTTCTGGGCTGGAGTCAATGTTTAGATTGTACTGTTTCTTCTTCATGGAAAATCTTGGTGCAGGAAAATATTTCCAGGAAACTGTATTACTTCTAGTGCGACTGGAAAGAAACACTAGTATATTACCTTTGTGAAAACTGTGTTTCACTCCTACATGAGAGTCAGATTCTGCTACAGAGAGTGCCTTCTACAAGGTAAATACTTCCCAGGACATGATGCTGTCAAAGCAGATTGTCCTTTGGACACTTGCTGTGGGAGAGACTTCATGAATTCACTAATACATGGTTTAATGCTCTACATCAGGATCCTGTGAGTGATTTTTTTTAATCACAGTTTAACGCAAGACCATATAGAAAAGTCAAATAATTTTAAATGCTGACGGTTGTCTTGATTTTATTACAGTTGCAAAAGCTTTTTGTTCAGGTGTTTTAATTTGTCGGGCTCGAACAAATGCCAAGGGGAGGTAGTGAAAATGCTCTTTTGATGTTCTCATGCCATCCTGTTTGCACAATTGGCTGTGCCAGGGGTTGGATTTGTTTCACAGGAATGAGAGCAAGAGCTAAGATATTACATGTTCTGCAGAAACAAGAAACTAAAAAGGATGAATTCTCACCTCCTTCACACTTGGTAGCATTTCTTAGAAGTAATCCCAGTTTGTGTGTGTAGTCCAGGCTTAGAGTGGTTATTGCAAAACAGGAGTCAAAACTATGTAAGGATGGTTCATTCTTTTCTCCCGGTTCTGTGACTCCCTGGAGCTGTGATCTGACAGGTACCACAGACTCTGGGTTTCAGAGAGGTTTTGAATCAAATGCTGTGAACCCTGTGTCTATCCTGGGAGAAATGTCTTCTCTGGTGGCCCAGGGTTGATAGGGTTTGGGATAGTTTTAAGCGCAAGACAGGGAGTTCCATGTTCAGCTTTGCCCAGTTTAAAGTAAGCCATGTTTGTTTAAAATGGTGCTGCTGATATAAGACAGGGTAGGGAATACAGAACGCTGGTACAAAGAGAAACCCTGCAATGAGGGCACTGCCCCAGAGGGACTGTGAGGAGTGAGGGCAGAGAGAGGGAAACAGCCCACACAGCTAATTGAAAGTGCATCTTCCCGTCAGTCATAGGGATTGCCCATCAATCATTCTGGCACCAACAGGATCTGACATCAGTAGGGAATTAAATAAACTCCTCTCTCTTTAGGGACCTGCTGATGGAAACCCGTAGGGGGGAAGTGAGCAGAGAAGAGCAGGAAGCATGCGCGTGGGGGAGGAACAGTCTCAGCAGTCCCCTGGGATGGTGCAAATCTGTGTCCTTCCTCTTTCTCACACCAACATGTATAGCTGAAGGGATTTTTCAGTGAGTCCCCAAAAAAGTGAATTTAAAGCTGGTAACAGGCCAAACTCACCTCGACGTAAATAAATAAACTGCAATGACAGTATCCTACAGTGAGCGCCCTGAAAGCTGAGTGATGCTCTGTGCAGCTGAAAAGTCATTTTCACCCTTGAGTCAAATTAGTGTTATTGGAGTACAGTAACTGAGAGCTGAATCTGGATCAAAGTGTCGGAGCAAAACACTGGGAAGAGAAAGTGGAGTAGAGCAGAGGATCCGATGCAGAGACTCTGTTTTCTATCCTCCTGTGAATCTGTCTCTATGGTGAATTAGGATGTGATGTGAATTAGGATATTACAGATTGGACCTGGCTGAAATCAGGGGTTCAGTGCAGATGCAGTGACTTGTATCTCAATTGGCAGGGCTATCACCAGTCAGACTGCTGAAGTGGGTAAGTGTCAGTGTGTGTGCACGTGTGCTTGTGTGAAGGGCCACGGAACAGCTGGAAACCATTCGGGCACTGACAAGTCCCCTGATGGACCTCTACTGACATGGAGCGGCTTTGGTTTCAGGAAAGCCAAAGGGAACCTGTCACTAATTAGACACACAGCTAATTAACGAGAAGCAAACAAAGAGCAGCAGCTTGTGTTTTGGGAAAGCTCAACTTTAGTAGCCAAGGACGTCTGCTCCTCCCTTTCAAACCATTTAAAAAACAAACAAAGTGGGGGAGACTTGCATTTCAAAGCAGTGCAAACACTGCCAACCTCAGAAAGCCTTCCAGAAGGGACGACCAAGAGTGGGATTTAGCAGTGAAAGGAAAAAGGGCTCTCCAGGTGTAATGAGACCTTCCCTCTCCCTAGACCAGGGCCCTCTGAACCCCCGGTGTGCATCTCTTATCCATTAACTTTTAATTTTTCTTTCTCCAAATAAACACTCCTTCTAAAATTTTGTAAACACTCCTGTTAAAATTTTATGTGGGTAAATCGGGAAGAAAGGCAGGTGTGGAAACATGAGCTGCCATTTTGTGCTTTGCTACTTCCCAGGTCTTACGAAGGTGTGTGTTATTTCAATTTAAAATCCTTTTTTGTGCATTGTTTTTATTGATGTTGTATGCTGCCTTATTATTGCAGGGTTGGCTAGAAGAGTAGGTCAGTAGCATAACTAAGCAAAAATTACCTAGACTGTGTAAACAGATGCTTGAGAGCAGATGAAGCTCTGTTTGAGTGCTAATATAAGAGAAGTGTGCTTTCAGGGCAGGAGGAATCCAAAGCTGTAATCCCAGTTATGAGTCCTTCAATGACCCTGAGACAGCTTGCTTAGGGCCTGATCCTCCAATGAGCCTTCTCAGGGTCCCAAGTCCTGCTCAGAGCAATAAATTTTGACTGCCTCCAAATACACCAGTGCTTGCAGGATTCATTAACAGAGGTTTGCAAAGTGCTTTGAACATGAAACATGGTAAGAATGCCAAGTTATGTGATATTTGGTGTATTTCCTAGAGCAATGCATGTAATTAAGGGAGAATCTCAGCCTTCAAACACCAAGGCAGTTTCTAGCCCTCCTTGTCATAGGAAAAAGGAATAATCTGGAAAACAGAACTCAAGGCTCAGAAATTAGGAGGCAAATTTAAAAGGAAACAACAGCACACCAAGTTATGCTATTTTAGTGTTAATCTCATGGTTTTGGGGACTAAATCATAACATTGAATGCTTAGGTTTTACACTATGTGACTATGCTTTAAATATTTATTAAAAGAAAATGCATTATTAACCTTCTTGTGCATTCAATATTAAAAATTATTAAGTCTTTATCATCACTGTCTAATGTGGAAATTTAGCACAAAAAAATTTGTCCTCAGATCAGCCTATCAGCATATGTTTGTCTATTTTCTTCCTTCACCTTGGAGTAAGGACTGTGTTCCTGGTTAGGGAAAAGGCTGGGAATTGCAGGCTCAGTCCCAATGCTGTCAATGGCTTCCTGGATGAGCATCCTGTGGTCCAGCTGGGATCAGAGTCCCCAGCTCCACAGGGGTGGGAGCAGGCTGCAGAATGGAGTGAAGGATACCTCCCTGCTTCCATGGGATGTTGCAGTCTTTAGCTCATGAGTGTTTTTAAAGCACTCTAACCTCCTTGACCAGAAGGAGTTATCAGAGCATCTGGTGTTACACTGCAGTAGTAGATCACCCCATGCAATTACATTAGGTATTTTTTTTCAGCACTTATGTGTTTTTGCTGCTTTATGGCCTGATTTGAAATTGCCTTATACTCTGCTATCAGCATGGGTGTTTATTGCTGTCAAGGACCTGTTCAAAGAATCAGCAAAGCCGCAGCAGGATTCCTTCTAATATCATTTTGGCTCAGGTATCAAATATGTACCAGTAATAAAAAAAAAGGGGGGGGGGGGGAGAAGGGAATGGCTTCAGGTTACAACAAGTAAGGAGCATATCAACTTTTCCAGACACAGATTGATTTCGTTGTGCCTCTCCCCATGAATATCCTTAGCTTCTATGAAAAAGCTATCGGAGGCGCATACATGAAGCATTTAATAAAGAAAACGTAGCACGGCATTTCACATCCCACTTTCTGGGATACTACTTAGCTTTTTCATTATTGAGACACTGCAAAAATCCAGCAAGGTACAAAGCAGGATGAGATGATAGTGAGAATTTTCTGCCCGGCCAGCACACACTGACTGAGGGCTGTTTCAGATGGCATCAGGTTTCTTTAGCCTACTCAGAGCTTGAAAATGTGCCCTTGATTTCAGCCCACAGGAACGTGGGCTTGTACTGTTTTATTGTCTAATGGATCTTTCACTTGATCTCCTCATGCAAACACGTTGAGCATGTGCTTGGGTCACTTAGAGAAAACTGAACCCCACTCATGTTCTTAGAGGGTAATCCCTTAATATTGATTACTGTGTTGCACAGGGGCAACAGGTAACAAAATCCATGCGGATTCAGACTGGCAGCTGATCGTCCCACACATGTACGGTTCAGCTAGTGAGCCCTTTGCAGTATTGGGACTGCTTTGCCTAATCGCTTACCACTGATGTATGAAACACATAAATGTATTGGAACAGAAATACTGGGTTGCAGCAGTTGTTCATATGAAGTGAACAGATGCAATGGAGGATTGTACTATGGAGCGTGTTCCTCTCTAGATTTATTTTGCAGGCAGCTCATGTTTATCTTTTGCCAGCTTACATTAGACCAGAGTAGGGCAATCTTTAAGCCAGTGCATGAGAAAAGTATTTTGCAAAATAAAGGCAAGTAACTAATTATAAAATGTATAGGGGCAATCTGATTATTTGTACAAACAGCTTTCCACTGATCAGAACAACTCTTGGATTGGATTTTACATGTGTTCCGTTTCCTGACATTTTTTTTCTCAGTGGAAGCCCCATTTTTCTCTGTGGCTTTTGGGGACTATGGAATATTAACTTGTAATTGAAGTGATTTGTGGGAGATACCTTGTATACTTGGGTCTCAAGGGAGGTAGGAAGCTCAATAACTGTCATAGCCTGAGGCTGATTTCTAATTATAAAGTATCCTGAGATGATCTGTAATGTTTGGATGTCTCCTTGGTTCAGTTTAATGGGAGCTCAAGCACTGCAGGTGTGAAACACAGGAAAATGGACTAATGGGAACCCTTACAAACACTTGAGTCAAGATGACTGACCGGTTAAAGGTATGGTCTAATACTTGGTGATTGCTGGGCTATAAAGGGGCATCTTGTGGGCAGAAGGAAGGGAGATGCCAACTGGCTTTCTACTCTGCCTCCATATATAGCCAGTGCAGATTTTGCACCCAGATGGGTAGAGCTGCACATACAATACTGCTCATGCAATAACCATGCACTAGAGTATGAAGGTGCAATCCAGGATACTTACGGGAAATGTGTCCCGTAAGACCACTGTATCATGTTACTCCCCCCTCAAAATAATGAATAATAAAAAAAAAAAAATTGAGGTACGTTCTCAGGTTCATCTTACATTAAGCATTTGCTAGTTCTCTACTGTTTGATAATTAAGAGTGTTTCTGTTAAGAGTCCCACATGCACCCCTTAGATGAGCCTGCAATTTCTAAAAGTTGTATTCCCAGCAAAATAATTCAAATTATTTTGGCACTCTCATTTCCCAACTAGACACCCTGAGACTAGATTTTTTCACAGCATTTTCATTTGGGGTTGTTTTGGCATGATTTTGAAACCTGAATGCATCGGTATCCCCAGGCTATCTTGAGGATCTGATCTAAGAGGCATCTTCACACTTACCCTAAAAGGTTGGAGACGGTATGTGCTGTTAGCTCATTTAAGACCTACAGGTTTATATTAGAATTGCACTTACAGGTCACTAATGATCCTTACTAGCTAGTGAACAAATGATCTTGGCTATAATGCCAAGTGCTCTGAGAATCATTATATCCATCAGGATATTCATGACTTGCACTTTAAAATTATAGTTTCCTTTGGGACAAGATAGTCTCAGGGACAACTGCATTTGAACATGACAGTAAGTGAAGAAATCAAAATCTAACATGACATTTAAGACTGACATTACTGGCAGATGATATATTGTTGCTTAGAGTATGACAGATTTGTTATTAATTATTGGTTCACTGTTAGCTTTATCTAGTTCTTCACTCAGTTCTGTTGTATTACACTCAGTATGTAGTACTTGGATCTTCATCCAGACTTAAACTTTCCCCCTCTTCTCACTTTGGAGAAGAGAATTTGGAGAAGAATTGCCTCCAATTTGGAGAGATTATGAATGGAGACAAAATTTGTTAATTTATTAACCTAGAGCTGTTTAAAAACCCGTTTGTCGAGATGCTTAGAGAGGGGAGACGTAAGTCACCAGCCAGATGGCCATCTTGGCTGCCCCCAACATAAAAAAGGGCACCAGATGTCACCAAATGATTCTCCATCAGCCCGAACAATTACTATTAGAAACCAGCATTTACAGAGGAGGGAATCCTCTATTTTCTTGGGTTAAAAGCCTCGTTAGTCTGAATTTATGGAGCGAAATTGTGCCACTTTACCATTTTCTGAGCGTTCCGTTAGATTTTCTCCCATTTGAGACGTATTCAAGATAAATGTACACTGGCAGTATTGCAAATGGAGGCTTTGCATAGCTCTACCTGTTTCCCTTCTCCCTACCACTTTCAAGTTTCAACAGATGTGATCAGATCAGGTTTGATATATAAGTGACCTGGTTTATGTGAGAGCAGCCTGATCTCTGGACATCTGCAAACTCTCATTTCTGAAGCTGCAGTCACATTTAGAGGCTGCTTTTTCAAAGTCTCCCAAGTCTCCAAATATTGTTTTTTCATACTGTATTCTAATAGCCATAGTTGGGGCCACAGATCACAGGAATTTAAGCTGCCACCTTATAAAATGTTAGAAGAATCCAGTGGGACATTCAGAACACGAGTGAATTGGAGCCAGCTGGAAACAGAATACAGGAGGTGGATTTTCTCCTGGAGGGGTGCTAATAATTCCTGGTAAAGATCAAAATGAAGGACAGTTGGGTTGGTTTTGGATGGCACATGGCTTTGCATGAAGAGAATCTCTCTTTAATCACAGCTTAGTATCAGGAGTTTTTTTGCTTCCTAGTGGAGATCCACTTTCCTATTCTGTTTGCCGCCTGGGGGAGTGTATTTGCAGGTGCATGCTCTCCCTAGGGCATGCCACCCAGACACAGAATTGCATGTGATGTCCAGAGACATCTGTTCAAATCCCAGACTTGCTTAGTCCCACAGGGCAAGCAGAGCTCTGGGGGGATCCCAGAGCAGCACAGTGCATGAGTGAACCTCTCCTGTTCAAGGGTAACCACTCCCCCGAGGAGTCCAACGCTGCCTCCAAACTGCATGCCACTGCAACTTTGTGCCACATCAGCTTGCCTACATGGCAGCAGGACAACCTGGACATGAGGGTGAGAAGAGCCCTGGACTGGTTGTTCCTTGCTTCACTTCCAGTCTTACTTCTGAGCTCGGGGATCACAGCCCTGCTTCCAGGTGAGCAGGCCACCAGCACTTTCTTTCCTCACTCTCTTGATACTTAGGAGCCTTTAAAACATTTCCTGTTAGCTGTGATGTCTCTCGCTACCTACATTTCATCCTATGACTTGACTCTTTATGAGGTTTGTCTCTAGCTGCTTATGCTACTCTTTTATACTCATCAGCACTACTTTGCCCTAGTGCCTACTTACTGTTTGCTGCCCATGCCTTGAGACAAGGATGCACCAGCCCTAGGAGTTACCAATAGATTAAATCTGCAGCAGCCACCAAACTCCGAGGCAGAAGACTTTACCCATTGGTGCAGGGGGTCAAGATCCTCATTCAAAGCCTGACAGCTAAAAATCTTGATTCACTGGTACAGCCAGCTCAGCAGTGTGCTTGGGCATGTGCTTAGCTTTGGCATTGTCCTCAGAGGGCCTTAATCGTATGCTGAAACACTTTTCTGAATTGATGCTGAAGGACGGCACAAATGGTTGTACCACACGCACCAGTGCAGTAGACAAATGGTTTTACTAGACAGGGAGGGATGGGAAGTCTGTGAAGCTTGTCAAAACCTTTAATCAGCAGCAGGGTGGGGAAAGGAAGAACACTTGAATAATTTTTACATTAGCTTAAATAAAAACATGTGAATGATTATATTCATTATAACAGAACGATAGCTGAGTTTGCTGCTGTATCTCTGATGTTTGCCAAGCAATCTCTATGGCAGCAAATACAGCAGAACTGCTGTCAGGTGTGAGCATGCACACAGCCTGGGTAAGGAAATTTCAGGTATGCAGCATTTGCTACACAAATATTCACCATGAACAGTGTCAAGGAGACCAGAATGCTGAGGATTCTTCTGCTTTTCTTAAAAAGTTGTAGAAACCCTTTTCTTACAGGGATGAGAAAGACCAAGCACTTAGGTGTCTACTGCTGCCCACCGTGCTTTAAAAATTAAAAACACCCCCAGCTGTAGCTCATTTATCTTCCTGGCCCAGGTTGTGCCTTTTCTGATGAAATAAGTAACCAAAGCTCACTAGGTTACTTATGAGTAAGGGGGGCAAGAGACTTTGTTTATCCTTAAATGGGGTGCAAAGATGAGGAACTCATTCCCCAGTGACTGCATTGCTTTGGGTTCAATCATTTTTCTTCCCTATTATCCCAATTCCTAGGGCATATTGTACATGTCTATAGGATAGATTAACTACCTCCTTTTTGCATGCAGGGTACCTCCAGGAGGCTGCAAACCATGCAGGTGCTTTTGCTGTCTTTTATGTGTCGGTCTTGAGTACATGATGCAAGAGGAGTCATTTCACTCTGCTGCTTTTTCTTTTCCTGCAGTGAGCCCACTCTGAACCAATGATGCCTCAGAATGGTAATAACTTCGAGGTCTTTTTTTGATATACTGAAATTCATTTTCTTCCTCCTCCCACTGCCTGTTGGCTCAAGCTAGCTGTGACAGACATTACCAAAGAGATCCATTGCAAATCCTTTTATCCTATGCTACTCTGTAATGCCCCTATATATTGCCAAACAGCTATTACGGTCTCCTCCACAGCAAAACACTCAAAAGAACTTGCTGGAACTCATGTTTTTCCTTCTGAAGTCTGATGAATGTCAGGCTACCACCTAGTGTCTCCATCCAGAATATCAGGGTTTGTGGGATGCTAGGGATGTGTTTATTCTCCCTATCTTCTCTGTGGCAGATACTGCTCTAACAAGGTTCACAGAAGTAAGCCTCTTTGCTTACACTTCAGCCACTTTCCTTCAAAAAATTTAAAGCTGCAGCCAGACGTGATTCAAAGTAGTTCTTCATGTTGACCAGCCCCCCCATTTTCATCATCTTTATGTACCTTCGGGTATATTTAGTTGACCTGTTAGGATGGTTAATGTAAGGCAAATGCCAAACACTTGTGTGTATATTGTGATGTCCTGGTTATTTCTAAATCTTCAAAATACCTAATGATCCTTTGGATTGTGTTAGGACCTAGAAGCCCCAAAATCTCATTGTCCTGCAGGTAAACAAACATAACACAACCTACCTGTCAAGTACAGCACATGCTTCATCAGTATATAGTGCCTAAGTACTTAGAGAAATCATGTTTGCTCTTTACTTTTACAAGATATTCTCTGAGAAGTTTTGCTCAGTGTTGTCCCTTTCTAAAGCTAAAGGGAGAGTAGTTACTTGTCTTTACCAGAAAAGGATCTCATTTTAAACATGTAAGTTTTTCTAAGTTACCAATATCTGTATGAACTTCTTGAGGCAGTGTGATGATTATGCGACAAGGAGGATTTCCATTTTTGTTGCAGAAGGCTTTTTGCCAATTTTTCAAAGCCTGAAGAGAAAATTTTTTGCAGGGGCTTGGTGAGAAAATGTTCTTTATTGTTTCAACATGTCTTGGGACAAATAGAAGCTGGTCCTGAGGCAAGACAGTATTCAGAATTAAATTAGTTCTCTTAAATATGTTATTCCAAGGTACTTTTGATATTGATGTGTTTCCCAAAGTGTGCATGGTACTGTTGGCTGTGTGTCCCATCCTTTAATTGATATTGCCTTATTCAGTTCATTGGAAATGAGAGTAGATTAATTTACCCTTAATTTTATTCCCTTCAGACAGTAACCTGGAGATAGTATATCCTATATACTTGGTACTTATTCCACTGAATATGTTTTGCAAGCTTGGATTCACCCTGGCCCATACACCAATACATTATTATTTGTTGAGTGCAGTGCACTAATGCAAAGTGACATGGCATGGTGGGTGCTTGGTTTTATCACCATGTGGGAAGAGACAGACCTTTCCCTTTGTAGCTTGTACACTGGGGATGGGCATCTTTGAAAAAACTTTGGGGTTACCTCCTCCTGCTCCCACTGTCATATCACAACACCGCATTCTTTTTCATGCAGGAGGTGGAATTGCCACATCCAGGTTGGGACACATGTTCACAAAGACTGACTTGGCTATAATCTCAAAGACAATATGAAAAACAGAGCTGAGACATAAGCTTGGACCTTGTGCCTTAACTGCACTGTTTCAGATCTATCAATAGCTAAGGTGCAGGACAGTATCCTGAGAGGTGAGTGATTTGCTAAAAGCAAAGAGGTCCAGGGTCAGGAGGGGATTACCAGACTCCCCAGTTGGTTCGGAGTGCCCTGTTCTCCATGCTACACATCCTACTGGGAAGCAGCACTTGTGGTACAGAAAAGCACCTGGGGTTTAGCACCACTTGCCGGTTAATCTCTGCCTTGTGTGCGTGCAGCTGGGATTCCTCAAAAGCACAAAGCACTGAGGAACCCAGGGCTCTGCCAGTGATGGGAGAGAAAAACACACAGATACCTGGGAAGGGAGAAGAGGTGTTTGTCTGGAGAAGCAAGAAAAGAGGCTGGGAAGTTTCCAGGAGGCAGTTTCAGACTTGCTAACACGTATTCTTCAGTATGCCAAATAGCTCTGTAGAAGTGTATGGTTGCAGCAAGGGCTGCTAACAGATATGGCTTATGGCTCTATTCACCTGCAATGCACAAATGTGGTACGAGGTGCTGCTTTGTAAATTGGATTACAGGATTGGGAAGATTTGTTTGTTGTGTATTGCCAAGTCCCAGCTGTTCCCTCTCATTGCCTACAGCAGAGAAACTGCTCTGTGGGGACAGTGCAAGTCAACTATGGGGGTGCTTGCCACCATAAAGTGCCAAATCCCGACCCAGCTGCAAGTGACAGTCTGGCAGGATTAAGTGATGGGGAGGAGGTGGTTAGCTGCCTCAGCTTGGTAGACTGTCCAGAGGGATGCAGCTCTCTGGATGGGCATTTGCAGATTTATGGAGCTAGATAAGCATCAGTGAAGATGAGTAACGATGCCATACAAGGTGAAGGAAAACTGCTTCCAGGAACATGAGTTGCAAGAAGAACACTGAAAATAATGTCAGAAATAGTGTCTCTTCCAGCCCTGTAGGTATCTGGCAATAAAAATGTATTGATTAGCTGTCATTCTTGCTAACAAAGAGAACCTGTACTAGGCTGATTTTTATACTGAATCATGGCTTGTACATTAGGAATTTATTTCCAGTAGTTTCCAAAGTCTTATATTCATGTGGGCCCTGCTCCCGTTTCTGCAGCTGAGCCTCTCTTACGTGGAAGGGCAAATGGGGGTGGTACTTCCCTTTTCTGCCACTTGGAAATAGCAATCTACTTTCTTCTTGGCAAATCTCTGGTTCTGCACTTCCCATTCTTGCTCTTTTATCTTTTGTAGCCTTTGTGGGTTAAACAAGCCTTCCCTCCTAAAGCTCGTACGTTAAAGGAGTGCCTTTTCTTGGCACTTCTGTTTGACCTGTTAATACTCACTTGCACTTAGGGATAATGAACCAGAGTGACTTAATGCATGGTCACATCATGCAGCAGAAAGGAGAGCAAACAGCTTAGGCAGTGAAGGCTAGAGTGAGACATAACTTCAGGGGCTGATGGAGCAACAGTAAGATCTGTGTCATCATGGTGAGTGAGATGTATGCCTGAGTTCTGTGGCTTTTTCTCTTCTGTACCCAGTAGGTTAAGTATGACTGAGCTTTTTGTTCATGAATTTTTATCAAAGTATACATGTATCCCAGAACACCTGAGTTATCAGCCCAGAGAGACAGCACAGCAGTCACCGGTTGCTGCTAGCCTGCCAAAGCCCTGGGTGTTGTGCTTTCGGCTTAAGCTCACTGCACACCTGTGTGCCCCACTCATCTCCATTTATCAGGAGAGGCAGGCCTGCTTCTCTGGGCACAGCTGGGGCAGATCTGGGAGAGATGAGAGAAGAAAGGTGAAAACAAGAGGACTGCAGTTTCCCTCCTTCCCTATGGCTCACTGCAGCATGTTAGCTCTGTGTCATGCAGAAGTGACCATACAGCTCCTTTTATTCAGATTTTGGCTGTATCCATTTCTGGGTGAGTACAGATAAAAAGCTTCAGTACAGATGCTCTGTCTTGAGAGGTTTTGGGACCTCTCTTTTCATAGAAAAAGAGGAACTTGCTATTGAAACACAATTCACTGTCCAAATTCTGAATTTTGCAGCCAAATTCTGCAGTGGTTCTTCAAATTATATTCCCACTGAACTAAATTTTTATTCAGTCAAGGGGTGGAGAAATGCTTCACTCTGATTCATAGCAGCAGAACTATTTAATCCTGGCTGCTTGGCTGATATTAATGCTAGTTTTTCAGTTGCATTCAATAATATTTTGACTTTAATTCCTCTGAGGGATCTGTCTCTTAGATGCCTGAAGTAAAAGCCCGATCCCTGTGTCAGGTGGGCTTCTGCTGTTTTGTGGCCTTGATGAGAAAAGCAGTTCTTTACGGGGAGACAAATCAAAGCTGCTTTCTTGCCAGGTGTAGATGAATTGTATGGGTAGAGAAATGTGGCTTTTTAATGCAGAGGTGTGTGTTAGCTTAAACAAACAAACAAGAAAAAGAACAACTAAATCTGGGCATGAATTATAGCCTGCTTCGGATTTCAGTGTGTCACATTTTGAATTGAGCTGGAGTACCTATGGCTTTTTTTAAATTGCATTTGAACAAAAGTAAATACAAAGAGAAAGAAACCAGGACAGCAAAAGCCTGCAGGAAATTCCTCTACTGTAAACAAAGTCACCTTATGATTGATGTGAATGTACAGCCCCTTGTAAACATGTCTGTTTACTTGCAGGAAACCAGAAAGAACCCACATTGGGCACTGCTGATTTTATCTAGCTTTGCTTAAATGCTTTTGGCTTCCAGTAGTCACTCCAGAGGGAGCACAGGAGTGATGGCTGCTCCCTGGAAAACTTGAGTCTACTGTACTTCAAAATCTGTGCCAAATGCTGCAGATGGGCAGAGCTGCATGGGAAAGATTGATAAAAGCATTTTGTGGCTATCCTGAACCTCAGCAGTGAAAGCTTATTAACAGTGGGTGTGAAGCATTATTCCTTTGCAAAGGAGCTCTAGTTTTCAGTGCATCTAATGACGGAATTTTGTACCAATAAAAAGGTAGTAATAACCCTGATCCTACACTGTGAAGTTCCTGTAGGGTCCCACTGAAAATTCATTGTTCTAACAAAGATTGTCAGTGCTGCTGAGGTTCATGAGTTTTGCATTGATGGAAAATGTTGTAATTGTTTGTGGGACACTTTGGTTTTATTTAAAGATTTGGTCATATCTGAGAGTGAAATCCTGGCCATGCTGAAGTCCACATACTGGTCATAGCCTTCGGAGGGGCTGCAAGTAATGACAAGCAAATCTGGATTTTTTGTAATGGGTATATCAGAGAAATGATGGGGAGCTATGAATTGTCTCCTGCTGAAGATGTGACATGTGGCTACTACAGAAAAGCCTTGTGTTATAGAGACAAAGCTAATTAGTTGGGTGAGGATTTGGTTTTGACCTAGAAAATCCCCATTGCCAGTTAGTTGTATTCTGTCTCCCAGGACTGAATGCTTTTCAGGGTTGCTCCCAAAGACCTTGTTCTGTCTTCACCTTTACAGAGGTCTCACTGTTTTGCGAAGGGTTTATTTCCTCAAATAAGAATTGCAGTTTTGAGATGCTCTGAATGCTGCAAACAATTACCACTAGCAAAACCCATCAAAATCTGCAGATCTGTTCCATGGGAAAATGTTACACCTGGGATTGTTCACAAAAATGTGCCTCTGGTTTGTAAAATGCCTTACTATAGGGTTGTATAGAGGGAAAATAGAAGGGGGAATGTTTTTTTTTCCCTTTGTGCATACGGATTTGGAATTTGAAATAAGCCTCTCGGATATTTTAGGCCAACAATCATTTTGTACCACAAAGGATTTAACACCATATTGGCATCTGTACCTTTGCACACATCATTTTTCAATGAATAGTATTTTCGTGCATAGGAGTGTTCACAGGCAGTGTTAGGCACCAAAACATTACTGCATCATGCTACCATACAAGAACCAGTGCATGAAAGGGGGCTCCTGTGTTATCATTTTCTGAGCTGGGTAAAACCCAGAAGATGAAGGTGGGAAAGGAGGATTGAGATAACAACAGGCAGACCTTGAGCCTTGCCTAAGCCACATACTTTAACATACATTTAATTTAAGCCTAAGAATGGTCACCCAGCTTTGCCTGGTCAACTGGTAAATCACATTTGCCAATTCATTACAGACCTCTACTACATATCCCCTTACTTGTCTCCTTTCCAGCTGAAAAGTCCTATCTCTTTAGTCTCATCTTACCTGGAAGCTCTTTTCTGTTCATCCTTATTGCCATTTGCTGTGTGTTTCCTGGGTCTCTTCTATCCTTTTAGAGGGAATGAACAGTACAGCGGGCAGTAGTCAAGGCTCGTGTCTAGGCATAAGGAAGTTTTCTATTCTGTCCTCTGTTTGTTGTCTAACAATTTCTAACATGATAGGATATTTTTTTGGCCAAGGACAAGTACTGAGTTGATGTCTTCAGTGCACTATCCCCAAGGATTTCTAAATCTCTTTTTGTCAGTGGTAATACCTAACCCAGACATGTCAAAGGACTTATGGAGTTTGGGTTTCTCCACATGTGCATTACTTTGTAGTTAGTGAAATGTAATTCAATCTGGTGCTTCCATACCCTATCAATCAGTTTGTTGAGATCTCTACACCTCATCACCCTTGGTTTTACATTTGACAATCTTGAATGATTTGGGAATCAATTGCAAATATCATTTTCTTAATCACCCCTTTCCTGCATTATTATGGATGACTTGCACCGGAGAGGTGCCAGGACAGGACTTTGGAACAGTGTCTTAGCAACACTGTTCTGCAGTAAGAAATGAGTTTCCTTTCTTTTAACCAGTTACTAATCCACAAGAGATTGTTCCTTCTCACAGTGTGACAACATTAGGAATCTTTGGTAAGAGATGTTCTTGAAAGTTTTTCTTTAAGAAAACCCCAAACATTTAAATAATATCAGCTAGATCACCCTTACCCATACAGTCAGTGAATCCTTCAGAGAGCTTGAAAGGATCAGTGGTACCATTATCACATATTTACCCACGCAATTAAGTCTGTTCCTTAGCATAGTTTCCACTAATTTCCTCAGTACCATGACCAAGTCTAAGTACTCAAATTCCAGGATCACCCATAACTATGTGTTTTAGTGAGTAGACATTTATGATGCCCAAAAATTTACTTCTACATCTTGATTAAATATGACATTTATCCACTCTTTGTGAAGACAATCAGTCTACCCCTACAATTATGCTTTCTATTTTTGCACTTTTTAAAATTCTCTGAACATGTTATAATCAGAGTCGTCATCTTAATGGGACAGCTGAGAGAACAGTCCTAATGGTTCCTATTTAGAAGTGGCAATGTTTATAGACTGAGTCTAGAGAAGAACAAAATTGGCTTCAAAATTGCAGCTTTATAAGGAAAGTCCAAGGCCTGAATGTTGGCTCTGAGACATCTGCCAGGCACAGGAGCCACAGCAGCCATCCTTTCAGGGTAATGCCAGGCATGAAATCCTGGCACTGCAGAAATCAGTGATATCGGTAAGAGTAATGAGCTGAAAGTAAAAGGGGAATTTGGGCTAAATACAGGAAAAATTATGCTTGCCACAATTAATATAGACAGCTAGACATAGTAATTGATTAAATAGTTGTCTAGAGGCCATAGGTGCAGGATAAGTTTGCTTTCTGTGCTGAGGCAGAACCAGGTCCTCTGAGCAGTAGCTCTTTGGTTCCACTGCAATGCCATTTCAGAGACAGCATCCTTGCTAAGGCAGAAGTATGCCGTTTTCTGACTACCAGCATTGCCGGACCAACCTTTTACATCTGTAATCATATGCTCTTTTGGTTTGGTAAGATGGAGAGGATAGAACAAGAGGAGAATTTATGCCAGACTGAGAACAAACATTGCCTCGTGTGGGTGGTTTTATACCTTGGAGGCCAATCACTCATGTTTCTGACTTGTTTGCCCCCCTTCTTTACTTCTGATGGGAAAACAATCCAGAAAGATGTAAATCATGATACAAATCTCCCCACCCCGTGTAAAAATGAGAAAATGGAGCAAAAGGGGCTGCCACATGCATGCAAAGAGAGAGATAGGGAGAGATGGCAGAATTAATTTCTTCTTAATAAATTTGACACACGGACTGGGAGCATGTTTATAAAGCCCTAACTGAGAGTAGAGGAGGGTTTGTATCTTTGTTTTTCTAAAGTGCAAAATCAGGGCTGGTTTATTGGACCCATGGGATTGGACAGTGTGTAGAAGGCCACCCATCTGGAAACCAGCTGATCACTGCTGAAACTTTCTTCCCAGGCTCCATCCCTTCTCTGACAGGGTGCTGGGGTTTTATGAGAGGCCGACAGCAAGCCTTTTGCAGACCGTAACTCCTTGTCTCAACAAAAATTGCTATAAATTAGCTGGAGAAAGGACCTGAGGGGATTGTCCCAATCTGGCTTGGAGTCCCAAGTCCCAGGTCAGCATTTTTAACAGGATAATCTGAGTTTTCAAATAAATTGTGTCTGGAAACAACCTTTATGGGAAATGGGTGAGTGGGAGGTAGAAGGAGACAGCGAAAGAAGGAAGGGAGTCAGAGGAGGTTATTTCTAGATGGTGAAAGTGTAGACCATATAAGTCTCTTTTCCCCAAAGACTTTTCAGGGTTTATAAAGGGAATCAGCTGGTCTTTGGTTCCCCAGGAGTCCTTATTTCCTTCAAGTTGAAGCTAACTCCTATATAGAACTTGGACTCATGCTCTGAGCCCGAGTATCCAAAATTTTATAAGCATTCAGAAATTAAGCTTGCATATGACCTTCACAATAGATCCCATTTTCATGATAAACTAAACCTAGTACATCTTGGAACACTCCATTCCCATCTGAAAGATGTGGCCAAAAAAGCCCCTTTCCTATCCAAATAACTAATATGATACTAGGCTTGTATCCCACAGTGGTTTCACAGTAAACATAGTTTCAGGATGGAAAGAGATTATCTTGAATTATACATTGAACACACTTGAGAATTTTTTCTGGTCCTGTCAGCTCTGCGTGGAGAGTGGAATCAATGGGGTGATGCTACAGCAGGGAAAACAACTGAGGTTTTGCTTTTCAAAACAAGGAAGTTAATTACAAACTAAAACTTTATTAAGTACTGAAAAACTTTGTTCGGGAAATTAAGTAAGTATTTTGATACACTATAGACAAATAGTTACCCTATTTAATAACCAAACAGTGTTTCCAGGTAAGTAGACTGGATACTTTCTAATGAAAACTATTTATGCCTAAGTTTGTTTTGGAACTTTTGAAATGGTTAATGAAATAGAAGAAAAAAATTTGCCATTAAAAAAGATCAGAGAGCAATTTGCTTGGGTTGAACATAAACATTGCCATAGCAAGCTTTTGCAGTGTACTTTCACATTTTATGGTAAACTAGTTGGCTGTTCTGTTGCACAGAGGTTTCATTATCTTGGTTTTCGCTTTCCAGAGTGGCTGAGTGGCTGAGTCAAGTGGTTGAGGAAGAGGATGGAAACCCTTGGACTTCTCATCTTGGAGGGAGGAGGACATCTCTGAGCAAATTGGGAAAATACTACTTGTATCCAGGGATGGCTGCAAGAAGCACTTCTAAGCTGGAGGACAGAAGGAGAGGAACACCTAGCACCTTGTCTAGATCTTAACAGCAGTTAATGGCCATGTCTGGTCTGGAAGAGAGAGCAGATCGGCAAAATGTAATGAGCAAGAAAGCCCTTTCAGATCCCTCTCTACATGAAGACAGCACCAGGTAGGCTGGAGAGAGCTTTGGGTGGGGATACCGATGGTATGTGACTTCAAAGCTGCTCTGTGAACTGTGGAGTTTTCTGAGTCATTTCACATCGTCTTTGTCAGAACTTAGTCTGTTTTATGGAGTGGTGAGGTCAGTCTGTTGCAAGCTGTGATGTTTGGATGTGCTGGTGCTGGGGTTTGGCATGAAATAATCAGTAGTAACTAGGACATGTTGTGGTTTTAAGATGCTTCTTTCCCCAGGCATAGCAGTAATGTCCATTCTGCTTTTAGCTGGAATGTGTTTCACTTGTAGATCCAAACGCTGCTTGAACTGCAATAATTAATTATTACCAAGTTTAAAATCAAGTCTGGCTTTCATAGGAATGTTGACAGACCCATGCCCCAGCTGGAGCATAAACCAGAAGGGCAATATCTCTAGTTGGTACTATCCTCATATGACCTTCTGGGTGTTAGTAGGTGTATGTGCCTTTCGTGTGTGTTAGTGCACAGGACTGCGTGACTGTGCTCTCTCTTCCACAAGATACAGCTGGGGAAAGGGTACAGATAGCAACTCAGTGCAGAATTTTGGGTATGCAGAAATTGTGGCAATTTGAATTGGGAATAAATTTCTTAAGCTATTTGCAGGAACACTTGGAGGCTCTCAAAATGTCAGAGAAAATACAGAATTCCAGTGTGTGAAATGTCCTGGCAGAAAGCTTAGCACAAAATTGCAGAAAACAAAACAAAACTTTCACCAACTTCCACCAGCTGGAGCTGTTACCATAGCTGCCAGTCTACCTTGGTTCAGAAATTGCCTACTGCTGGTTGATCTGTAGCACTACTGTGGTTGAAAGATACAGTGAAAGGAAGCTCTTTAAGTTCTCAAAATGTATTATGTGTGAAAACATTCAAATATACACTTAATTTAAAACAAACCTGCTGAGAATCAGGTTTTTTGCTGTTTGCAGGCATGCCAAGAACTCTGCTTTCTCCTGCAATAGTTAATTCTATAACTTAGTCTGACTGGGGCTCATCCAACTCCTATTAAAAGCAGTGGAAAACTGCTGGTAGAAGCTGGATTGGGCTCATCTGGTCCCCTGTTGTAATTTGTGGTGATATGCCAAAGCAGAATGAAGATAACAGCCTCAGACTGTAAATTCGTTGGGGCAGGGACTCTCTGTTTGTATATGTTGTATAATGTTGAAGACATTTGTCGACACTTCAGAAATAATGAATAATACCAGTGTGAGGAGGAAATCTCTCCACTCAACCCTAGGTGTTTCTGCTGCTAAGTGTTGAAAGAGAAACACAGAGCACTGAGCTTTGAAGACTTGGCAGGTGAGGAGAAGGAAAAATCTTTTCACTTCCCATTTAAATTTAAGCTTAATCTGCATTTGTTGGGTCTGGTTGAAATATTTGAGCTTTTAATTTAATGTTGTTGGTTTTGGGAAAACTTCTTGGGATGCATGGCATGAAAACACCTTAGATATGTGGCAAGGTTTTGATTTAATTTCTACTTTCATCTGTTTTCCATTACAAACCAGACTAATTGCAGTAAGATTCTCTGTGGCAAAAATACTAGGGGAAGTGTGAATTTGGAAGTTTTCTCACTTTACAGTAACTGTAAAAACAGTCAGCAAACTGGTTCTAAAATGACTTGGTATGGGAGGGAGCAAAGCTTGCTTGTCTTCATAGTAGCAGGGTTTCACTGGTGCTATCAAGTTTTCAAAGCTCTCAAATTCAACCTATCCATATTTATAGAAAACCTACTTTGCACACTTGAATTGCATTTACTCCTATTTTAGAGACTTTTAAAAGTCTAGCACGAGCTGACATGCCTCTGGTGTTTGAAGTGCCCACGTTAACTGTCCACATTTTGCTGTTAAACAGCTGATGGATGGCTATGCTCATGAAAGAAAACTGCTTGTTTAAAAAAAGATAAAAAAGGAAGGGGGGGGAGGCTTTAAGCAGTGCTTATGGAGGAGGACTGAAGAGTCCCTTGGCATGTTTTTTCTGCATGTTGTGTCCAATAGGTTTTCCCCAGGGTGGTGTTGGCTGGGTTCCCTTGCCTTGTGCACTGGCATGGTGATGTGGTGTTAGGCAGTGTGCGTATTCCCTCCTGCTTCCTTCTCCCAAACTGCTTGTGCTATAAACCTGGTCATTGAATGATCCTGATCTTAAAACAATGCTCCTATAACAGCGCGCCCGGAACAGGATGAAGCAGTGAAAGGCAAAGATATCTGCACTACCTAAGACAGTGGGCCATGAGTTTATTGCCTCAGTCATATTTTTCTTTGGGTCCGGACTTGTCACAATTTTTTTTTTTTATTTCAGATAGTGTTTTAATGGGCAGTCCCAGGATTTTGAGCTGCCATAATATGAAACTGGCATGGTTTGTATTTGTGTTTTGTTTTGCTATTCAGGTTTTTTTTTGGTAGAGAAATATTTGAATCCACTTTAGCACTGAGGAATAAAAAGAAACTAAAAAACCAAGAAACCTCCTAAGAACATACGATTCTATGGTTCTATGACATGATATTTTGCTGTGATTTATCCTACGATACATTTGTAGGGAAAGTCTTATAGGACTGAGATAAGATACCACTATGCACAGATTTGTTAGTGTTTGTGCATACGAAATTCTGGCTTGGAGTATATGCGTACATAATGTGTATGTGTATTCAGTGCGGTGAGCTGGGCTGTGGTCCTGCTCCTTCCATCAGGCATAGCAGAAGGTAAAACCCTTGATGACTGTGATGACCGAGACATAGCTGTGGGACAGCTCAGTTTTCTCTTTTAGAAAACTCGGGTCTACCTAGCTGAGCTTTCTGTTTTGCAGGTTCCATCTACATCATTTCTAAACTTTGATCCCATCAACATCCAGGACCTACAACACAAAAGAACAGACCAATAAATTCTGGCTCCCTTGCCTCCGTGAGAATTATTGATTCTATATATTTTTTAATGTATGCAAGTCTCTTTTGGGGAATTGCCCTGTGGACACAGGCTCCAGTGCACTTTGTGCTTATCAGCTCATGGTACGCTATTGTTCTGTACGTGTTGACATCATTTGTGTAGCTGTTGAGAGAAGCAGGAAGGAAACTGAAATGCCAAGTGAATTTCAAAGTCGTTATCACCATGTGGAAGAGGGACAGTTGTCAAGTGAAAAGTGGCAGAATTGGCAGGACTGGATCTAGTGGCTTGGTAGTTCTGAAATACCAAGTAAACAGCAAACAAACAGTTAAACAGAGATGCGGAGAAATGGGGTGTCACATTTGCTGTGTTCAGGCTGACTTGGGAATCCAGGCTTGCAAGGGATGCTGCTGATTGTTCTAAAAAAATCTTTTCTGCATTGCACGTATAGAAACATGCTGCTCTTTCTGCAGTCTCTGTGTTTGGTTGGTTGAACTTAATATTTGCACGTTAAAAAAACAATTACTGATCCTTATGTAGTGGAAAGTTGGGTCTGAACTGTGAAGTGTAAATACATCTGTGGACATTTCCAAGATTTGGGATTCTGTAATTATGAGGTTTTGGTCTGGGCCTGTCTCTAACTGTAGCTGAACAAAAACCTCCTCACTGTAAACTTCCTTTCGCAATAGAATACAAACCCCCCAAAGCACATATGCCACAAAAAACCTCTCCGGGTGACCTAGTGAGTTGTCATCAGGAGGTGATTCTGCACACTTGGCCCTGGATCTTGTATGGCTTGGACTTCAACTCTGGCAGAAAAAAAGTATTCTTTCTGGTAGTATTTCCTATATCCTGAAGGATAGGGCCTCTCCTTTTGCTGGGTGTTACACCCTGTCTTTCCCCAAAGAGTTAGTCCTCATACAATAGAGAATAATGCTAGTCTGGCAGTGAACTAGATCAGCTGATCGAGTGAGTCCTTTCTGTAGTGAATCTGTGATGCTGCTATACTGGAATGTGTAGAAGGAGCCAAGAAACAGTTATGGGAGAGTAAATTGCCCTGTTTGTTCTGGAGACGGGCAGAAGTAAAAAATGACATACCCAGTGATCTATGTGTACACGTATATGTATATGGTAAAGCAGAATACTTTTTGGCACGACACGTGATTACATTAAAAAAACTTGGGTTCCCTTTTCTTCCCTTGCTTTTTATGTTGAGTGGTGTTCTTGCTGCTGGGATGAAGGATGTAAATGGGGTGTTGGATCTTCAAGCTTTCTCCAGAGCTGAGTAGGCTGATCAGCTGTGTTTTAATTTGCTTCTGGGACAGCAGAATTTTTATTTTATTTTATTTTATTCTCTGTATGAGGTGTAGGATGATCTTCAGGATAGGGAGCTCCTGTGACCTGACTGAGCCAGGTTCTTTGGGGTCATCTTGCCCTGACTGTAAGGGGTGAGTTGTGCATATCAAGTTCTTATTAGCAGATCTTCATCCTCTCCCCTTCTTAGCCTGTCTAGAGCAGGAAAATACCTGGTCCTATCCCAATGCTCTTTGGGCCTCCCCAAGAGTTGCTTGCTACTAGTGTTGAAATCCCCTGCTGATAGCAGGACCTGCAGAGATAGGAGCTCTGCTCTGTAACATGCTTTCCCCGTTCTGTGTCCTCTTCTGGAGCTCTGCATGTCGGCACAGAGGATGTGGCAAATTTTCTTGTTACCACCCTCATGGGGAGAACTGCTTGTGGTTAAGATGATTTGCAATTGTGGTGTTTTGTGGTTATGTTATTGCTTCCTCCTATAATCCCACATGCTCTGGTGCACAGGGTGTTTAATAGCATCCTCAGGTTGACTCCATGATGACTAATTTACTCAGACCACACAGACTATTCATATCCTCTGGTAAGAAGCTGAGTGGTGAGGACTGGTTATAGACCTTAGTGAAGGCTGCTGAAATACAGTCTTCACAGCCCATGGTGGCAAAGTGCAGATACAAAGACCACTTCTGTCTGCAGTTTTCTGAGCAGGCGAGAGCGCATTACCCTTCAGCAGCCCAGCCAGAGTCCTTCCTCTCCCGCTGGCAGATTGATAAGGAGGGACTTTCTTCTTCCACAACTGAGTGGTGCTCTGATTTACTGCAGCTCTTCCTTAAGCACTTCCGGAGGTCAGAGGGCTGCAGACATTAGCCCATAATGGAAGACCTGAGGTCATTTGTAACCAATACCAATGAACCTGGGTGCCATGCGGTGCAGCTGGGAGTAAATAAACCTGTCCCCTGACTTGCTTTGTAAAACCTCTCACTACTGTGACACAGAGAGGAGTATGGAAGAAAAATGGATGGTTCTCATCAGAAGAAATATAGTGCCTAGTGTCTTGTGAAGCGTGTGTGTTTATCTGTTATTCTTGTGGGATGCTACCCTGCAATGCAACTGTGCTCCCTGAGGAGGCTCTGGTGGCCACAGTGGAGACTGAGGGCTGCGTTGCTCTTGCCCAGGCAGCCTTTCCTCAGCCTACCTTGCTTCAGCCTTGTTATTTACCATTTGTAATGGAAACTTAGAACAATTCCAATGAAAAGTTTACTTTTTAGTTCAAAGAGCACTAAAAAATCCTGTATTTCAATAACACTAGTCTGTATTGGAAGACCTGGGATCATTCATAAGCAGTATAAATTAACACAAGTTAGGTGGCTGTGTTAAAATTGCTGATGGTCTTTGCTCCAGTAGCGTCTAGTTGCCCAGCTGCAGTGACTGCTGACAGAAGGAACTAAAACTGTGAGTGTCCTGCAGGCAGAAGTCCTGGTGGAGGTAACTGAAAGACTGAGCACCATGTGCAGGGAAGCAGACCCAGACAGCATGCATTGCTGTACATGCAAACGAAGGGACTAATCCTAAAGGCAACAAATTTTTCTGCATTTCAGTGCAGTAAATCCCACTAAAATGCATGGCAGGGCTCTCAGAGGCTGGCTCTGAGGCTCGGCAGCTGCACAGCGTTGTCCCTGCATGGCTGAGCAGCTGGGGTCTAGGCTGGCCGCAGGGTTGTGCATCTGAACAAGAGGCCTGACAGCCAGCCACTCTTGTGCTTCGTCCCAGAGCAGAAAGAGGAAAGTGCCTAAGGCAGAGGAGAGAAGCGCTGGAATGGTGATGGAGTTACCGTTAAGCAAATCAGTTAGGGGTGGAGTGCTGAAAGCCTGTACTTGGTGGTGCAGCTGTCTCTCTCTGTTGATTATAAGATGAGCTCTCCTGGTATGACTGTCCATGCAACAGTCTTTTGAGCCGAACTGCTACAGCGGTCACTAAACTGGGAGCAGTCTGAGTCACTTGCGGTGTGAAAACTACCAGCAGTGTCACCATGAGATGGGCATCTGTTAGTTCTGAGTGCATCTGGGAAGGAATTCCCAGCAGAGCTAGGGTAGTGTTGACACCATCTAGGAGACCTGGGAAATCCCATCTTTAATGCTGTGTTCAGTATTAGTTGACCCACACCCAGAAGAGGTAGATTCAGGCTGGAAGAGGTACAGAGAAGGCCTTCTAAAATGATCAGAAAAATGTACTGTTTGTCTTATATATGAAATTTGGCTTATTTTGTCTAGCAGAATAAATAAGATGGGGCTGTGGCTGTGCTCTGCCAGCACACTGGGAGTAAATACCAGGGAGGCAGATGATGTATTCACACTAAAAGACGATGCTTTGTATTTTAGTTAAAGCCTTCTTAAGGACACATAAGCGAGTGGTAGACAGTCTCTTGTATATTTTGTTTTCACCTTCCTGGGCACTTCTGTAAAAATCTGGCACATTCATAAATTCTGCTCAATTATGCCCCCCAATCTGCAGAAAATTTACAAAATGGAATTAGGCAGGATGCCTTCACCTGTGCATTAACCTCTGTGTTGTGTGTGTAATTGAGACAGTGGTCCAAAAATCCCATGAAAATGTATTTGGCTCAATTGGGCAGGATTTTCACATCTGAAAATGGGAGCTCAAAAGGTGGGAAACAGTCTTTTTTAAACTTTTGCTTGAAAACAATGGCCGTGATTAGCACCTCCATTCATCCAGTAATCTCACAACAGGATCTGTCATCAAGTTGTACTCAGACCGGCTCGTGTCTACTCCAGCTTCATTACTGGAAATGAAGTCTATTTATACTGCTTTGAATGTTCCACGCAATTCAAGTCCTGAGGAGAAAGACAAGCTCAATAGCCTGAGCGGTGTTTGTTTGCCCGGTTTTATCACTATCAGCAAAGGAAGCAATTTTCATAAACAGCAGGGAGCAGGGAGCCCCTCCCCAGCATGGCTGTTGATGGCTGCGGTGGCTGTACCTCGAGTGCCCTGCGGACCGCTTCGCACCTGAAGCCTGCCCTGGCGGCACGGAGGTGATGACAATAGGCCTCCAAGATAAACAAAATAACTGAATAAAAAGTGCTGAAAGCCAGCAGCAGGTGAACTGCTAAGAACAAACCCCCGCGCACCCATCCCCCTGCCTGCGAGGCAGGCTGAACTGTGACTGGGCAAAGCTTATGTTAACACAAGGTCCTTTTCCCCCCCTGCCCTAACACCTCCCTTCCCAACTTTCAACAATTGTTTGATTACTTGTGTGATACAGCTAGAGAGAAAAAATGATTAGCTGCCCCCCTTCCTCTTTCACAACAAAACAGAGAGGAAGCAGCTTGACCGGGGCTTTGTACAGCAGCCAGGTGCTGTTGGGTGGCTGGTCACTGCTCTCTTCAGGAAGGTAAATATTGGGCTAGAGGCGATTACAGCTGTGTTCAGAGGAGCACCACACCGGCAGCAGCCTTCACGCCATCACGGGAACCCTGTGCTCCAGCATGCATTTGCATGTCTCCTGCTGAACCAGCTCTTGTTGGTGTGTCTTTAGCAGTAATTGGTTCAAGCCTCAAGTAAACATTTGGCTCCGCGTTAGTTGGCGAGATGGTGCACATATGGAGGTACTCTTTGCAGGGGTTGAAGTAGTGTTTATCCTTTGCTCCAGCCTGGTTAAAGGCAGCTGTGTTACAAAGCCAGTAGACAACCCAGCCGAGATGGCCTGTGCTCTGAAGACCACTGGTGTCACCAGGAGACTGCACTCCAGCAGTCTCTGGAGCATGTTCCTCTCCTGCCACATGCTGCTAATTGCTTGCTTTACTTTACTCACAACTTCTAGGAAGAGAAATAGGATGAGAGAAACTCTGGAAGTTTTCCCTGTGGCAATACACTTCCTGAAGCACCTCTCATCTAAGAGGCCAACAGCACCTGGCTGCAGAGGCACTGGGCTCCAGGAGAAGGCCTTCCCTGAGATGGAAGCAGTGATTCTTAGACATAAGATGATAACAATTGGCAGGATTTGTGTGTCATGCTGTCTGTGTTCATGGGGTGATGCCAGTGTCTGTACTTGCTCTTACCAGGTTTCACACTCTGCTGTGGAAAGATAATCCCTCACTCCATTGTGAAGAGTTGTGCAAAAACTGGCTAGCAAATGTTACTATTATGATGAGAGGTATCAGCCCCTGCCTATGTAATCTGTACTGGGCTCTAGCAGACATACCCAGCACAAAGAGCTGACAGAGTAAACAGGGAGGCCAGATAAAGTAGTGGTAAGGTGGTCAAGGTCACGCAGCCGGTCAGAGTTGGGCCAGCCTCTGGGTCTCGTGGGTCCCAGGCCGATGCACTGCCCAGTGCAGCAGGCAGCCTCGCCCACTTTGTTCTACATCAAATACAGGCACCCTCTGGGAAAGTTTGCTGTTTTAACAGCTGCAAACTTTGCACAGGGTAGATTCAGTTTATGTGGCGCTTTCTTCCAGCTTCTTATTAGGAAAATCAAGGTAGCACAATGGAAACTCAGGATCTTTTTGAAACAGCTTAGCATGGTGTTAAATCAGCTTTCTACTTGAGCAGCACTGTTCACGCAATCTAGAATTTCATGAAAGCCCAGCAGGGCCACTTCATTGCAACCCCCATGGCTGCAGGAAGAGGAGGGTAAATCTGGGATACACAGAGACTTTTAGGGCTTCTGTCAATCCAAAGGGAGCTTGGGGCTGGCAAGGCAGGGAAACCTTTTCATGTTTTGTCCCTGCCAGATACCTGGGTGGTATTGCCCAATGATGAAGGGAATAGAACAGGACCCATTTATCATTTCTTCTATTTTCTCTCTTTATTTATTTTTCTTTTAAAAACACATTAAAAATTTAATTCAGTGCTGGGGAAAGGTGACAGATTAACAACCCCAGAGATTTCAGCCCTCTGTTTATCCTCTGAACAGAGAGCTGTATGCACATTTCTGGTGCTGCTCCGGCACCGTGCCCCAGCCCCCAAGCCAGAAGCTACCCCAGCTCCTTCCAGCCCCTCTGACCCACTGCATCCCCTCGGATGGAGCAAGGAGTGCTGCTTGGGGTGTGAGTCTGTGCCAGGGACTCCTATAAGTGAGGAAATGGATGACAATTCACCCCGTAACTCTGCATTGTGTTGCATGGTCTCACAGCCATGGTAAGACTGCTCAGCAACAAGCTGTTTCTGTGCAGGGCAGCTGCACAATTGCACAGGGATGTTGTTCCAAGTCCTCTGGGCCAAGCAATACATGTTGAGGTCTCGCTCTAGTTTTCTTTCCAATCTTCATCCTCTCCCTCCAAGGAGGCCAAAAAAGCTAATCCTCTGAGACTCCAACAGAAAAGGCCTTTGGTATTCCCAGGGGCCTGTGGATGGTGCTTTTCACCTCACTGAAGTGCAGAGTAGACGATTTTTTCATACCAGCATGTATAGTAAGACAACCATGTAGCTATGGTGTGATTTTGACAGAGTCTGTCCATTTGCAGCTCCTGACAGCTTCTGGAGAATTTTTAGAAGCTCTATAATCATCTAGTTTTATTTAGGGAATAAACATGCTACATGGATCCTAGCATTAGGTCGCCAACTTTGAAAAGGTGAAATTCATCCCCCATCCCTCCAGCGTTTCTCGCTGACATACTTGGTTGGATTTTGTTTGATAATTCTTACTGTGGGTCATTTCAGATTCCCACCATAAAGGCCTTGAGTAGTTACCTTTTCATCAGCTCTGGTGTTCGGAATAACCCTTTGCAAACTAGGTATTTCCCTCTGCCATAAAGCTGGAGTGTTTGGGAGAAGAGAGGAGGTCATCCTTCACAAACTAGTGAGCATGGGTTGCGATGGGGGTGGCACTGTGGGGGGTAAGGCTTCCCAACATGCACAAGCAATACCTCCTTGCAATTAGTAGTGCTGCCACTGCCCTCTCCTCTCACTCAAGAAGTGACATTCCAAGACGCGTATTTGGCGTTTGAACTACCCTATCTCCTGGACCCAAGGGACAGGGGCTAGGACAGCTCTGTGGGAGGCCCTGGTGTTGAATCCATTTGGCTGGTGTGCCCAAGGGGCCTTCCATCATCACCTGCCTCTGTTGAAGCGAAGGCGTCCACCGCACCAGGTGGTACTCAGGAATTTTATCCAGTTTGAATTACTCAGGGCAGAAACCCCTCCTTTGCTGTTTCTGCCTGTGGTATCAGACGTTTGACCCCATCCCCCCTTTTTGCTGAAGGGGCAGAAATTTGATAATGGCCATAATTATGTCTGTACATTTAACGTATGCTCAGATCATCACTGCTGTATCCACTTGTCCATAATTACCAGCAGTGGACATAGTGGCTTCAAAGGCCACCCAGTTATCATTTATGTTTACTATAAACACAGCAGCTGTTTTGGGTTACGAGGGTGGTCATTTTGCTGGAATTTGATGAGCTAGACCCTGAAATCCTTACCTGATACCAGCTCCCTCCCTCTTTCAGGAAGAAAATTCAGTATCAGGAGTGCTGATACATGCCACCGAAAGAGGGAGGATAGACGCGCTGTGCCTCATATACCCCTGGGATTTGCTGCTGTGTGCAAAGTGGAGCTCTAGATTTTGGGCTGTGGCTGGTGTTTCTCTGGGCTATGCTTCCTTACAAAGGGACATGCATTATAGCTTACCTTTGCCACTAGGAATGACGCTGTCCTGTTATAACTCAATGCACAGGACAGTAAAAAAAATGTTCTGTGTTGTCAGTGCAATCTGAAGAAAAAGACAGAGCTCCTGCAAGGTGAGGAAGAAAGAAGAAAGCTCAGACAAATATAAAGCTTTGGAGATTTTGAGACCTCAGGACGGGCTGATGGTGCCCATGGCTTTGGTGTAATCTCTACAAAATTACAAGTTGTTAACTCGTGCTTGAAGGCAGCAGCACAGTGTAACTTATGAACTGCCTCTTACTGCTTTTCTTGTCGGTAAGATGGAACTTACAGTTGCTCACAGTCATTTGGCCAAAAGAGATAGGAGTTTTCCAAGTTTTTCTCTTAGTTGAAAGTCTTCCATCTGGCACAGCGTTTAAGAAATACCATCGGAGTGGGTTTTTAAACTAGTTTTTGGCTGGTGTGTAATCCTTCCTGATTTTTGTTCTTGCTGCTTTTTTACCAGAGGAAACTAAAGTTCAGTGATTACAGGATGGACTGTAAACACTGATGGACTGAAAGAGAATGAAATGAAGGCAACATATTTTGTTGCTATGATAGCACTTTATGAGAACTGAGTTAAAACATGGGGAAATGTCACACCACTTCTAGGGAACAAAACTTTGCCCATGCATCAGCTCTGAGGCCACAGACTCTTCCTTTGGGAAGAGAGGCACAAAGGAGCCACTGCTGTGCAAGGCTTATGCTTTCAGTGAGTGGAAATACTGCAGTCAGCCTCACCCCACAGCTTGCTTTGGAGTACCTGGAAGCAGTTCAGCAGAAAGGCTAACCACAGCAACAGAGGCAAGTGGGCTAGAGATGTGCAGCAGGTAGGCACCTGCAACCTGACTCCAGGTAATGTGATCTGACTTGGTTATTCATCTTCACTGGAAAAAAGATGCTTCATCTTATCTCTAAAGGAAAGAGCAAATTGGCTGGTGTTCGCAGCAGATAACACATATCAGGGTGACATATTTATAAGGGGAGGAAAGAACAACACAGTCAGTGCCTGTTTATTTATTGTTTCATGAATTACAAAGGCTAAATAGACTCAGCACTCCTTCACTCCAGAAAGAGCAGTGTCCATGTGTGATTGAGAAATTAGCCCTCCAGTGAGGTTCAGACCGTTATAATGTTCTCCTCCCAGTCAATAACTGAGACACATCATAGCCTCAAACAATAATATTAATGGGAAAGCCCCTGAGACAGAGAGCTACAAAGCCAGCCTTGTGATAGAAAACCCTTCCTAAGACTTACTAACAGATACACTGGCTGATGTTGTCATGTTATGGCACGTGTATATGTTCTGTAATGTGTGGCATGTAGATTATCGGCAGTTTGTGGGTTGTCAATATTTGCAAGTGAATGTTTCATGTAAATTGAGAAAGATGTGTTCCACATCCAGAATGCTGCATCAGGTCTCCTGCACCCTTCAAGGCTTTTTGGCTGTGCACTAGAGCCAGTGACAGTTAATATTTTCATGTTCTTAAGGTGAAGATTTCCGCAAAGTCCCCAAAGAACTACAGAGGGATAAACAATGCAGTGCTCTCTTGCACAGTTACAAGTTCAAGGATTATAAGGAGTAGGGAGATGAAAGGATTGATTTTTAAGGTAAAATGTTAAAAAGGCAAAAGAAAAAAGTGTCTTGCAATACTGTACTAAGAAATGAACTTGCAGTAGGAGGGAAACATCAGAGGACAATGGGTTGCATAGCATGACACAGGAGGATACATGGGGGGCATTCTCAAGGAGGAAATTTTAGCCTGCGTAGCAGAGTATGTGCAGTAAAGCAAGGTTCACAAGACTGGAAACGGGGAAAGCAAAAACTAGCTTGAGTGATATACTAGAAAAAGCATCAGAGGCATATTCTGCCTTGGCAGCATGAGAGAATGGTCACCCAAATATTTGGGTTTTTTCATTTTCAGCCTTTGAAACAGAAAAGAGCCAGATCAGACACGTGAAATGTTGTGCTTGTTCTCAGGACCTGGCCCACCTCCTCTTTAGCCGTCGGCCCTCCAGCCCTGTCAAATTGCAAAGGACCAGCTGGAGCAGGTGTCAGCAGAGATGTATCAGCCCAGAGTTTTGCTGGCATTTCTCAGAGCAAGTGGCAGGATCTCTTTTATCACACTGAGCTTTCTCCTGTCAGCAAAGCAGCCAGATGAAATTTCCTTCTCTGGAGACCCCCTCTCTGGTGCTGTGTAGCCAAAGGATTTTGTAGGCTCCTTTACCATCTTAATTCTCATCAGATTTGCATCATTATTCAGGTCTGGAAAAAAACCATAAAGCTTACTTTAAAACAAAAAACTCTCCACAAAGACCTCACCAAGGACTTCTGACTTTGATGTGTTTGAAAATATTTTGGGGATGTTTTGCTTCTGAGCATTTGGAAAGTCTGGACTGAGCTGTTTCGTGCTAACTTTTACAAATGCTAAACATCTTAGCTCTGCTGACATTACTTGAGGTATTGATTTTGAGTCATTTAGTCTAGAGTGTGTTTGAACTCATAAAGAGCAAAGCTGTTTTCTATATTTCAGCCGACATGCTTAAAATGCAGAATGGTGCTGTGTGTCCAGATTTGGGATGCTCCAGGGAAAACCTGGAACTAGAATTTCATTTCAGCCCTCTATAAAAAGCAGGCCACTCGGCAATTTCGAACCATGTTTGAGTTTGACTTTTTGAGTGCTTTAATTTTGGGGCATTTTAGCCTGGACTGTCCTTATTTCCTGCCCTTTGAGACTAGGTCAAAGATTGCCAAAGTGTCAAAGTGCATTGAACACGAGATTTAAACCCGCACCCATAACCTTCATTCTTTCTCTCAGGTGATTTGCAGTTTCAGAATTTACATGGCAACTAAAGCCCACATATGGGGGGAATAATGAATTGCAAAAAGGATTTGGCAATCAGCTTTAGAGAGGGAATGAAGAAGACACAAAAGGTGCAGTGATGGTACTTCTCAGGTGCTGCTGTTTCCTAGGGGTGGTCTTCTATGGTTCTCGCCCTCATAAAGCAAAATAGATGGTTTGGGTTTATACTTCTTTATAAACATAGTTAAACACTAATGAAAGGCAAGGAAAAGATCATGTAAATCAGAAAGTAAAGCACCCTTGATGCCCTGTGGTGATTAGCTAGCAGGATGACTTTGTTTCAGGGCTATAAAATAATTATGAGAGCAGGAGTACTGAGCTAGTGTTTCATGGATTCAGCCCTGCCGTAGTTTGTTTGGAATGCTGAATTGCATGCTCGTGTTGCAATTATTGCTAAAGCATGCATCAAAGCACATCAGCTACTTTGACAGGACATTAGGCCTGGACAAAGAGAATCTTGAAACAAGGAGCTCCCCTTACAAGACTGGCCAGACCTGGCATACATGGAGGAATAGATACAATGCAAGTCCAACTGTACATTGCTTGTTGCTGCCCACACAGTCTTGCTCTAGCACCACCAACACACATTGGTTGTCTTGCTTGCAGAGCCATTGCAGGGCAGGAACCCCATAGCTATTGTACCTGTAACATACCTGGGCTGCAGCCCTTCAGTAGCCTTTGGTTCATGGAGGCCCAGTGGATCCTGCAAGGAGAGGGAGAACTACAAGGAAGGCTGGGAGCTCCAGCTGACAGCTCCTGCCAGGTGGCAGGAATTGGCTTGTATTCATTTGATTTATTGTCTTCTCTTCCATAAATGTAAGTTAGGAAATTCTTGCATTAATTTAAAACAAATAAACTTTCCTTACTGAGTGGGGAATTCAGACTAGCTGAATCTCTGTCCAGAGCTGTTATTCCAGGCAAAGGAATTGGTATTTGATATACGGAGGTGTTTAATAAACACTTCTGATGGTAGGAAAAATCTATCTGTAAAAAAGAGATGTTGCATCATGGAAGTTGTGAAACATCACATAAAGGAACAGCCCACAGCCCAGCTACAAGCACCTTTGCAACCAAATTCCAGTGCAGTCCTTTGAAATGCCAGGGTTAATAATACATGGATTTCATTTAACTTTTTTATTATAAATTAAAAAAAAATAATCTTAGTTTATAGTAGAGAAAATAAGGGTGGAGGAAAGAAAGCAGTTAAAAAGGAAAAAAAAAGTTTAACTGAAGCATAGGATTGAGGTATATTTATTGGGCTGTATGAGACCTGTCCAGCTGGAATCGGCATCAGCAGTCACATTGACGGGTGCTATTCAAGTGATGTCTCTATTCATACGGGATTAGACGGCTGTCTGGCTGCTGGCTGAAAAATCATTATTTTTAGTGCCGTGTCCCTCCAGTCGGTTTTCGTTCTCCTCCTGACAACGTGCAGTTGGGATACATTTTATCTTCCCCCTCCCTTTTTACCAGGTTTTGAACAAATAGAATTCTCTCTGGTTGTTAAGCAGTTTTTTCTGGCCCTTTTTTCTCGTTTCCTACCAGAGGATGATGAATTTGGTCATTTCTAAGGACCTTCCCAGCTGTTTTGGACATGAAGACAAAAACAAGCTTGGAGAGATTCATCGATATTATGGAAGATTAGCCTGGGGGCTTAAGGATTTCTTTCAAAAAGAAAACTTTTTTTCCAGTTTGAGTCTTCCCTGGTGTGCATGACTAAAACACCCATGATACGGAATCAGTGCAAAGACTGAGGGATCTAATTCTCAGCTGCTGTAAACCAGCATTGCCCAGTAAAATTCAGTACAAGCTACCCAGGTTTACACCTGCTGGCAAACCACCCAAGACAGAGGCTGAGTGTCTGTCTGGGCAAGGTAATACACACAACACGGCATTCCCTCTCTGATTTTTCATCAAGAGCCAGCAGCCAAGAAGGCAGCAATGTCTTTTCTTTGAGCCAGGGGTCCGAGTGTGGCAGCTAATTGGTGGCATTTGTTTTTCCTCTGTGGTCCCCCTCCCCTGCTCCTCACAGAGCCGGGCAAACTCTCCCAGCAGCACTCAGTCTATGGTTGGAGGGCATAGCTGTCATTCCATTAGGCTTGGCTAGGCCTGCGTTAAAGCGTGTCATACAAATTGAGGGGATCCAGCATATTGACAGACAGATATTTAGCATGTAATTGCACTGAAAGTGCAGCACAAAAGCTCTGGGAGGTAGGAGAGTGGAGGATTTGGATTGCATGAGATCTAGTTGGAGTGGGGTTTTGACTTTTTTTCCAAAGTGCATTTGAGCTCCATAACAACAGGTGTGATGGTAAGGCACAAATACATCATCCCACAGCCACTTGGGCACTGTGGTAGTCTTCCTCCAGCCTGCCTTGTCCCCCTGAAGAAATCCTGTTTGAGGCATTATCTGTTACAGAGCAAGCAAAGCCATCCCCTGGGCTGGTGCACAGCTCCCGCACACTCATACACAGATTAATTTCTCAAAGGAAACTGAGGTACACGTCTCTGGCTCTGTCAAAACATTGACTCCTGCCCCTTTACTTAGCCTCACCCATGCAGCGATGAATCCCAATGCCTCATGCAACACAGGTTTTACATCATAACAGATGGAACATAAATTTGTCATATATTTGGCATTATAGAAAAAGGGTCATTTTAATTGCTGGGCTTTAGCATTGGTCATTAAGGACCAATTCCATTTCTGCTGAAACTCCAGCTCCCCTCCAAATGCAGTGGAGTTGTTTGTGGCTTCACGCTCCAGGGAATGGTCTGCACCCAACCTGCCCTCAAATGGGTTTTAGGAACCAAGGCTTCAGGGATAGTCATTGGGTCTTAGAGTCCAAAATCCATCAGTGACTTTTACAAAGACAGCTCATGCTCCCAAGTCGTGTTATTTTTAAAAATTTTGCACAGTGGCAGAGCTGGGACATGGGTCCCAGGTCTTCTGCTGGTCTAGGTGCTGCTCTCACCTGCACCTGCCATTCCTCTCCTACAGGTGTTCTGAAGGATTTAGCATGAGTGTCTGCAGACACTAGGAATTATCTCAGGCTATAGCAGAGTGACTTCAGAAAAACATCTGAACTGGAACATACCCAAATAATTCCTCAAACACTCAGTGGTCTGAGAGGGGGAGAGCTGTTCAAACATATTTGTTGGGCATGGTGGTATGATGGGATTGAAACTGGGTCTCTTTAGTCTGAAAAAAAGAGATTGAGATTGGGTATCTTTAGTCTGGAAAAAAGACAGTTGAGGGGGGACCTGATCAATGTTTATAAATACTTAAAGGGTGGGTGCCAGGAGGATGAGGCCAGTCTCTTTTTGGTGGTGCCCAGTGACAGGACAAGAGGTAACGGGCACAAACTTGAGTATAGGAAGTTCCACCTAAACATGAGGAGGAACTTCTTTACCTTGAGGGTGGCAGAGCACTGGAACAGGCTGCCCAGGGAGGTGGTGGAGTCTCCATCTCTGGAGATGTTCAAAACCCGCCTGGACGCGTTCCTGTGCAACCTGATCTAAGGTGGCCCTGCTCTGGCAGGGGGGTTGGACTAGATGATCTCCAGAGGTCCCTTCCAACCCTATGATTCTATGATTCTACGAAAAGAGAAGCAAACACTGGCTGTTACTACTGGTCTTGTAGTAGGACAGGTTGCAGATTAACCTGCTTATGTCAGCTAATGGGGAAAACAGGTGCAAACCATTGGTGCTGCGCTGGAGTCAGGACCAGTGGTAGGAAGATCTGTAGTGCTTTGGGTTTGCTTCTTTGCACTGTACCTCTGCTTAGATGCTTAGGTGAACTTTCTCCAACCATCCCTCAGACAGAGTTTGTTAAAGGTAAACTTATGAGATGAAGCTTTTAAAACAGGCTACTGAGATCTGATTCTGAGTTTATTTTGAGCATTCCTGGTGTTTAGAAGTTTAAGAACTGTGGGTTTGAATCCAGCCAGAAGGCAGTAGGAGAGGCGTACAAAAGTGGTGGAAGGACTTTATTAACATTTAAATTAATGCTTGGTAGATTAACACTGTAAATGGACATTTCACATTGCCCTCATCTGACACTCAGGAGATCCAGGTTCTGCCATTTCCAAGTTCTGCTACAGACCTTGTGGGGTGCTTGGCTACTCTTCTTTCTTTTGTCTTTTGCTGAAGACAAAGTATCCCTAACTTGAGGGACATGGTGTTCACTAAGGCTTTGGAGATTTCAGGGACAGTGACTGGGCCATGAAAACCCTAATTTAATTTGTTAATTTGCATGAAGATGTTCCTTTGCTTTAACTCCTACAAGCAGCTGAGCAGAAGCAGTGTTCCCCAGTGGTCAGACCCCAGGACTGGGTCTGGAGGTGTGCATTAGGTGTTGTACACACATGTAAGAGGGGAATGTTCCTGTCACTGTGCAGCCTACGTGGATGATATAATATTGTAAGGAGCTGGGTGGAATGTAGCAACAAGCAGTGTGATTGATCATTGATGATAAGCTCTTGTCATGTTCACTTGATTTAGATTGTTTTAAGTGTATCATTTACCAATGTACCATTTACTGCCTCTGTGAGAGAGAAACAGTAGATTCCACAACCAAGGTTTTTTTGTAAAAAATAATGTTGTTTAGCGCCTCTATTTTTGAATGCCCAAACTGAGAAAGTTTAAAGGGATCTAATTCTACAGGTACCAAGTTGTCTAAAATAGGAAGACATATTTAAGGACTTGGGTCCACAGATCTCTTCCTTGTTAAAGCATAGCTTTTCTAAAAATTGTGGAAGAACTGCAAGTGAAATAAGAAGTGCAGATAGCATGTGTCCCTATGTGCATATCCCAGGGAATAGGGAAGGTGTGAGTAATGATGGGATGCACCTCGGTACCAGTTTATACCGAGATAGTTTGCAGCAGCTCTCTTGACTAGGATGGCAGGACTTAGTTCATTCAGGTTTAACTGAGGTCAGAGGAGGACTGGAGGATTTCTGTGGTGCTTTGAGATCATTCAGAAGGAAAAGTGCTGAGCAAGTGTAACATGCACATTACTAATCAGGGGCTGTTGCTCTGCTGTATGCAGCCAGACCTTCTGTATGCTTCCTCCTTGTACAGCCCAGGTCCAGGTTGCTCTCAGGGAACACGATAAAGGAATAAAGCTGCAAGTGGGATCACGTTTCCCTTTGCTCCTTGTGTGTATGTGTGTGTGTCTTTGATTTTTTTTCTGTGCTGTAGCTCAGGGGGGCTCGTAAATCTTGGAGATGACTGCATTTTTTTTCTCTCCTCCTGTATGACTGATGGTGCGAATTTATGTGTGGTATTTCTCTCCCCCAACCTCATTCTGTTAAAACGAGACAGGAGGCCAGTAAATTTGCAGTCAGAGCTGTGCAGGGTTGTGGGTCCCTCACCCCCTCCTCTTTGCAGCCTAAGGGCTGGCTGTTCCTAAAAGATAATGATTTTGATTTTTCATCTGGGGGTAGGATGCTGTTTGCATCGTTTCATTTTGCTGGATGAGCATGCTTTGACCCTCTGCTTCAGCACCAGGTGGTGTTGAAGAGAAAGGTGCTGTTAGGGGAAAGATACTCTCCTAGGTTGGTATACAGTGTAACGAAGGGGAAAATCTTGATGTGTGAGTTAGAACAAGGTATTCCAGAGCAGCGAGCCTGCTGGATCGCTCTTCCTGCTGCATTTCACCTTCACTCTAATGATGTGCTGAGACATGTCAAAGGACACAGTCCATCACCTCTTGCCTCTTGTAACTGCAGCGACCGAGCTAAGAAGGAGTTTCACTGTTTCAAAAGTCTGTTGTGTTACAGGAAGGATCAGGAGATTTAAAAACTCTTCGAAAATGATGTAATAAAAATATTTGTGTCTGCTTCTAGTTCCTGAATGATGCCTGAAAGGGGCCCTGCCTGTGCACCTTTCCTTGAGGTGGAGGGATGCCCTGCGCCCAGGCAGTGTTTCCTGCCTTCCCTCCAGCTGACTTCAGCTCAATTAATCCCACATAGCTCAAGATGTGAGTGGGAAATCCAGCCTAAAGTCTGAATGCCACCTTGAATTTGAACTCTGATAGGAGTATTTATCTTGAAAAATAAGTTGTTCTCTTCAAAGGTCTATTCCATTGATAATTGGTTTAGCAGCAGGGGCAAGACCTGCAACTTTTGGTTCCTGGATAGATTTGGTCAGGAATTTTAAACAAAGATGAGATTTATGTAGAAAAGTATCTATTTTTTTTCCTGAAACAAAAGAATGCCCAGATTCAGAGTGGAGTTTCCAGTCAAGACAAGTGTGTCTGAGCTGCACTTCAGCAGCTCACCAGTTACAGACTGTGTACAGAAATGGGAGAAATGTGTTCAAACCTCTGCTCTCCATCAAAGCCTTGGATCTCTGCTCCCTTCACCTCCCTGAATTGCCCAGATGACTGGTCTGTGGCAGTTTTGCTGTCTGTCTTTTCATAAGCTCCCTGTGTGACTGGTGAAATCGCAGAACATGGAAGGGCCTGGGTATTCCCAAACTGTGTTTTCCTCTCTGCTTTACCTACCTGTGAAACATTTCTGCCTACTTCTTCCCAGAGGATACTTGTTGTTTGTAAGTGCTCCAAGGTTCCCTGACAAAAGGAGTCATGTGAAATTAATAGGTTTGGTGGTTGGGTTTTTTTGGTTTTTTTTGGTTGTTTTTTTTTTTGGGGGGGGGCGCAGGGGAGTGTTGCTGCATAGCCTAAACCCTGGGAGCGTCACAGCTCACACAGGTGGTGGAATTTGCGTTCTCTGCTGCTAAAGCAAATGCCCAGCTCCTGCTGTGGGAGGAGAGCTAGAAGGGTCAGTCCTGTGAGGAGCCAGTGGGGGCACATCCAGGAAAGGGCAAGGACAATATAGCTGACATGCAACAAATGGAGGTATTGGCGAAATTCTGGAGATCTGTCAAACCATCAAACCATCACTTGGGAAACAGCATTTTACTTACTCTAAGTTTTAATTGATGTGGCAGTAAAGGTTCCCCGTAGAGTGGTGACTGGAGCTTGCTGCACTCTCTGTTGTAGTATCTGAGAAAGTAATCTCACATGCTATTCCCTCCATGAACCATTGAATGCCAATAATGCAATACTTTTTCCACACATGGCCTGGCTGCCTGGCTGTTTTATATCTCGTCAGCTGCCTGGCATTAGTCTCCTCCCATGCAAAGAGAGTCATCCGCACCCTCCCCTATAAAGAGGAGCTTCTGCTCCATCCTGAGCTTTGAGGAACCATCAGTATTAAGATACACAGATATGCCTCTGATTTGTATTTAATAACAAGAAAACTAAATACATTCAATTAGACTATTTAAACAGTGTTTAGATTAAAAGACTTGGATGATTATGGGAATTATCTATAACTCTAATACATCTGCACTTATCTGTGAGATAGCCACTAAACCTGAAAATATGTTTTTAACAATCAGTTTGTCTTTTGTTAATATGCAATAAATGTTTTCTTAAAACTAAGCTGAATGCTGTAGAGCCTTAGCTTACAGGTTACTCAGTTTCATGGTTAGTGTTTTCCCATGTATAAAGACACATTATTGAAGACAAAAGAATTCAGGGACCTGACTCACGGATGAGATTTAATTTTTATTTTGTAGTTTTCCCAACAGAGCATGATTTTTTACATCTTTATCAGCTTGAGTTGGCTTTCCCCTGCTCTCTGAATACAAGAAGCAATACAAAATGAGGAGGGTTAGAAATGTTTGCTATAAGGCTGCTGGCACTGTAGAGATACAGTGACAGAATGGCCTAACACAGCACTTCCCAAAAGCTCTTTCAGTCATGTAGAATGATCCCTCAGACACCAGAGCTTTGTGTCTCCATGACTGCCAAGTGCCACCTAAACCCTGTGGTGGTTGTTGCTGGGATTATAGCAACAGCAGCTGGTGGCAGTGACCCCAGAGGAAAGGGTTAACCACACCACAAGGTTGTGTTGTGGTGCCAATCAGGGTTTATCAAGCCAGGAAAGTTTTAGCCTGCCCTTTGCATAGGCTTACATGTCTACTGTCATTAAAAACTCCTCAGGCTCCCTTCAGTCTTATTCCTCACTTCCTGTAAACTGAGGAAGCTATATATGTTTATAAACCCCACACATCCCAGCTCCTACATTGAACCCAAGAAGAATATCATAGAATCATAGAATCAGCCTATGGCATGTGCCTGCTTCTGCACACCAGAGCTGCTGTGGTTCAGGTACTTGATTGTCCTGCCAATGGACTGCCTGATACTGACTTCCCTGGCATCCCGACAGCCTGTCGTCAGAGTCAGGTGGTTTCCCAGAGCACCATACAGTTGCTGAAAAGCAATGGTCCTACCAGGCTGCCCAGTGTCAGGTTCTGCATTGCTCCCCCTCCACTGCCCTGCTCTCTGAAGGGTGCTGCTTGGCCAGGGGAGCAAAGCACTTCTCTGGGCGGTCAGCCTCCTGCCTGTCCTCTGCCCCAGGTGCCCTGAATGGTGTATCTAGGCCTGGAGGCTGAACCCAAGCATTCAGCATGGTCCTCCATCTCTGAGTAGTGTGTAAAGCGTTTTCACATTGGTGCTTTGTAGGTTCCTGGAGGAGGTTGGCCATCACAGCTTGGGAACTTAGCCTTTCCCTCCTTGGGGGCTCTGAGTTGAGAGGCAAAATAATAATTTAAAGCCTCATCTCCACCTGAAGGCATAACCATGTCACATGGCCCAGTTTAATCAGTTTAAAATGTCTTAAAATCAATCTGATTTTAGCTAAGCTTATTAAATGCACTCAATGAACTTCATCTGCAGCACAGCAGAATTGTTCTGAGTTCTGCAGGGCTAAAGTGAGCATGCATGGTGTCCCCCTGGGTGATAACACAACTCACACAAGCAGACTTCAGAGCTGCTTGTATAATCTGAGCTGGTTCCAGCCTGTGCAAGAGCATGACCAAACTCTTGTGCTGCTGCTCAAAGCTCCAGGTAGACTGGCAGTGCTGGGCTCCATCTGGGACAGTGAGGAGCTGGATATGCTGGGTGGGACAGGGGAGACAAGTGGGTGCCTGTGAAGGTTGTGCTGGGGCACTGGTAGCTATCAGGGTTTATAAGGAGGTCAAGTGACACCGTGCTGGTTTGTTCATTTCATTTTTGTCTTTCTGATTTGGAAATAGCAGGGGTTCAGGGTCAAAATCTAGGACTTCTGTCCTGCGGGTTGGTGCCTTGTTCCTTCCATTAGGACATGCATCAAAACTGATTAGACAAACACCATGTTTTCAATTAAAACACCAGTGTGAATCAGAAATGTGGACCATAGCCTCTCACAGCTGTCTCTCTGTGAGCCCAGTGTGTTGTGTCTGTAAAGACCACAGGTCAGATTCTTGTCTTGGCTTTGCCCTGAGTCTGTTATCAGACTGTGGTCTGTCCCTTAACCCTCTGGCTGACATTTTAAAAGGCACTTAATGGCCAACTGCAACTAAACATCCAGGGAGAAGTGACTCCCAAGGGCAGCTTTTAGCTCCAGGGCCTTAGCTGCTGCCTTGAAAGTATGTGGATAACTGCTCTCTGGCCAGGCCAAAGTCAGTGAACACATCTGAGCTCTGTTATCCTTCCAGAGCATGAGGCTCACCTACCCTGAGCAGTATTTGGTTGCTGGAAGGACCATCCAGACACTCATAAATCTTTGGTGTAACTCTGAAGCAGCTTTGCTGACAAATTGGCACCCGCGTTCCCCCCCCTCACAACGTGACTCTCGCACTCAGGGCTGCTAAGAGCTATTTCAGGCCCCGGAACAAATGAAGTATTCGTCTCCCCTTTGCCCTGGCAGTTGCCTCCACAACACCCTTTCCCCTTCCTCCTGAGCAGAGTGCTTTAGCTCAGAAACCCGAAGCCAGCAGTGGCAGCTGCAAAGGATGGGAGCCGGCTGAATGAGTGCCGCTCTCCAGCCCCTTAATGTCGCTGAGCCCTGGCCAGGCACCCTCCCTCTCCACATCCCCCCACTGCTTCACAGCCCACTTATTGCTGCTTCAACCCTGGCTAAGAAACTGGTCCCGGATTTCCTCTCTCCTTGCAATCATTGCCCATTAACAAACCAGTCCTTTTGTATGCCACAGGGTACAGAGATGTCTTGACTACTCTTTGGGTCACTTCCTGTATACATTCACCAAGAGCTGGGGCACCCAGGGACTATCCTGTGACAGAAGAGGGTGTACATTGGTAAAGGGACCTAAGTGCTATTGAGCCTAAGCTGTGAGGGTTTGTGTGTAATAGATGCACAGAGAAAGAAGTGATTCTGTGTGGTCATTGTGCTCCATGCCATTGCAAAACACCAACTGCTGTATAGCATGCAGAATAAAGACAGCAGAGACTGGCTTTCTTTGAAGCCTTTGCTTTGGCTATATTTTTTTTTTTTCCTTTTACTGTGCCAAAATGTTCTTAGGCACACATCTGCCTCAAAAACAACAATCTCCCCTTCCATTAGCTCAGTTAAAGCTTTTCTGCAAGCTTATCATTTTGAAAAGACAAAGAAAACCGGAGAAAGAGAATGAGCCCAGGACAATCAGACATGTGGTTCTCATGACAAAAAAAAAAAAGTAAATTGAATTTTAGTCAAGAAATGTGAGAGATTTAGAACAATACAGTTAGTACTTAGTGGAATAGCTGTCTGACAAGCAGGTAAAACCTGGGTAATCCTCCATCAGTATGTAAAGCAGACACAGAACGAGAGCAAAGAAAATAGAGAGCAGGCTCTTTGCTTGACAATTTAAATCCTAAGGGTACAATAGCTATATAGAGCAGACTCAAGCACACAGCAGTAGCCATGAGTGAGTGTATAATAACTTTTGTCATGGGATGTAGATATAACCTATGTAATGCTAGTCAGTGCCAATGTGGATGTGGCCATAAAATAGACTTCTTTTGCCAGTGCACCTGTGCGTGTCTTATTACCGTGTGGCATCAGCTACAGCTTTGGCAGACCTGGGGCAAATGAATCTTTGAGAGAAGAGCAGGGACAGGCAGACTGGCACAAATCTAGGAGTGTCAGTTATGGTATTCACAATTTCTTCCTTTCTTCTGGAAGCAAGTGATGATTTGGAAAAAATGGGGAGGCTGCAGTCCTCCATACTGCTCCATGTGCTGGAAACCTCTGGTGCAAACCCCTTCTGAACTTCCATTTTCAGAAGTCATCTGGGAAGAACATATTTGTTCTCACTAAAAGCTGTGTGCAAGGTGAGACAGCAGTATTACTACAACCCTATGCAAAAAAAAAAACCCAAACTAGATCCCGTAACGCCAAAGAATATTAAAGAATTTCAAGTTCAAAGAATTCATGATGCAGCCAGGCCAGCACAGGTTTATTTAGCAAAATGTATTTGTTTTTGCAAAAGAAGCACTGCATGTCTGCAATGCTTCTGAAGGCCAGGTTCTCAAAAGGGGAACCCCAAGCTAACTCAGAGACTAGCACATAATTGTTTCAGGATGGATGATTTTCTGTGCTTGCCAGTCATTTTAAGACTTGTATATACGCTGGCTGCCTTTGTCTTCCAAGTGCCTGCTTGTACAATGAGAATTACCTGTTGTGTTATGACAGACAAGCAATTAACATGAGAAAGACAAGTTGGATCTGGTGCTGAGCTTCCTGCATATCTCCGATGTGTGCTCCCACAGACGCTTCCTCGGAAGCAAGAGGAACTTACTGTGCTCCTGGTTGCTCAGAGAAAAACATTCATGATGGAGTTTGACTCTTCCTGTGTTGCTAAGATTCTCTTGAGAAAGGACTAAGGTGTCCATGAGGGCCACTGTAATACAAACAGGGACAGTGCATTGATCAGCTGCTGCCTCCACTCTGTGGCATATTTGCAACTAGAAAAAAGAGCTTGGATTTGGGCATCATGCAAATGGTGTGCTTTGCTACTGTACCTTCTTCCACAGAGCTCCTGTTCCTGAAGACTTTGCAGTATCCCATCTGGCAACAGTTCTCAGTTCAGGCCCAAGCGAGTATCAGGACAGCTACAATCCTATGAGAGGGGGTGCTCCTCTGTCTCCAGCACTGTACTGAAATGTAACTGATCATACTTTTTTCCTATGAATGAAATGTAACTTGTGAGTCAGAAGATCCTTTAAGTACAGGCTTAGCTTTTTTATCCAAGCATTTAGGTTTCTTTATTGGATAAGGATGCTTCCCTGAACTGGGCATTAAATTGGACTTTTCTGTGGCTTTTTCAATTATTTTCCCATTCCAATTTTTTCTACAAAGACGCATACTTTGATGAGTCCTCCAATTTTCAAATTCTTCATATAGATCCATTGGTACATTCTGTCTTTTATGACTTACTCAATTTTTTTCTTTTGTAATGATGGTGCTTTATACCTTTTACCCAAAAATCCCCAGTGACTTTCACTTAATTATTTAATAAGCCAAAAATCAACCCTGATATACATGACCCCATGTGCCATCTCTTTTCTAAGAGCCTAGGAAGTAAAGGAAGAGAAATTAAAAAATCAGGTACCAGGCAAAACAGTCTTGGAGTAAGACCGGAGGGCTCACATCCCATCCCTCCCAGGCACCCGCTGCCCACTGCATCGTTGGCTGATCCTCTGCAGAGTCACAGCTAGGGTGGCACCTGCACAGCCTGCCAGCCCACGGTCCCTGAGCAGCCTGCGCCTCTCCTCCCTGGGACCTGTGGGATGCAGTGATGGAGTTGCCGTTTACCATTAAAAACAAACAACAGGCTGTGGGAATAGGAGCAGCTTCCTTTTCCCTCCAGCCTTGTCAGGCCATTTTGCACAGCCGGCTGTGCTGAGCAGTTGCACTGCGAGGAAGCCCAGAGCGGCCCAGGGCTCCCAGGCACAGCACTCGCAGCCAGGAGGATCAGGAAGTCAGGCAGGGGCAAGGTCACCTCTTGACCTCCTTCAGCAAAGAATGCAACTTGCTGTCAGGCACTAGGAAAGGGTTTTTTTCTTTCTGCAGCTTAAGATCCCTGTAGTTTCTGATGGGAAGAAACAGCACAATTTTAATTTTATTTTCTCAAGTGTTTTTTAAAAGGGTAGATGCCAATGAAATCGTGTAATCACCAGAGAGCTTTGGAGTGTGGCTGTTCACTCAATACGGCAAAATGCTATGATTAGTATTTCATTATGCCATATGAAGCACTGTAGTTCATTACTGATCTTAGCAAAAAGTGACCATAATCTTTCAAAATAAAATGTTGTAGCAAAGAGGAAAACCTCTAAAACACTTCTAAGTACTACTAATCTCTCAAAAAATAAAAATTGTGTTCTACTTCTTCCTTAAAATGGAACATTGCCACATAGGTTTTGTACCCATATAAGTGGGAGCAAAATCAGATCCCAGTGGGTGAGTCTTGGTTCAGCTCCTGAGGCTGGTTTTTGCCATCTCATCTCTTGCCCTCTGGGTTGTCAAACCTGGCTGAAAAGGGGAAAGAAGGGAGCATCTCAGCTCTCTCTGATCATATTTTTTATCTTAATAGACATGCCAAACTATCACCGCACCTTTTTCAGAGAAGGAGAAACTGAGGCTGAAATATTTGTCATGACCTGTCTGGGATAACACAACTGCTCAGTCAGGGATACAGGGCAGGTCCTCATTCTTCTCCTGTCTTCCCAGCTTGAGCCAGTTTTGCTGCCACTGTAGGATGAAAACAGGGTTGTGTGCTTTGGAAATCACTATTTGCTTTTCCTTGGTGAACCCCCTGCCAGGCTTGGCTGGAGGAAAGCTCTGCAGTGAAGCCATTCTTCCCCAGTGGCCCTCTATATCCCACTTCATCTTTTACTGTAGGCAGCTGTGACATAAGTAAAGGGATCTATTTCTAACTCCTTTTTCAGCAGAAAAACCTTCCCTCTAGGTTAGTATCTTATACTATGAACAGCATGGTCAGACTTGTCCCTCCAAGCACTTTGGAAATGTCAGCCCATCTGAAAGTTGTTCTTTGGAGAAATATCTATGGCCAAGAGGCAAACGATTTGAATGGAAACCTGCTGAAGAGAAAAGAGACAGACAGAGCGAGAGTCTCAGTTTGTGAGCTGCATGTATAGCAGAGATAACCTGGAAAGTATCTTACTAACAGTCATCAGTTCCCTGAGAAGAAAGATGTCTGAATTTTGGTATTGTCTGTTTTCCTATGAGAAAGACAAAATCTAGATATGAGGGCCCAGAAGTATATTCTTCATTATGCTTGTGTAAACCTAGAGCATATTGAACAGGTTCACGGATTTGCTCTGGATTAAATCCAGTGTAATTCTGAACAAGCTTTGGCCCTGGTCTAATTTAATTAGAGACATTTTAGGAAAGAGACCTGCTTTTCAATTGCAGGCCAAAGGTCTTCAGCTCTGGCAAGAAACCCAACAATATCTATGGAAACGTAGCAGCTCCCTTGCTCCAGTACAGAAAGATCTTGACTTCTACATTTTTAACAGTGTGAGTGATGGAGAAGCCACCTCTGTTCCAGTTGTGAATATCAATCCCAGTTAGAAATTAATGTCTTATTTCTCATATTAATTGATCTACTTGGAGCTTAAATATCCTGAATTTCAGGATGCCTTCTCCTGCAAAAGTGAAAAGATAATCCAACTTGCTGCCAGTGTTTTCTGGAATTTTTTCCAATGCTGGTATTATATTTTCTTCCAGGCTATTGAAAAAGAATAGTGAAAAGCTTGTTGAATCAAAAGCACAAGAACACATCTATCCAGGATACTTCCAAAAACTCCCCAAATCTCTCCCTCTTAAAAATTCTTTTTGTACTCTGTCTTTGAAGTGGTTTCATGCTGTTTAATGCATCCTGCACAGATTTTTGTAAGCATTATTTTCGCTCACAATGTCATGAAGATCTCACTGTAATGCTTCATAGAAATAGAGGTGCTGATAAGGGGTACATTGCTAGAGCAGGCTGCTGCCCTGCTGTTGTCTGCTCCATGCCAGAAAGCATTGTGTGACATCTGCTAAGGGGTGTGAGTCTCCCTTTACCTGGCGCTGCCTGATACCAGTGCTCACGCTATTCCTGGCTCAACTGCAGAAGCTTAAAGGGGCAGGTCAGCAATTCTGATCTATTTAGGTTTGCTACCTCCATGAAGGGGGAGTGGTTCCACATTAAATATTGAGCTAGCCTAAAATTAGAATATATTTAATTTGCATCAAAAAGAGTTAAGCTGCTTGATCACAAAGTTGGAAGCATAGTTACAAAATAAAAGCTTAACTAAGAAAACTAATTCTTAAGACATACCTGAGCCCTAGCAGTGGCACAGTGAGACTTTGTGTAGCTATCACAGGTGAAGAGCCAACATCAGTGGAGCTCCACCTCCAGGGTACTGCACCCTAGAGTGGACCAAGGTTTCGGACTCTCCCTTGCTCTTCTCATATCAGTAGTGTTGTGTCTAAATGACCCTTCATAGCAGCCATCCCCACCCACGGCCATTCCTTTTTACTGGTCAATTTAATGACAAATTGATAAACTAGCAGCTTTGGTGAGTGCTGTTTATTTGTGAGGATGTACAGGAAACTTTGCTTATGTTTATTTGGCATTCAGAAATAACTTTGCTTACCCTAATCTTGTCCTTGTTTTGGTATCTAGGAGATTAATTCTGTACTCTCCCCAGACAGCATGGTGGAATATGAACCATCTCGCAATAATTTTCACTGTAGTTTTATTAAAGCTTTAAAGTAGATAGGAGTGGCTGCAGACATCTCTGGTAAAGTTTTGGGTGAAGGCTGAGAGGTGGTTTTGCAAGGTAACCAGGGTTGGTGGAAGACTTGCTGGCTATACGGAAGTCTGTAATGGTGTGGGCATTATATTGTGCAAGTTAAAAATAATTCAGGACACTTAGGTCCAAATCTTCAAACACATGTAGGAATGCACATCTCCATTCAGCTGGTACATGAACATCTACATCTGCTCTGAAAGAATATATTGTACAAAGCAGAGCAGCTCCCAAAAGAGATATGACATCCCCGTGTCTGGCAAGAATCATGGGTCTTTTAAGAGGTGCAATGGGGGGAAGAGGTCTCACACTCACATTAGGCATTTACAGTCTGCACTGCTAACTGCTGGGAAGAGCTGAGTCCCAAGCAGGAGGAGGGACCTGCGTCTTTCTCTTTGATGACTAAGCCCTGTCTGTTGCCTCTTCATTTCATAGGTGCTCACCAAGGCTGTAAGTGCACTGGGGCTTTATGGCTGGTGGAAGTAGCTGAACTCAGTGTCTCGGCATTGCTCTAGCACATCCCCTCTGGCTTCTCACATGTCCAGGCTCTGTTGTCTCTTCTGCCTTCCGCAGCCGTGACTATATTTTTGTGCTATTTTATGATATTCTAAATGTCAAATTGTTTTTAATAAAAATAGCTCTGAAACCAAACAGCTTCCCAGTGCCCTTCACCTTGCTGTGGGCAGTCACTAAGAACAGGACAGTCCTTGCCCCCAGAGAGGTAGGCCCAGAAGATCTGCCCCATCTTTAAACATACAACAGAGATGGCTGAGTCAGGAACTCTGTCCCTCATGGAAAGAGCGAGCTCTTTTAGGTGCAACCTCTTGAGTCCTGTTACCCTCTGAATGTCTCAATTTCCCTCTCTGGACTAGTGAGGATGATGGGAATGGTTGGGCTGGGTGGATCTGCAGCTTTGATCCTCCGCTGGAGATTAGGAAGCGTTGTCCCTCCAGCGGGCTGGGTGAGACGCGCAGGTAGGCACAGCCCTGAACTTTGGGAAAGTTCATACCTGAACTTTGCATCCTTAGCCAACCTGTCCTGTCCAGACGTGCTCCAGGAGAGAGTTTGGTCAGTGCCTGTAGGGCTTGGGTGGGGGTGGGGGTGAGGAGCTCTTGAATAAAATGATGATGATTAATTATTATTTCATAATGAGGGATTATCACAGGCTTTGCAGCTAAATAACACAGTACTTAGCATTTCTGTGCTGTGGCACTGTGCACGTTCAAAGCGCTGTACAAACAGCAACTAAATTACTAAAATGAAGAGATTATTTAATAGCCTGTGCCTTTGCATTTCTCAGGGAAGGGTGGGGAGTGTTTAGAAACTTGCCCTCACCATTACTATGCAGTCACATTCCAAGATGGTGGCTCATGTTGCCAGGCCTGTGATGTGCTTGTTTGGCTTTTATATTTGGGAGACTGTAGTTATGAAAATAAAACTAACAGGCTTATCATGTACAAGTGCTTTGCTGTCTTCCCCCTAATGTCCTGCCATGGATGACTGGGTGGAGAACTCACAGGGCAAGTTATTTGGCCCCAATGACGTGTCAGCCTGGCCTTAAAGTCTGTGACCCTCCAAACGTATTTTGACCCAGCACACCCCACTCACTCTATCCTGCAGAAGCACCCTGTGCTGCCAAGTGGTATCAGATTATCTCCAGTGACAACATTTGGATCCCAACTCAATGTCCCACTGCCTCTTCTGCAGCAGAGTTCTCAACTCACAGGGTGTTCATTTTTACAGACTACACTATTTATTATTCCTGGTTTTGTCCTATATTGCATTGTATTACTGATCTTCTTAGAGGGAAGAGTATTATGCCTTTTTTTTTTTTTTTACCACAACCCCGCTTGTTACAGCAGCATCATCTTCCCTTTTTAAATATGAAAGCCTTAATGGAGCAAAAGAGGTTTAGGATATTCCATGAAATAGCTACATGGACCACCGGTGGGCCCCATGTTAGCAATGTACACTTGTGCAGACACCCTTTTTCTAAGCCATGCTGGTCTACAAAGCTATTAATGGAAAAGAGACTTCCAAATCTGCAGCTCATTTGTTTCTAAGTCTATAAGCAGCCAGGAAAGTTTATTCCATCTCAGTGTTTGTTTTTCCTCTCTTTGAAGTGTTTAGCCCCAAATTATTCAGAAAACGTATGGAGACAGAGCATATTGAAATTTCATTTATGAAGTTTCTTCCATATCAGCTGACTGGGGATGAGTTACTGCCTGCAGAGAAAGGAGAAAGGCAGGGAACAAGCCCTCCAGAGACCTTTGCAAAGCCAGGTACACAGTCAGGAGGAGACAAGGCATGAGTGTCCTGGGCTTACTCAGAAAGGACTTCTCTAAGAGAAAGCTATTCATGGCTAGAAAGTCCACTGCTAACATGTCACCCTGCTGCTCCCTTCCTCCCAAACATGATGTCATCAAAAATCTAGCAGACGCTAAAACCTTCAGGCCATCACAGAGCTGAGTAGCACATTACATTCTTCAGCTCCTTCTCTTGTACCAAGTCACCCTGTTACATGATAAGCCATCCTCCTTGGAGGCTTTCAGAAGGCTTGGTTTTCTCCTCAGTACTTCTCTTCAATAGACAGTGAGCATAAATAAGATCTAAGGGTCTGCCAGAGGGACCACACTGTGATAGCTGCAGACCAGATGAGTAGGAGAGCATACTGCAGGGATACCTAAAGTGCTTAGATGTAAACCAGCTTGCATTTGGATGCAATCTGGTTGCATTAGCCAGATAAATTTCAGGGTTTACTAGCTTGCATGCAGTGCTCATGCATGCTAATGCACAGCGTATCATGGCTTTGGAGGTGCTGGTCTGTGCTGAACCTGAACTTAAAGCTTGGGTGTCTGTACCACGCTTCATTTCGCAGGGCAAACACACAGAGAATCCCAGCCACGGCTTGGATGTGTGCTGTTTCTCTCTGTAAATCTTCCATGTCTTGAATTATCTTTTGTTAACTGTATTGCTACACATTAATTACTTTAGCTTGTGTGTGGGGAGGCTCACCCATGCGCAGAGCCTGCGGTAACTGCTCACGCCATGGTGCATCTGGCTAGGCTTGCACCTTTTTCATATTGCATCAGTTTGTAATCAGGATTTTGTTTGACACTAACATAGCTAATGTATTGACACAAAAATTGAGGTATTAACATAAAAGCATTGCCATCATTTCCTACTTAATCCTGACAGTAAGAGCTCATCAAAAAATTATTATTTCAATGCCCCCTTTCAGAGGATTTGGTTAGCAATTACAAGTGGTTTCTTTTTATTTTTAAACCCAGCAAAAGGTGCAGTTAAGTTCCAGAAATGCTGCAATCCAGCAAAAGTGTAGGATCATGGTATTTTTTCCTATGGGGGAATGTATTTTCAAACTAATTTTAAAAAATCTTCTGAACCAGGCTGATAAGTATTAATTGCTCTCTAATGAGCCTAATTGCTGTTGTAAGAGCACACTGAGGCACAACTCCTGTTGCCTGTTGGAGCAGGACTAAGCTGATAGGTGCTGACGCAAAGGCTGGATAGTTGTCTGAGCTCCTGTGAGGTGTTAAGAAAAGTCCCATACACGTTTATTTTGGTGGGGTTTCATACATTAATTCTATCTGCTCTTGGTCTTTTCAGAGGATTTGGGTCTGTTCAACTTCCAAGGCTGCTGGGGAAAGAAAGGTGAGGTTACGCCTTAGCTCTGGGTGCTGACTGCCACAGCTCCAAATTGTTTCAGCTACTGTGAGCCATTAGTACTTTGCAAAGATGGGAAGAGACTATTGTTCTTCCTTCTCTTTTATTCTTTTCTAGACTGAACCACACTGATTCCTTCAACATTTCTTTAGTGAATGTTTCCTTCTAAATCTCTCCACTCTATTCAGTTGGTCCACCTCGCACTGAAGCCCAGCATCCAGAAACTGGGCACCACCTGGCAAGTGGGGAGGAAAGGTGGTCTTGCTGGCCTGTCCCCTTTTTATACAGCCAAACAGGAGTGGGAAACTCCTGTCTCAGACCCACGTGTGTTCCTCAACCCCAGCATGGCTGCAGAACACGTCTGTGCCAGGCACTGCTCCTGCGGGGGTGGATGCTCCCTGTGCTCATTGGTTCCAGGGGAAAATGTCCCTGAGCCTGATCGGATTTGCTGTGCCAGCGCTGCTAAGCTGAGGGCCATACCTCCACTGATCAGGCATACCCAGCCATACTGTGAATTTGGGCAAGCCCCTTGAGCCTCAGTTTACCCATCTACAAAGTATATGTGTATGTGCCAATGCCTTTGAGAGGCATTGAAGAAAAAAAATAACTTTATAAGTACTGATTATTTATTAAATGCAAGTCAGAAGGTAGCACAGGGACTGTGCAAGATTTTTGTAGTCATAGGAAAAAACAAGGCATCTTGGTTCCAGGACAGAAATGTACCATTTCTAATTCTAAGATAAAATGTTAACCCTCTCTGTAAATAGCATAGAGAAGTCTCTTGTAGACAAGGTGGGCTTCGGTTTCAGAGTTGGAGATTACTGGTGTATCAATATCTTTAGGAAAATCTGGTTCTTACTCTTGTGTAGACTTGATAATCTATGAAAAGTAAGAGGAAAATATGAGAAACATAAATGTGGTCCTGTGGCTGGCGATAATTATTATTTTGTTTTGATTTATCGTTCACAGGAATTTTTTTATGAGAGCCTCACAGGCATAATTCTTTCTCATGCATAGTTTATTTTTTGCCAAAACGACAAGAGGACAGGATATTTAGCAGAATATGTCTGATGGGTGGGTGGAGAACAGAGAGGATTTGGACTTGTGCCAAACATCGGGAAGGTGAAAGAATGAAAAGAACCCAGCTTATTGCAATAGTGTGTTGCGCTTTATCTTGAAAAGGGGTATTTGCCCGAAGTGGCCCTCCTAAGTCATCACGGGATTTTATTACAGATACCGGTCGGTACGCAAGCTCAGCCACAGCTTCAGAAAGCCATTTGCATCATTGCAAAACCCCCAGTTATCAAAATGTTTGCAGCAGGCCAAAAAATCAAGAGTTTAAAAATATAATCTTTCTTTTGGCGTCTGAGCCTTTAGGATATGTTTGTTTTGCATTTTTAGGTGTTTCCCAGTAACCATAAAGTGCAGCAAGGTGCTCTGCTGTTTGGGGTTTTCAGTCCCACAGCTGAGCCTTGGGGTAGAAACAAGCAAGTATTGTGACAGCTGAAAAAAAGTCAGAAGAGCTATTACCCAGCAGTTGGGCATGACAGAAAGTTGCCAAACACTATAAAAAAAAGCACAGAACTGGCTGTGCAGATTTTCAAACGGGTACTGCTAGATGTCGAGTGTTTTGGAAGGGCTGTTTCTTATTTTGGGTGTTAAAATAGAAGTTTTTAGTTTTGGGAGTGCTTTTGAAAATATTCCACTTGCATTTTAGCAGAGTGCAGAGCCAGCTGTCAAGAGCAGGAACTTGTGAATAAGTTTTCCCAATGCCAGGTGAAGACTCAGCTTTCTAACCACAACATTGTGGCTACAGCTTCTCACCTTGAACAGGTTTTAATTCTGAGTATGAGGTGCATAGGCAGTTATGGGATTTATGTATGCAAAACAATTGTGAGGCCTGCCCTTACTTGCAAAATGAGAAGAAAAAACATATGTTCAGCTCACCTGCTCCCTGATACCACAATGACCTCAAATCATTGGAAAATAAACATGTTCATTAGAACTGCTGATCCATCCTTTCTCCTAAAGTCAAATCAGATTGTGAGTGGGTTTAGGGAAAAATCAAGCCAATTAGAACAAAATAAGAAAACAAAGCACTGACTAAGTGTTTTTATTCCATTTCTGGTTATGTTATTATCCCTATAGTTTTAGTATAAAGAATTTTTGCACTTGATTTCTATATATAGTCTTGAAAATGAAGCTGAAAGAGAGCAAAAAAAGCATAGCTCATATTTTGTGAAGTTTTATCAGCAATTGCCATAGTAAACTCCTGTCATTGGTATGTCAGCAAATCCTTCCCAGGGCTTCCATCTCAAAGCCTGAAGTTGGTACATTTAGGGAGACTGCGAGACAGGTTTCCCTCCCAGAGAGCCAACAGGAGCTTCACTGAGTGTGTGTGCATTGCCCAGAAACATTAGAAGTGTGATCAGCTTGCTGGCAGGAGCAGGCGTGCTGATCACATCACCTCTGCACGCAAATGCTGCCTCCAGGCACGGCCCGTTGCATGTTTAGCTTCTGGAGGGATTTTTGCTCTGACTGACAGCTAAGGGCCACAGCCTCAGAGGTGCTGAGCACCTCAGCGCCTGGTGCCTCAACAAGACATGAAGGTGTTCAGCACCCTCCAGACTGCACCCTGGGGCCAGGTTTTCAGAGATATGCAATGCTGAGCACCTGGAGGTACTGCACATTTCTGAGAATGGGGCTATTCAAGGGATATTAATAAAATACTCTGCAGGAAATGAATTACATTTCAAGGCTGTTAGTAGCTTCTGTAGAATTTCCTCTATTGCTCCCGTTGGAGACCAAGGCCAGAGTCTCCAGATCTTGCATATCTGACCCCAAAGTGAGTTTTTGCCTTCACAAGAATAGTTTTCGAGTGGGAACTGTGTCCTGGGATAGCCATAGGGTTCCCCTCAGGGTCTGGAAAGGCATCAGCATAGAACAGTAAGGAGAGGATTCTGGCAGTGTGTTACACTGGCGGGACTAATGCTAGGACCTGCTGGTTGGCCCATATTTGGGGTTAGCTCCACACTTTTAAAAATGCAGGCAGGGGGAAGGGCAGGGTACAAGGAAGATTACAAAAATTTTTCCAAGCTGAACAGTGTGAAATATTTAAACAGCTCAGTCCATCTGGTTTACCAAAACGAAGTCTGAGAGGTGACTTGGTTACAGCAGATAAGCACCTTTTCAGAAGGAAAATAGCAGGTAAGAAAGGCTGTTTAATCTTGAGTGGAAAGGCAGAGCTAGAATTAACAGCTGAAAGCTGAAGCCAAGTAAATATACAATTAGGCACATTTTTTTTTTTCTTTTCACCAGTAAGAACAATTAATCATCAGAACAAGGTCATGCATACATTATTGCATTTTTTGCTTCTTCAAATCACAAGGAGGTGCTTTTCTGGAAGACAAGCAGTGAGTGGCCAAACATACAGTATTGAACACTGTAGAAATACCGAGGTGAGATGCTGGGGTAGAGAAGGGTTCAGATTGGAGCCCTTGATTCTCTCAACTGATTGTCTGTAAAATTGCTGCCTTCTGAAACATCTCAGTGCTCCATAGCTGTATTTCAAACACAGTGCATGGATTTAAGGTGGAAAGAAATGTTGCTGAGCACCACGTGAGAGCTTGGAGCACCAAAATGAAAGTGGGCATGGCTCTGCCTTGCAGAGACTGGAAGGCACTTGCATAGCTGTACAGCTTCAGAAATTCCTGGTGATTCTGCAGAGGTCAGTCCTTCACTCAAAAATGTGTTTCTGATTACATTCTGCCCCCTTGCAGATAACAATGCAGTCAGTGACAAATCTAGGGGAAGAGAGGCTTTTGGAGCAGCTACCATGCATTTGCCTTCCACTGGGCTAACGCAGCTCATCTGGTTTAACTTCTGCATGGCAGCCGGGTGCCAATCAAGCCCGTCGTGGCTTTCCTTGTAGAGTGCAGTTCTCCTCAAAAACAGTATGGCTGCTCCACCAGTGAAAGGATCTGCTCTTCTCTCAGTAATACTTATAATGACTGATGTCTAGGTCAAACATTTAGGAGAACTCTTTTGCAAATAAGCAATGCTTTTCCTCTGCAGCCAAATCACGTACTCTATTGAGCAGTACAAAACAAAATGGCTTTATCTCAGATCTCCATCTGATATTTTATAAAGCACGCCTGGGCCCTCTCAAATGGGGCAGAAAAGCTTGGCAAATACACTTATGAAATGCAGCTGGGCCCAGTGAGTCTTTTCTGGGAGAAAACTCCTCTCCTAGACAGCTGTGGATGGAGGAATGGATCATCCTGCAATTAAGACCCTGGTTGAGGAACTGCATGACCTGGATTCAATAGGTCAGATCTTCTGTCTGGCCCTGGGCAGGCTGCTGTGATTTGTTATGCCCCTGTTTTCCTGTTGAAAAATGGAGATGGCAGGATTAATTTGTCTGGCAGAGAGAGATAGGGGGGGATAGGTGATCCAGGGTGCTGGGTTATAAAACAGAAAAAAGTAAGAGTTCTCAGGAAAACAAAGATGCAGCCTCTGCTCCGGGAGGCTTTTGAGCATCCAAAATCCAGCTGATGTGGGGAAGCAGCCCCATGCCAAGAAAGGCTGGAAGGTACCAGGTGAGGATCTCTGCAGAGCCCTGCCAGCGAGCCCACTTGCTCCTTGCCAGCACGCTTGGGTGACAATACCAAGCTGACAGGTGGGCAAGGCTCAGCTGCCAGGTTTGTACCTTAGCTGCTGGCCTCGCAGAGTCAGTAGGTCTAGGACAGGCACAGTGCCCTAGGGTGTCTCCACGGCTTATGGCTGCAGGACAGTTTGGCAAGCAGACTGGCTGCCAAGATCCAGAGCTGCACTCCTTTCCTGCCTATGTTTCCAAATGTTTTGGTTTTGCATTCAGTCCAAAACATAATATCCAAATCCTCCACGAAGGAGCATTAGCATTCCCGCACTGCTCTTCTAGATCCTGATCAGCTCTCAGATATATCATTTCCACTTTATAGCACTTGTTCTCTTTTATTTTTTCATTCACAACCAATTTCATCTGGAGTTTAGCCTCAGAAAGTTGCCAAATCTGTTCTAATTACAGGTGACTCTGAGCCAAAACTTCAGATATTATCATGTGTGAGCGGGTGGGAAAGTCAGCGGGGAGAGCAGCGCACAGGCTTCGCCTCAGTGGCTCACCCAGGGCAGGCACAAGGGTGGGAGTCAGGGGCTGGGATCTAACCCTTGCTCCCCACTGCCCTGAACACGATGCTGCAGAGCCAAGCTCCCTGCTTGGTTTGGGGCTATAGTATGATTACTATGTTTTCATGACTGTAGCTTGCACCCCAGGAAGAAAGTTCTTTAAAAGTAAGCCCTTAGACAATTCAATATCAGGTGCAGAGAGAAATTAAAGGAAGGGAGGTACAGAAGAGGCTGCTGAGGAAGAAAGAAAGAGAGAGTGTGTTTTACAGAAAGAGTAAAGCGGGAGCTGCAGGCCACGGGGGATCAGGTCACACAAGCTTTCCATAACGATCAGCCTGAATTCCCTATGGGCATTCTCTGTCTATTCCCAGCTGTCTCATATCCTGGTGGATTTTAGTTGGAGTTTTTTAACCTTTTTTTATCTGCTGTACTTCTCTGCTTGAAGATCATTCCCTGCCTTTGGTCAGGGAAGCTGACAAAGCTCTCTGAGCCATCAGTTCCCCAGTCTTTTCCCTGCAAGATGACAAAAGGTGGTTGAAAGCACCAAGGTGGCTGACGCTGTTTTATTTTCAGCCTTCAGGGAAAAAAAAGAGCACGGAGAAGTGCATGGAGCGTGTCTGCGGTGGTGACTAATGACTATTAGGCCCTTATTGCTGTCAGGTGAACTAGTAGCCGAGCCTCAGACATGTGGTCATTGTCAAGAGGAATTTTTGACTCCCCTCTTAGGAGCACCTCCTCCTCCCCTCCCCAGCCATTAATTACTTCCACCATCCTTCCAAACTGCCAAGGAGTGAGGAGCAGCAGAGCTGGAGATGAAAGGAAGCAGCGGCTGCCCCGGTTTCCAGGTCTTTCAAATAACCAGTCTGTAATAACTTCCACAGCCGAGGGAAATGGGCGAGCTGTGGGAGGAAGGTCAGCGCTGAGGGGAGGAAGGCTCTCGCGTAGCAATGATGTAGTGGCTCCTAATGGAAGAAACCTGTGGAATTAATCAAGCGCTGTGCCTCATTTGTTAATGACAGCACGCCTGAAACGTGCACCAGCCTCTCTTGTTGGTGGGTAACTGGGACCCTGGAAGCCTGGCCAGGCTGTCAGCACGGGGACTGGGGTCTCTGCACAATGGACAAGCCCAGTGACAGGGTGCTGGGATGGGATATGGCTGTCTGTGTGCCTCGTCTCTCCAAGCCAGCTGCGAGGGAGCTTGGAGTGAGGCTGGTGCTGACCTCCCATGCTTGGCTTCCAGGCTGTCATGCGTGAAGTCGGTCACGCTCAGTTTCCCCCAGATTAGTGCGGGGTATTGAGATGACATTGTTCTGGCTTGCTCGCTGCGGAAAGCAGCAGCTCTGTGGAACCAGTTAAGGCAGTTTGGGCCCAGCTTCCATCTCCTCACCCCCCACACATGCTCCAGCGTTTGGCCTTGATTTCATGGGCCAGAGATGAGCAAGAATCAAAGTGGAATAATTACTGCTAGTGCACAGGGCAATCCCCAGCCTCTCACCCCCAGGCTGCTTCCACAGGCTGAGCACGCACTCAGCAAGTGAGGTGTGCCAGGAGAGCGGTTCTCTTTGCATCCCGGCGAGGGGTGCTGGCAGGCAGAACCCACCACAACTTCTTGATTTATGGGAGAAATTGCTGACGTGGTTTTGAGGACCATTTGATGTTTGCACCCCCCAAACACTCTCTCTACTTTGCACATGGGTATGCACATCCTGGGGGCAGCAAAGTCACCCAGAGCTCCTGATGGTTCCTGAGCATTAGTGTCCCTGTAGCAATCCAGCACAGGGGATGTGTCTGGGCCACCTGCACCCTTGCACCCTGCCTCACTGCTCCCAGATGCTCTCTCACCTCTGGCAGTGAATAACTACTGCAAGCATTGCTGAGGTTGCTGGGGGACTGCTCTGCTTCTGACTAAGGCAGGCAGAGAAACAGGGAGCAGCCTCAGCATCCTGACCCACTGGTCCTGCCGCGCTGTGCTGTGCTCTGTGTTCCTTGGACAGAGATGAAGCTTTGGCCCTCCATGTGTCTGATGTAGTTAACATATAAGGCCTATGTGACTCCACAGAGAATTGCAGATGTGAATGGATGAGTCTTCTCAGATATTATAGTCTTCCTATGTATATAAAAAATAATGTACAGTCTCATTATAGGAAACATATGTGTCCTTTCTCCATAGGCTGGGCAGATTTCTGTTTGAAGAAATGACAGTCTGACCAAAATGCCAAGCCCCATATAGTATCACATTACACCCAGGAGAGGGGTTGCATTTTCTGAACCTAAGGCTCTTTTTAAGCTCCAGTCCCCTTCAAAGGAGTGCAGCTGCACACTGCCTGGTGGGGAAGGGTCTTCAAAATATCTGTGAGGTCACTGTCTGATCTTGGATTAGTCATTTACTGCCCCATCCATACCTCAACTTCTCCACTGGTAAAATTGCAATAATACCTACTGACCTTTCAGAAGATTTTCAAGGTTGACTGCTGAAAATACTACAGGGCAAAACCACAATGTAAGGAAATGTAAAAGGGTAGATTTTCTTGTGCTTGTTGATAGTTCTGATTCCTTTTTGGATAACTACATTAATTGAGGCAGTGGATTACAAGCTTTGAAAAGTCAAATGATTGGAAATGATTCCTCTGAAAGATCAGCACATGTGGGGACTCTTTCAGAAGCTGTGGTCAGAAGTGCATTAAAGCTCACTTATTTATGGCACAAACATCACTGTGTAATGCTAGCACACTTGAAAAGCTGAAAGTGAGATTCAGTGGCTTGGGTTCATATTTCTGAGCCACATGAAATACCAAGAAGTAGATAAACATCCTGTCTGAGGAAGATGGGAGGTGCTGAGCTCTGAGCCCCCTGAAAACCCGGCCTTTAAAAGCTAGCCAAATGCCTTGCAGCGTTCCTGTCGACGCAGTAACACTGGGCAGGGCTGGCCGGTCCCGGGACCTGTGGGCCATGTGCCACAGGTGGGGCATCTTCAGTCACACACTGCCCCAGAAGAGCAGCTGGCAGGCTCAGAACCTGGGCATTTGCAGGTGCACCAGGACACCTCCAGACTCATCCTTGGGCTGATGCTTCAGTGTGTGAGTTGGACAGCCCAGAAATAGGGCTTCATCAACTCAGAAAAACTTGTTTGGAAAGAGGCGAAGGTACCATGTACCTTTTAATGCAATGATCTCAAACTATGCTTACGCTTTAGGCAGGTAATATGGAAATGTGAACAACTGCAGAATCCCCCTCGTGCACAGCACTTTCTGACGAACCTGACACCCCGGGATTCTTTCATAATTGGTTGCTCTGCGTATGTGCGTCTCAGGCTGAGCCTCATGCTTTTTTTCTTTTTCAGCCCAGTGATAAATTAAAGTCTTTAGTCCCATTAAAGTATTAAATTTTAGCTAAGTCTTTAATTAAGCCCTCCTTGCTTTAATTAAGGCATTAAGATTTAATTAAAAGTTAACACATTGGCAAAATCTCCTTTCTCTTCTGCCTTAGCTCCACTGGAACAGGTTGTGGCCCCAGATGTCAGCTGATGCTATAAAATCAGGAGAAGCTTTCTGAATGTTTTCCCCCGTGTGCCTGAGCAGGCTGAAGTGCACGCCAGCACTTGCCAGCAGAACCCTGCTACCAACTGGTGCATCCAGCACAGCTTTTCACAGCGCATCGGGACGGGAGCAGTGCTCTCGGCTTCTTTCCTCTGGTCCCTGAGGCAGAGCCCATCCAAGCCCCAGCTCTGGGCAGCATTCCCCAAGACACCGCAGGGAAAATCTCCATGTGCAGCTTTGCTCACAGTTCGTCCAGGGCACTCATTAAGCGCACATTCACATTGCTGCGTCTTGTCTTTAGGTGCAGCTTTTTGTCCGTAGACTGGCGAGGCAGATAAGTTTCCAAGAAAAAGGTGTTCAAACCAAAAACATTGTCCCCTTCAAAACCAGGTTGTTGCTATTTACCTAAGCACATCCAAGATCTTGGCTTTGCTTCAAGCCTCAGAATTATTGGGCAATTTTTTTTATTTTAAATGGCATATTGTAAACCAGGCTTTTGGCTGTGACAAAGACCTATGCTTGGAGCAGGGAAAGGATGGTCTTTCAGCTGGCCCTGGGTGGCTTTGTGCAGCTCCCATGGAGGTATGTGAGGGGGAATCAAACTTGGAGGAAAATCCCACCCTCAGTGTAAAATTAAAATAAGAGCAGCAGAATTTTTAGCAGCAAAAAAAAATAATTCTGGAAAGTGGCAAGCAGGTGTGAGAATCTGCCTTATAATAAGTCCACTACCTGAAAATTACAGCTAGTTACAAGAGCTGAGGATATCAGCCAAGACATGGCTGGCTCCATTCCAGGTTGGTCCAGCAAGAAGCCCAGTGGGAGAATACGCTGGATTATTTATCTGAGCAAGCATATTCCACGTGCACTCCTGGACTTGCTGGTGCCTTGCTGAAATCCAGCATGGCTTTCTTGACACTTCAGTGCACCCTGCCTTGTTTTTTTCAAAGGGACGTGAAGCACCTGGGCATGGAAGGCAAAAGCACTGTACTCCATCTTAGTCTTATTGTCATGTTTCAATTCAGTCTTCCAGCAAAATCTGCATACTCTGACTTGTCAAAACCAGCTTATCCCAGCTGTCATTGCAAAAGCCCCTTTCCTTGAAGCAGAATAGAATTGGCAAGGAGAAAACTGCATTTTTAATAGGTTGCATTTCTCCAGCATTTCTCTTCCAGGTACCTCAAAGGTCTCTGCAATGCTAATGACACCCTTGCAGGTCTTCTATTACTACCTTGTTTTCAAGTCGAGGACACCAAAGCACCCGGGTAGAGCAAGGTCCCAACAGCTCCTCAGCATCAGGTCTCGGTTCCAAATGTCTCGATTTCATGGGGACCCTGGCTGTTCCGCTGCAGAGGTGTACACATGGACAGCACCGGCAGCAAGGACACTCTTCCCGGCCACACAGTGGGTGTTCACCTCACCCCATTTGGGAAAGAAATTGTGTGTCCCAGTGGGTTCTGGCCAGATGCACACTGGTGAAGTACAAACCCACGTGGCCTCTTCTCCACAGAACTCCTCAGCTCTGATGCAGTGTCCTGCATCATCCCTTTTCTCAAACATTAAGAACAACTTCTACACCCTGTCTGTGTAGAACAGAAAGCTGTCCCGGGGTCACCTGTGTTTTGGGCTCCTACAGCAATGACAGCTTCCCAAATACTGACTCTACAGCATCTGCTTTGGCCAGCAGACTTGTGCATCTGCCTGCCCTTGGCCTCCTGCCTGGCTTGCTGTGCTGCTGCTGGGCTTTGGGTGCTCCTGCTGGTGACGCGCGCGCTCACTTACCCACTGCATTGCACAGATTAACAGCTTTGGCCTTTCAAACTTTAAGATGCTGGGTCGACCACTGCTGGCATCTGTGCTGGGACAGTGGCTCTTGGGGCCAGCGGGGCTGGACAGGGAGAGGGAATCTGGCACGCTGTGTAGTCACAGCTGCCAAGTTCTTCCTCTGCAGAGATACTGTGAAAATCATAATGCTTTTTACATTATCTTCCTATAGAATTGTTTTAAAATTCTGACAGAAGTAATTAAAGATAGTGTTTGAACAAGTAAAAGACAGCAATGGACCTGAAACCAGATCTGCAATAGAGATTTTTCAGTGAAAACGGGGGAAAAAACCTTATTGGCAGCAGCTCTGCAAAAACAACCCTCCTGGCCTCCCAGCGCTCAGAAGAGCGGCGGCAGCGGTCAGTCCGTGTGTCCGGCGAGCTAGACTGCGCGCTGTCACCGGGGCTGTGCGTGGGGAGCAGGGTCCCCGCGGCGGCCTGGCCGTGCTGCGCTGCGGGCTGTCCCCGCCAGGCGTCTCCCTCCGCGGGATGCGCAGCGGCGGCCGCGGCGGCGCTTGCTGACGGCGGGGACAGCGCGGGGGGCGGGGCCTGAGGGGGCGGGGCCGGCGGCGCTCCTGGTTTGAACACAGACAGTGACTTCGTGTAGAAGGGGCGGTGTGAGGTGGCGTCCTCTGAAATATTTCCGGTAGAGTTAGGTTAGTAGAATAGGACTTAAGCAGAGCCCACCTTCCCTCTTAACACCAGGCCTCTCAGCAATGGGAAGTGAGTTTCTTTCTTTCCTAAATAAACTGGAATTCATGCAAAAATATATTTAAGTGCTGGCAACCTGGGAGCCCAGTGATGGAACGCAAATGAGAAAACAAGTAGCTAATAGCATTTGGAGACAGAAATTAAACTGTGCAGACCATTGGCTGATGACCTGTAATAACCAGCCCAGCAGTTTGTGTTTAGCTTGTATCCACCTCTGTGCATCGTGCATTGGTAAAAATACCTGAAAAAACTGTAGGCTGCCTCTGGCTCATAAAGAAAGTGGTGGCTAGAGCCACAACAGGAGGGAATTTCACAGGGCTCAGCTCTCTGGGGAGAGGAGAGGGGCTGCATGAGTGAGAACACTGGCAGCATGATCCTGGGCAGTTGGGGAGAGCCAATCAGTCTGTGTTGGAGGCCCCACACTGGCTCCCACTGTGGGATCCCAGCAGGGCCAGGGGACACGATGAGATGCAAAGTGCTGCTGTTCTGGACTGTGCATTTACGCACCAAGGTAGAAGGCAATGCAACACACACGGTCGCGGATTCAGCCCAGATATGTCTTGGCAACGGTTCCTGGACAAAAGCTTAATGTTCAGACACTCTCACCTGATCTTGATCTAGAAAGATGCTTAGATATGTTGATATCCTCGTGTAGCAGCAGATCTCATGCGTGTGAGGCCACCTTAGACTACACCAGGTTTCTCAGTGCTGGTAACTGCTGGGAATCTCATCTCTGCCATAAACTTGGGAGCACCTCTCAGGAGTCCGTTGAGTTTAATGTGTCACTTCTGAAAGGCTCTTCCCTGTATTTTGTCATGCCTCAGGCCCCTAGCCACCTTTCAGTGGTGTCCCAGGTTGGAGAAAGGGACCGCGTACTCTGCAAGCACCTGCTTGTCATCCTGAGGTGTCTGGGCACTCACAACAACTGAGAAGAAAGCAGGGCTTCTCTGCTCCCTCTTTGCACAGGATATGTTGATGATAGGAAGTAGGAAACTTGCCAGGGTATGAAAACATCTCATCCTTAAGGAAATAAGTCCCTGCAGGGAGCCATTCCTGAGGAGTGGGCAAGACAGCTTGGGAAGTGAGTCCAGGAATGTGGGACGCCTGCTTGCCAAGGAAGCGCTGCGTCTGCCGGCTCAAAAGGGAGGAATTACTGGAATGCTTGGGGGATCCAAGCTATGTCATTGTGAGATAGGAACCGACAGGATTAGGAATAAACCCTTAATGGAGAAAGGTTACAAACTACCCCTGTTTGGTGATCATGGGAACTTGGCAGGCTCTGGAGGAGAGGAGCCAAAATTTACAAGTGATTGAGTGCAGTTCAGTAAGTCGGGTACTCAGCAGTAAGACTGTTTTAAGGGCCTGAGTTGTGTGATGGCGCTCAGGAAATCACACATTTTTATAGCCTCTGATGTTAGCCCACCTGCGCGGGCTCACTGGAGCAGATCTCCCAGGCGGAAGGGCTGTCATGCCTAGGCTGAGGTGCTGGATGGTGGACAGCAGAGGTGAAAGAGCCTTTTTCTGATGGTTTAGCTACAGTTAAACCAAGTTTTTTGCAAGCGTGTCTATGTGACCTGAATGTTTTTTTCACTTACAAAACCAGTTCCTTGGTGTCAGTGCGATGTCCCAGGGTAGGCAAAGACTGGGACACCACATCACAGCAGCTTTTGGGAAACATTTCCAGCTCCATAGCTAAAAGAAAGACCACAGTGTCTGTGTTAACATCCCCACTGCCTGACACTGTTTCAGCACTGGCTGTTCAGCAGTTCCTTGCCTTGAGACAACACTGGTGCCAAAGGATTCAGAAAAGAATGAGAGATATGTGTGACTCCCCAAAATACACAGAACTCTTCTATTAACTTTAAGAAAAAAAGAGTTTTAAAGCCCTCCTGCTCCAGATCATACATGCAGCTTTCAGGGAAAAGGGAAAGAGACTTGTGTGCATTTTAGCCCCCAGCTGTCTGCTGCAGAGCATGTGGGTAAGTTGTTGGGCTGTAACACCTGAACTTCCACATGCCATTTCTTGATTCCAGTTATCCAGAACTTCAAACCCTGTAAGGTGCCTTGTAGCTGGACATTGAACAGAGTGGTCTGAGACCCACTCAGCTTTGCAGCCTTGTCCTAACAGCCCCTAAGACCACCAGGAAGATAAGGTGCAAAAGCACATTTGCAGCATCATGCCACTTCTGGGAACATCTGACTCCTAAAGATTCCCATGAGCTCTATAAGTGTCTTTGGCTAGCTGGGAGAGGCACAAACATGGCTATGCTGCTGCGGGCACAGAACTGTGCTCTCATGGAGCAGTTGTGTAGCAAGACTGGTATTTTGCTTTGAAAGTACACCTTGAATCTTGGTTTGAAGAGTGCAAAAAGGAAGGAGAAGGATTAACAGGATGAGGGGGAAGAAGTTTTCAATTAGTAGGAGAGGGAGTTTGCTGGGTCAGAGTTGCATGTCAGTTCTGAGACAGAAACAGACAGCAGGTCTCACCTACTTACTAGATATGAATGTGTTTAGCAAAGATGGCACAAATGCCTTTGTGCCTTTTTTCCTGTAGAATTAGATGGGTTGTCTAGGAGGCTGACCTGTGATTTCCTACCAGGGTAAGATCTGTTTCAGGCAATACTCTTGAGTATATCTGAAGAGAGAGCCTGGGCAGCATGGTAGTGACTAAGAGAAGATGGAGATGACTAAGGAAGAGGCTTTTATAAGGAGTTTATATAATCCTTGCTTTTATAAGGAGTTTAAGGATACCTTCATAAATGGTAGCTCAGCCACAGAGCAGTGGGGATTTCCTTTGTTATGAATTGATATATCTGCCCTGGCTTCTCCCACCCAGACACCTTTGATATAGTCATTGACTCACAGAACAAATTCCAAAGGTCTATGGGGATTAGCATGATGCTAACAACCTAAAACCAATATTGAGGTGAAGGATTGGTTTCAAAGAACGAAAAAAACAAATGTTTTGGAGTGTTTAATACATGACCAAATACTAGGACAGCTGGATGGTGAATTTCTTGGATTTGGGGTTCAGTTCCTAGAGCTTGATTTTCATGGAGTTATGTTGTCTGCCTAATGAGCAACCTGTTGCACAGGTGGAATTTGAGCCAGAAGGCTTCGTAAGACTTTGGATTACAGGGCAACAGATGTTAAAGAACCATAGCTACCATCTTATAACACACTCACATGTCCACAGAAATTCCTGCTCTTCAGCTTTTGAACTTATTTGTACTCAGTTCAAAGACTGCTTATGGAAATTGAGAGGCACGGTACCCTGGGAGCAGAGAGGGAGAGACAAGTTAAGGATGGGCCCTGGGAACAGAGAGGAAAGACAGAGAGCTACAAGCAGGAGAGAGTCTGGGAGACATTTGGAGCGTGAGGAGACAGTCATGTTCCTGGAGTGCAGGATGATGCTGGGCAGAGGCAAAGGGAAAGCTGGGCATAGAAGAGTTGGAGGAGAAAACAGATGGCTTTCAGCAGGCTGTGAGTGCCAGGCTGCAAATATCTATGGGAGAAAACAATCATAGGAAATTAACTTTCAATGGCTAGTTTTATACTGTTAATTCTTTGCTACAAGGTCTATAATTGCCTTGGTTTCCATAACATGCTTAGTTTCTCCACTACTTGACGTCATCCTAGAGCACTTTACCAACAAGATAGCAAAATTCCCAGACCTAAACCAAACAGAGAAATAAAGTGACTCATTTATGTTTCATCAGTGATTCTCCAGCAGGTGATGTGGGATGTGAATTCAGAATCCCAAATACAGAAATTTTATTACATATATTAATTCTGTGTGTTAGCATAATTTTATGTAGTGATTCTATGCAATAATGACTATAAAAATACACCCAAAATTATTTATTTTCTTGAGGTTTTCAAAGAAGACTGTCTAACAAAACTGAAGTCTAGGCAGAAGGATGTGACCTCTACTTAGGAAAGGTTCACCCAAAGACTAAAATTCTTCAAGTCATGGCCATCTTGAAGCTTGTAGGGAAGGGATAAGAGAATGGAGTTTGAAAGAAAAAAAGCCCCTGTTTGTTAGTTTTATTAGGAAGGCATTTTAATGATAATTTTCCCCTCTGTTCTTTCACAGTGTGATAAGAATCTCTTTTCTTCTTGTTTCTTGGAGGGCACTGGAAGGCATCATGGGTCAGCTAGACTGCCCTTTATCCTCTCCCATCCATCACGGTTCTGGCTGGTGATGGGTTCAAGGTGTTACAGGTTTGAGATCCTAACCAGTTCCTAATGCCTCCTCCACACTCTGAAGCCTGCCTTGTTTTTTCAGTAATCCAACCTTTCCCCTTCACCCACAAGAGAGTTTAAAGCATCTGCTACCACAGCTTTCTGAAGAGAATTGAGAAACTGATAAAGAGTTTTCGTTGTGCTTTGATTTCCAGGGGAAATTTTAATCCTAGTAATAGTGGCACACTGGTACATTTTTCTTAAATGGTAAAAAAGAAGCATGAAAAATCCCAAGAAAATAACTTATAGCTCGCTTCAGTGCTATTATACTATTATAAAGGAAAAATAGGGCACAATCATAACTGTGCCCAAAGATTTTAATGTTCACGGTCATAGAGGCTAAATTCTACCTTGTGCAGTCCAAGAACTTTAATGTTCTGAATTGTCATGTCTTGATATAAACCAGGACTGCCTATATGTTTAACTCAAGGTGTTCAGCTTAGTCCAAAGGGACTGAGAAGCAACTGAGAATGACATTGTCAGCACATTAGCATTGAGGTTGTGAAGCAAACCCCAAGGCTTCCAAATGCTACGTCAAGACAATTTTTTACTTCCCAACCATGCGTTGCTGTAACAGCACATGCAATCTGATGTAGTAATAGTACAAGGTGAGGGAGAGCTACCACAGGGACACCTGGGAACCTTAGCGAGAGAATATCATCCCTAATTTGTTCAATGTTCAGCATCACACCCTTGCCATTATTTAACTTTACTTGATCTTTAGCGGGATAATTGGTGTTTAACATCTGTATTATACATCCTTCTTGAGAATGGTGTTGACAGTGCAGCCTCTGACACAGCCTGAATGGTAAATACGCTGTGGGGTGCCCTGCCCAAGATAGAAATCTCTGATCTTTCCTCCAGCCAGACTTGCCTGTTTCCTCTCCGACTGAGGTATAACTTCTGAGTGAGCAGTGAAACTATGGGGGTTGCTGCCATAAATGTGAACAGACAGAAACACGTGTAGATGTTAAGCAGGGAGAGCTTGCCAAATAGGTCCTTATGCCGCTACCTTGAACTTAATGACAGTGAGATTATAAACCCAAGTACCCCAGACTGCAGGGTAATTCTTTTGGGACCAAACACAGTGCATCTGGATCAACCTGGTCCCGGGTCTCAGTGGATTTTTATGAAAGTATGGTTGAAGATTTTAAACGCAAACCATCGTAGGGACAGTGATGTCAAAACTCCTCCCTGTTCCTTGAAACAATCCCTAGACACCAGGCTGCCGACGGCTGGATCTGGCAGGGTCTGAGCCATGTGCTTGGAAAGGACATAAATCTCGCTCGCACCTTTGGAGCACTCCTCCTGGTCTCAGGCTGCAAAGGGAGCTTTCTGCAGGATGCCTTTGTTCAGTGTGTGCAGACAATGACATTTTTGTCTTGGTTTTCATTTCATATTATTGCACCAGTTGTCCTGGATAAGATCATAAACTTGTCCTCACTGGTAATGTGCTTTCACAATGTCTGGAGGAGGCGGGAGGAGTTTAAAATTAATGCACCTCCTAGCATGAAATTATTCATGGCTCAACACTTGTAATTACCAGAGCCACTTTTAGGAAGCCCATAGTTATGAGGAATTTGATATTTTAAGACTTAAAACAAATGTTTTACAAGCTTTATCCTTTGCCCACTGCAGAATACATTATAGTCTGGTAAAATTGCAGTGTATGTGTAGCATCCCCAGCCATTCCCATCAGCTGATCACACCTGTCAGTCATTCATCAACAAACCACTGCCCCTTAGATAATAAAATTCAGTTGGGGGAGGGAGGTCAGCCCAGCCATTGTGCTAATTCCCCACCAGAGCAGCGGCTCCTGCAGGCCCAAGGCATCCTGTGCAAAGTTCAAAGCTTTTGGAAAAAGTAATCAGATGAGACCAATTAGAGCCTGTCTGCCTACACTGACAACTGTGTCAGGAGAGCTGTTCACCCCATTCCCTCCTGGGCATGCCCTGACTGCATTGCTGCCCTGGCTTCAGGCTCCTCTCGCTATCTCAGGCTTGTTCTGACATAACTCCATTGCAGTTTCCCCTCTTTCCCATTAATGCAGTAGCAGAATTTGGCCCCCAGTGCCATTTTATAGCAAAGAAGGGGCAGGCTGTAGGCTGAATGGGGAGTAGGGCTTAATTCAATATTTAATCCATGTTCTTAAATCATGTCTCATATTACCACCTTTTAATTCCCTTTGTTACTCCATGATTTGTTATGTGTTCTGGGGGACTCCCACACAACTCCTAAGTGCTTCTGCAGCTGAGTCAAAGCGATTCTGCTTTCACTGGAGACCAAAATACCATGGACCCGCAGGGTTTGTGTGGGTGCGCTTTCTCACCAAGGCTTGCAGCTTCTTTGCACACAGAGCAGGCAGCTGGCCGGGCTGGTGCCTTAGCACCCGCTACTACTAGGTTCTTCTTCCACCAAGTAATGCCGCTCTGCTTCCCTCTCCCACTGTTTTGTTCAGTGCAAAGGGATTTGGAGCTCAGTTTGTATTAAGAAATTGTGGTGTTGCATCACTATCAGGTAACTAAATACTTTTGACCTTATTTAACAGCTAAACGACATGCATTTCACTTCAGATGTTCCCTTCACATTTTTCTTACACTTTCAAACGAGGAAATGTATGAATGTCTCAGACCTATCTGTAAATGTTAGTAAGTCACTTTTGAACTATGTGTTCCAGGTTACCTGGACTTTTGGCAGCGGCTGAAAAAGGCCCCCAAACTACTTGGCATGTCAGAGTTCATTTACTTCATGGTTGTGATTTGGGCTGTGAAAGGGAAACAGTCAGAGCTACTGTTCCTACTTGTGTGTCTTGGGGTCTTTGAGGGGGTCCAGCAAGTTAGAATAGAAGATTCCTCAGACTGCAATATTGTCACCAAAAAGAAAATCTGGTTGTATTTTGCATTTTCCACTTATACATACAATGTAAGTTGTTACTAAATGACAAATAGGGCAGTTGATTGTTAGTGATTGCTGTAGCATCCAAGAGGTCCTCCAAAACATTCTGTGACATCTTCCTCTCATCTGGTCATAACCATTCATAACATACCCTATTTATATGTATAAAATGTGTGGTTTTAAGCATTTACACTCTCTTTAGAAGTTTTTATAAATTGAACCTTAATATGAAACACAGCCAAAATGATCCAGTATTACAGAATCACAAACGAAGCCAGTATTTATGGAGAAACCACATCCACTGTGCTGAATCCAGATCTGGAATCCAGTTCCCGTCCGTCACTGAGTCCAGCCTGGGACTGCCCCAGTGCCAGCCGGTGACGTGATTGTCATCTCGGGAGCTTGATACAGTTTTGTATATTTCATTATTTCTTTTTATTTTATTATTAATATTTCATTAAAGTAGTTTAGTTTCTTCTAAACTCATAAGTCTCTTTTTCCTCCTCTGCCTCTCTCTTTGTAGAGGGGTAGAGGGGAGCATCTGTCGGGTCCCGTCTGGGGTCCCTCGGGTCCCCAGTGGTGGATTTGGCCTAAACCACGACAGAGGGCTGCATGTTTTTTCTGGAATGCAGAAGGAAGCAGGCTGGATTGCAGAGCACAGTGCTTGGGCACTGCCTGCCTTTGCAACAGAATAGCCCAGCTCTGCTCCTGGGGAAGGCCTGTCCCTTTCCTGTTTTATAAGCAAGAACTCAGTTAATCAGGAGCAAATATCTTGCTATATTTTTCAGTTAATGCTCAGTTTGCCACAAGTATAGGACCTACATGTGCTATACGATGGATATCACAGAAAAAATATCATTAAAGCATATACTGATGAAAATTCAGGAAAATACAACAATGTACCAAGCTGTTAGTTCCCTAATGAGCACAGTAACGCAGCCTCTTGCCAGGCTGTAAGTCCAGAGGCCAGACTGCCAGAGAAGTATACACAAGGCATTAATATACACGGAAGGGAAGGAATTAAAAATGATTTAAGACAACATGTCTTACTCGGGCTGAGGTACTCTGAGGGCAGCCAAACAGCATCATTCAGAGATTTATGTTATTCTAGGAAGGACAACTCCTGGAAACAGTGCATATGAGAACCACACGGGCAGACAAACACAGTCCCATCCAGACATTTTGAATTAATGCCATGGCCAAGTGTTTGGATTTTAAAATGCCTGTCCCAGTTTCAGGCTACCAGATGCCAACTCCCATCTTTCCAGGAGCAGGACTTGACCCTTCGTAGAAGGACCTGTCAAGATCTCTGCTTTAATCATCCCAAATGGCCAAAAGAAAAATCAATCTATCATACTGAGAAAAAACTTTTGAGATCACCCCTCAAGGAGGATTGCAAGTAATCCCTGTGCAAAGGCCCTGTAAAGTGATCTCTTTCAAAATCATATGTATGAAATTAGTTATAATCTGCATGGTAACAACCCAAATTTTCAGCTTGACGTGCATGGCACGATAAGGAGAATACAGATGGTTCTAAAGGGGGGGTTTCTACATACCGTTTAATTTGGCCATATTGAGATCTTTGCTGCATCTCAAAGGCTGTCCCATGAAAATGTGCACAATAAATCCAGGGTGACTGTGTTTTTCTGGTAGAGCCTGACCCTATGCCCTTTGGAACTAGTGACTAATCTCTCACTAATTTTAGTGGTACAGGATCAGCACTTCATAATTTAGAGCCTAATTTTTGTTTGCATGAAGGTGCTATTACGTTCTCAGACTCATGAACCATCATGTCAAAAAAAAAAAATGAGACAACAGCAGGGACTGTTCAAGGAGCTTGCCTTTGGAAGCAGGTCACCAGAGAGCTCTTTGATACTCGCTGACACTTTTAATTTTATGTAATTTAATAAAAGCAAACTTTTAATTAGCATTCAAAGTACTGCAGAGGGGCAAGGTGCAGTATGATGGCGGGTCTGGCTTAAATAGGGCACCTTCCCTAGAGGAATCATGTTCCAGTGCCACAAGCAGCAAGCAGCACAGCTCTGAGTTGGGGCTGGGGGCATTCACAGAAGAAAACATGAGGGCATTCAATAACAGGGATGCTGATGAGAAAGAAAGAATTTGGGGGACTATTCCACATGCACAAGGCATGTGGATCTCTGGACACAGAGGAGATCGTAGTCAGGCTGCTCAGTGGCTGGGTTCGCACAGTCCTGAACTCCAGTCCTACTTCTCTACCAGCTCAGGTCTCATTGCAGACAGAAATGACAAGGAAAGGAGAGCTCTGTCTAACCGTGTACCTGCAAAGCCGGTGCGCACCCTCCTCTCCTGGGGCAATCATCCATGGAAATGCACAGAAACTAAATCACTAAGTTGCTCTTTCCCGAGTACACAAAAGGACTGTCCATGTTAAATAAATTCTTATCATATAAAGAAGTGCAAATTGTCCCATTTGCTGTTGTCACTGTCGAAAACCTATCCGCTAGACCAGCATTTCTGGCTTTTCTCAGAGACAACAGAAGGCAAAAGACTGTAAAAAAAAAATGCAATCAAAATAACATGAAACTGGGATGAAGTGGATCTAAAAGAGAGAAAAACGGAGCAGCCAGATTGAGGACTTCAGAGGGAAAATCCACTTACTAGAAGAGGAAAAAAGACAACCTGTTAAGAATAAGTCAAGTGAAAAGAACCTGTCCAGGAAAACTAAAATGCTATCAATTCTGTATATAATATTATCAGAAAATTATAGTAACTGTGAGGGACCCTTCATAAAAGAGCTGATAAGATAAGTGGTCTATCTCCTTCACTATCTGACTGGAGCACCACCATTATGTTTTTGCTAATAACCTTATCTCTTGTGGTCTAACGTCTCTGATAAGAAGCAAAGCAAATGCAGTGTTTTCTCCTGTTATGTTTGCAGTGCAAGCAGCTTGCTAAGCTTTTTCCCTGCTTTTTCATAGACCTCAAAAGTGGGCATCTCCCCAAGAGGAATGGGGAGAGGCAGACGGCCAGCTGAGTATGTTTAGGTCACATAAGCAGGTCTTGGGGCACCTGAGGGCCTGTCTCTGGTTCTGTCCCAGATCTGCTGGGTAACTCCAGCCAAGTCTGTCCATCTCCTTGCACCTGTATTCCCCTTTAGCCATAGCAGAGATAGTTTCTGCAGTACCTGACAGAGCAGGACTTGCAAATGATACATCAGAGGAACACTTGGATATCAGAGGAGATCTTGTCCCACCAACTTGAGGGCCATGGGATAGTCAGGCAAGACTACTACAGTCCTGTCTACCATGGCCTGTTCAGCAACTGGAACGAGAACCCACGAGTCTTACTCCTGAGTTCCTCACTCTTACAACACTAGAAATATTTTGCGTATATCCCCGTTAATTAAAACTCTGCTAGTAGACACTTGAAGTAATGAAAACCAATACACACCTGCCAGGTCTAAAGACATTTTCTTCAGAGAAACTATTAGATCAACATACACTAAAACCTGGCCTGTGAATGTTTTGGCCTCAGGGCTTTTCTCATTGTACATTAAAAAAAATGTCAACCCAAGTTAATCCTCCTTCTAACAGTTGGTAGATATGGTTTATCTGATTGAAACGACAGGACAAAGGGATTTTAGTGACTTTATTTTCATTATCATTAAAGTAAATGTTTTTGCATCTCTGTAAAAAAAAGTTATTGGAAAGTTATCTTGTGCTGTGGAATAGAAATTGTCCCATGCAAATCTTGATTCAATATTATTATACACTACTGTAAATAGCATGGTGTTGATTCAGAGAGATCGAGGGAAGGTATATTTCAGTTAGTCTGTTCATTTGTTTCCAGTTCCTGCTGGGGCAGTTGAATTCCAGCTGCTGGCTCTGCTGGTTACACTCCCCTTTCCCTAAGCCTGCAGGCTCTAAGGTCAAGCAGCACTGCTAAGGACATTCAGTGTTCCATGGCTATTTTCTCCTGCCCCAGGGTTTGTAATCCCACCTCCTCCCACAGGAAAATACAGATAATGAGACAGTGAAACTGACCTACCGTTTTTGTAGTGGACTGATCATTAAGTCAGTCCTAAGCATTAATTTAAATAGGGACATTCAACCCTGCGCAGGAAGGAAAATATTGCAGGTAGATGAAGTAAACCACTCAAATAAACCTGTTCTCAAGAGCTCTATTAGGTAGGAAAGTCCTGCACAGCGCTGACCTTGCTAAACAATTAACCCTCCACACTCTGGCTTCATTAGTATAAAAGTATGTTTCTAATGAATGAGAGGCAAAATCCCGTTCATTCCCAAAATGGGAAGACAAGGCAATGGGCAGCTCTCTCAGGAGGAGCCTGTTCAAACTAACCTTGCATTTGATTCCACCTTGAGGTAGTTGCTCACTGCCTTGTCTTGGCTAGGATGTCACTGCTGGCACAGCTACACCCAGGGATTAAGACGTTAATCCTCTCTTCCCATTAGCACTGGCCAGTGTTAAACATATCTTCCAAGACCTGATACATGGCTGTGCAATACATCCCAGGGCAAGAACCTAGCTTGCTTTCCTAGTGAACACAGCACAGCTAGGTAAAACATGAAAAATGTTTGCATAAACCTCTGCAAAGCACAGGGACAGAGGAGAGAAATAGTCCTAGACCTCCTTTTCATTACACTGCTTCTTGGCCCCATAAAAAGGGATCATTAACTAAAATCCCTTGGCCTCCCATGTCTTATCTCTCTCTATAGGGCTGTATTTAGGAATAGAAATGGGATCTGGCAATTTTTAAAGATTCAGATTCCTTAATCATTCATGGTGGGAGAATGTCACTGAATGGGGATCCACACATAAGCCCCCAAGATGGGAAAATACAGGGAGCTTTCGGTTGCTAAGGAATAAATGAGGTTAAACAATGCACATATCCTTTCCTCATGCAGTGCCTGTCTGGTGGGAATGAGAAGCACTGAGTTTGGTATGCACTGATTTGGTGTCTCTAGAAACATCTGGATAGCAAGACAGGACTGCGACTTTGAATATTGTTCTGCACATTTCTTGCTGCAAAGCCCTGTTTCCTCCCATCCTCTCATGACATGATGGGGGAATCCACCTTCCAGTGAGTTAAGAGATTTATTTCACAGCAGCTGTGACAGGGGTGTAGGTAGAACATACACGTGCCATTACGGGGCAACAGAGCCCAAAGAGCAGCTGCTCTGTACACACCTGCCGTGGGGACATGAGGGAGGGCAGTGATTTATCTGCCACCATCAGTGGAAAAAAACACGTACCAACCAGGCACGGTCTGCCTCTCTTATTTTCCAGCTCTTCTGTGAAAGCTATTCCCTTCTCCCAGTCTCCCCCTTGCTTTTAGCCCATTGCAGTTGGGTTGTGCAGGATGTGAAGCCATGGTCAGGTCTCCATGACAAAGGCCAAGATGTTTAAATCCACTAGAGGTATTCAGATCCCCTGCTGTGGAAGGCAGCTTCCTTCCCATGCAGATCTGGATACCAAACACATGCAGTGCTATAGCAGGAACTTAGCCTGTTTTGAACCCAAATGTGCAGATCAGATTTCTGCTTAGAAATGCTTAGAGACAGAGGAGCAAGCCAAAAATGGTGGTGTGGAAACAGGAGAAGCAATACTACAACACAGCCATCCTTGGAGCCTTCTCTTCAGTTTCCTCTAGTAGGTTTGTCTCTCTTGTTTTTCTCTATGTAATCTACAGCTGTCTGAGTCTAATGAGCTAAATGAGTGTACGAGCCTCAGTTGGGTGCCCGTTGGCTTAGCAGCTACAGCTGCACACAGGGGAGCAGCAACGCATCCTGGGATGGTGGGTTGTGTATAAAGGGTGGCACCAGCTGCAATTCTCTAACTGTGGGAAAGATGTGTGGGGAGGGTGAGGCTGCTTGGGGCAGTGCAGAGAGGGACTCTTAGGACTAGCAGCTATGTATTGTTAGTTTTCTTGGAGCCTTCATATCCCCCTATGCACAGTTAAATGAGGTGTAGACTTATAGCGTTAGTTGATATCAAGCTGTTGAGTGAATTTTAGTTGTTTGCCAGGCTGGGTGAAGTGAATGTGGAATCCAAATGCAGGGTGGAATGAAAGGCAGTTTCTGGGAAATGGCTTGAGGCTATGGCAAATACTCATACAGGCTTTCACAAATTGGGATTTACTCTTCAACAGGGAAATGTGTTTTGCAGCATTGCCTGCATTGCTCCGAATACAGAATATTCTGTACGCGGACTGGTGATGAAATCGATGAAGAAGTGTGACCTGGTACACACAGGGGACTTAGCCACTGGAAGGAGTCAAATGGGAAAATAAAAAGTAGGTTTTATTACAGATCAAATGAAATGAGCTAGAACTAAGCTTTCCAGGGAAATCAGGATCTGGTCTCCTCTCTTACAAGGCACAGGTGCACCCAAGAACAAGATGAAAAAATAGATTGGCACCTGCTTGTAGATGGATAGTGACATTAGACATAAAATGCATCAGCAATGCTCAAAACATGAAACAAACAAACAAAAAAATCAGGTAGCAATAGTCTTTCAGTGATTGTAGAAGGGCTACATCAGGAAGCCTGTCATTTAAAATGCTACAGAAAGTGATTAGAGGGTGGCTAAAAAGCTCATTCAAAAACTGGTTCTGTTTTCACATGCTTTAAAGGTCTGTTCTTATTTGAAAAACTGGAATAATAGCATTTTCAAATGTTTATGAGAATGGGATTTATATCAAGAGCAAAGGGGTTTTTCCACGTGCCAACTGTTTACAGGATCTGTGATGGTCTTGAAAATAACCAGAACTGAAAAGGTCCTAATATTCCAGATGAGTTTCATATCAGTGATCACTTTGCCTTAGTGAGGCCACATTTATAAGAACATGCAGGATTATCTTGTAACTTAAGAATATAGTGTATGTGGAAAGGTTACAGTTGGCGGTTTTTATTCCTGGCTCCCCCCGCTGCAGTTCAGCTGACAAACACTCAGGCAGCTAACAGAGGGGAACAGTGCTTGCCATTTGTGGCGTGCTCAAGACTATGAATTGCAACAACAGACAAAAGGCTGGATATTGAAGTATTTATTTTAGTGACTTTAAGGATTTAGGCATTATGCATAATTATTGATGACATATGCATAACTATTGATGACATATAACATATGTGATGGTGAATATCACAGAATCACAGAATTATCAGAGTTGGAAGGGACCTCTAGAGATCATCTAGTCCAACTCCCCTGCTAAAGCAGGATTGCCTAGAGCACATTACTCAGGACTGCATCCAGGCGGGTCTTGAAAATCTCCAGAGAAGGGGACTCCACAACCTCCCTGGGCAGCCTGTGCCAGTGCTCTGTCACCCTCACCGTAAAGAAGTTTTTCCGTGTATTTGAACGGAACTTCCTGTGTTCTAACTTGTGCCCATTGCCCCTCGTCCTGTTACTTGGAACCATTGAAAAGAGCCTGGCTCCATCCTCCTTCAACCCACCCTTTAGATACTTGTACGCCATAATAAGGTTTCTCCTCAGCCTTCTCTTCTCCAGGCTAAAGAGTCCCAGCTCTCTCAGCCTTTCCTCATAAGGCAGATGCTCCAAGCCCTTAATCATCTTAGTTGCCCTTCGCTGGACTCGCTCCAGCAGTTCCCTGTCCCTCTTGAACTGGGGAGCCCAAAACTGGACACAGTATTCCAGTTGTGGCCTCACCAGTGCAGAGTAGAGGGGGAGAATGACCTCCCTCGACCTACTGGCCACACTCTTCCCTATGCAGCCCAGGATTCCATTGGCCTTTTTGGCAACAAGGGCACATTGCTGGGCCATGGATAATTTACTGTCTACCAGGACCCCCAGATCCTTCTCCTCCGAGCTACTTCCCAGCAGGTCCGCCCCTAACCTGTACTGGTGCCTACCATTCTTCCTCCCCAGGTGCAGGACCTTGCACTTGCTTTTGTTGAACCTCATTAGGTTCTTCTCTGCCCAGCTCTCCAGCCTGTCCAGGTCACGATGGATGGCAGCACGGCCCTCTGGGGTGTCGGCCACCCCACCCAGTTTGGTATCATCAGCAAACTTGCTGAGGATACACTCTGTCCCCTCATCCAGGTCATTAATGAATATATTAAACAAAATTGGACCGCGTATTGACCCCTGGGGGACACCACTGGTTACAGGCCTCCAACTAGACTCTGTGCCGCTGATCACAACCCTCTGAGTTCTGTTCCGCAGCCAACTCTCAATCCACCTCACTGTCACCTCATCTAGCCCATACTTCCTCAGCTTCCTAATGAGGATGTCATGGGAGACAGTGTCAAAAGCCTTGCTAAAGTCAAGGTAGATGACATCCACGACTTTCTCCTCATCCAGCCAACCAGTTATAACATCATAGAAAGCTATCAGATTGGTCAAGCATGATTTACCCTTGGTAAATCCATGTTGACCACTTCCAATAACTTCCTGTTCCTCAACGTGTTTGGAGATGACATCCAGAATGAGTCGCTCCATTACCTTCCCAGGGACAGAGGTTAGACTAACTGGTCTGTAGTTCTCTGGGTCCTCCTTCTTGCCTTTTTTGAAGATTGGAGTGATGTCAGCCTTCCTCCAGTCCTCAGGCACCTCTCCTGTTCTCCATGACCGTTCAAAGACGATGGAGAGTGGTCTAGCAATAACATCCGCCAGCTCTCTCAGCGCTCGCGGATGCATGCCATCAGGGCCCATGGACTTGTGAATGTCCAGCTTGGCCAAGTGGTCTCTGACACGGTCCTCCTCAACTGAGGGAAAATCTTCCTCTCTCCAGACCTTCCTTCCCCTTTGCCTTCAGAGTATGGGATTCATGAGGGACAGCTTTAGCAGTGAAGACCGAAGAAAAGAAGGCATTCAGTAACTCTGCCTTCTCTGTGTCCTCCACCACTAGGGCACCTGTCTCATTCACCAGTGGGCCTACATTTTCCCTAGTCTTCCTTTTTCTATTGATATACTCAAAGAATCTCTTCTTATTGTCTTTAACTGCAGTGGCCAAGCTGAGTTCTGATTGAGCTTTGGCCCTTCTCATTTTCCCCCTACATAGCTTTGTTATATCTTGATAGTCCTCATAAGTTGCCAACCCCCTTTTCCAGAGAATGTAAACTTTCCTTTTTTTCCTGAGGTCCAGCCAAAGTTCTCTATTTAGCCAGGCTGGTCGTCTTCCCCGTCTGCTCGTTTTTCGAGACAAGGGGATTGCCTTCTCCTGCGCTTTTAAGAGCACCTGTTTGAAGTATGCCCAGCCTTCCTGGGCACCTTTGCTCTTCAAAACTGCCTCCCAAGGGACACTCTTGACCATGCTCCTAAATATAGATGAGGTTCTACATCCTCTGAAAAAGTTTTCTCCTCAATTGTGATTTTCAGCCTGAGTTCCCCAGGACTCAGGAAAGGTAGCTAGGAAAATCTAATGACAAGCTTGCTGGTTTCAGTTCACTGTGCTATCGAGTGCCAAGCAAAAATGGATGAAAAGCACTGGGTGGGGTTGATAGGTATAAATACACTGCATCAGCTGCATCATCAAAATTAATCTTCTTAGGGTAGTGTGTGTTCAGCAGTATCAATAAGAGCAATCAAGAATAGATATAGGGAAATAAATTATCCACTGTAAATTCCAGTGGGAGGCAGAGTTACTCTAGGTTTGAGCAGATGGGTGAAGCTGGAGTTTCACCAGGGAGGACGGAACCATGGTAAATGACCCAAATGGCAGTGCTAGTTTAAGGTTAGAACAAGCAGGTGGATGTCTATCCTAAGAAAAGTTATAAGGAGTATGAAAGTCACCTAATTGTCATAAAATCTTTACTATTTATCTGTTTATCATTTAACAGCTTAAAATTATCTACCTGCCAAGTGAGAACTAGAGATTCCTCAATATGCTTAGTAAAGAGAAGTTAAGATGGGAGAGTGGCATAAACTCTCCCCATCTGTCCTTGAAAACAGGCTAAAGCCAATCCAGAAGTCCGCTCAGAGATGGCTCTTCCACAAGCATCATTCCCTGAGCTCCAGAGGGGCTGGCTCCAGACTTACTTCATGAGAAGTGTTTTGGATGCTGAGTCAGCACTGCCACTTGTGGTAGCCCTAGGTTTACGAGGATGGTTCCTGTGGGCTGAACAGGACTTGTTTATCTGCTACAGCCCAGCCCAGCATGGCAGGATTGCAGGCAACATGAAAAATAAACAGGGGATTCTAGCAGCATTATGTCACTCAGGCCAGCCCAAACACTATAGTGTCGCTGCCAAGTTAGGTTACTTAAGCAAATACTTTGAATGAGTTTAAGAGACAGCTAGACATTTTTATGAGGAGCAAGGAGATTTGCAGATGCAAAGACAAAGCAAGGAGGTGCGTTTGAGATAAACTTAAAGGGCCGGGCTCATTGGGCCAAGTGGCCATTTCCTGCCTTGCAATTCTTTTGCTTTCTCACATATATTTACAAATGAGAACATGCCATGGTCCAGTGCATAGCCAGTGCTCTGAGATACAGCTGTTGCAGAGCACAGAGGGATCATTACCAAGAAAAACACTTTTCATGGAGGAGATGGCTGAAAATGGTCAGTAGGACAGTCAAAATTCAGTCAAGGTTGCTCCTCAGATTAGATTATCTCATGAGTCGTTTAAAAATTCCTTACTTTCTGCACTAGTGCAAATAAGGACAAGATGGAGGGTAGGAACATGTCACCAAACTAGTGAGCCCCTGGAAGAATCATTTCTCCTGGGACATACCCACCTGGCCCTAGAGAGTATTTCCTGGCATGGTGGAGGAAGAAATGATGGCACTAGCTGCCTGGGACTGTGTAGCTCCATCAGGGCCACCACAGAGTATCTGGTAATAGTATTTCCTTTATTTTATGAAGTATTCGTAACTTTATGAAATGAAATTAAATGAAATTAAATGGGTAATCAACCATCAAGTACAGAAACTTCCAAAGACTTTCTCTATGAAATCTGATAGAAAACAGGTCACAGCAGGAAGGAAGTGACATTCTTGCTGTATACATTTGATGAAAGGAAGGAAACTACTTGCAGGACTCAATTTCTTGGGACAGATTCTGGATCTCCACTGCATCTAACCTTGCTCATCTCTCTACAAGTCTGAAATTTATGATTGTCAGGCCTCTGAGACCTGTCTCCTTCCTTTCTGGATCTTCTCAGAAGCATGTACTGGCCGGAGGCAATGAACTCTCACAAATCATACCTTTTTCATAAGATTCACAGCCCACTTTCTGGACAAATGTGTTTCTCCTCCAAACCTAATTTCTTAAACAACCCTTTTCCTAGCTATAATAACAATCAGAACACTTTGCATCAAAGAAATTCAACTCACTCATAACATCAGTTGAGCCTTACACCCCCTTGCAATGACTGCTTATGTAATTACATCAGTGTCATATTTAAATCTGGCAGTGGAAGGAAGGCATACCATAAGGATGTCTCCACTTGTTTTTCATTGCTGCTGCCCTTTATGTCTGTCAGAGCCATCCAGGCCCAGCCCAGAGTGAAGCCTTCCAGGCCTTCAGCTTCTTCCTCTTTTTGTCTGGTAGGAGTGCTTTTGTTCTTGTTCCTGACCGACAGGTCTTCCACAGTGAAAACTGAGCAGAAAGAAACGATGCCGCAGAAAATAAGGGATATACTGATGTTTTTATTTCTGTCCCATGTTCGCATCATTGTCTACTGACTTTATAACATATGTCTCCATGGCTTTAGAACAAGGAGCTATGACCTCATATTTTGATAGAGAACCATCTGTACATTGATAACCCTCTCAAACAATAATTTTCTTTTAGTAAAGCCAGAGCTTTTCCTCTTCACTTGAGCTAAAGAGGCTCAAGCCAAAGGAGAAGGAACCAACCCTGCCTTCAAGTTTGAAAAAAAAAAAAGTTTACTTCCCATCTTCTTCCAACCCTTGTTCACTGTGGTAGGACTTGAGGCATAAGTCTCAAGAGGTTCTTTCATGGGCCCTCTGTCCTGAACAGAGGAACAGTAGGAAAATACTGGAGACTCCTGGCAGAATCTATTCCCAAAGGGATTTCTGGCCCAACCTTGCAGGCATCCACAGCTGAGGTTTTCAGAGTTTTGTCTCCTGTTCTCCAAATCTCTTGTGGATTGTGCCATCAGTAGTTTGCTATGTGGGAAAAATTCAAAGCCATTTTCCCCAGTGAGCTGCTCCGGCTAGGTGGTCAGTCTGTACTGATGCTGTTACAGGTTCCTTTGTCCATTTTTAAGAAAAATTGTTTCTTCTACTCTTTGAAAATAATGAAAAATTTGTCTTATGTCAGAGTGGAGGTCACATCTTGGAACAGTTCCTCCAGCTCCAACAGAAAAGGACACACACACACACACAGTCAAAAGACTCAGGTGAAAACAATTCATTCTACAGTTTCCATGAACTTTCTAACTTTAATCTCTTTTATCTTCTGAGCATGTGTCTCCAAGGCAACCACTTAACTACCACAGGTTTTCCAACATGATGCATTTCACATAATCTATCTCTTTTTCCAAAGTTTGACTTTAGATCCATGCCTAAATACCTCAGAACTATTTAAAGAAAAGAGAGTAAACAAAAAGAAAATAACTGTGCTATATTTTCAGCAAACAAGCAGTATGAACTTACATGAGAGTGCTGATATATGCTAAAATTCTGTAATTGTAATCACTTGGATAGAGGTAAATTATTATTGATACAGAGCAAAAGGCTGGAAATAATTGAAATAAATGCTAATCACTTGGATAGAGGTAAATTATTATTGATACAGAGCAAAAGGCTGGAAATAATTGAAATAAATGCTAAACTTGTCCGACCCATCCCTTTTCTCTATGTCTCCTGGGTCTTCAAACTGGGTTAGAAATCCCAGGAGAACTGTAGTTTTCTGTTACCCCTTACTTCTGATTGACCTGCAAATACCTCAAGTTGAAGTGTGTTGCTCAGTTCATTTTTATTCATGGTCTGTTAAAAAACAGAAATGTACTTGGAAATAAAAAGGGGAAGGAGAGAGCTGCCTGGTCTTTTCTGCTTTAATGGCTGAGTTTAGTTCATGTTGATCAGAGCTCAGAGCATGGGTGGGTTTGACTACAATCATTAATATGTTAGAAACATTTACAGAACCAGTATTGCAGAAGTTAGAAAGTATGGCAGCCCTGCTGCCTTTTTCCGTTGTCAGCTATCAGGTTTATTACCCTTATCTCATCCCAGAGCTGTTCTTTATCCCCTCTAACCAATTGAGGCTGTAGATAAAGCATCATATATTTGCTCTTGTGCTCAGTGAGTTCCTTTGAGGCAAAGGTTCAGAGCTCTGGTAGCTTAAAGAGAGAGTTCAATGCTGAAGGGTGCTTGGGAGATCTGTGTGCTTCCTTGGCTAATGAAGACCATACCAGCATATGCGGTCCTCTCTTGAGAACAATAGAGAAGTAGAGTTTTCAAGGATGAAAGTTGTTTGTGTTACTCCTGTTCTGTTGTCCAGCTTTGCACCAATTCATGAGACGAACCTAATGCACCTTGCATTCTGTTGCACTGCGCCCTGCAACAGAAAATCCCAGGATACCTGACCTTAGATTTTGAAAGTGACATGTTAATTATTCCAAATGTACAAAGACAAGATCAGTTTTGAAACGCAGTTCACTTTGTAAGAGACATTTACTCCTTTCCAAGTTACAGTTCTACAGGCTCATTCCATTAGGGAAAAAATATGAAAAAAAATTCAGTGAAGGATTTTCAAATAGTGAAGAAAACAGGGAAGAATTTGTGATCGAGTTCTGATCACATTATCAACAACAAAAAAAAAACCACTAGCCAATTATTCTGGCAGGTACTGCCTCCCTTTCCCTTGTGGCACAGTGGTTGAGTCTCTTACCCCAAATCCCTACTTCCACAGAAGTCGTGGAAGCTCTGTTATCTTTTCATCATTCACCATGTTTCTACAATTTTGCATCTGATGAACCAGAAAATAAAATCATGTTCTAATAATAATTTAATCAAATATTCAAATTCCATAATGTAATTAATATTATACTTAGAGAAGCTGTGTTTAAGAAAATCCTAATTTGGAATCAGTATGTAAGGAAAGCAGTTAGGGAAGTGGCAGCGTGTTAGGCCAAACAGACTGTTGAGACACGGGCGCCAAGTCTCCCTTGCAAGCTGAGTAGCATCTCCCACTGCTACAGAAGGGAAGTGCAGGTGTTTGTCTGTAAAGGAGGAAGAATTTTGTGTGTTATTACCATTAAACTAGAATTGTATTGTAAAGCTGGCATGTGAGTGCAGTCATCTTGAGCAACCAATGTTATCTACCTGGACTTGTGCAAAGCGTTAAACACCATCCCACACGATATCCTGGTCTCTAAATTGGAGAGACATGGATTCGACAAATGGACCACTCAGTGGATAAAGAACTAGCTGGACAGTTGCACTCAAAGAGTTGCAGTCAATGGCTTGATGTCTAAGTGGAGACCAGTGACGAGTGGCATTCCTCAGGGGTTGGTACTGGGGCCTGTAATGTTCAACATCTTTGTTGGCGACATGGACAGTGGGGTCGAGTGCACCCTCAGCAAGTTTGCCGATGACACCAAGCTGTTTGGTGAGGTAGACACGCTGGAGGGGAGGGATGGCATCCAGAGGGATCTGAACAGGCTGGAGAGGTGGGCCCAAGCCAACCTCATGCAGTTTGACAAGGCCAAGTGCAAGGTCCTACATCTGGGTCGGGGCAATCCCAAGCACAAATACAGGCTCGGCGGGGAATGGCTGGAGAGCAGCCCCGAGGAGAAGGACCTGGGGGCGCTGATTGATGAGAAGCTCAACATGAGCCAGCAGTGTGCGATTGCAGCCCAGAAAGCCAACCGTATCCCAGGCTGCATCAGAAGAAGTGTGGCCAGCAGGTCAAAGGAGGTGATTCTGCCCCCCTACTCCACTCTCGTGAGACCCCACCTGGAGTACTGCATCCAGCTCTGGAGTCCCCAACATAAGAAGGACTTGGACCTGTTGGAGCACATCCAGAGGAGGGCCACAAGGATGATCCGAGGCCTGGAGCACCTCTCCTATGAGGAGAGGCTGAGAGAGTTGGGGCTGTTCAGCCTGGAGAAGAGAAGGCTCCGGGGAGATCTTATTGCAGCCTTCCAGTACCTAAAGGGCGCCTACAGGAGAGCTGGGGAAGGACTTTTTATTAGGGTATGTAGCAATAGGATGAGGGGGAATGGCTTTAAACTAGAAGAGGGCAGGTTTAGATTAAACATTAGGAAGAAGCTTTTCACTTTGAGGGTGTTAAGGCACTGGAACAGGTTGCCCAGAGAGGTTGTTGAGGCCCCATCGCTGGAGGTGTTCAAGGCCAGGTTGGATGTGGCCTTGGGCAACCTGGTCTAGTGGGAGGTATCTCTGCCTATGGCAGCTGGGGGTTGGAACTCGATGATCTTCAAGGTCCCTTCTAACCTAAACCATTCTATGATCTTTCTCTTCCTCCTAAAGAGAAAAAAGGGCACCTAAAACAAGGGAAAAGCTTCATCTAGGCACAGTGGATATAAAGTTTATGTACTGTAACCAGCTATTTAACCTCTGCAACCTTATCTATCTGGAGACCAGTTCACATAGTATCCATGAAATGAAGGCCTCAGGCAAATGGTTTGCTGAGGGTCTGTGCAGACTCTCAGATGTACACAAAACATGAGACACACAAAGGCACAGAAAGTAGAAACTGATTTGTAGATAAAGAGACAGATCTGTCAAGCCCCATTCTGGGATGATAGGACCTCTTGTAAGCATCATTTCTTTTTGTAAGAATAGTGACCCTTTTTATTACACTTACCTACAAATGTTCCATAAAGACTGAGTCCAAAGGAGTTTGACAGGGAGGTGAAGGCAGACATTTGAATTTTCATAATTTTTCATTCTCCTGTATGTTCTTTCTTGGGCTTTTCCAACCGTCACAAATCCTCCTTTGTAGATCTGATGAAGCCGGGGCACCCATTAGCTGAAATCCAAAGAGGGTTTTTGATCACAGAGGCTGGTTTTTGAGACTCGTTTTTGAGATTCGTTTTTGTTCCTTGCAGAAGAAAAGCAATGGTGGATTATCTGCATCTCTTGTTCACATTTCAGTAGTGTGAATAACTGAAACAAAATCGCTTTTTTCACCTGACTTTGCAAGCCACTGTGGGCTGCTGGTGGTGGTTTCACAGGGTAACAACTCCCAGGGAAGGAGGAAGTTACTGGTTTTTTTTTTTGGAAAATGTCAAAAGGAGAATCTATTGCAAACTGGGATCAGGTTTAGTGGTGGTGTACAACTGCTTCTGCAGCCAAGCTGCGTGCAGAGGCACCCTTACAGAAAGGGACTGCAATAACAGAGCCCTTGGCTGCCATTTGAAGCCACATAGTCTCCACGGTTGGTCGTGCCTGTAAAGGAGAAGCTGTAGCCAGATGTAGCTGGGGGAAGGGCATCCCTCAGTAGTCACTGTTGTTTGTGCTCTCAGGGACAGTTTGGGGCTCAGCCTTTGGGGTGTTATCTTAGAGCCATGAGCAGAGCTGCTGCTGTCTGGGTTGCAGAAGGGCATGTGCTCAGACATCTCTTCATCTCTCCCAGACTGCACTGCCAAGGACACTGCAGTGGGTGGCAGGTGACACACCCACAGGCTGATGGGATTTTTGGCACACACTGGCAGTGTGCTCATGTCTTCTCTTTGCTTTCATTCAGACTGATTTTTGCTACATGTGAGGCAGGTGTTTTTGTGATCTGAAAAGATCCGTGTTCAGCCCAGGTTTGTCCTACAGACACTGAGTTAGCTGGAATGCAGGAGGCAGATTCCTCACAGTTGCCAGCAAGCCCCTCTCAGGGAATAACATTGAATGGGCTGCCATTATTAGTGGCCACTTCCCCAATTAGTGACCGGGAGCCACCAGCAGCAGCTTTTGCAGCAGTGAGAACATCAGCACTGTGTGCAGAGAAGCATGGCAGAAACCCCAGCAAGCTGAGCCTGACCAGCATTTAAACCGGATCCCTTTACAAATGGGAAGAAGTCATAAAATCTGCTGTGAAACCTTAGTCCTAGCTTCAGCTGTTAGTGACTTTAATGGCAAAAGTGCCCTGTCTTCATTCTAGGAGACCTTTACTCCATTGTCTAATTCCCCAGGGGACTGGGAGCAGATTGATCCCACAGTAGCACTTTAACTAGTAGCAAAGCCATAAAAAGGGGGGAAGGAATAAGAAAAAAAATCCCATGTGCTAAACAGCAGCCACTCTGCTTCTGGCTTTCAGCACAGGCAGGTGCTTATGGGGTTTTCAAATCCCCTTTATGGGAGCACTGCAGTAATGCTCCTCTCAGGATGTGCAGAGCCCTCAGCCAAAGTAGGACCTGCCGCTACCTGTAGAGAGGAAAATAATTCCTACTCCTCAGTGACAAGCCAAAATTCTTCACAAGTATGCACTAGGAATTAAAGGCCCAGCCCTATTAAGAGCAATAAATTTGTACCAGGGATGTTCTTGGCCCAATAGCATGAGTAAATTGACACTTTCTGGCACTGTAGCCTCCTGCCAAAGGGTGGGAAGAAGTAACCCAGGTAATAGTAAAGTGATCTCAAAGAGTTTTTTTCTGCAGCCTGGCTTTCAGAATGAAAGCCAAATTCTAGCCTTGAGTGAGTTTCTCCAGAGTTTTTTGGAGCTAAAATACTCTGCTTCATTGATTACAAGCTGATCAGAAGTGTTTCTTGATCCAACACCAACACCCTCAGAAAGGAATAGACAGAAGGAGGGAGTGAAGAACTGGAAGAGAGAGAGAGTGGCCGCAGACAGGCATGCGCGCAGCACACAGCGCTTTGCATGCGCCACAGTGGGGATTGCACGGAGCAGCCGGGTGGAAAGAGCCCTTCCATCACCTACTAGGGATTGATCCCATCTGAACCTGTAAAGACAGAGTGTCAAGCTCACAGACTGGGGAACAGGTCCAATACAGCTGATGTATTTACGCAACATTAAGATCTCCCAAGTGGCAGCAGGGGGTTATGCCCTGGCCATAGCTGCTTGGGAAAATAAAGAGGCACCTACTAGTAGTGTGAGACTCGCTGAACCTTCCTCATCTCCTTGTGCTAGGAGAGATGTCTCCACAGCACTGCAGGTGCCTCATATTAATCTCCTGGTGTTTTGAGAAGGAGCTGTTCAAATATTTTGCTGGGACCAGTTTTGCAGGTGTGAAATCATGCAGCTTGAGGAAGGTGTCGGGGCGCTGAAGGCTGAGTGATGGACCAACCTGCTGACAAGGGACTGGAGGAGGACTGACAGGTCCTGCTGCCTGCAGCCTGCACAGGGCTGGCAGATAGCACAGAGGAGTGTGCATCGGCATCCTCCTTTTGAGCAGGGGTTTGGGAAGAGGCACTCCTCCAGTCCCTGCCTTCTCCAAATTAGCAGTGTTTATTTAGAGTCCTTCTTCCAGAAGGCTGAAGACTTTTGGACCTCCAGCAGCTGAAGGGCAATCCTTGGCTCTGCCCCAAGAGCTTTGCAGCTCCAAGGAACTGCAAAGGGGGCCTTTCGTTCTGAAAGGAGACAGCTGGAAGGTATAGAGAGAAGCTTTGAGTCTGAGGCAGCTCCCTCTGTGTCCAACACTGCCATCCCCAGGCAAGGGGACATGCAGGGGGCTTGGAGTCAGGTGCTAGGTGGACCCCAAGGAGGAGACGGGCTCTCACCCTGCTGATTGGCACAGCTGGGTGTGCTCCATCCTCAGGGGGCTGGCCCAAAATTGCTGGTGAAGGGGAAGGCAAGTGAAGGGCTCCCATTGTGGGAAACAACCTGCTGCTGCTCCTTGGATTCAGTGTCAGTCAGAGCTGAGAGCCATAAGTGATGCCTGCCTGGTGACCCTGAATCCCGCTTTTGAGGTTGCTGTTTCTAGCATCTCCCTTGAGGGTACCACAGAGTTGGTGGCTTTGTTCTCACTCCCTTTTTTCTGTCTGGGGCCAGGTGTAGCATCAACTTCTCCTAGCCATCCTCAGTGGGTTTCTTTGCTCAGAGCACTATGAACTCTTTCCATGCATGGAAAATCATTTCATGGCTCATGAAAAAACAGAATTTTAATGAGATAAAAGTGGTCTGTGAAATTCCCATGGACAGGAGCCAGCAGTTCCTGAGGGATAGGAATGCCTCTTCTACTTCTCCGCCTGCCCATGTGCTTGCTTTTAAAATTGTTTATAAACAAGTTCCTGAGTTGATGGAACCATTTTTGTGTGTAGTACATAACATTACAGATAGTTATCGAGACCCTAATAGGATCAATCTCCTGCGCAGGTGGAGATGGAAGGCAAGGTTCATTCCAAAGGGAGCTATTTATGTAGGCTTGAGCAGTTCAGACCTCATGTACAGAGCCGGGACAAATGGAGCATGGGGAATTTGGTGCTCTGGGCAAAGGAGGACAGTTAAAGAACAGCAGCCTTGCTGTCCTTGAGCAGAGCCTACTCTGTGCCTGTAAACAGTGTCATGTGTCTTGTGATGCTGTTGCCTGACCTAAATACATCAGGTTTGAGACCCATATTTAGTTTTTCCCCACTCCCAGTGACATGGGCACTGCTGCACAAGCTTCAAAGGGGTGTACATGAGAAAAGTCCCCTGCCCAGCTTTCATACACATCTGTGTCATCTTCATGCTGAATTCAGTTCAGTGGCTTTCCTTTTGCACCAGGAGAAGAACAGACTCTTCAGGATCTGCCCAGCAGCCTGCTGCATGTTGGAGCCTGTGAAACAAGTCTGTTTGATAGCCAAGGGTCTAGCTCGTCACCTATGGATCTCAGAGCCAACCTACCCAGAAAACACGGTGATAGTCTAGGTTACGGGTCTGATTCCCTCAGTCTCCCCACACCTTCACCCTCATCCCTTTGTGTAGAAGACAAAGCCATGGTATCAGTTACTCCCTGGAATAAGTTAGTCAGGAAACAACTGCTGTGAGGGTATCTCACTGGGGTTTGGCATTCAGTGGGTGTGCAAAGCTCTCCCACACCCACTGAGATACCATGTACTACAGGAAGAGCATTAAACAAGAGTATATAAAGTGTGGCGTCACCCCACAGCCCTCCACCTCCACCTGCAGCCATCCCTGCACCCTCCGAGGGCTCCTGCAGAATCCCAGCTGGGGTCAGTTACACACTGCATATCTGCCCCCTGCCAAATCATAACGCTTTGCCACTTACACCTGTTTGCTGACCAACACGCACCCAACGTGTAACACACACTGAGGTTTACGTCACCTCTGAATTTTCTCTGTGGTGTCAAATGTATTCAATTTATCATCTACTGTCTGTGGAGCCGGCAGGAGCAAAAAGGGGAATCCACAACTCACTTCCCAGTGGCAGAAGAGTCTCTGTCACAGGAGCAGCAGGAATGAAAAGCTTTCCTAATCCTGCCACAGTGCTCTGCAGAGCCTTGCCGGGCTTTGGTCAGCTCCCCCTAGCATACACAGAAGCTGCCGCCTTTCCCAGGAGGCTAGCACCATTCATCTCCCTCTGAAGGCTGTGCAGGGCGCTGGAGGGACTCCCAGCTCTGGTGGTGCTGTGCATAGATTTGCAGTCCTCTTCCAGGGTGGACAAGACACATCCTGTCCTCCTGCCTCCCCAACAGGCACCTGTATGACCAAGAGATCACATCTCACACTGTGGGCTGAGACCAGACTTCCCTGGGAGTCTCCGTCTGTTAAAATGGTCATTTTCCTCAGCCACAAATAGCTTGATGCATGGGAGAGAGAGATAGAGAGAGGTGGCATGACCGAATCCAATAGCCTCCATTCTCCTGTGCTGATTGGTACCTTAATCTTCACTGCTTTGTGTGACTTTCTTGTTTGCTTCGCTGGTGTGACTTTACCTTCTGTCTGAGCAAATATCACAGAGAAATCTCTTGTAAACAGGGGGACATGACATTTTCACAAGCTGAGTTCAAGAAGCATGCTTAGTTATTTGCTTTGGAGTCCACAGACAAACTAGACAAGCTAGACAAACGGTGTATTACCCCAGACTTTGCCCCTGGAGGGAGCCGTGCTCTGTACAGCCTGGCCCAGGATGTGCAGGTTCAAGCACTGGTGTTATATTGGCCCAGACCCTTCAGCTTTCCTGTAAAGGCAGCGCAGAGGAAATTGCCCTGAGCTCTCCAGGCTTTGTTCCTAGAAGCCACACAGCTCCGCGTCCATGTGCAGACAAACCAGCCTGTCCATGCTCATTCCCTGCTGCAGCTTTTCCACCTAGATGGATTCCTCATTCTGGCTGCAAACCCCTTGTGCAGATGAGTCTCTGATGCCATGTAGCGCTATGTGGGCATCTTGTTACTTGATTGGGATAGAAAGGTAATTTATCAAATAGAAAATGTGCTTGGCAACCTGGATTCCTAGTTCCTTTCTCTGACCAGTCAATGGGTGACAAGTTACTGCTGTGACAACACTTCCCTCTTGGAAGTACTGTGGGGCTGTAGTGAAAAATTATGCTTGTTAGATGTGGTTGCCTAAAGTGTACTTGAAGCTCAGATAATGTTGCCCAGCCAAGCACCAGCCTTGCAGCTCCTCTGGGAATACATTTCCAAGAGTGGCCATTTCTACCAGCCATAGTTTTTCAGGACACTTGTCCTGGCTTCCCTGTGTCTCACTCTTCCTGTCTCTGCTCCAACATGGGACTTCTTAATAGTCAGATAATATTGAAGAGATTTCAAAACCAGATACTTTCATAGTGTGAATAATGATAGAAGGGTTAGTGAGGAGCAGTAACACGCTGAATCAGGACTGCTGAGCCAACAAACTGCTGTGTGACCTGGAACATATTTCTACTCCATCTTCCCTGTGTAGGGGTGAACCGGTTCCTATTAGGAGACTGTATAATCCTAGTGTAGTGACATACAGACTTTCAGTGGGGCCTCAAAGTGTTACCAAAGTAATGAATTCTTCAATGTTATTTACGCTATTTATTAGGCTTGTATGTAAACCATCCACAGTGGCACTGGTTGTTTCTAGAGTGCATATAGGACAAATAAACACCCTTTGCTCTCCTGCAGGGCCTGCCAGCCCAGTGCCTACAGTGCCTTCAAAGACCAAATACCTTCAGCAAGGCTTGCAGCAGGAGAAACCATTCCTTTGTCACCAATGTCATAACTCAGCGCAGTTGATTTATTGCTTCCTGAGTCCCTCTCTCCAGTTCCACAGTGTTATCATAGGCTGGTCATAGTGTGCGCTCTCCGGCAGGGTGACTTAAACCAGGACCAGTTCCTGTCATCTGCATCAAAAGGAATAAGAACAGGTTTTATTAGAAACAGCATGTGGACAGTCTGAGCAAAACCAGCATTATAAGCACGGCTCTGCTGCTGCCGACAGGGAGGACGAGGCACACAGTGATGCCTGGCACACTCTCACAGGCTCTGGCTGAGCTGGGCAGGGCATAGCTTCTGAGCCAGGCCAGTTCAAGGCCCAGACTGGGATTACATGATGATTAACATCATGAGTGAGTGGAGAGGGAGAGACAACCAAACACAGAATGGATCAACATTTTTACATTCATGTTCCTTTAGTGGAAGATAGACTTTTTTCCCTCTACCTGGAAAAACCTAGAGGCAACTTTTTTTTTTTTAACCATCAAAATTTTCCTTAAAAAGTATCTGCCCCTCTCCTGTCACTAGAAAGAAATTAATTAAAAAAAAAAAAATCAAAGAAAGACTTAAAAGACAGTGAAGTATTTTTTCTTAGGCAGCAAATCAACTTCCTAACAACTTCTAAACCAGATACTTTATAAAGCCACATTTTTCCTCACAGTACAAAATATATAACACATACCTATGCAACAGCACCAGTGTCTTTTTATGTGTGAGGGTGGCATTCAGTGCAAATGCAAGTAGAAAGCTCATCTCTACCAGAAGAGCTGACAGCTTACTGATATATATTGATCTCACTCTCACTCAGGTTTGTCTTTATATTTCTTTTCTCAGAGCAGACGGGTTTTCCTGATTGGGCGTGGAATGTGTATTTATTGGTCCCACTGCCCTAGGGACTTTCATTTTGGCAGGGAAAGCAAAGAAGACGCCAGCAGACAAGAGAGGGTCTAAAAACACTCCTGGTAGGTTTGAAGGGATGAACAGCATAGTTAGCAAAGTTAAATGGATTTATATGACACGGTTGTCTGTGATTGCACAGGACTAGACTCAACATGCAGACAATCTTTCCAGGCCTGGTTGCCAACTTGGGCATGTCATTCAGGTTCGGCTGTAAGTGCAGCCTGGAGAGCCCCTCTCCATGCTAGTGTCTGCCACCAACCTGCTTGGGCAAGTCACTTCCCTGCTCAGAGATGCTCAAAGAGGAAGTTATATTGGCTTCAGTTGAACTTTCTTTTTATAAACTAGTGTGAGCTGCTGTGTTGATAGCTCTGTTTCAGTGTATTTCGGTCTGACCTGTCTCCCAGGGACATCCACACAAGGGCCTGAGCCACCTTGACCTGAAGTGTAAAGTGGTACCTTAGGTTAATGCAGTGATGGTGGAGACAAACTCTTCAAAGCCAAATCTTCCCCACCTAGATGCCATCTGCTGAGCTGAGCATTGTGTATGGGGCAACTCCCAGTGAGGCTTTGCCAGGCTGAGGCTTTCTTTAAACAGCTATTTTTAGGGTTGATACTATAAATCGCAGTCCCTCCCTCTTGCTGCTGCTTCTTATCTCCTTAAATCATGCATAGTAGCAGCTGCTTGGCTCTACCTCTGACTTCTCCCTCCAAAGGGAAGGGAAACTATTTTGAAATGTAATCCTTTTCCTCTTTTTTTGGCTGGGAAAGACCTGACCTGCAAAATGTGGCCCACTGAGTAACACCACCTTTCTGGTACCTCAAAACTCTGGCCCTGCCATGGGGCCAGGGGAGGATGGTGAGTTGTGCTACTGCTGGTAGGTCCCTGCAGAGCGCAGTCAAGGCAGCGCTCATTTGGGCGCTCGGCCACGGGGGCTGCCTACCCTGCACAGCCCCGAGCACGAGGTGCCAGGAGCAATGGCAGGAGGCAGCTTTTCACCAGCTCTTCATATCTGCTGAATGCAAGCAGGCTCCTTAGCTAGGCCATGCTGTTCCAACACTTTGCAGGCTAACTAGCTGGCTGCATCACAAGTGTGCACAGGGGATCCTCACTATGCTGCCCAGCCTTGATTTCCTCTCCTCTGCCCTGGTCCCTCCCAGAGGCCCAAGGGGCAGTGCAAGCTCTCAGCACAGGGACTCTTAGCCCAGGCTGGGAAGCTTAGGTTTTGATTGTTGAGTTTTGGAGGAGTTCTGGCGTTTTGGAGGATTCACAGCACACGTCAGAGCTTGGCCTGCTGTGTCAAGCCCACTGCATCACTCCGGATGTTGAGGCAAGTGCTCAGGTGTTGGACCACCGTAGCTTGTTCCTTTTGGTGTCAAATTGTTTATGATTCATGTGTTGCCGTGACATCAGTTCCCATTAAAAGCCTGGGCTAGTGACCCAGCTCATCTTCTGCCAAAGCACCTGGCAAAACACCCGGCTGCCTGTCTTTCACCAGCAACCTGTGCGCTGACAGTGCAACTTGCCATCAGCCCCTTCCTCACAGTCTGGGGCCCTGACTCAGGGGCTAGTGGCTTGCGAGGGTGGCTCAAGAGGCTTACAGTGCCTGGTAGAGTGGGAGAAGAGACCACAGCTGGGTGGCTCTCACAGCATGCTTGGGAAGGGGTTTGTGTGCCTCGTGAATGCATGTACAGGGCTGGCATACGGACTAGCCAGGGTACGGCTGTGGGTGGGAGTATAGGTGCATTTTTGCAGCTCCCTCTGCTACTGTTTGTTCAGCTAACACAGTTGCTTTCATTCAAGAGCTAAATCACAAGGGGAAAATTTGCGAATAGCAACTGTATGTTAAATACTAATTTGTATGTACATGTTTGGGTTGCTTCCCAAAGTCCATTTATCATCTCAGTCCCACTGCATCTGCTGCTACGAGGCTTTCTGCCAACTTAGCAGAATGGGAACTCCAGCTAACCCTGCTCGCACTTGTCTTGCTCCCAGCACCTCCGGATGAGAACTGAACATGGCTGGGTCTGCCCTGTGATGAGCCATACCAGTGCTCGGAGAATGTTAGGGTTTTTATCCAACAGCAAATGCTAAACATGTAAAGTTTATCTGAGCTTGCTGGAGTCTGTACCCATCTCCTGTTGTCACTATTCTAAACTTGGAAAAATAGCCCAGAAAGTTTAGCTGGTAGAAACCATGAATTTCTCAGGACCCCTAAGCTTGGTATGAGTTCTGGGTGTACAGAGAAGGCTGATATGAGAACCTCAGCCTGTGCCAGTGTGTCAGCTTGTGGATTTGCAGTTCTCCTTCTTTCCACTGGAGCTCCCACCAAAAAACATGACTTCATGTCATGCACAGCACAAGCCCTGTGCATGCTGTGCATGCAGCTGCTTGCCTGGGGACCTTAGGTGCTAAGTTATATCTGGATCAATATCTAATCTGAGCAGGTCTAAAACTAACTATGAGAAACAACAGCCCTGCTATAAAACAGATGGAGGTAAATTTACTACTATTTCCTACAAACCATTTAGGGTCAAATCAAAACAGTCCCTGCTGCCTGTGGGTGTGCAGGTGGTGAAATTGCCGGCACCACCAGTTGCACAAAGCAGATCGATATAGCTGAGCCCAGAGCCCGTTTTCTGGGGAGACTGGCATTGTATGGGAACTGGAATTTCCTGTAAACCAAGTGCCTCTGCAATAGAAAGAAATGTCCAGGAAACAGCTGCACACATGTAAAGCACTTTTACTACTTGCCTGATGTTTTCCTCAGCATCACGTTTTCATATTTTTTTTTTTAAATGCTTAAATCCTGTGCAAACAACCTTTTTCTCACCAGCTTCCTGTATGACAGTAGCCAAGAGAAACAGCTTAATTTGGGGTGATCCATTTAAGCTACACACCATATTGTCTGGGAATATGAGGACCAGGGATTATTCAGTGGAGGCTGAAAAATGTTAATATTTTATCAGCCACAGAGTAAACAGATAAAGCGGAAAACCACTTTATATTTTTCTGAAATGTTAATAATGGGCTGATAATCTCCAAAGCCTGCATACTTCCTGTGATTCAAAAGGGACTGCATGTACTCAACATTCACAGTGTGGACTGGCACAGGTTACACACCCTCTGCAAGAAAGGATATCATTGGTCTTGATGGGAACATGGCACAGAAACCAAAAAGCTGCTTTCCACAGTTTCTTAACAGAAATTGGAGAGCCACAGGGATGAGCAGACAAGGTGACTGGCAACCCTAGATACCTGCCTGGAGCCTGACCCACACATCTCCTTAGACCTGGGATCCCGGAGCACTAGTTTGAATCCTAGAAAGACCTGTAAGTGGCTTGGCACCTGTGTAAAGACTATCTTTAATTGTTGAATTGTGGAAGGACTTGAAGATTTGGGTCAATCCTGAGTTATTAGAATGAGATTCACAATGAGGCCCATGTAAAGGGCATCCCACCACACATCTGCCACAGGAAAGTTTTGTGTCTTCCTGCTTGGCCCTAGGCCACTCCAGGACCTTGCGTCAAAGGCCCTGTGCATTGCTGGACTGGAGCCAACAGGCCAGCTTTGATGATGACTGCGGTTTGCATCCCACACAGCCCAAACAGGGAGGCTAGTCCCTGCCCACATGGGAAGCCAGAAAATGCATAAATACCATCATATGAATCTGGACAGCACTTGCATGGGGAGGACAAAACTGCAGGTCACCTTTGCCTTGTGCTTAATGATGCTTCGTCTCCAGTTCCAACATTCTAGCTCCTGAGAGGCCAAATTAGCCTCTTCCCAAACATCAGTGATTATAAGTCAACATACTTTTAGATATATCTCCTAAAAAGACTCATGTTGCTTATACACTACAGGCTGATCTGAGTGCAGAAATGTAAGATGTGACTCTTACATTTCCAAGAATTATTTCCATTTTAGATTATATCAAGTCTCTGCAAACTTATTCAGCTCTTACATCCAGAGTGATTGTATTGAAATAAAAATCAAATTCTTGTATTTGGTCTAGATACATCATTTCTCTGGCTTTGTATCTGGGAACCCTGATGCTTTTCTGGCAGAAATTGAAAGTTTCTGCCATTTAGAGACCTGTGCAAAAACTGACACGTATAAAATTCCTTTCTTGTGCCAACTTAATGCCATTTTTCTTTTGCAATCAAGGATCTAAACACACATATTTTCTATAACTATTGCCAAAGCCTGGAGGGGTATTGCAGTCTCCCCTTTCTCCAGGGTTTCACTGAAACTTGGCGTTTTTTGACAAAGGATAATATCATATTGAAAGACTAGAGCCTGAGCAGAACAAACCCTGCAGCCCTAACTGGCAGCGCAAGCTGACCTTTCTTTCAGGTTAGACTTTTCCTCAGGTCTCTGCATGCACATCCCTGTATCTTTATTCAGGATGTACCCATTGCCAAGTGCAACAGATAACAACTACTCTTCACTGTATTGATGGCGCTTCCTCCAAATCACAGCTAGATATCCCTCTTCCACTGTCAACAGCAGAAACAAAGGAGACTTCCCTTAATTTGTTGGTATATATGAAGCAAATAATATTCCTTGGAGATCACAGTCACCACATTTTCTTTTTGTTTTTTTCAAATTGAATATAACTCAAATATAAAACTTATGGAGTTTTCCCATGTCCTTTCTTGTAATTAAAATCCAGCTTTTTCCCAATGTCATTTAGGTTTTGTTATGCAGCAGGTACATATTATCAGCAGCAATTATAATGAAGTTTAAAAAATGCTGGGCAATTTTTTATATTACTCCCTGAATTTTCGTTTGTAACCAGTGTTTCATAGGTCTTATCAGCAAAAGTCTTTTGAGTATTATCTTTTTGTTGTTGCTCCATTTTCAATGCAAGTTGCATATGAACGGAAAGGTCAGGAGCCCTAGAGCTCTATTGCCACTTTGCTGCTGATGGATGGAGAGATCCCTCCAGCACCACTCAGAGTTACATAGCTTTGATTGGAAACACTCTCGGGAGGCACATAGCCCACAGGCATCTTGTGCATTGAAGCAGGGCAAGACAGACACATAAGCTGATGTTAATGGTCACAGCTCCTCTGTATTGGCCTCCAGCATCTAATCTAGGAAGCCTTTGCATTAGACCAGTTCACCCCTGCAGACATCATCCACCCGAAAGCAGAGGAGCTGTATCTATGAGGGAGAGGTGCTTTATTCTTCCATGTCCAACCCAGTGAGCCTCTGATTCTTGCATGTGTCTCTGATCCTCACTGCCCACCTTCAGCTCCAATACAGCCTGCCAAAGGCCCTAGTGTCAGGAAGGTAACTGGTCCGAGAGGAGGTCATGCTACCCCATAAGCCCTGGAGAGAAGGGGAGGTGGTTGAAAACACAACAGTTCTGTTGCAGCATTGGCCCCAGGCACCTCTTCCAGGGAGCTGTGTGTGCAAAGAGGATATGCCTGGTGGGATTCACAGACGTTCTGGCTTCCACTCTTGCCCACAATTTCAAGTAAACAGTTTGGTACCACTTCCCTTTTCAGTTCCTGTTTCCCTTTGCAGGCACATGGGCAAAACGAACTCACATTCCTGAGTCAAACGGGCAAACACAGTCAAATTGGTTGTGCCTCAAACTACCGTTTTCTATTCTTTCCCTCCTCTTTTTTTTTTTTCCTTTCCTTTTGCATGCACGTTGCTGTTTCCACAGCAATGACTAAATATTGACATGCAACATTCACCAAACAAGAAAAACGAGCACATGAATAAATATGAGCTAAAACAGAGGGCTTTCCAGTGGCAGGGCTTCCTGGTCTGCTCCAAACCAAGAAAGCAAGAAAGCGCCTATCACCCACCACCCCTACTTGAGGCAGTAGGACTGCCCAAGCTGTCAATCCACAACATTCAAATCTGGCTGCTGGCAACACTATATGTGCTGTCACTGTGAATTTGATGCTGCGGATGCTACTAGGATAAACTGATCATCAGGAAAAAGCCTCTCCCCATTTATCCCTGAGAATCCATGTGAATAGTGTGAATTTACAGTATTTGCAACAGTCTCCATCCGTCCACTTGCCTGCATTCCCCAGCAGGTGTTTTCATTGAGTTACGTTTTAGAAATGTAAAGCTCAGCCTAGATGCAACACATCTGTTTTTCAGCTAGATCTTAATTTTTGCACAGTTCTACAGCTGGACTGGAGACTGAGGGGGTTAAATGACTTGCTTAGGTTCGAAATGTTGGGCAGGGGCTTAGGTGGGATTAGAGCCCAGGATGCTCACAGCTTAGTCCTCGCCTTCTCTAACCACTTCTCAGCCGCATGGTCTCTTTGGGTGCAAGGAGAAATTGTTCATGACATCAGGGTGTGTAATTCTGTAGCTGCATGCACCAGCAAATGATTTGCCTAGAAAGAAATGTAATCAATCTCCAATTAAAATTCAGCTTCATGTTACCCTTGGCATAGGATTCATTAGATTTTAGGATCGCTGTGATACGAACAGCTTAGAGAGCAGGAGATCCATTTCATGAAAGATGTCTGGTTTTAAAATTTGGTTTCACTCCAAATGAAAATGAACACAGAAAATGTTGCAGCTTTCCTTAAAGTCTGTTCTCAGCTTCTCCTCAGTGAAATACATAGATTACATTGCATAAGCCTTTTATTTTCTGGTTTAGTTTCCAAACCTTGTCTCATTTAGATATACATTTTTGAGTGCATCCCAATTTTTTCCACATCCTTTTGAAGGATGGGTCCAAGAGCAGGACAAAATATTCATTCAGTGGTCTCACTAATTCCTCAAGCAAAGATAATATCATTTTCATCTCCCCCTGATAGTATCTTCTTTTTGAGTTCAAATGCTCTTAGCCATAGCTTTGTGCTGCTGTTTTTGCACTCCCTAGGTGCCTTCTAATGTTTTTAGGGCTTCACATCTTAGAAATGTGTTTTCACACTGGCTGTTTGTTTTTTTTTTTCATTTGGTCAAATTCAAGAGAATATTGATCAAATGAGCCAGAGCTCCACAGCAGTCTATGGAGCTGCTCTTCAACCTTGTTACCAACTACCACATTCACTTGTTGAGCCAGTTCTAGGTGTTATCCCTACTTAAATTTGCATTTGGTTCAATATCCTTAAGAAAGAAACCAGTCAAGAGCAGTGCCTTATAGGACACCACCAGAAACAGCCCCATTTTGTCACAGTTCCTCATTTACATCTATTTTGTGTTCTATCAGTTCCCTAATTGTAATCAACTGAAGAAATCATAGAATCATAGAATGGTTTAGGTTAGAAGGGACCTTGAAGATCATCGAGTTCCAACCCCCCCACCATAGGCAGAGATACCTCTCACTAGACCAGGTTGCCCAAGGCCACGTCCAGCCTGGCCTTGAACACCTCCAGGGATGGGGCCTCAACAACCTCTCTGGGCAACCTGTTCCAGTGCCTTACCACCCTCAAAGTGAAAAGCTTCTTCCTAATGTTTAATCTAAACCTGCCCTCTTCTAGTTTAAAACCATTCCCCCTCATCCTATTGCTACATACCCTAATAAAAAGTCCTTCCCCAGCTCTCCTGTAGGCGCCCTTTAGGTACTGGAAGGCTGCAATAAGATCTCCCCGGAGCCTTCTCTTCTCCAGGCTGAACAGCCCCAACTCTCTCAGCCTCTCCTCATAGGAGAGGTGCTCCAGGCCTCGGGTCATCCTTGTGGCCCTCCTCTGGATGTGCTCCAACAGGTCCAAGTCCTTCTTATGTTGGGGACTCCAGAGCTGGATGCAGTACTCCAAGTGGGGTCTCACGAGAGTGGAGTAGGGGGGCAGAATCACCTCCTTTGGCCTGCTGGCCACACTTCTTCTGATGCAGCCTGGGATACGGTTGGCCTTCTGGGCTGCGATCGCACACTGCTGGCTCATGTTGAGCTTCTCATCAATCAGCGCCCCCAGGTCCTTCTCCTCGGGGCTGCTCTCCAGCCATTCCCCGCCGAGCCTGTATTTGTGCTTGGGATTGCCCCGACCCAGATGTAGGACCTTCCACTTGGCCTTGTCAAACTGCATGAGGTTGGCTTGGGCCCACCTCTCCAGCCTGTTCAGATCCCTCTGGATGCCATCCCTCCCCTCCAGCGTGTCTACCTCACCAAACAGCTTGGTGTCATTGGCAAACTTGCTGAGGGTGCACTCGACCCCACTGTCCATGTCGCCAACAAAGATGTTGAACATTACAGGCCCCAGTACCAACCCCTGAGGAATGCCACTCGTCACTGGTCTCCACTTAGACATCAAGCCATTGACTGCAACTCTTTGAGTGCAACTGTCCAGCCAGTTCTTTATCCACTGAGTGGTCCATTTGTCGAATCCATGTCTCTCCATTTTAGAGACCAGGATATCGTGTGGGACAGTGATGCTAAACTGCTTTGTAGAGTGCTTACTATTTTTATCAGAAAGTCTTGAAGCCAAACCTTATGCCTTACAGGAAACTCTCTGTATTGTATCAACACAAGCATTTTTATTAATGAAGCTTGTAATTCCATCAAAAAACAATGTAACATTAGTTTAGCAAAACCTATTTTCCACAAAACTATGCTGACTGGCATGAAATATACTATCTTTAAATTCTTCAATGCTTGTATCCAGTATCAGTCTTTCCACAACTGAACCCAGAATCAATATCAGAGTAACTGACTTAATACCACCTGGAGTTTCCCATCTACCCCGTTCAAATGTTGGCACAGCTTGCAATTCTTTTCAGTGTTGTGGAATCTTCCTCGTGTTCCAAAATTTCCTTAAAACAAACAGTAGCAGGTCATACAGCTCCCACTTCTTCTGGTCTTAAAGCACTTGACTGCTTCCTGTTGAAAGTTCTCCCTGTTTTCTGATGGACCAGAGAAGATGTCATTATCACTGAGAGATATAAATATGCCACTTTTTTTTCTTTTCAAATTCAGAACAAAAATAGGTATTTATGAGTGCTTCCTGACTGAGGGACTGGTCATACTTGGCTATGATGGGGTTCATTATTTCTGGATATATTTCTTAATTTTCCGTTGCTCTTTTTACTTTGAAAGGCAGTTTTTAGTTTCCCTCTCTCCCAGGTATAAGAGTGGTCATTTTAATAAGACCAGTTGCCTACACTCTTAAGCACCATTAAACAGCAGATGCTTAGTTTCCCCTCCAGTTTGTCCTTGAATAACTTTGATTAAGCTTATGTTTAAGTACTTAATTAAGATCTGAACAATCTCTTAACTCGAAAGCAGGACACCAGCAAGTGTTGAACTCTGATGCAGAATGAGTGGTCCTTTCTGCAGAGCTTAATACCCAGTGTCTGTGCACAGAGTGACATTGTATTATCTGATCTCCACTGTGCATACTCCACCCATGGGCTTCAGAAGAACCAGGACTCCATGCTTCAGTCGTCTTTATTGAAATAGATCTTACTTTATATATGCCACTTTGAACTCTTCATTTCGGGTACAGATGCTTGTGAGCAAACATTTTCTCTCGCTGCCAGATCTGTGCGTTTAGACAACTATGGAGAACTGTAAGTAGGATCTGGCTGACTCACAGAAACATTTGTTTTCATCCAATAACCAACATAGAAGCCCAGTATTCAAAATTGGGTTCCGTTGAGTGCAGAGAGTAGTTTTCTATAACAGGAAGTTTTAGGTTTGCCAAGCCAAGGAATCTATCTCAAGCTTATCTCATCTGTCTGATCATATTTTTCACTGAAAAAGGTATAATTCTCCTTTGTCAGCTCATGTCATGGCATAGACATCCACAGAGACACTGAGCAATGTTCATGAAAGTGAATGGAGAGAGTTATGGCTCAATGCAGCTTTGCATTTGTGTTGAACACTGCTATAGGTGATGCCTGTTGAAAACTTACCCAGGGTTTGCAGAAGTGTAAGCCCTTTTCTTAATCTGTTCCTAAGCAGAACCTTTGCCTCTCACTGATGTTACCCAGACAAATCTCTGACTATGGGTTATTTGCAAATGATAACATGTGACTTGCTACCTGAGGCCCACATAGGTGTTTTGCTCTGCTTGGCTGGTGGCATTATTTCAAAAGGGAGGATATCCAGAATTGTTTGCTAATAGAAGTCATCGATAATCATGTGTGTAAAGTTCATGAATTTCTTGACACTTGCCAGTGTTTTCACGTTAAGCCAGGGGCTGTCCAAATTCTTGTAAGTAATAAATCACATGCCTCACCCTCCACACACCAGCAGAGCCAAGTTTATTGAATAAAATATTCACACGGTACCTATTCATCTCCTTGTGGTTAGGACTCATTCAGGTGAGCACAGGCATCCAGTTAGTAGCTGGCGTGCTGTTTGCTGGCTCAGGTGAAGGCACCCTGGGGTTCCCACTTAACATATCCTGATGCCCAAGTTGCAATGGTTTCCTTGATGCCTCTGAGAGTGGGTTATGCACAGGGCAGAAAGAAGCCAACAACAAACCTAAAGCTGCTTTCTGTACCTGCCAGAGGTGGATTTAGGCCATTCCTCTGCTTGCAGAGAGCTTGGCCACCTGATGCTGTCACCAGACCATTCATCTTGGGCTGTAAGTCCTCTAGTCCTCTGTGTGACTCTGTATTCAAACAAAGCAAACTGCCTGCTGCATCCCGTAAAGCAGACTGTCACAATAAAGATTTAACAAGAATATTAATGTCATTGGCTAGAAAGAAAGATGCTGACTAAATGATTATTTTCCTTGAGTATTTTAACAGAAGTTTTAGTTCAGCGTGAAGAGCAGCTTTGCCTCCTTTTATAAGAATTGGCAGGAAGAGGTAATATTTTAGCTGACGCATAATCTATCTTGACTCTATTGCTTTTTTATTGTTTGTCAGAAAGGCCCTGGGGGTAAACATTATTTCTTTGTCTGTTTGGGCCCTGGCTTTGTGCCAAGGACACATTTCTCACACCAAGCATGTTTCTGCATACCAGTGGGGGATAGTCTGGGTGAGGACAAATTACCAGCTCTGCACACAGGCCTCTCAGGTGCCATTTACACATCTGTGGAGAGGTCATGGGAGTCAGAGAGTGTGAGAGGGAACAGGCTGCAGGGAGCTTCCCAAGCTCCCCTGGAAGTTGTCAGCTGGCAATTTCAGTACAGCATCTCACACCTTGCTCCCAACACTTCTGTCTGTGGAAGAGATGCAAACCACTTAGCCAGCACTCAGGAAAGCCAGCAAGCCAGCCAGATACTCTTGTGTGTATAGATGAGCCCAGGCAATGACTTACCAATGATTTGCTGATTCAGGTGAAACGAATTCTCCCACTTGATCTCCTGCAGCATTCAATAAAGAAAAAGCTGACTTACATTCTCAGCAAAGCTCTAGAGCTTCACAGTTAGGAGAGCTCTTTTCCCTAGGTGCCAGCTCTGGAGTCAGTTTTCCTGGGATGCCAAACACACAGCAATTGCCTAGCACGTTTGTTGTCATCCACACCTAATAAAAGCTTACAATTTTATGCCCTCCTCTGTCCCACCATCTCTCTATCACCTCCTCTGTGAGTTGTTGAGATGTTAAGTGTGCTTTTCTGACCTCTTCAGTCCTTGGCACTTGTGTGGGCAATCTTCCCTCTCAAACTGAATGAGAACATCCCCAAGGCACAAAGTTTCCCATTCAAGAGATTACTGTAGCTCTACTGCTGAAATCCAGCCCAGTTTTCATCTTTTGCTGCTCCTATTACTGAGGTAGAGACTGTTTGGCCTGATTTGACCAATGTAAATACTTCTCCTCTGTGTGGCAAAACCAGTTGTTCTCACTCTTGCCTCTTGACTTTAAGATGGTTTCTAGACCAGGTTTGATTTATACCTATTGCCAAAACCAGGTTAGTTCCTGATGTCATCCACTGGACTCATTGGTATCAAAGCTATTTCGCTTGGTCTCAGCATCTGCTGTGCGTGGCACAGTATTGTGCAGATGCGGGCAGAAATCCTAGAGAACCTTCTCTGTAGACACTGGATCTCTGTACAGCAGAAGACCTAGAGCAGACATCTGATCTTACTGAAATGTGGCATATTATCTTTTCATAGTTGTAGCCGTGGACTCTGCTTTACAAGAAAACTGAGCATAAAGGAAGTAACGAGCAGCCAGGGGTTTTCACTGAAATCCTAGGCTTTCAGCAGGCTCAAGGTCTTTCAACCAGATCAGAGGCCCTAGGTCTCCACAGCCTCTCCAGGCTTCTTCACCAAGCAGTGAGAGCCTTTTTGTTCAATGAGCTCAACAGAATTTGTAGCAGAGCAAGCCAAGCTATAGGAAAACCTGACTAGCAATGCACTCTTAAAAAGGTAAAGGAAAAGAGGAAAAGGAAGATTAAGAAGGAAAAAGAAGGAGAAGGAAAGGAACGCAGGAGAAAATGGAAACACTTCCAGGTGCTGAGGTGCTCACCCAGCAGGGAGTTGTCAGGGCCTGAACCAATTATCTCCATGGGATGTTTTTTTGGATGGTTTTGTCTCCCATCACCTAGAGCACAGCAGCCCAGCCAGCTGCTTCCTCCCTCTCTGCTGCTTTAGAAAGGGTTTATCTCATCTGGCACCTTTCTGTCTTTCCTCTCACCAAAAGGGCTGGAGGTCTCATCTGGGTGTATCCAACTTTCCTATTAGGCTCCCAAAGTTCATCTAGGCTGACAGTATGGAGATCCTAGAATGCTCCTGCTCAGCAAAAGGATCCAACAGCCTCAGCTGGGTCCTGCTGGGGATAGGCAAGAGAAGAATGCTCTCTACCACTGCTGACCTTCCTCTGAGATGAGCAAGGTCTGTGTGTTCAAACAGCTGAAAGAATATTCCCTAAGAAAACCAGAGGAGGAAAGAGCACATCTGTCTGTGTATGATCGGTATTTCTTCACTAAACAAACCCCTATTTCAAAACTGGTCGCTGACTGTGGATTGCTAGAAGCACTAGACACCTAACCTGGGATCCTCTGTCAGCAGCTACTATGAAACTTGTTGATCCTAAGGGTGGGATAGTTTTAGTTGGCTTGCTCGGATGTAGAATTAAATTTCTTTTTCATATCAAATATCTTCTCAAATCCCACTACTTCAGGGGCAAAGTGTAGAAGAGAACACCAAGCTCCTTTGGAAATGACTCAATCTTTTTTTCAGCATAAGATTTGATGACTCCTGTGGGTGGCACATAAGCTGAACCTTCTCTGCAAACACGAGGACAGAAGGCTCTGGGATATATTCCATTTCCATCACCTGAAAACCCTACATAAACTCACAAGAGTCTCAGTCAAATAAGACATTTCCAGCATCCTTTTGAGTATCTATTTAGTACCAAGAAGTGTTAGAGAATAAAAAAAAAAAAAAACAAACCTTTATGAAGCTTACACTGCAGCCATGAATATTCTTCATGATTTCTGTTCACTCAGATTTTTTTCAAGCTAAGTCATTTACTTAAGTCCCTCTCTTTTCACAATAGAGATGGCAATAAGCATTTTATTAGAATGAAGGTGAAGAAACAGACATGTCTACTGTGCAGAACATCATAAAGAGTCGTCCTTCAGACCTGGGTTCAGCTCCTGGCTGTGCCACAGACCTCCTGGATGAGTCACATACTAACCCTGCCCTGTCCTTCTGTGTGTACGTGGTGGCTATTGAGGCCAGTAGGTCGTTAAGGAAGGGAGCTTACGTAGTCAGTATATATGTAATACCTGTTTAGATCCATCTACAGACTGGTTAGAGGTCTCTAACTCATGGGCACCTTGTGCTTTACTGTACTACACCTTGTAATAATAAGCTGGCCTCAGAACAGTCCCACTTTACAAGCTAGCAGTGCTGTGTAGAACAAGAGATTATGCATTCCTCATTGAAAGCAGTGATGAGAGTTAGCAGGAAATGGACCTTTAGATCAGGGGGTTTCCTTACATTTCTTTTACTACATCCATTAAGTTTGCTTCCCCCACATCTGGCGTGTTGGGGCCTTCTAATCCTTAAATTATCTATAAGAGAAAGAATGGAAAAGGAATTGAAATTACAAAGGAGAATCTGCTCAGAGCTCCTCCTTTTGTAGGGGTAAAAGCAAGGACAGTGAAGCGGGAACAGACTTTAATATATTTGCTCTTTCAGGGATGGGTGCAACTACTGGGCTGTTGTTTTTGTTGAAATCTCTGGGGGCAAAGACGTTTTTGTCAATGTTTTACAAGTCTCTGGATGACGGTTTGAAACTGTAGCAAGAAATGTGATTCCTGGCTTAGCAGACAGGTTCTGCAAGTCAAGCTTTCTGTTTATTTTAATATTTCAGGGATCCTTCAGTGTGTGTCACATGGACAAAAAGAAAGGGGGAAACTCCTCCTCCTGCATGAACACGGCCACAAAATTGTCTTAAAGGTGCCGAGTTCCTGCAAGCCGCTTGCCAACACGCACTGTCCACTCCCCAGTCAGACCATCTCAGCAGGGAATTCCTGCTGGACCAGCTTATATCCTTGTCTACACCTGGCTGCAGACTTGGACTAACTCCATGAGTATGCTCAAGCTAAATAAGAAGTTAAAACTAAAAGGCATCCAGCTGATGGTTGTAATCATCTTCCAAGAGAAGTTAGAGAAACCCCTTGTGCAAGACAGGTTTAAGGCTCTGCTGGCGCTAATTGCATGTAGCGTAAAGAAGGGTTCTGTACTGGGGAAACTGGGGACACACCCAGGCAGTCCTCTCCATCTCTCATGTAAGTGATCTCCTGAATCAACTACATAAAGACTCTAGAGTCAACCGTAAGAATGTAAATATATATAACTTCTAGTCCTAAGTGCTTCTATCTGTTTCTAATGGTTATAACTTGCAGTTGTTGTGAGGACCACAGAGGGTTTGCTCTGGTGACTGAAGCTGCAGCGTAGAAGAGTGTGTTGTCCTGGGGACGTGGTACATACCCATGGACAGCCCATCTTTGCAGTTAGTGTTCTCATATGCGTGTTTGCTAGAGTCGCTCATGAAGGCTGTGATCAGACAGCTAGCTACATGGTGGGCTGCATAAGCTAAATTGGACAAGCTTTGCTGCCCAGATCCTTGAACTGTTTTAACAACTGGGAAGGCTTTTGCTAGGTATTCCACCATTTTGATTGTGATTTCTCCAAATTTGTGGTTAAGTGACTGATGAGCTTCTCCCGAAATTCCTCTGACTTTACAATGGCTTTCAAAGGTACAAATGACAACTGAGCAGTCAGCAGTTGAGTCTGCATTTCTATCAGAAGTGGGAGAGTATATTTTCTGAGGAACTGGTTGATTTTTGTAAAGAAAGTTTTCCCCAGCTCTAAACTAAAGTGGCTTCTTAGGTTTATGCAGTTTCCTGCAGAGCTCCATGTCTCTTTTGCATCCCTTCTTTCCATCCACAGCATTATATCTAGTACACTTTATGCTTCATCACTGAATTTTGCATATTCCTGCTGAAGTTGAGCTCTCTGCTGGGATAAGCTATGGACTCTTTTCAACAAAAGGAAAGGATGTGATGGCAGCCCATGTGCTGTAGCTGATGCCATCTGAAATAGATAAAGGAAGGATAGGAAAGGCATGCATCATTCTCATAGAAGAAGGGCAAAAATGATGTGCAGAGCTCTCATACAGGAAAGATGAGCCAGTGAAATTGTAATCTAGGTTTCTTCACCTTGGCAAGTACTTTTGCCAGCTCTAACCATCTCGTTGCATCCCTGTGGAGGAGGCTTTACTTTTGGGCTCTGAGCAATGGAAGGTGCTACAGTGACTCTAAAGGGAAGGAAGGTAGATCTGAGTCAAAGGAAGCATGTGCATTGTCCCTGTCCCGCAGCCAAGCCCATTCCTCTATGGCAGTGACTGATTGAACAGTGCTATGATAAGGACAAAGGGGAGTTGCAATGTTTTGAATAGCAAGCGGAAATGCCTTTAGCCTTGATTAATCTGATTGAGTTCCCAGTTTGGAAGGGAACTGGAGGGCAGACCTGGGAATTTTAGTCAAACCATAGAAAAAGGAGTCCTTGTTCCCAACAGGTAATTAATTTAATTTTACAGGAATGTTGATACTTTGCACCTATAAGTGCGCCTTCATAGCCCATAAAAACTTCCCTGGTGCACAGATGGTTTACTCTTAGAAAAACAAGGAAAAATGTGGTCCATTTGGTTAAAATAAGCCTCCCTACTGAGGGGAATTATAGGACAATAGAGTAGAAATCTGTAAAACACATAATCCATAACCACTGAAAAGCAAGAAGCTAACAGAGCTATTTGTCCAGTAATCTCTCTTTCATTGTGTGTCACATTTTAATGTATGAACATCCTTCCTAGAGGGAGCCAATGCCTTCCTTGTGTTTCCTTGTTTGCGGACAGTTGAACAATTTTGCCGTGAAGTCATTAGAAATATCTGTTTCTCGTCTGAGCTTTGCAGGAAATTCGGGTGGATTGACACAATACTGAACAGGTGGGATTCAGCCCTAATTTTTGAACATAGACACATCTAGGTGAGTCCTGGGTTCCCCACAACTGAGGAGTGTGCAGCTCATCTAAAGTCTGGTGCAAACAGTGAAAGGCTGTTCTTTGCCGATTATACCTCCTGACTGATTTATGAAAGGACAAAGAGAAGTTAACAGAAACGACTGCTGCAAGCTCCCCTTAAGAGGTAAAATGGTACAGTGGCAGCCAGGAAGATCACTAGGAAAGCTGGCAAAAGCAGTGTCACCCCACGCCCAGGCCATTAAGACCATGACAGACACAAATCAAGTCCTGAGAGAGGCTTGAGGTATTTTCTAGCTTAAACCACAGTCTTGCTCAGTCAAAAATGGACTGAAAACTTGAGAAAAGTCCCAGCAGACACAGAACTTTGTGACAATGAAAATATGAGCCTCCCACATGGGAGGGATGTATTTGGGGTGTGGTCAGGGGGCTCAGACGGACACAGACCTGATAGAACAAGCTCCTGACAGATCCCAAAAAACATCTGGGTGGAAAAAGGACAAATGAGATGATCCTGTCTAACATCAATTTGGCAACAATCCAAGTTCCCCAGCATGATCCCAACCCAAGCACCCACCAGAGCAGAGGCAGGCACGAGCCTCCAGCAGTAACCAGTCTGCAGCATCCCCTCTCCTCTACATGTGAAAACAAGCCTGATCAGTAACCCATGCTCATGCGGTCTCTGGCTCTGGAAATTTAGAGGTCCTTTCAAGGTAAGAAGAAAATCCTCAAATAGTCAATGTTGTCACCTCAGGACATGGATATTCAGCCAACAAAAACCCAGGCACCTGCAGATGGGTCACAAATCAGGGAATGTTTTTATGAGAAAAATAGGGTCCAGGCTGGAAACAAGAGTGTGTTTTAGGCACTGGAGCAAATGCCAAGTAACTATTCAAATGGCTCTTCAGACCTTTCTACCTGCAGTAAGGAGCACCTGCTCCCTCTCCTCTTTTCTGCACCAGAAAAATATCCAACAGCACAGAGTCAGTAGCTAGGAAATTCAAGAACAATTCCCAAACAAATGGGTGTTACCAAAGAGCCTCCATGAGACCTTTTAAGGATGTGAGAGGTTAGTTATTTCCATCAGCAAAAGGAAGGAGGACATGAGAAGAAGAAATCCTTTTCCGTTGTGGCAATTAGTAGATCACAGAAATAATTCCTGAAAGATCCACTGGAGACCAAAGTGCCATAGGATAATAAATTGTCATTTTATATCAAGAACACTAACATTTTCATGTACGAGAAGGATAGTTACATTTATTGAGTTAGGCCAGAGGTAAGTAGACAGGATAGATGGATGGATGCTAGAAACATTTCTACCTCAAAGCATAAAAGTTAACTACAAATTGCCTGTGTTAGGAAAAACATCTTCCTTTCTATATGAACTATTTGGTTCTTTAGTTTTTAATGCTAGAAAAGATTCTTGCTTCTCCCTTGATGTACAGGTCCTAGTCTGCATCAGAAATAAAATACTCCATTAGACAATAAATGGTCTAATTCATACTGTCTAAATAAATGCTGACTTGGTTGAAATATCCAGGTTTGGGGTTTTTTTTCTTGCTAATGCTTTGGGTATTAATAACCTAAATGTAAATTATTTCTGTGTTTGCAAGCTTTCAGTTGAAAGGCAAAAGCAGAGGAAAATCCAAATATACCAAAGTCTAGATCTTAAGACCATGTTCTCTTCCCACAAAGCTATATATCCCTTCTTTAACTTTGCTTGCATAAGCAAGTGCAATCAGAAGACAAAAGCAAAACAAAGTGAGGGAACAATAGAAAAATCACATGGAAAACTCCTCAAATGAGCAAGACAATGAAGTCACTGGAGTCTTATCTGCAGCTGTTTTGGGAACATCAGGGCAACTGGGGCAAGCCAGAAAACTGCATTCGTCTGGAACAAGGGAGGAAAAAGATCTGACAGCTCCCCAAAACAAGGGGCAGGTTAGTCTGGTGTTGCCCATCTCTTTCATGCTGAGTCCCCACAAGTTCATATGGAAAGTGCTAAGATCCAGCAAATTGTCTGCAGAGTTCAAAGAAAAGAGTTTTGCACATCAGCTCATGGAAGAGGCTGCCAAGAACAACACTATACCTCTGGGATTTACATACATATCAAACCATTTATAACACTCCCCTGCACAGATTAATAGTCCGTGTATGAGTGAATGGGTGACGGGAGAGCAGGTACCACATCTGGTTCTCATGCCGAGGTTCTTCTGATGGCACTAAGAATGGGAGGTGTTTTGAGCAAAACTTGGATATCCAAATAAGATCAAGAGAGGATATTTAAGGTCGGAAGAGAGCATACACCCACCTATGATACTAGATCAAGCTCAGGGGCTTGGCAGCCAGCATGGGTTAGATCAGCCCAAAGCTGACTCCAGTCTGTGTCAGAACCTGAGCAGTCTCTGCATCCTTCGTGGGCCAGGAGTACAGAAAAATGATCCAGCCACTTTGTGCTCCAGCTGCCCCGGCTTTGCCGAGCCAGGGGCTCTGAGCTACAGGACCGAGACACAGGCTGTCTAGACTGCACGTGCAGGATCACAGGCTCTGATCTGGGAGTTGGATGACAACATTTCATAGAGGCAATATTATATTTTCTCTATTGCCCAATAGCAATGGATCCATGTCAGGAGGACCCTTGTCGGGGCAGCTGAATTCCTGTGGGGAAAGCTGCTGAGACACTTTGGGGGATTTCCTGTGGCGTGTAGGAGCTCAGCAGGCTGCCCAGAGACTGAGATCCTGCAACTACAGCCCATCTGTCAGCACATTGCCCCATGTGTGATTACAATGGTTTTCACCACCCTCACCCCTCTCCATCACGTGTTTATAATCACCACCATTATTCTAGAGTTACAGAGCAGAAGCATCCTATGCAAATCAGGGATGCCGGGGTCAGTTAATGAATTGGTTACACCCTTTCCTTCCAAAAAAAAACGGAGCCCTTGGAGGGATACTCAACATGTGCCATAGGAAATGCAAATTCAGTGAAACCCACAAAGAGCTGAGTCACTTTTTTTTCCATGGCACAGCTTTGCCCTAAACAGCTGAGTTTCAGATGCAGGAACATGCTGGGTTGCAGTTCAACCATTTCAGGAAGCTTTGCTTGGTCACAGTCACATCCCTCAAATCTCGCTCAAGAGATGCAGTCTGGGCTCCCGGTTCTGCACACGCTGGCAGCACACCCACTGTGTTGTCTCACTTTGCCTTAGTTTCCCCATCTAGAATCTCTAGTAATAGTAAAAAACCCTTTTCTCAGGGATGGGCGGGTCACCCTAACTGCAAATGTAGCATCTAGTGCCAGTACAGTCCCAGCAATGCTATCGCAATTAAAATGGAGGAAATTTTTGTTTCTTGAAGTTTTAGAAAAGTCAGTGCTTAAGAAACACAATAGCAGGACATCATTCCTATCTGCCTCCCCTCTAACTTGTATAGGAGAAGGATAACTAAATATAGCACGTGGCCTCTGGGATGGCATCAAGACATATTACCCATGCCAACTTCATCACATGTGTCACTACACAGTCCCCAGCTGAGAAAAAGAGGGTGCTGAGCCTCACCAGTTTCCTGGCTTCCCCTTAGGTCTGCGGTTTGTAACATTGTCCCCATTAGCAGAACTTGCTGCTAAGGTTGTGCGTGTTATTTCTGCTGAGCTTTGTCATCACCCTCCTGTTTCTGCAGTGCTGGGTGAGAGAGCACATATCCCAGCTAGCTGCATGGTGAGGACTGCCTCATCCACATGGAGGCTGGTGAGAGCTAGGAGGAAGGGGAGCCCTACATGAAACAGGGTCTGGCTACCAATAATGACACACAAGCCACTTGCTAATGTGGCATGCAAATACCACCCACGCATCTGAAGCCTTTCTGTGGCATCTGCCCCTTGCCATGGACCTCAAACACATTGTTCTGGGGTCCCAGCAGTGATGGGGCCCTGGCCCCACCAGTGCATGTCCCAGTGTGGACCGTCACTCAGCAGTGCCCTTCCCTGTGCCTTGGTCCTGTCACACAGCACCTGGACATTGCCATGTTCAGTGCCTTACTGCCCAGCCAAACCCCAGTGTGACAGTGTAGGCAAAAGTCACCCCAAGGGTAGCATGAGAGGGTCTATGGTCCTGCTGCCAATGCAGATAAAGCAAGTTCCTGTAAGACATGTTGTCTTACCAGAAAAGGTAGGAGACACTGCTCAAGACATATTAAACACATGCTTCCGTTAATGTATGTGACCTGGCAATCTGAAAACTAATAAAACCAGTTTATGCTTTCACTTGCATATGATTAATGACAAAGCTGTCAATCATATATCACAGACCATGCCCTAGCTGGGACAAAAATATACAGATTATGGGAGAAATTAGGAATTAACAAAACAGCTGTTAACTGAACTAGAAATACTCTACCACAGTCCTGTTGTAAATCAGAAAATCGCCCTGTGAGAGTTCTCCCCGGCTCTTTACGCAGGAGAAGCAGACAAGAGCAAGAGGGTTCCTCTCTCCTAGTTCTCAGACTGGTGCCTGCTCAGTGCAAGATGCTGGTTGGACCCGTGGTATCCAAATTGCTATCCTCAAAGAGTTTGTGACCACAGCAGGGAAAGACAATGGTACCAAGCCGGCTTTCCTGTACTCACGAGGCAGGCTAGTTCTCCTCTGGGTCTTCTGAGTTCCCTGGCTAGCAGTTTGGTGTATAATTCTTAGAGGGAAATTAACTTGCAGTAATATTTAATGTATTTCCAAAGTTGCGAAGAAAGGGAGTTTCCCCTCTCAGGATAGGCAGGATGCAAGGTGCAAATGTTGCAGTAAAAGTCATTCCAGGCAGATACAGATTTCTAAGAGGGAAGGGGTCCGCTGCTAGGAGTCAGTGACCTGGAGCCACTCTGGTTCACAACAGCCAGACCTATGTGAACTCATATTCTTACAGCACTTGTCCTGTCTGATGCACAGTGCCCATCTTGCTGTGGACGTTCAACACAGGCAGCTTGATAAAAGCTTGCCTTCCTGCCACTTTCCAAATAGGTTAATTTCCTGACCCAGGTAACATCACTGGGGCAGCAAGAAAAAACACTGGCAAACAGGCACATCCTTTGCCTGATTCTCAGAGGGACAGAGGCAGACCTTGCCCAGCAGGATGTGGGGAGCCAGGGCACTGCGATTGGTCACCTGCCACCAGCAGAAGCAAAACAAAAAAGATGCTTCACAATGGTGAAAAATAAAATAGAGAGTAATGAGGGTATTTATGTCATTTCCTGATGGGCCATCATAGACCATGATAACAGGATGGGGTCCCGCTGTCAGTTCCTGGATAGCTCAGGCAATTTCCCATAACCCCAGTGACTAAATAGTGCCGTGAGCAGAGCCTGAAGCCATGATGCATCCTGCTTCCCCATGCAGATTTCCCCAGGCACGGCAGCCGACACCTGGTTCAGGCAGGAAGTGAGAAACCATCCCAGAGGGGTCAGATGAGAGGGGTCAGATGCGCCCTGGGAACCACAAACCTTTCACTCGCTTTGAAAGACAGTCAAAGGCAAGTAAAAACATCCAGCTTTGGGAGTACTTACCATGCAAAGTGGCTTGGAGACCCTGGTTCCCACCCACTGCCCTTGCTAATCAGGGCCTTGGGAAGATGCATGGAAACAGCACTGGGTCCAACCACAGCTCCACCAAAGCCCATCTCTTGCCTCCAACAGTGGCCAATGTCTGGGGAAGAGCAGGTCAAGCTTGCACCAGAAACACCCCTATTGCTTAGCAGCCTGTGGCTCAGATCACTCTAAATTCCCGAGCCAGAGGTTATCTTTGTGTGAACTGCAGGGTTTCCACTTGAATTTTCTGAAGGGCTGCTTAGACTTTTGTGGATTGCAGTGCCCTGGGTAAGGTTTCCAGAAAGGAGACCCACTTGCTGATCATGGGCAAAGGCAACGGTATTTTGTCTGTGGAAAATGAAGATGGCCACAGAGAAAACTGGTCCTTCACATCCACATCATTTTAGGAGCAAATGACAAGATTGTTGCCACATTCCTGGCCAGAGATGGTCCAAGTGGCATCATTCAGGTGACAAGCAAGGCTTCAAATACCTGCCCATATCCAGAAGGGAATTTACGAGCTTTTATTTTCCAGTCCTATTACCCTACTTGTTTTTTTCCAGTAGTTTGACGGCAGGGAATTACAGCTTTCTTCTCTTCAGCCATGCTCAGCTATATCACAACAGCAGGATCCCTGGGCATGGAGGAGTTGAAGGGCTGCACTGGGGCCAGCTGCCTGCAGCAGAGTCCTTGCCCTCGCAGCAGGGTCGCTTGATGGATCATCTGGAAAGACAAACCCCCTTAAAGCTTTCTAAGGATTCAGATAAACCTCTTACGGCCCATCAAGGCATCTCCACTTGACACGTTCCTCTGGATCATGTGTTTAAGTCATCATTTTCTATCCCTGCTTTCCAATTCTGTGACTTGCTGCTGTTGCACCATCCATCCTTGGACAAATCTCCACAGTTTCCTTTTCCAAGTGCCCATGATAAGCCCTTCGCCTACTCCTGAAGAGCCTTAACCTGCTTAGAGAGCAGTTGTTAAAGTTGTCCTGGGACCTGGTCACTGCCCAAGACATGCTTGTTGCCAGTTCCCAGCAGAGTTATTAAAGAAAGTCTAATTTCAGGTGAAGGTAGCAGACACTGAGAGAATTTTTGCAGGGACTTTATGGTGTTCAAAATTGAAACTTTTGTTAAGACATGCCAGACAAGGTTTTAAAAGGTCTGGCACTTAATTCATATGATAATACTTTTCTTCAATTTTGACATGGATGTTGTTGTGTGGTATTAACTGAAGGGGAATTAGGTGCTACTTCAGTCATAAAAAAATGATCTGCTTCAGAAATGAGTACATGTCCCTTTTGCTCCCAAATCACATAGTTCAATATACTCATAAAAATTCACAACCAGCTGTACAACCTTTTACCAGTAACAGAAGCCCTTTACTAACAACTTTGACATTTTAACAGCTGCAGAGATATTAGTAAAAAAGTTAGAGAGTATTTTTTTAAAGTTGGATTTTGTTATTCTCATAAACACTGTTCTCCTGAGGGGCAGGTACTAGAGGACTAATGAGGTGGTGCTACTTATGCCGTTAGTATTATTCAGCACTGTAATATTGATATCTTTATAAATTAACACTTACATCTGTATGGCACAAGAAATTGGCACAATTTGATCTGACTATAAACCAAACCTCCCTGCTCGCGGAGGAGTGACAGAAAGGGTCCTGAGCTGGGCTGCACTGGAGATCACATCACTTCAGCTTCCCCTCTGCTCTGAGGCCATTTCTTTCCAAACCTGCTTAAAGCAGAGACCCGTGGTACAGACAGGCAGGTCCTGCCGGCAGCCCAGAGCCTTGCCATTAAAGCCCCATGCTAGGAAGTGCAGCAAACACAACATGATCGTCTCTGGTGGGAATGATGTCCCTTGCTGGTGATGATGATGAGTCCTTCCTTCCTACCTTGTCCCTAATTTTGCCACTACAGATGAAAACAACTGGACCAAAGCAGCCTGGTTCTTTATCAAAAATAGCAAAGAAATCTGAAAAACTACTTTTATGAAGAGAGGAGAGGAGAGGAGAGGAGAGGAGAGGAGAGGAGAGGAGAGGAGGAGGAGAGGAGAGGAGAGGAGAGGAGAGGAGAGGAGAGGAGAGGAGAGGAGAGGAGAGGAGAGGAGAGGAGAGAGAGAGAGAAGAGAAGAGAAGAGAGAGAAGAGAAGAGAAGAGAAGAGAAGAGAAGAGAAGAGAAGAGAAGAGAAGAGAAGAGAAGAGGAGTTTATTTCTCCCTTGTGCAGAGAAGATGCTCCATTAGCCTGACCCTTGCCAGCAGCCCTGAGCTTGGCTCCATTGGCAGCATGGCCCTGCAAAAGGATTTCCATCCCTTTGAGAGACAGACGTTTTTTGCCTCATATATGATGTAAAATCAGTTTCATAATACAAGCAAAATCTATCATAATCTCTTCATGCTCAGTGCTTATTTCAGAGCCAGCTGCAGCTGTCACAGCCTAATACTCTCTGCTTAGGGTCCGTGTGTGCACAGCTGGCTTCAGCCTGAGCACCTGCCTTTGGCCCTCAGAAGAGAGCCAGGATCCCCCATTGGGTCTGGGCTCTGGTACTTGACTGCTGGTTTTATTTTGAAACCCCCCATTAAAAACGTGCCGAGGGGAGGGTGCCCTATTCAGAGACAGCCTGGTTGGATTATTTGGGCTTAGAGAGCAAAGTGTCAGGTTTGTGTTTAATGAATATCTCCATCAATCATCCCGGCTGCTCGTGGAATAATTACCTTGCAGAGTCCACAGTGGCAGGTAAAGCACTTGGCTCAGACACAGAGCAGGCTTTATTAGAAGCCCTGCTGTAATACTCACCATTATTATCATTTGCCTTCAATTACATTCATGGTTGGTGCTTTGCAATAGATGGCTATTTATTACTTCTCGGGGGCTGCTTCAGCAGGTACCTCACATTCCTGGGGTGTTGCAGTCCAGGGGTGCTCACCCCAACCTTTGAGGCATATAAACAAAACATGCCAGAGGTGTAACTTGTCTCCCCAGATGCTGCCGTATTTGGTGAAGCGCAAACAAAACCACTTCATTCAGGTCCTTTCAATGTCTCAGCTGCACTGACTTGGAGTCTTTTGTGCTCATGTATCCATGTAAAGATATAACCAGCTCTGAGAGACTCTCAAGAGCTGCAAGGGAGACAAGCTAGGCTAATTTTGTAAAGCTAATGGTTAAACAAAAACTCGTTCCCTGTGTAAGCTCCAGTGCCTGCAGTCATCTCAGCAATGAATTTGGCCCTTTTCACCTCTGCCATTGCTGTCCTTTATCCCTAAGCATCACTAGGATGAAATGCCCAAGCTATGGGCTTTAAAGGACTTTACAAGTTCAGTTTACAAGCTCCATAAAATTACAAATTCTCCCTCCCCACTGCAGAAGTACCTTGTAAAACATGTACTGTATTGTTTCAGTCTGACGGGTCAGGCAGCAAAAGCAAGGCAGCATCTGAGTGGCAGCAAGCAGTGGAGGGAATGCATCTGCTGCCAAGTGGAGTCTCTGGCTGGGGGAGGAGAAAGCAGGAGGTAGACATGGTCAGCAGCAAGTAAAAATAATTCTCTGCCTTGTGCTATGTGAAAGCCCAAGGGCTAGTTCCACCCTCTCTTATTGAGCAATTATTTGCAATGTACGTTTTGGTCAGTTTGCTTCAGGGTGTGACATCCAGAAGCATCTCTGCACATGCTTACATCCTAACCTAGCCTCAGCACCCAAGGCTGTACCAGGACTGTACTTGGAGCCACATGGCTTGATCCTTAGCTAAGCATCTGGCACTCTGGAGAAAACTGCAGTGACCCTCCATGGCAAATGCCTGGCACTGACCTGGCACCAGGGCAGTAATCCACAAAGCCCCTTGCCCCATCTCAGGTGCTGATCGTATGCCAGAGGTCTGCAGAGGTCATGTACTTCATCTTTCTGTGTTTTGGTTTGGGCTGCCTTGAATAGCATCAGAAAACAAGCAGCAGCCCCAGCAGATGCATGCAAAACACTTTCACATCTTACACATGTCTATACCCAGAATCATTTGGTGTCAGACTGAGCACAATGAGTCATAACTCACCTTTTCACTGGAGCTGGAAAAGTACTCTGGACTTGTTGCCAGTGTCAGCACCACTGATGATATTTTTAACGCCAAGAGAAAGTGTTAGTTGAAGAAGAAAGCAAATAAGGTCTTCCCAACATCAGCTGAAAGACTGCCAGCAAAGGATGGAAAGAAAAATTCTGGGTTCTGCTGATGGCCTGTGCCAATCCATCACATCCAGAAAAACACTCAAGGACCTGTCAGGGTGGCTGGGCTGCAGCAGCACGCAGTGCCAGTCAGTCAGGGCCAGCAGGGAGGAGCGTGGAGGCATTGTGCTGCCTGCAACAGTGGGAGAAGTCAGGCAGCCAAGGCATCTCTGGATGGGAAAACCTGAGGGAGCAAACACTGCCCTTGGAAAAAGCTGTGGCTTGATTTACTCAAATGCACTCTGGGAGCCTGTACATATGAGTGGAAGCCTGTCACTGGACAGTTTTAAAGATGTCTCTTAAAATACACTTGTTCTCAGAAATGATGACAGGTAGTGCAATCTCAGGGGCACCCTGAGAAGAAAAAGAGAAAAAGCTTTGCCAACACAGATGGCCTGCAGACTGTTGTGCCCAGTGCTGTGGCCTCTGCAGTTCTTCCTGAAGGGTAACAAGCTCCGGCTGTCCTAGATTTGAGGTCTCATGTCAGGGCCACACAGTCTTGCAGAGCCTCGCTTTTGCACCAGCTCAGGTGTCTCCCAGGATCACAGTTGCAACAGCTTCACACATCAGGACTGAGGTCTCACAGAGGCCAGACCATTTCAGGTTGTATAGAAAAGCAAAAGCCTTTCCAAAAATCCAGAAATCCTTTATGCAGTGATGAGAAGATTTTATCCTTCCCCTCATTATGCTGCAGGAAGTTTATTGGCATTTTTTTCACAAGTTTTCTCTTTTTGATACGGAATCACGGAATTTTCAGAGTTGGAAGGGACCTCTAGAGATCATCTAGTCCAACTCCCCTGCTAAAGCAGGATTGCCCAGAGCACATTACTCAGGACTGCATCCAGGCGGGTCTTGAAAATCTCCAGAGAAGGGAACTCCACAACCTCCCTGGGCAGCCTGTGCCAGTGCTCTGTCACCCTCACCGTAAAGAAGTTTTTCCGTGTATTTGAACGGAACTTCCTATGTTCTAACTTGTGCCCATTACCCCTCGTCCTGTCACTGGGAAGACAAACCTCAGCTGGCTGTGAGTAGGGACTCAAGGTGGAAAGGAAGACAGGGAGGGACCCAGGGTCAGTACCTTGTTTTTAACGCTGGATACTGCAAGAGGCTCAGGAGTGTGGGGAGAGAGGTCAGGGCTTGGGGTCAGTCCCAGCTTTATGCCACCTCACAGCCTACCAAGCCATTCACAGAGGGAGACCAGGTTTTCCAAAGTGCTCGTCACTCTTGGCTTCCTCAGCAGTTACCTTCCCTGCAGCTTCTTGGCTCCAACTTCTATCAGCCTCTGCCTCCTTCCTTCCCCAGAAAACCTCATTTTGCTGATCTCTACCTGGCCACAGGCTCTTTAACCCGAGCAGAGGCAGCACATGCCTCCGGCAGGCAGGAACCTTGCAGGGCTGCCTCCCATGGTCCTGCTCCAGCCTGGTTGTGTGTCTGTAGGCAGAGGCAGGCATGGGCAGCTGCCTGAGGGCTACTGGCCTTTTTGGCTGACTTCTTAAATCTGCAATGACAGTGCCAATGTAGCTGCAACATTTTTTAGATGTTCAAGAGGACAAAGTTGATATGTGATTCCTCTGCTCACCCCCCTGCTAACTTTGGATGCAAACTGTTTACAAACAGCTGTTGTAACATCCCTGAGGTCCAAAGCAAAATACTCTGCTAGAGAAAAAAAGATCTTACCATGGACTATGTCCAGGAATTTCATGAACAGAGCCAGAAGCTTGTTCAGATGTTTCCCTTCTAGCCTCTGGGTTAACAGGGTCTGTGGAGATGAGAGGGTTTATCATTTGTAACAGCTGTGACTGGAGTGGGGCTGCAATATGGCCTGGTGTGGAGGACAGTCTTGAGGGAGGGTAGCCATCAGGGAGGACAGCCATCAGGGGCCCAACGCAGCTGCAGGGAGTCCCATGGCACTAGCAGCCACCACTGTCCAGGTGATTGCTACTTGGCCAAAACCCCACAGGCTGCCAGTAGCATCTCTGCTCCCACTGCCAAGCCCTGGGGCAGGGGCCAGCATGGCATGTGGTCCCCAGGGTGCTGCCAGGAGAACTGTGACCAGCTCTGCTGGCAGCAAAGTCTGGCTGGCCGTGCTATGCCATGCCAAGGTGCAGCCACTTGGCCATCAACTGTGCTGTGCTGTGCTGCCATTGACTGTGCCTGTGCCAGCCCTGTCAAGGGAAAGGATGATGCCCCCATGCTCCCAACACCGAGAGCCCTGGGGAAGGGAAGACACATTTCTCTCCCTGTGGAGGATAGAGCAGTGCAAAGGCAATGTGATCTGCAACCACCAGCAAAGTCTCTGCCCAGCTGAGCCCTTGCTGCCTCCATGGCTTGTGACAGGAGTGTTGGGCACAGGGTCTGTGTGGGTGCTGGGACCCCGCCAGCTGCCTCCCTTCTCCCAGCGTTCAGGACACTTGCTCCTCAGGCTGACACACCATAAGAGTGTCATTCCCACTATATTTAAAAGATAAACTCTCTTGTCTTCCCATCTCTTTATTCCATAAATCTACCCTCTCCTTGCCCCACTGTTTTATTTCCATCAGCAGGATCAGCACAAGGAGCTGCTTTCTCGCCCTGGAGAAAACCATTGCTCAGCCACACAACAGAGGGAAAAAATAGCTTGTGAAAAAGAGGCAATCAGATGCCTTGAGCTAAATTTAAGTTTTCTTTTAAAGAGTCTCCGTTTCTGGAAGCAGTTTCCTGCTTTTCTAATTGGTGTTTCTGAAGGGAGAGAAAGAGGTCCCTGTTCCAGAGGTACTAAGCCCTTTAAAGATGCTTTAACTAACAAAGCAAAGATTAGAGAACACAGATCAGATGTTTTTCCTATCAAAGCCTTTTCTTTTCTTTCTTTCCTTTTTTTTCCCCCACTGTGGATGTTTTGAGTCTCCTCTGGGCCGGGCTTCATTAAGGCTGTTAACTTCGTAGCGCTGATGTCTCTTTGCCCAGCTCACAGTTTGGGTGGCCTGAACTAAAATCTCCCAAAGGGCTCATTACAGGTGGTAGGCAGACAGGGCTGGAGCCTGGGCCACACCACATATCCCTGAGAGAAATGTGTTTCCCTGACCAAAAAAGCACAATATTATATTCTTAAAACATTCCAGCCCCGTCTGGGTGTTCTCTGCATGCATTCCTGTACGTGGGATTATTATTGTAGAGAATTTATAAAGTCATTCATTTCTCTGGAAGTGTATGACATGGGTTTTGGTTGAATGGGCCCAGTGCAAACTTAGAGCCATGTGGTGCTATAAAAACACAACAGTAAATAAATCAGCAGGGAGAATTTACACTTCAGCCTTCTGATTGTTTTTACATTCGGAGGCTCAGACTCAGAGCCAGAGTGTAAAATAAATACCTGTAGCACCGAAAATGCAGCGTCACACTCTCGCCTGCTAGCAATCAAACCAGCAAAGCCGAGATACGTGCAAAGCAAGGGTGTTTACAGCGAGCTTGCGGTGACCTTTTTCTTCTTTGGCTGCTTCCTATTTTTCTTGGTGATACCTCAGATCTTTATTATGGTATTGTTGGTCCTAGTGCTCCTGTGAGTGAAGTTTGCGTCAGGCCTTCAAGGGTTTGAGTGCTTGATTTTTTTTTTTCCGGGGGTTATTTTTATCACAGCTCTTAAGAGGAAAAAAAAAAAAAAAAAATCACTCCAGGCTGAAACTTGCCAGCTCCTGGGTGTTACCAGGAGGAAATCACGCTTTTCATCTGTGAAAAACAGGAATGAAAGGAGCCGGGAGATGGACATCCGGGCTCTGCACTTCCATGGTCCTGCCATTGCACAGGGAGCTGAGGGTGGGAGAGCCGAGTCCCAGGAAGGAACAGCATGTATCAAGGCCCCACTCAAACCTGCCTTTGGTGGGAGCCAAACAGGGACCTTCTCGCCACACTGACAAGGTGACCCTACAATTTAGTGCTCTTCTATCGGAGGAATTTCTGCCGTGTTTGTCCCTCCATAACATGAGAATGTCACTCAGCTGCAATTTCACCCGCGAAGAGGCAAAGTGTAAAATCATCTTTGATGACATCAAATTGTTTTTGGAAAACCAAAGCTATTCTGAGATGGGTGGAACTTTCCTATACTGAAGTAAGCCTTTTCCGGGCACAAAAATGGATCACAAATCCTGCGAGGCACTAAAACAACCCCTGGATTAACCTCCTCCCTGGGACCCCCCCAGGTTGCTCCGGTTGAGTTCTCCTCTGCTGACCATTGCACAAAAACAGATTTTTGCTTTACTGCCAAAAAAGCACTAGAGTTATTTACCACCACAGAGCTGGGGCCATTGCCAGTTCCGATGGACCATTTCTCATTAGCAATTAGCATCTATCTCGCCACCGATGTCTCCTCCAGGACTGATCTGTAAGAATGCCTTGTTTTACCTGTCAGGCTGAAATCACCTCTTCCCACGCAAAACAGATGCGGGGGACGTGTGCCAGCTTTGGGGTGACTCTAGGTGACCTGTGGCAGCGCAGTGCTTTTGTAACCCTCTGGCTGCCTTTGTCCCATGGTGAGGGACTCTGGGACAGCCCTCCTTGGGAACAGTAGCAATGGCTCTGCCATACTTCCTTGCTCTAAGAGCCTGCTGTGCTTTTTGCACACTAGACAAAATAATGCTGCTCCTGAAGGTATCTGAGAGCATAAGAACATGTGGAATTTGGCTCAGTTAAAGGAACATATTACTGGCATTTGCATTTTCCATATTTTCTTAGTAAAGCAAATCTCTGGTCTAATAAAAGGATGAGAATTAAGATAGTCTGGCTCCATGCCTTTGGTAAAAAGCAGTTGTTACACACACACCCGACTTGACTCCCCGGCATGTGCAAGGCTGAATGGGCCACCTCTTCAGGCAGGTTAAGACCTTGACAACTCTATTTTGGTGTCTAAGATCAGATTTAAGCCTGCAATTCAAATGCAGATGCAAAAATGTGAAACCAAACTGTGTCTGCAAGAGAGCTTGTCCCCACTATCATGCCAATATTGTGGCTTTTAGTCTCTCCAAAGGTACAGAAACTCTGAAAACTGGAAGCACATCAATCTCTATGAATGCATTATACAAGCCAGATTCCTGTTATCTTTAATAAGGGATTATTTTTATTAGCCAGGCAGTAGAGTTACTGGATAGAAAAATTGAAGTATTTTCCTCTGGTGGGTCCCAGAACGCCACCGTCCAGGAACAGTTTCCCCCCTCCTCCCAGCCCCATCCCCAAGATCGTCCTCCACCGTGCATACACTTTTCATGGGTGAGGAAGATTTTGTTGAGGTTTTGGGTAATGGATCCTCTATGCTCACTTGCTTTCTGTTTGGATTGTGAAGGAGCCTTTCTAGTAAAGCAGTATTCAGTGGTGGTCTCCAGGAAAAGGCATTTCTTGCATTAAAAACAATAAAAGGCCCAATGTTTTACAGACAGATGTCCATCAACAGCTGGCGCTGGAGTGGGAAGAGAACACCGGATCTTCTCCATCGTCACAGTGCTGGGGCTCTGTATAGCCGCTTGTTTATTTAACAAGCTACATTATTAAACTGGACCTTGGATTGTGAGTGGAAGCTCAACCCCCTGAAAAGCCACACAGACGCTTTGATCGTTCATAAAGACCTGCTTGAGAGACCATGCACTTCACCAGGGCTGCAGGGAAGGAAAAGGGCAAAGTCTGTATTTCACCAGCTTTCACTAAGTTGGGCCATTGGCTCAGTTTGTCTTTGACTCAGATGTCTTTGGACCTGGGCTCATTTGCAAACAGCCATATCAAAATCACATAGTTGGGACAGCATGATCTGCAAGGAGCCCAGGCACCCTGATGGGAAGAGGCCTCTGTCCGTGTCCCAAATCAAGTGCCCCACTATGGGCAGCACTTGGGGCAATGATGGCCCCTTACCTGGCCTCGCAAATCACACTTGCACTTGGCTTTGAGCACTTCTTTAGTCCAACACTCCCTCCCCAGCTGGCCACTGGTTCAAGCTATACCAAAGCCCAGAAAGGCTCCTGGGGCTCCCAAGCATGCAGGCAAGCCCTTAGCAGTGCTGCCTCCTGCCACCAGGTACCTGGCCTCAGGCGGCTGTGTGCCACAAATGTGTCAGTCCCCTCCACTCAGCAGCTGCCCCCTAACTTTGTCACAGCAGCTGTTTCCCAGGACACAGCAACACTTCCAGCTAAGAAGGGAACATTTTATCCAGCTGAGACTGGACGACAGTTTAAATGGGGAAATGTAATTACCCACACTTAAATTTGGCCTTGAGATGGCATCTGATGTCTCTGTTTGCGGTGAACACCCGTGTCAGCTCTCCCTCGCCAGGACACCTCCCCTGCCTGTGGGAGGCAGCTCAAGCACTTGAGACAAAGAGTCCCATGTCCAAAGATGCCCCGATAATTCAAGGCAGAAGAAGTTAAACCGAGACTTCCAGAAATACACCGAAAATCCGTCATTGCCCCAGGTTGTACCTATTCTCCCATCATCTGCTGGGAGGGACTTGGGGGAAGCACTGTGGGGGCTGCGGTGGGGCCCATCCTGGGGCGAAGCCACCCTCCGCAAAACTGGCATGAGGCGCCTCAATTTGGGCCCCAAATTACTGCCACAAAATCTTGTTCTCTTCAGTCACAGACACCATTGCTTTTGCTTGGGCACTTGTCGCCTGAATTTCCCTTGATTAAAAAAGTCTCTAGGTAAAGCTGGGGATCAGCTGAGCAGCTTTGCTGTGCCCTCCCTGCCAGACCACTGCTTGCAGGGGCACACAGCACATTGCTCCGGGGGCAAGGCAGGGTCTGCCCACCAAAACTACTAAGCTTTTCCTGCTGGCTATGGCAGTAAAAGCAGGGCCCTTCCCTGATGCTCTCTACATGCTGGAGGTCAAATTTGTCTGGCTTAGCCCCCTGCAGACATTGTGAATACCTGCCGGATGCCTGCTGAACTCGCTAAGCCAAAAACCTGCTCTCAGCGAGAGCAGCACCCGGCCCAGCCTGCCTCCCTGGCCAGGGCAGGCTGTGCCCCCAGGAATTTGACACTCTGACTTGATAGCATCAGTTTGGCCACGTGCTAAAGCCCCACTTGCTCCACAAATTGGGCAAGGCAGGCTGATGGCCAGGCTTCTACGGGGACCCGGAGGCACTTTGTGGTGACCATGTGCCTTAGACAAAAGATTTTGCAAGGAGGCAGGTTTTCAGTAAAGGAGCCCAAAGCTGAATGAGTTGCCAGGCCAAAGGGGAGGTTTATACAAGCCTTTGGGCATGGAGTAACCAGTCAGAAAAGCCGTCCTGCACCAAGATCTCCCTCTCCGCGCACGAAAGAGAGCGCTGCACTAAAAGCTGAGCATGTTTTCCTGCCTCCACTCGCCTTCAGAGCTGCTTGCCTCTTCTGGCACAGCACTGCGCTTTGCCTCAGACCAGACAAAACTCTTGTAGGTTTGTCAGAGCATGAAATAAGGTGGAAATCACTAAAACCTGGCGTTGAAATGGAAGTGCTGTGAGCACAGCAACACCAAGAAAAGCACAGTTTCTGCGGATTATTTTGCAATGGCTGCATACTTTGATAGATTCAAGGAGATTTTACATTAATTTTTTTTATACTTAGCCAATTTATTCGTTGTCCATGTTTTCAAAAAGTCTAAAATCACCACAGCACAAACCAGCCACTGGGCTGCAAATGTGATATTCCCAAAGCTGTTATGAAGTCGGAGGTATTTTGGACTCTACTCCTGACACAAGTAACAAAAACAAACACTTGGAACAGATACGTAATTTTAACTAGAAGTCAATCTATAGTTTTAGGATCATAAACAGCATAATCATTATTTATACTTAACTAACTTGTGTTTCGGTGAAACCTAAAAGTTTCTATTGTGTGTGTTCACTAAGGTTGTCATTTCAGGTTGATCACAATATGCTTCTGCTAAAGAAAGCAAACAGAAAATAAGAAATTCAGACTCCAATAGTGCACTGAGGCAGAGTAATTCAACATTGGATACAAAGGTTGTGTTTACTTGCTCTGAGCCCAAAGTTAATCCTATTCCATATATTGGCTGCTGTACTGGAAAGGTTGCACTGGACAATTCACTTTATTGGATTAACTTTGTGCGTGAAGAGCCACCAGCGAGCCCCATTCTTTGGAATTCCCATTATTCAGCACTAGACTTGTGTTGCACTTTCTTATGGTCCTGCATTTCTCTTTCTGTAGTTTTATTCTTGATGAACAACCTTCAGAATATATTTGGTGTGTTGAGCAGCAGGCACTCAACACTATTTCACCCCCCACAGGCTCTTTCTGTTGGCAGCAGGGATGTGGAGAGCTGTTCAGAAGTGATGGAACTGTTTAAAAAATGTGCTGCAGCACCAAGCAGGACAGCCTCGCAGGGAAAGGAGCTTCCCAGTAGCAAAAGACTGATAATAGACATGGGATTGGCACTGTCAACACACAAGTTACCTGCTGGAGCTGCTTTTCACACTTCTACCTGAACCTGGAGGTAATACGCTTCAGCTGGACCCTGAAGAAATGCACACTTCTTGGCTGGTGTTTCCAGAACTGCCTTAACAACATAAATTCCACCGAGAGTCAGTGAGACTCAGGATGGTATTTTGCAGAGAGTGCAAGCATTTTGGCAGCCTGCATCACATCTGCAGAAGTGTATAAGGATTCCTGTTTAACCTGGTGCCTAGTGAAACTAATAAAGCAATCAGGAGGTCAAGACCAATATTGCTCTGATTTATTCATCTTTACTGGTCTGCATTCTCTCTCTCCATCACTGACCAATGTCTGAATACCTTCAGATGGCAAACCTGTGGGTACTCAGCAAACACGCACTTAAGTACTTTCTCACCTTTGAAAATGGGACTCCATCTCCTAAATCACCACAGTGCTGTTGGGAAGTAACCCATCAGGTATAACTAGTAGAGACTCTGTGTCTGTGTGGAAATCAATGCAGCCTCACTGACTCTTGACAGCTTCAGCAACCTCCATCAGCTGTCCCACATCATAAGCAATTTAATTATGATCATTTCTGCTGTAAAGCATTTAATGTCACAGCCAGACACATGGAACTATGTGAGTTAATCACTGCATGCTCTCTATACACTGTTTTCTCTCCTGTTTCAAGAGACCTTGCTGTACCTCTAAGAAACCCCACCTCAGAGAGCCCTGCAATGTCTGTCCCCGCCGTGAGGTGGGTTTGTGGCTTTCCCCAGAGGCTGAGCCGTTAATGGGGAAATCGCTTGGGCTCAGCCTCCCAGCAGACTCACATTTCCATCAGCAGACACAGGCTGCTATGGACTCCCCGAAGCTTCAGGCAGATTTTCCGTGTGCTGCTCAGCTCTCACATAGCAGAGTGATGCCACACAGGGGTGCTAAAACTTCTTCTATAAAACATCTTCTCGCAAACCCCATTGTTTGGCTGTGGGAACCTGCCCCCCCTGTCTGGCAAAGCCACTCTGGGGAGACTGCCCCTGACCACCCAGGGGCTTGCCTTAACCCCTGTTCTGCAAAATGATCTGATACCTCCTAGACCACAAAAGTAGAGATAAGATGATTAGTGGGGAGGAGTGGGTTGAAGCTGGCTTAGCAGGGATGAAAGGGAAATTTCTGTTTATAGAGAGATACAATATTTTTTTAAAGAAATACGCGCTGTCTCCGACTTGCTCTTCTCGTGAAGCTGCAGTTACCTGGTGGGTTAGAGATATCTTTGGATAAAAGAAAACTTAAGTCAATCAAACCACTTGCTGAATAAATGCAGATCTTCTGCAGTTATTTCAGAGGACACACTCAAGCCAGACAGAGGATTTTCCTATCTTAGAGCATTAATAATCCATCAGTAAGTGCTGTCTGGTTGTGAATAAGCCAATATACAATATTGCATATACAATATGTAGAATTAATGTCACTATAATATGGCTCAGGGATATTTTACCTGGATGCCTTACTGTGTAGGGCTGCATACTTCATTATCATAAAGGCTGAATTCCTTTCCTCACAGTTGTCACCAACTTGGGGACCATGTCACCCACCGTGATGCTCCTTCTTGCTTCCAGGGAAGGACCAATGTGTTTTCCCAGCAGCAAGGAGCAACACCGCAGCCACCCCAGCCCCAGGGTCCCAGCCTTGGGCTTCACTGGGAGACTGGCTGGCCCCGGAGGCCACTCGGCAGCTGACCAATGCCCGAACAGTAACGCGAGCCCTGGCAAAGGCTACAATCATAGACAAATAGTAATAAATAAGCAGCAAAGCACTGTGACTTGACAAGCCTTGGGCATCCCCGGGGATTTGTAATGGGATATGGAGGTTTTCACCTCCTGGTCTCTGGTTCACATTTCAAATCCAGCCCTGCTCCAAAGTGAACAAAGGTCATTGCCAGGCTCAGTCGCCCGTGTGAAGACACAAATGGCCTCATTTCTCTAACTCCTCGAGCGAGGCTGGGGGGAGGACTGGATTTGTTGAGGGTTTATGATCCTGGTGGTACAGCCTGACAGCAAGGCTCTCTGTGCGCCTCTCCGTCCAGTCCCCATCCTGGCTGAGTCTGATGCCCAGACACCTGCCTTACAGCTCCCAGGCACTGCGATTGGCCCCAGCTTGTAAAGCACAGAGGGGCTGGCTTTGCTCTAACTGACTTATGCGCCTCGTTTTACTTTTCCATCTATAAAGCTAAGCAAGAGTGTGCATTTTTGGTGCGTCTTCTGTACAGGGCTGGGAGATTTGCAGAACTTACTGCAAGTGTGAAACTCCGCTATCTAATCGTAAATCCTCAACCTGTCCCCAGAGTTTGGTCCTGGTCTCTGCAGCCCAGATGTCACAGGAGTGCAGCAAATGGGTCCTTCTAACCAAACTCTGCATGAAAGTCAATGGCACTGGTGCAGCCTCCCTCACCAGCTGCATCCTGACCCCATGGGCAGTCCTGGGGAGCCTGGGCATGGTTGCGCTGCCACAGACCATGCCAGCTTTGATTTCTTTAGTGGCATCTCTCTTTCCTCCAAGCACCAGGCTGCAGCTGGGGCCAAGGGAAGAGCATTTATGACCCCTGCTCTGCCCCTGTTTTGCTCTGCTGCAGGGAGGTGGCTGGGGCTGGGGTGTCTGTGCCCCTGCACCCTTGCAGGACCACAGTGCTGGTGCTCACGCCTTGTGCCGGACCTTTGCAGTGGCCCCTCCAGACCACACATTTCTCATACCATTCAGTGGGTTATAGGGTTCATTTTCCCTTCATGGAGATCACCAGAGCAGCTCAGGGCTGACAGATGGACCTGCATAGGTTTGGAGATTGCTCTGGATTCCCAGGCACGGAGGTGTTTTATAAATATCCCCTATTATTACGTTGCTCTATTAATAACCACCTTGGGGACAATGGGAGCACGCAACAGTTTTGGTCATCCGATGCCAACCAGCCAAGCCTCCGTGAGGCCATGGGACATTCCCAGAAAAGCATCTATTTGGGGAAGCATAGCATTTACACACAGGCCCAGGGGATGCACGAGGCCCTGGAGGAGGCCGCGTCATGCTGCCTGCTCCTGGCGACGTGCTGCCTGGGAGCACATATGCTCCTCACTGTCCTGAGCCCTCTCCGCACCCAACATGGGATGATGGCAGAGCCTGGCCTGTCTGCAGACCTCTCCTTACCCCACTGTGAGGGAAGCACCAGGGCTGCAACTCTGGAAAGCAGGTTCTGCCTTTCCTCTTGACCCAGCTGTGCCAGACAGACAGGGCAGGCAGGGAAGGAGTGGGGCTTTGGGTAAATTTGATTCTGCCAAGACAGTCTTGTTGTTGCAGCTCTTGCAAAATTTGATGAACTCTCCTGGAGACATGTTCTGCATCAACATGAGTGGTTCAGGGTGAGACAGCTTTTGGGCAGCCTTGATGCTCAATCAAAAGGCATTTTTGGGGTGAGATGGGAAGTTAGAGGCTGATGAAGTGACCCAGCATGTATCCTTCTGCAAGCCACTGCTTCCCACTCAGGCCAGAGATGGGGAGCTCATTAGGGAACACCTGCCAGCCCTTGCTGCTGCACGTGCCCCCAGTGTGCCCAGGCAGGGTGAGATATCTCTCCTCATCGTGCTGAGGACACGGCAGCAGGGGTCAGCAAAGGCAGAGGACGAAAATGAAAGGAGGGAGCCCAGCCCTCATTTCCCCACGAGGGGCACAAGGGAGCCGGGTGTTATAGTCCCTGTTTGGGATCCTGCCAGGTTCACCAGGGAAAATGGTACTGGGTTTTTTTCACATTGTTCCTGATGGCTGGGCACTTCCTGAGCCTTCCCAGCATCGTGGGGAAGGGGAGCAAGAGGAAAAAGAAACCTTTTTTTTTTTTCCTTCCTTTCGCAATTTCTCTGCGATCACAAAAAGCCATATTGCAGCTAATTTTCCTGCCTCCGTTCACACGGGCATTTTGCAAGGGCACAGGAATTCCTCTATGAGGGACGTGGGCTCTTCTGATGCCCCGCAGCCAGCACCATGCCTCCCCGTGCTCCCCGAGCTGCCGACTTATCGGCTTCCTGCACTCAGGATCTTGGGGTGCAGCATCAGGCCCTGCATCATACCCGCTGCCCTTGCCTGTGGTGACAGAGGCAGGGAGCAGAAGCAGAGGCAGGCACGGAGCCCTCTGCCCCAGGACCTTTGCAGGGGCAGAGGTGGGAATGCAGAGAAGCAGAGGAAAGTCTGCACTGTAGGGCCATGATTCACCAGCCCCAGAGCATCAGGAAGGGCTGCTGTCCCTGCGGGGTCAGGGAACGGGATAGTGCTGAGAACTAACATAACTCACCAGGTGCCACTTGCAGCAGCTGTAACTGCAGATCTACTGATCTCACTGGCTCTGCACTGATTTACCCAGCTCAGAGGTCTAAAAATGTGAAGGGAAATAAAAGTTGCAGAGTTTTGTGCTCTCCATTCATGATCAGCTCACTCAGAAGCTGTATAAAGAAGTTGCAGAGCTCAGCAGGTACCCAAGGAGTCTTTCTGTGTGATATGAAGATGAAAAATCTTTCAGTTCGTTACTTCTGTAAAAACAGATGTTTTGCCTAACCTGAATGTTTCCAGGGCCCCGGCAGGAGTGCAGCCCTACCCTCAGTGCAGGCAGGATGCCACACGGATGCTCTTGCTCATGGGAGAGTGTGTGTGGCTACATTGGTTCCCTCTCCCATGCTGCAGTTTGCCAGCAAGGGAAAGCCAGTGACCCCTAGGGTGTTTCAGCAGGGTCTGGGCTGGGAACAGGCCTTCTTATTGCCCCAAGTGTGATCAGAGCCCTGAGCCAAGCAAGGGGACCTGGCTCCGAGCATCCACCACCCCCTAATTCCTCCCCGGTTCAGCTTTCACTTGCTTTCCCTTAGTAAGGACATTCTTTTTCTCTCTACCAACTGCAAAGCTAGGGAAACCTAATGCCAGTATTAAGAAAAATACTTTTCAAATTATCCTTTAGTTCCAACAGCTTAATGTCCTTACACATGCTTAGTGTGGAGTTTCAGCCTCATCTGTCTGCAGCGGGACAGCCCGCCCCAGTTGGGAGCAGCACGACCTCTTTCATGTCGATGTGCTGGTCCCCTGGCCAGCTGCAGGGAGGAAAAGCCACGTGGAGCATCAGGCCCTCCCAGGAGGAGACTCCCAAGAAGGGATATAGCTGGTTAGGTTTTCAAGTTTGTATCTACCCATGCTGGAAAAGATGCAATGGTTGGAGTGGTCTTTCTTTCACTGTGGGTGGCGCCGAGGGTTTCTGCAACCCCTGTGCTGTCATGTTGGCTCTGAGAGCAGGACCTGGTGCCTGTGACTTCAGCGTGGGCATGGCTGTGCTTTGTGCTCTGTGTGTGTACAGCACCGAACGCAGAGGACTAACCCGTGGCATGAGCCTGGGGATTTCATGCTTGCCTGGCCGGAGGCTCTGCCATTGTTCTCTTGAGGTGGGAATGTGAGTTATGTGCCAGATAAACCTGTGGGGAGCAGATGACATCCAGGGGGTCTGTGCAGGCACAGATGATCCTTTCAGAGAGTAACAGTACAGGCAGAAGCAAGGCTGCAAGGTGGTCTCCTGCTGAGCCCTTCCTACCTCCCCACACCACTAGAGCCTGTATGAAAGCAGCCATAGGCTGGTGGGGATGGCTGGCAGCTTGTCAGGTGCTTTTCCAGTTGCAGTGGTCAGAGCCTGCACCCTGGAACCCACACCACTCCACTTGTGCAGCTCCCCTGCATCACACAGCCATCCCACCTGCCTTACCCAGGATTTCCTGGGTGAGGGAACGCATCACCCCAAAGTGGGGCTGCCCTCCGCCCCCTCTCCACTTCCCCTCCTGTCCTCTCCTGCTCCACAAATAAACAGGGAGGTGCTGACAGCTGCCAGGTTTGGCCAGAAGACTTTTGACAGAAAATTGAAGCCCCCGCTGCGAGGAGGGTGAGCTGGGGGGGGTGGGGTTGGCGCTGCATCTTGCAGGGCAGCCGGGAGTGTGGCCGGGCTGAGGAGGCTGCATTTGTAAAGCCAATTCAAATACCAGCCTGATGCTCACCTGAGCAGGGGGAGCTGTGGCAGCCCAGCCCAACATTTTAATTTCCTTTTCTCCCATTTTTTTTCCCCTGAGGTAACTCATATGTAACATCTGGCATTCATCTCTTCTTTCCTTCACATGCACAGCAGAAACCCTGGTGTGAGTCATGTCCATTTAAATATGGAAGCACATCATAAAACCTAATGGAGAGTCCAAGAGGTGAGCTTTTATGTGGTTAAAACTCATAGAGAGGTCAAGATTGTTTGGTTTAAACATGGGGGGTCATTCTGTGCATGAAGGTGGTCCTCTAAACCTTTAGAAAGGCTTGTTTGCTCAGTGCAAGAGCTCAGCTCAGCACCCCATGGTTTTACTGTCTGGCTCCCAACGGCACTGAGACTGCTGCAGGGAAAGGCTGCCTCACCACAGCGCTCCCCGTCACCAATGGAGGGGAAACAGGACGTGGACCCCATCCTGCAGCCATGGGGACCCCACGGCCTCGTGGAGGGGTCCCTGACCAGCAGCAGAAGTGGGAATTGGGGCTGTGCTGATGACGGGGCTTTGGGGTTGTCACCTCACTCATGGCAAAAGGCAGCGATGGTCACACTGCGTGTCCTGCAAGATCGGGGCAGCTTTGCATTCACCCGTCGCCTGTAAAACCCATGTTTTATAGGACAGGGAAGAGGAGGAGTCTTAACAATTCATTTCTCCTCGTTAAACTCCATTCTTGTTTTATGGACTCTGAAATAATTTCTGGTGACCATTTATTACTACTTTATTGGCTAGTTTATTGTGACTAAACACCGATAAAGCAAACCTTCTGGTTGGGGCTGGAGTAAAGATGCTGTTTGATCTCCAAATTATTTTTCCTAATGTATATTAGCTGGAGCCAAAACCGGGCATATGCAGCCTGTCTGGGGTCAGATGGTCCCTGCCTGTCCCTGGGATAGAGTCTTGTCACAGTGACTATCCCAGCCATGGACACGAGTGACTAACCAGCCTAGGGAAGCAAGGGCAGGATCTGCCCCTCTGCTGCTGGAATAGACCAGCTCAAAGCTTCAGGATTCTCCTTGCTGATCCCCTGGACAGGGATGATTTTTTACTGTAAGCGAACAAGTCAGCTGGGGTTATTAACCCTGTATTCTGTCAATGCGGATGATCAGTGTAGCCAAGATCACATCCAGCTCTCTCTTCAGCACAGTCTTGGCTGGCACCAGAGTCAATCCATCCTGTGTCCTCAGACACCTGCTCCAAACAGAGGCTGCATATTTAGGATGCAATTAAAATAATGACAGCCAGGGGCAAAGTCCCTGACCGCTTAGAGGAATTAAGCTCTTAGGGTCTGCTCTGTGGTCCTCCCTCCCTCCAGCTTTGTTGCCATTACCGTAACAACATCTATATTTATTGCTGGTATCCCTGGTCATCTAACACTAGTGTGATGAGTGTCTGACTAATATAAGCCCCTTCCTCAGCTGTCTTTTGAATTTTCCACTATTTAATCCCCAGTTGTCAAGTTGGCCCTGGATTGGATGGTGATTGCCTGCACAGTCACCTCTGAGAGTGAAAGAGGAGGTGACGGTCCCTGCTCAAGACTCTCCCTTTGCCCCGATAATTGTACAGCCACGAGGGTCAGTGCAGTCAGGTATTGGTGTGGGACCAGGCTTTGAACAGAATCAAGGAGAAATGGCTGGTCCCCATGGTGGTGGGGAACCTCCCAGGTTACTGATCAACATATCCTGCTCCCAACCCCAAAGTCTGGAGTCTGATCAGCAGAGGCTGATCCCCTTGCTGGGGATCCTAGGAATGCTCTTCACACCTCCTGCTCCCTTCCTGCAAACCCAAGGGACAAACTATACCCTCATCTCATGCCGACCTGCACTGTATCCACTGCACTCGTGTTTATCTATCACCCACCAGGCTGCTCTCAAGGAGAGCGAAGCAAAGCTGGGTCTCTGTACCCTGGCTAATCTGTGGTTTCTCCTCTGCTGAAGACATTTAAGTGCTTGGGAGAAGGTGCGATTTCATTTAACTTTGCTCTGTCCCGTCTCTCACTGCTTCCTGCCAAGAAACTGTCAGTTCCAGCCGAGCTTCCCGCTTGCTTGTTCTTTGCCATACCATGAAGTCTGGGCTCAGTTTTTAGCTCCTATAACTGCAGGAAAACAAATCTATCCTGCCCTCACAGCCCAGGGCTGTGCCTGAACTTCCCTGGGCCCTGAGTTTGCTCCTCCACTATTACTTCTCTGCCAACCTTGCCACTGCTTTTTGCAAAAAGGCAGAGAAAATGGGGTCTTGTGCTAATAAACAATCCAGGTCCAGGTCTTGTTTGAATACAGTCAAAAGTGGCCCCTGCCCAGGCTGACTTGCAGCCTTTTGCCTTGCCAAAGCTGAGAGAAGTAGGGAAGAGTCTGTCAAACCTGGCTGCTTTTAGACCCAGACTCATGCTGAAGGGAGACAGACAGCAGGACACTGACACCCAGCCTGCACTGCTCTAGCTTCTCACCAGGGCATGATGATGGGATTTATTTTGTTCCATCAGCCCTGTTCCCCTGTCACTGTCTCCTCTGACCTTTTTACATTTTCAGGTACAAGGTCTGCTAGTCCTTCCGAGGCGTTTCCATGCAGGTCTGGCAGAGACACTGCCATATGTTTTTCATTTTGATAACTCCCCTATGGTGTCTGTTATCACCCAAGTCTCTATTAAGATTTATTCCTGTTATTGTAGCAGTTATTTTCCCCAGTACATGTGCATTGTATTTGGAGAGAGTCATAACCACTCTCCACATCCAACAGATGCTGTAGTCAGAGCGACTCCTGCTTCCATTTACCAGACCTTTCTACTAATATGGGATTTCACCAATAACCACAAGTGCTGTTCACTCCCCAAGATTTCCACACTGTCATTTCTTAACTGTGTTAGTGGCAAAACACCAATCAGCACTGCAGCCCCTTGCAAAGTGAAGGTTTTGCTTGGCTTTGCTTTTCAGCCACTTTCCCATTCAAAGTGGTGAGAGTCCCACTCCTGATGGCTGGAGGGCCAAGCAAGGACAGGGTGCACAGACCCAGGGTGGGCAATAGCCAATGTAAGAGGACCAAAAGGTGGTTCCCCTCACTTGTAGAATTTTATGAGGGAGGGATGGGGAAGGGGATGGGATCTGTTGGACCTGGTATATGAATTTAAGGAAGGGCCAAGGTGCCCTGCATGGGGCTAATTGCAGCCAGGCGGGGTCAGGCTTAGCTGGCATTGGTTTGGTGGTGTGCTTTGACTCTCCAGCCTCACCTTCTCTGCCTGCCCAGTAACACTGAGAGCAGAGGTTGGCAGCAGGCTAACAAGAGCTGCCTTGATGGACAAGCAAACCCAGGAGCAAACCTCCTGAGGACAAAACAGCACAGCCTTTTCCCTCTGAGACACGGGCTTCCCCTGGGAAATCCACTCCTGTGCCTGCAGCCTTTGCTAGTGTATCTCAAAGTTGCTGGGTAAAACCAATTACAGGACAGAATATTGTTGTAACAGTGCAGTGGTGAAAACCAAGGGGTGAAATGCTTTGTCTTAGTTCCGCTATCAAAGCACCTGGGCGCCAGCCAGTGAAAAATTACGGTTCATTTTTCACTCCCAGCCTTTGCACCGGGACATGAGCATGGCCAGGAGCCTGCAAGCCAGCCAGGGATCCAATGACCCCCAGCAGCACTGCCAAGATGAGTGGAGGGGAAGGTCTTGGCAGTGGCAAACCCCACCACAGCTCTGTCTCTTGACAGGAGGGTATGAAAGAGATGTCCCCCCTCCCTGGGTCCTGGCAGCAACTGGGACCCAGTGGCTGCTTTACTCTGCTTTCTATCGCAGGCAACAGTGCAAGCTGGGCTCCCTAAGCAAGGCAGCCTGCCCACAGCATCCACAGACCCTTCCAATTTGCCCCTCTTTCATCCCGTAGCAGTTTGGTCGGCTCGTACGGAAGAAAGGAGCTCCAAATGCTTTCCGGGCCTAATAATATCCATCAAAGCATTTCCAGGACTGAGGCAAGGATATACACTGCAGCACGCAGAGCAGGAAATGGGCTCGGGTTTTCCAAAGCTGCCTCTTCCAGCCAGAGCAAACCACAAGATCACAGGAGGACAAGAGCGCTGCGCTCGTGGCTTTGTTTGCCCCAGAAGGAATTGATTTGATGAGAAAGGAAATTGGCTTTCTTTAATCCGTCCTTGTGCTAATTCCGCAGAGGAAGGCGTGAGCTGGGTTGTGCTGGCAAGGAAAAGATTAGCCACTGCATCGACGGTTCTCGAAACTGAACCACCTTTCAGTGCCAGTCGGTTCGTGCTGCTTGCAGGGGTGGCAGTGTTTCCCAGGCCATGGCCCACTGGAAGTGCCCACAGACCGCAGCAAGCCGTGAACGGTGGAGGAGAGCCCTCGTCTCCAGAGGGCCAGTGGCAGCTGGGGCCCCTGCAAAGCAAGCACCCAGCACAGCTCGGACTCCGGGTGTGTTATGGGTCCCCTTACACATGCACCTTCCTCAGATGACAGGGGTCCCACTACTGGCTTCACCCGGCCCAGGTTTTCTCCAGCAAAAGCCAGGAGGAAGGAAACAGCTGTGCTGCTTCTCATCTCTGGGGAGTCTGACTGTACTCGGTCACATCTCTTTTGCAAACCCTGTCTCTGAGCCCAGTAGGACAGGAATGAGGATGTTCCTCATGTATCAGCCACGTGTGTGAGAACAGGTTAGACTTGATCACCCTTTCCCATTAAAAATATTCTTTCAGAGAATCACAAGAAACCTAATAAATCCATACAAATGTGGATTCCTGACTGGTGCCAGGCTGGCATTTCAACTAAAAAGGGGGAAATGGAATTGATGAGTATGAAGAACATGAATTAACTAAGATGTCACAGAGAAGGGCAACTAAGATGTCACAGGGCAACTAAGATGATTAAGGGATTGGAGCATCTCCCTTATGAGGAAAGGCTGAGAGCGCTGGGACTCTTTAGCCTGGAGAAGAGAAAGCTGAGGGGAGACCTTATTATGGCGTACAAGTATCTAAAGGGTGGGTTGAAGGAGGATGGAGCCAGGATCTTTTCAATGCTTCCCAGTGACAGGACGAGGGGTAATGGGCACAAGTTAGAACATAGGAAGTTCCGTTCAAATACACGGAAAAACTTCTTTACGGTGAGGGTGACAGAACACTGGCACAGGCTGCCCAGGGAGGTTGTGGAGTCCCCTTCTCTGGAGATTTTCAAGACCCGCCTGGATGCAGTCCTGAGTAATGTGCTCTGGGCAATGCTGCTTTAGCAGGGGAGTTGGACTAGATGATCTCTAGAGGTCCCTTCCAACTCTGAAAACTCCGTGACTGTGATTCTGTGAAGAGCCAGAAATGGTGCGGTGTTATTTTATACAACAAAACCTAAAAATACAATAAATAAATTACACAAAAACCTCAGCCAGGATTATCCTGGATCCCTTTCAATGCCAAACAGCTTTCCCAAGGTGATTAAACATCATCACTGTTTCTTGCATGAGATGCAACTAGCAAAGGGATTTAAATGCGCCAAGTGACCCTGGGCACGTGTGTTGAACTTGTTTGAGGCATTGCAGAGGCAAGAGTGGGAGCACTGAGCCTTGCTCCACTCTGCTCTGCTTCATTATGCTTAATTTGTTTATTTATGCTTAATTAGCTCCAGCAGAGACAGTCTGCATGGTCCCAGCACCCACAGCAAGATATCTGTCTGGGTTGACGGGCTGGTGAAAGCAGGAGCCAGAGCAATGGCTTGAAATCCTCAAATTCCTTGTGCCTGGGGAAAGGGATGTGCTGCCAGTAATATTGGTGCGGGTCTGCAGGCAGGCAGAAGGGACCACTGCTCCTGCCTCACCTGCCCCACCATAACACTCCGAAAATGGGCAAGGTGTCCCCAAGAGCACGAGAAAATAGCAAATGGAGCTGAGAACAATCCGCAGGTCACAAAATCCCCCAAGAACAGGCACATCCACAAGTGGGTAAAGTGAGAGGGAGGAGAAGGAGAAGGAGAAGGAGAAGGAGAAGGAGAAGGAGAAGGAGAAGGAGAAGGAGAAGGAGAAGGAGAAGGAGAAGGAGAAGGAGAAGGAGAAGGAGAAGGAGAAGGAGAAGGAGAAGGAGAAGGAGAAGGAGAAGGAGGAGGAGGAGGAGAAGGAGGAGGAGGAGGAGAAGGAGGAGGAGGAGGAGGAGGAGAAGAGATGGGAGAAAAGAAAGGAGTGGAGCAGGGTGGCAGAAGCAACACAGCTTTTTTGCAGACAAACATAGGCTCCAGGAAGGATCCTGGGCTCATCTTCAGATCTGGTCTGTGCTCCCAGAGAATGCCTTCTCCCATATGACTTTAACATGCATGAGCTGCCCCTGGTGACAATGCAGAACTTGGTGCCTCTTAGCTGGATGCATTCCAGAGGGTACAGCTCCAGCAATGACACAAGACAAAACACCTCCAGGATGGAGTTTGTCAGTTTTTATGATGGATTGGATTAGAAGAAGCATCTGATGTTAGCTGAAGCATCCGTTCCTTATGGTGCTTGGGTTAAGTTTGCAACGTGTCTGATGATATACCTGGCAATGCAGGGAGAGGATTTATCCCAGTGGGAGCCCGGTAGATTGTGCAGCCTCCCATTATCATGCTGAGCCCTGTGGTTTATTGTTTGTGTTAATTTGTTTGTGCTAACATACTGTGTTGTGTTAGTGATTAATATATAACATCATCTGCCACACCAAATCCCCATGAAAACATATGAGCTCTAGAACAAGTGAAATTGTTCTGCTCTTTGCTGTGACAGGGGACAAGGTGGAACAACAAGGAGTGTCAGGGGTATTTTACTGGCCTAATAGAAAAGGGGGAAAGTCCTTGCAAGGAAAAAATCCTTACAGGACAGTCTACAACAAATACAGGCAGAGAGCTTTGGGGGACACTTCATCTCCTGGCAGTGACTGAGCTCCTCATCACCTCCGCGATGCCCCTCCATGCAAGGACTGTGCCTGTCTAACTGCAGCCCCTTGCAGGGTGGCACCATCTAGCCCTCCCCACATGGAAGTGTACCCCCGCACAGCCAACCTGCGTGGCTGCAGCCGCTCCACTGGCACAAGGCGCCTGTGTGGGTCAGGCCTCAGTGACTGCATCCAAACGAGAACCAGGCTGGCTTTAGCCAAAATAAATGTCTGCACAGGATGCTGCTGCGGGACTGAGTGAATATAAACCTTCGGTGCAACAACCCCGACCAAGACACAGAGAAATGCTTCCCCTTCCTTCTAGCGACTTGATTGCAAGTGCATGGCTTGAAAACAACTCTTACTCCACAGAGAGGATCTAGCAAGAAGCAGCGAGGCAGCTGCTCTCCCTTTGGATGCAGCGCAGTGGTAGCGTCCTCCTGTGCTCTGCAGGGCTCCTCACCACTCCTCCACAAACTTGTGTTGCGATAAGGAAACATGCTTCAACTGAGCCGGTTTTGGCACATCAGTACTGGGGGGGTGTCCTTCCTTCAAACTAAAAGCATGTCATTCCCCTGTATCTACAGCCCCATTTCTCTGCGTGTGCAGGGAGCGCAGGCAGCCAGGCAAGAGCTTCTCCCTCCTCGCCACAGCCGGGGTGCAGTAAGGAAAGGGCCAGGCCAGAGGGGACAGGCACAAATTCGCTCACACATATTAAGTGGCAGGCGTGTGTCAGCCCCAGACGGCAGAGCAGCACCCCCATGCAGAGCTTTTTGACAGCATTAATGAACATTAATGAGGACAGGGGCGACAGAGAGCGACTGGTTTTAGAAGCAACTCCTGGTGCACAGTAAACAAGACGAGCTGGGGTGGGCTCCTGGGGGAGCCCCAGGCAATGACCCCAACTACCAGGATCCCTTGCCCAGGCCACCCCAGAGCTCCCAAGAGCTCTGCACTCCGGGGCTGGGCGAGGGTCTCAAAAACTTCACAGCCTCAAACTGTGGGCCACACAGGGCAGCTGCACTGCAGGAGAGCACAGATATCTCACTAGAGAAGCATGAGCTGTTGTCAGCAGGCAGAGGAGGGAGGAGGGGGAAGAAAAAAAAAAGAAAACAAAAAAAAAAAAAGGGGGCAAAGGAGAAACCCCACCGGCTGTGTGCTGGGGGAGAGTGGCTGACAGTTTTATTTCTGAGAATTTCGCCATGCGTGATCTTTACATTGGGATCCGCAGGCAAATGACCCCATAAAACCAACCTGAAATCCCCATGGCAAATAACATGTAGCCAAGGCTGGCAAGCGGGAGCCAGTGGGGAGTGTGGGGAGTGTGGGGGGGTGCAGGAGCCC